>NW_025999524.1:4370000-5570000 GCF_019419815.1 Pyrus x bretschneideri
CTAAGCGGTCGGCAAGGTCTCTGTCTTTGATAAAAATCGAATTTGATAAAGGGCCTTGGAATTCATACCAGTATCCTCCCACTTTCAACTGGATTTTTGGCCCATCGGGTTCTGAGCAATCGACTGTGAACAATCCGCAGTCAAGAGGATCTCCCACGCTTCTGAAGGGGAAGCCGACGTTCCCTACTATGTCATTGCAGAAATGGCCTGGACAATGTTTGGCGGGTTCCTCTGTTGAATATTCAGCAAAGTGCAGAACCACAAGGTGAGCAAGAACGGAGAGAATAAACAAAGCCACCGGAGCCGTCCGAGAATTCCCAGCTGATCAACAAGAAGAAAGCGCCGCAAAGGAAGAACAATAAGAAGATCTACACCTTCTCTAATTCAGAACAAGAGTGATGAATTGCACAGAGGTTCAGAATTCTTTGTTTGCAAAGAGAATGGTACCTTTCTTGATAGCCAATTCACTGTGGTTTGGCCGGAAAACGGCTCGAAAGTGGCTAACTATTTTTCAAGTTAGCCATTTTCGAGCCGTTTTCCGGCCAAACCACAGTTAATTAGCCGTCGAGAAAGGTACCATTCTCTTTGTCTTCTTGAGAAGTATGATTTTCATTTTTAAATAACTCGATTTTCCAGTTTTTCCGCTGGCTAGTCAATCTTGAGGCTATTTTCCGGCCATCTCCGGCAACCATTGGGCTTCCAAATGGTATAATCTTGTTCTACACTTTACTATCTTCATTTTGATATATTATGAGTCAAATTTGGTTAAGAAACGATTGAGTTACGAAACTTTGAAAATTGCCCAAACTTCCGGCCAAAAGCTCCAAGACACTTAACGGAGTTTTTAACAGAATAACCAAAATAATGAACGGTGGACAATCTCATGATCCATTTCTATTAATTTTCAATCTCAGATATCAAAATGATGTGTTATGCAAATTTCAGGATCATTTTGGCTATTTAGCCTAAAAAAAAAAAATTGTTCTTCTCCTACCCCTAAGCAGTACCCATCCATTTATACAGAGCCTGCTTCGCCACTTGCTTTCTTCTTTCGCCTTCCTCCCGTCGCTTCCCTTTCCGCACTATTCCAACTAATATTACCAATTTGCCCCTCAAAATCTACTGGAAGATACTGTTGGGGGATCATATCAAGACTGGTTGATTCTAGTGAAAGAAGTCGATTGTTGCAACCTTGAGATTAGCTTGTTGAATCCATTCTCTAGGAAGAAAACTGATCTTCCCAAAACATGGAATTTTTATCACAAGATGGTTCTCTCAGCGCTTCCCTCTGTCGAAAACTTTGTTTGCATGCTTGTTCATAGTCAACACCCGGAGCTTGCGTTTTGGGTCTGCGGAGCTCAATCATGGCTTAAACATAAGCTAGATGGTGAGCCGTATGAGGATGCTGTCTTCTCAGATGGAAGTTTCTATCTTCTAAGCAGTGATTATAGCATTTCGAAGATTAAGGTTACTAATGGGATTGCTGCCATCAGAACAGAGGATGATCATGAGATAAAAACAGATAGCCATTAAGTAAAAATGTCCGAGGAGCAGGAAAATTATGGTGTGTTGAAGTATCTTGTGGAATCTTGTGGAGAGCTTCTACTTGTTTGTAGGTTTTATAGCCCCGAACCTGATGCTGTTCTTGAAACACATGATTTCAAAGCATATAAACTGGATTTCAGCCGGATGGCATGGAAGAGGGTACATGATTTGGGCGATCAAATACTATTTCTAGGATTCAACTAATCATTTTTGAATCAGACATAGTCCGTTACATCACATTTTTTGTTCATTTCAAGAGCTAAGGTCTAAACTCATAATTTTATTTATGGTATTATTTCATGCATCGGAATTTCGTAAATGCTTATGAAGAAAATATTTTTCTCGTAATTGCTTTTGCTAATTAAAAAACCTTTGGTCAAAATCACATTATAATTTTTATTGAAAACAATGGGCATTTTGATATAGGTGTCTGTTTTTTAATTTTTTTAGACTAAACATCTATTCACTTTAGAAATTTGATTAAACATTTTCCTACAATTTTGGTGTCACGTGATTTTTATTTGCTTATTTTATAGTACTTAAATTACAAAACCTACCATATATTTTATCAAAGCAAAACAATGATGCCCAAAATCCTAAATTCTTCACGATAACAAAAAAAAAAAGTTTCCTAAATTCTTGCCTAACTTATATCTAAGAGATTCAATCAAAACAAATACTGCATAATACATATCCTCCTCCCTGCAGATAAGAAGCATTTGAATTTCATAATATATATTAATCATAATTATTTCCTACCATAAAATTTTTCCACGTGCATGATTTTGTTTTTCTTATGAAAAAAAAAAAAAAAAGGGTCTTCCACTCCTCTTCTAACCCTCTTAATTTGTAGCTGCAATTGAATTATTGCTTAATCATGAGAGCATAATATAGGTACACTTTGCCTTGTGCTTTGTTACGTTATTTAATGTACATTTTGGTATGTATATATATTTGGTACGGCATGTAAAGCGAGTTTGTACCGTAGCAGTTTTTTTGCACGATACGTAATGATAATTTAGTCCATAACACTTATTTGTACTTAAAGTAATATTATTTTGAACGTACCAGTCATTTGATACATAAAGTAATATTAATTTTAAAAGTATCAATCATTAATTTGGTACGTAAATAATATTAATTTTGAACCTACACGTCATTTGGTACATAAAGTGATGTTAATTTTGAACGTACCACTTATTTTGTATGTAAAGTAATATTAATTTTGAACATACCAGTCATTTGATACATAAAATAATATTAGTTTGAACGTACCAGTCATTTGATGTGTAAAGTAATATTTAATTTTGAATGTACCAGTCATTTGGTACGTAAAGTAATTACCGTAACAAACGTGTTTGTTATTGTAATTAAAAACATACTAAATATTGTTTGTGCAATGTGAGTTTGGAACGTACCATGTCATTTGGTACGTAAACAAATATTTAATTTTGAACGTACCAGTCATTTGGTATGTAAGATCTCACATCGCCCAAGGGAGTAATCTTTATATGTATATTCTCATCCCTACCTAGCACGAGACCTTTTGGGAGCTCACTAGCTTCGGGTTCCATGGGAACTCCGACGTTAAGTGAGTAGTGCGCGAGAGCAATCCCATGACGGGTCACCCACTGGGAAGTTGCTCGTCAGTTCCCAAAAACAAAACCGTGAGGAAATGCTAAACCCAAAGCGGACAATAACATGCTACGGTGGTGGAGCGGACCCGGGAAGTGATCCGTCTCGGACCGGGATGTGACATGGTACGTAAAGTAATTACCGTAACAAACATATTTTTTATTGTAATTAAAATATCTCATTCTTGAAGTTCCAATTAGGTAACCATGCCCTAGCTTGTATACATTATTTGCCATTCTTCTTACACGTTTTTTTGTGAATACTAATCTTTCTTGCAGGTTTCATATCTGCCTGCTTTTGAAAATTTGGTCAAATTGGAGCTGGTTCTTTGCCATCGCAATTATTGGGAATGTCTAACAGAGGCTTTGAAGAATTCACCTATTCTGGAACGTATTGTCTTTCAAAATAATGTAAGATATAATTCCACTTGTGCTATATGATATGTATCAAGAAAATATACCAGCCATAGTGGAGGATCCTCAATCCATGAAAGAAAGTCACAGTTCCTTTTCTTCACAGCCTGATGAGTTGCTTGGTTGCTATCTAATCGCTGCCAAGCACAATTACAAATTTCGAAACCAATCTCTTCCAAAATACAGCTTGTTGCAGAAAAACATTCTCCATGCGCATTATTTATATTAACTGCGCTCTTTAAATCAAGCTTCGATAACACCGATGTGAAGCCAAGCAAACACAAGATCCTCTCTTGTTTCCAAACGGGAACAAGATAAATTTGTAAAAACAACCACTAATTAAAATGAAAAATTTCATTCGAATTTCAAACATAGGAGATCACAAATTTCAAATGTGAAGATTAATTTCCAGACATTATCAACAAGCAGAAAATATTCCCCTAAAAAAGAGGCCACATAAAAATAAAAATCTTAAAAGGACATATTTGGAAACCGATAATTAGATTTTTAGCTTAAAAAAATACGTAATTTAAATAAACAACAAATGATGACGTGGTCGTTGGTTAAAGCGTCTTAATCAAATCTTAAAAAGAAACAAATGATTGATCTAAAAGTTGTTAAAAAATTGCAGAGGATTCTTATTATCCCTTTATTTTAATCATATTGGCGGCGTGCATCGATAATTTTGCTTAAGTTGATCATATGCAACATGCTTGTCGCTTGGAAATTCATCCAGCACCACCATAGGGTTATTTGTTCAAGTAATGGGGTACCGCCTATCCACTTATTTTCAAAGGTGCTGCAAAAACCCTGAAATTCAACACGGCTTCAATTCTCTTCACTGTTTGTCAAAATAGAATCACATGGCTTCGCAAGATGCATGAAGCGGGCACACTACTTTGGTCCACTGGCTCGAGCCACAAATGCAAATGTTTCATACATTTTGCTGGAAGGGTAGTAGGAGTGACACACTCACTCCTACTGTGTTGATTCATTCATATATATAGAAGAAAAAAAACAAAAAACAAAAATAAAATGCATACTTCATTATTTAGATTGCCTCAGAAAGCATAGATTCAATCAAGTAAAATACAGGTTTCTACTGTATTGATACCAATGTAGTAGAGGAATCTGCCGAGGATTTTGGAGGAGAAGACAAGTAAGGCTTGGGTGGTATCTGCAACGAATCAACACTCCCTTCCAACATATCTATCACTTCCTTCATCGCTGGCCGGTTTGAAGGATCAGTTTGTATGCACCACAAGCTCACTATGATCATCTTCCTCGCTCTTACTTTGTCTTCATCGTTCGTAACTCTCTGCAGACCAAGCTCCTCGTCCCGTTCAAGACGTTGGTAAATCCAATGCGGAAAATATATTTCACTTGTATTTTCAGCTTCAGTGTCGATGTTCCTTCTTCCTCCAACCATCTCTGAAAGCATCATTCCATAGCTGTACACATCAGACTTGTGCGAGACCTTTCCAAAGTTTCTAGAACATACTTCTGGAGCAATGTAACCTGTTGTACCTCTAGCTCCCAACATCGACACAATGCTCTCGTTCCTGTTGCATATTTTGGCAAGGCCAAAATCCGAGATTTTTGGGGTGAACTTTTCGCTTAGAAGAATGTTGTGCGGCTTGATGTCAAAATGCAAAATTCGTGTGTTGCAACCACGATGTAAGTACTCCAATCCTCGAGCAATACCCAGTGAAATTTGGTCCAGAGTTTCCCATCCCAAGTTATGATGATCATTCTTGGGAGTACTTGCATCAAATATGAACTTCTCGAGCGATCCATTAGGCATGAATTCATAGATCAGAGCTCTCTTCGAACCCTCAAAACAGTAGCCCAACAAGGAGACAATGTTGACATGGGAAGTTCTACTAATGGATGCCACTTCATTCATAAATTCTTCTCCATCTCCTTTCAGTTTGGTCAAGACCTTCACTGCTACAAGACGGCCGTCCTTTAACTTCCCCTTGTAAACAGCACCATAGCCTCCTTGTCCTAATTTTTCTTTGAAGAAGTTGGTCATTTTCTTGACCTCCGAATAGCTATGCCTTTGAACTTGAAGCGGCCCATAGCTCCTTAGAAAGGCCTCAACAATTTGATGTTTTTGGATACGCTTCTTCCAAAAGAAACAGCAGACAACAACTAGAACGACGATGACAGAAGCTGCACCAACTGCTAAAGAAGAGTTAAATTTGATTGAAGGTATGTTATGCAGAGCAATCAATGGACTTTGCCAACGTGTTTAAACACTTGCTCATTCCGTGATTTCTTAGAAAATTAATCCAGAGGGATTGGGGAATGATTGATTTCCGTCCTTTGGTTCTAATGCTTGTCCTACATGACTATCCATATCAATTATATATTTAAATGTGGAGATATCAATCTTACCTAGTCCGAGCTTCAATTTCAACTGCTTATGTCCTGCAACTTGAACTGCAAAGAAAACTGCTGTTAGTTAAACTGAAAATATGACTTTAGCCCTTCAAACTCAATTTTCCTCATATAAAACCCTACATAACTTTTTTACTCAAAGAAAACCCAATGATTAGGATCCACAAAAGCAAATTCATTAACTTCATATTAATTCACACATTTTACATTTTTCACATGCCTAAAATACCCCTATTACATACTTGATGTAGACAATTAATTGTAAGGAAATAGTAAATGATTTTGCAACAAGAAAAAAAAAAGACATTAATGTTTAAAATTTATTGCATATTAATTTTTTAGAAAGGTTTTGAATTTTCATAAAACTATTCGATTCAGTTTTTTCACCCTACTCTTGAATACTTTTGAATTTATCCCTTTTTATTAATATATTAGAACATTGTATTTCATTATCTACATGCACATTAATTTACCTACAACAATTATAACATGGTGTAATATAATATCTCTTTTTTACAATGATGCAAAATAATGTTTATACCAACAACAAAACGTGTCTAACATATGTACTAATTGCATGGAAAATAATTTACCTATATTAAGAAGGAATGTAGTTCGATGCATAGTATTAAAAATATTATGTTACACCCATGTTTATATAACAATAAAACATGCCTAACATATCTAACAATACATGGAAAATAATTTACCTACAAGTTAGAGAAATGTTTTTTGGTTGGGTGTAGCATAATTTTTTTTAATAATTGGAAAAATGAAATATAACTAGGTGTTGTGTAATTTTTTTTATATAATTAGATGGAACGATATAGTAAGTATGGTAAGCATTTTCGCAGCTATCACTACTTACTGTATAAATTTTTTGGTTTATGGTGGTGTTGCATTTGAAAAGGGTCAGATAGTGTGTGAATAATTCTACGTCAGGGATTGAAGAAGCGCTGGGAAGACTCAAGTCGTCGAAAACTCCGTCGTTGCAGGGATCCTTTTCTAAGCGGTCGGCAAGGTCTGTGTCTTTGATAGAAATCGAAGGTGAAAATAAAGAGCCTTGGAATTCATGCCAGTACCCTCCCTCTTTCAATTGGATTTTTGGCCGGTCGGGTTCTGAACAGTCAACTGTGAACAATCCGCATTCAGGAGGATCTCCCGGGCTTTTGAAGGGGAAGCTGATGTTGCCTACTATGTCACTGCAGAAGTGGGCTGGACAATGTTTGGAGGGTTCCGCTTCTGAATATTCAGCTGAGTGCAGAACCACAAGGTGAGCAAGAACGGAGAGAATAAACAAAGCCACCGGAGCCATCCGAAAATTCCCAACTGATCAACAAGAAGAAAGCGCCGCAAAGGAAGAAGAATAAGAAGATTTACTGCTCCTCTAATTCAGAACAAGAGTGATGAATTGTAGAGGTTCAGAATTCTTTGTTTGCAATATATTAACACCCCTGTTGACTTGGAATTTGGAGACTGGAAGACCTGCGGGAACTAACCATTTAAATGTTGCTCGACTTAAAAGACTTCCATGGCCTACTAGGCGAGTTTCCTTCTCAACTTCCCCACCGACAAGCACCAGAAAGACTTTGACCCCTTCACTCTTCAAAGATAACATTCAAAAATCCTTGCAACTCCTCTGAACCACACAGATTACGGAAACGATCGTTGCGTTCCGCCTTGCTTTCAGGTCTACTTATTTGTGTGAGCACTGAACAGCTTCATAGCTGAAAAGCATCTCCTGGTAGTAGTACTAACATTGGAATTTAATTTAGTAAAACGTCATATGGATTGAACTCTTAAATATAATTTTTTGTGCCATATCTCTTAAATATAAATTGAATACTAGAGTTTATTTTACCATTTCTCTTTTTTTTTTACCACTTTGAGAACGTTTTCAATTTTTTTTTAAATTTATTTTATAATAGGTGACCGTTGCACAAGATTTAATCCAACGTGGGGATCTGACCTAAAAAAACGCGTACCCTCATGCTTCCGGAACGTTGTGGCTCTGAGTTGAGAATTAATTGATAAATCGAAAAGTCCATTCAATTTCTCGATAACATCGAAGGGGAACAAGAAGGAAAATGACACCTTATAGACCTAACAGTTTCTGACACGCTATCAAAATGATACGAAAATAACGGGTTTTGGATCAACACAATAACTAATTGGATTAATATCGGGTGACCCATTAAAAACCCGTTAACACGACATGAAAATAACGGGTTTCAGGAGTGACCCATTAAGAACCCGTTTTCTTAACGGTTATACACGCGGGTAACACGTGGGTAACCCTTTTCAACCCGTTAAAAAAAATAAATTATAATTTAAAGTTTAATTGCTAAAAATTTTATTATAAAATACAATAGCCATATTGTATATATTGATATATTCTATATTAAATATATTTTTTTTGTATTATTATTCTACATAAGTTAAAAAATTTAAGTTTTATTCATTTATTTATTTTTATTATGAGAGTTTCTTATTATCATTAATAGGATAAATTTTACTTAACATGTTGTTGTCCAAAATTAAAATCAACTAGTATAGAATTAGTGTAGGCAATACGACATCCCTACAAGTATGAAAAATGTGAAAGAATATATAAACACTCGTGATTCATCATTTCTCCACGAGTAGACAATGGTTACACTTACATTATCGTTTAGATTTTTAAAACCCTCCAAACCGTCATGAATAGTGTTTTTTATTTGAGTGTAAAAGTAATAAAAGTAATAATAATTATGTAGAAATGTAAAAAAAAAAAAAATATATATATATATATATATATATATAATCACTTGTAATGACAAGCTTTACAACTTTCGTGAAGGGGTCAACGTCGAAATCCAACAATATAATCCATAAACCTTAGATTTGTATTTAACCGTCGATTGTCGTTTAGGCTTTATTCTTTATCTTGAATTTCATTTTCTTAATTTTCTTTTTTGAAAACATCTTCTGGGGGATGTAGGAAGATGAACGGTTTGGATCCTTGATTTCACGTCCCAATATTTACGATTAATTGAAATATGAGTTGATGTTATATAGTTTATAGATACATCATAAACACCAAGCAATATTTTCACTAACGGTAAAACTCTGAACATAATATCAACGATCCAAACCTTTCATCTTCTTATATCCTCTAATAGATCATATTTTCAAAAAAGAAAATATGAAAAAACAAAAATTGGTGAGAAAAATGAAGCATAAATGTAAACAATAATCGATGGTTAAATTTTAATCTATGGTTTATATGATTACAGTGGCACATTTCAAAGTTAAGCCATTCACGAAAGATGTAAAACTTATCATTACGAGCGTTTATATATTTTTTCTATATTTTTCACACTTTTACATTAATTAAAAAAACTATTAAAGACTTTACTTAAACAATAGCCAGAGGATAAATGAGAAGAGAGTGCTAATTTAGAAAGCCACACTGAAAATATCATCAATATAACTCTTGAAGACGATATATCAAGCCAAATTTCCAATACCGTTTCCCATGGTGATTGATGAAAATTGAAGAGTTTGATTGTAAGAAAGTGTGTAAGGTTCCAAACCTTGAAACATAACTCCCTAAATTTTGCAAATCTTTTGAACATTTGATATTTTGTAATGTTCTAATGTTTTTATTTTTATTTTTATTATGCTCTTATTTTGGGTATGTAAATATGTAATACTTGAAAGACAAATGCGTTTTTTTGTTTTGAATGTGATAATATGGTATGTATATACTTATTTAATATTATGTTTTTTTATTTGATTATTTATTATTTAAAATATATTTTCCTTAACAGATAACGGATCGGATCATATTATCTGTTAATATTATCGGGTCGGGTTATTTTACTCATTTATTTTAACAGGTGTTACACGACACGACCCGTTAAGATATCGGATATGACACGAAAACGATACGAATACGAGAAACGCGACACGAATGTCATGTGCGAATCCCGCCATACGCATGTGGCCTCCATGCCACCAATCGCAACCATGTTTAGTAAAGCCTTTCAGATCTTTTCCATTTAGTCATTAGATAACGCTCAAACTCATGACCCAATCGATACACCCACTCCCACACACACTCAAATTACCTAAATTGCCCTTATCTAACCACAAATTTCAACCACCTCATAGAGTATTTTCTTCTCTTATTCAACACATAATCAATAATGTCACTCAATGCAACGATCTAAAATTTTTATTTACTTATACATGAGAATTTTAAATTTGAATATCATGAATGATGCGCAAAGTCTAGTTTAGCCGAACCCTACCATCCCTTTCGTCTAAATATATTTTTGTATTACAAAAACCAATAATTTGACTCAAATTACAATATATAACTTTAATGATACAAAAATGGAATATATCAATTATATTTTAAATATTTTTACAAACGTAAAATGGTACAAAACGTAACTTGTGTTTTGCTTTTGGAAAAAAAAAAATCCAATTTAAAAGCCTCACAAATATTCAACAAAAAACAAGATTGTAATTTTCTAAATTGAGTGCCCCCATCACATTAAGTCATGGGTGCCAAAGTTGTTGGCAATTTGTTTTGGGTTGTTTTATTAGCACCCCACATCTTTATGAATACACCCCACGTCTAAAATGTGCCTCCAAAATTCCAACTTTGTCGTCTATTTTTCTGAAGCCACCCCATCCGCATGTATTATTCGTGGATTCTCTTCCCAACACCTTCTGTTACATCCCACATCGCTCAGGGATGTGGATCCTGTAAGCTTTATGTGTATATTCCCATCTCTACCTAGCACGGGACCTTTTGGGAGCTCATTGGCTTCGGGTTCCATCAGAACTCCGAAGTTAAGTGAGTAACGCGCGAGAGCAATCCTAGGATGGGTGACCCACTGGGAGGTTCTCGTGTGAGTTCCCAGAAACAAAACTGTGAGGGTGTGGTAGGGGCTCAAAGCGGATAATATCATGTTACGATGGTGGAACGGGCCCGGGATGTGACAATTGGAGTGGTCGAGGCCCAAAGCGGACAATATCGTGCTACGGTGGTAGAGCGGGCCCGGGATGTGATGGGGCCCTGGGTCGGAATGTGACAATTTGGTATCAGAGCCTATAAACCTGGCTGGTTGTGTGCTGAAGAGGACGTCAGGCCCCTAAGGGGGGTGGATTGTTACATCCCACATCGGCCAGGATAGTGGATTTTGTAAGCCTTATATGTATATTCCCATCTTTTTAGGAGCTCATTGACTTCGGGTTCCATCGAAATTCCGAAGTTAAGCGAGTAGCGCGAGAGCAATCCCAGGATGGGTGACCCATTAGGAGGTTCTCGTATGAGTTCCAAAAAAAAAAAAACCGTGAGGGCGTGGTCGGAGCTCAAAGCCGACAATATCGTGCTACGGTGATGGAGCAAGCTGATAGGAGCATATTTAGGCGACTTACTTAGCTTGTTTTCGTGCATCTATGTTGTTAATTCATAGTTGTTTTAGTAGTTTAAGCCATTTTCGTGTGTTTTTAGGTTCATATGGCTAAGGAAGCAAAAAGATGCATTTTGGAGCATTTTGGAGCAAAATTGGACTTGGAATGGATAGCATATGATTGGAGCCAAAGTGTTGGACGAATTTGAAGGCCTTGTATTCATTTTGGACATAAAACAAAGGGCCTAGCCCATTCTCTCTTAAACCAACCCCAAGGCCATGCATTTCCTTCCAATTCCAAAGCCCACAATCACTTCAAAAGCCATGCAAAGAACCATCCATTCCATAAAAAACAATCCATCAATTCACATGCAAAACCACCATTAACACACATGCACCCAAACAAAGCCAACCTAGCTAACCCTACATGCATTCTTTATGCAACTCTTCATCATTCCACCATTCATTCTTTATTCCACAAACAAGTCACATGCATTTCCACCTTCCTACTTCATCATTTCACCACATTCTCCCTCTTTAACTCATTTCATTATTCATTCACTTTGCATTCATTCAATTCCACCCCACATGCACCCTTTATTCTTCATCATTGCAACCATGGCACATTTACACCAACAAAATAACTCCCATGCCATGACCTACTCATATTCCCATTTCCTTTCCAACATCTCACATGCATTTCCACCTTCCTACTTCATCATTTCACCACATTCTCCCTCTTTAATTCCACATGCATTCACTTCATCATTACACCACCACTCATTCTTTAATTCCACATGCAATTCTTCATCATTCCTTCACACAAATGCTTAAACAAACATCCATATGTTCCCTCCACTCCTCCTATAAATACCCTTGCATTCCCATTCATTCATATCATCTCATTCACAACACAACAACACACCACAAACACATTCCTCTCTCCCTTAGAATCCAAAAACCATCTTCCATTTCCACCACTCCTCATCCATTTCCATAATTCCCCAATCCATTCAACACACCAACAACATCCCTTAGACCTTGTGCCACAATAAAGAGGAAGAGAAGAGTGCCTAAACGTTCATACAATTCAAGTTTGAGTTGTTGGAATGTTTAGGTGTTTCTTTGATTTCAATGCTTAAATTCAATTCTCTTTGTTTTTTACGTATGAGGAATGGAAGAGAAGAGTGCCTAAACGTTCATACAATTCAAGTTTGAGTTGTTGGAATGTTTAGGTGTTTCTTTGATTTCAAAGTTATGAGGAACTAAACCCCCCCTTTAGCTAGGGGGTGATTCGAAATATATGTTTATGCTTGCAATATGATTTGAGTACTTCTAATTACGTTTCATAAGTTGTGAATTCAATTTGTTTAACTATTTGATTGATAACCTATTTATGTATGTTTATTGAGAGTCGACGCTTAATTTTCATGCATGAATTTGACGCTAGAATATAAGTGAGTTTCACGTAATAGTTATGAACTTATATTCACAAGTAGTGGAGGTTGCTTATAAACAATCGCGTTAAACAAATTCTTGGCATAAGTTTCATGCAATCATAGTAACGAATGCCTCGTCAACACTTATAGTTTTCATATTGCTTAATGATTCTTGCTTGTATCTCTATTATGCAATTCATGTAGGGAACTTGTGAGGAATGCTTTGGATTGTCGTATGCAATCATCCAATTCATTAACTTAAGGAAAACTTGACGGTTAATTTAAGCGGACCTAATTAACCCCGGGTGTTGAGAATTCATGGTTTATTGAAAAGCAATTGGAAATCGTTTTATATGCAAGTATAACATGTATGGAGATGAACCCCTTAGCTAGCCATTCCATCCATTCTATCCCTTTGTTTTATAATTCTTCCTAGTTTATTAACTTGTTTTGTTATTACAATTTTCATCAAAACACAATCCCCCTTTACTTTATTGTTCAATTTAGCTAGAAATCAATTTAGTTTATGTCTTTAAAGTATTTTGAGTCTTTTGGTTTGTCTTAGTGTTTTAACGTTTAGTTTCACATTCTTTGAGTCTAGTTTAGTGTTTTATATTGTTTTTACGTTTTTGAGTCAGTTTCCAAGAGATTAACAATCCCTCCTAATCCCCGGTCCAGAACGATCCCTACTTACACACTTCACTACAATTGACAAAAAGAGGGTTTAATTTGTGTGCGTATAATTCTCACATCACAAGCCTGGGATGTGGTGGGGTCCCGGGTCAGGATGTGACAGCTTCAATCCAAACAAACGTCTCAAAGAATAGTTATTATTCTCTCTCTCTCTCTCTCTCTCTAGGACATCCTCTGCTTCACTAAACTGTGTTGATTTAATTTAACTTTGTTTTTGTTGAATTTGATGACTTTTCAGGTTTGTGAACAATTTGAGAGGATCGTCGATGATGGAGATTGCCGCGCTTACGAGGATTTTGGGGTGGATGAGGTTTATTTTGGACTACATAACTTAATTCGTCAGGGTAAAAACGAAAATTTAACTGAAAAAATAAAATTAACGGATGTATTCATAAGATTGTGGAGTGTTAATAGAACTTCTTGCACTTTAATTATTTATATTTAAGTCACCTCCTCCAACCTTAGGCTATGGGCTAAATTCCCTCCCAAACTCAATCCAACCCAAGGAAATCTTTGGGCTAAATGCTAAATAGGGAACTGAGGTCAGATTCCCCCCAAAATTTAGCCCAACAGTAAGTGTGGGCCCCATCGAAGGGATTGCTTTTCAGCATTTGGGCACCAAACGCAGCCCACGATGACGCCTAACGTGTGAGGCTTCTGACCGTCAGGGACCCACCCATGTGGACCTGTTGGCCACGTTCTGCATGAGCCCCAACAACTCCTTCCATCCAACGGCCTAGATTCAAATTTCTTTTTTATTTTTTATTTTTTATATTTATATATTATTGAATCCAACGGCTGAGATCGAATATAATCAAATCTAACGGTAAAATAAAAGATCTAACGGTCCAAATTTAAATCCAATAGCTTTGAAGGCTTGCTTTGTGGAAATTTTAGTGATTTTTCAATATTTATCAGAATTTAAATATTTTTTTATTAAAATATTCATAAAATTAATTTACAATAGTCTACATATTTATATATTTATTTTAAAAAATTAATTTAAGAAAAAAATTAGCCTAAGTTCATTTTTTAATAATCCGGCTAAAATTTTAGGTCAAAAGGGTTTTAGCAGAAAAGTTGTTTCTATATTAAAAACTAAATTTTTTGAGCTAAAAAAATTTGATTTTTAACCAAAGAATTAGAGATGATCTTAACAATAAGGATTTAAAAAAAAAAAAAAAAAAAATTTTGTTCTTCTCCTACCCCTACGCAGTTCCCATCCATTTATACAGAGCCTGCTTCACCATTTGCTTTCTTCTTTCGCCTTCCTCCCATCGCTTCCCTTCCCCACTATTCCAACTAATATTACCAAATTGCCCCTCAAAACCTTACCCATATCATCGTTTTCTTCTTCCGTCGCATCCATAGGGTTTTGCTATTCCGACTCAGCCCCCGCAACGCCAATCGTTTCCGATCCGATTCCCCCACTTTTCTCGATTAACCCTAATTTTGACAAACCCTAGAGGCGCCGATCCCCTAAATACCATCGCCCAGTTGTTTTCGGTTTGTACCATTCCCGTTGACTTTGTTTCTGGGTTTAAGACGCTCTGCGTGCAGAGGAGCACCGGATATAAGGCTCTCGTTGAGCCAGTTTCTGCTTCGCCGTTCACGCGATGTTGGGTACGGGATTGCAGTTTAGGCACGGCCGCGGAGAGGATCGATTTTACAATCCGGCGAGAGCTCGTAAGGCCCACCAGAACCAGAAGGCGGAGCAACTTCGCAGAGCTCAGAGCGACGTCACGCCCAGCCCGTCTCCTTCCTTGAAGGGTAACCCCAACCGCGAGCCGGAGAACCGGACGGCGTCTGATGAGCCGCCCAAGCCCGTCGCCGTGCCTGCTTTTGAGCCCGTCGTGGAGCCCTTGAGTAATCTCGAGCGGTTCTTGCAGTCGATCTCTCCGTCCGTCCCCGCCCAGTACCTCTCCAAGGTGTTTGCTTGAATCTAATTTGTGTAATTTTTTGGGTTTTTTTTTGTTAATCTTGTAATTAATTGTTTGGTTGCAGAGGACGATGAGAGGATTGAGTACATGCGACGTTGAATATCAGCCATACTTTGTTCTTGGGGATTTATGGGAGTCCTTCAAGGAGTGGAGTGCTTATGGTGCAGGAGTGCCTCTGATTTTGAATGACAGTGACTCTGTGGTTCAGTACTACGTCCCTTACCTGTCCGGCATTCAAATACACGGCCACTCTGCGAAATTGGCAACTAAGACTAGGTATACATTTTACTCCATACTTTTGGCTTAATTCAATTTATCATTTGTTTTGTCGTTTAGAAGAATTTTGATATAGTTCTAGTTGGTTATAGTCAAATGCATGCATTGTTTGTATTTTCTTTCATGATAGTGAATCAGTGATAAGTGTACCGTTATCTCTCTGCAAAATGATTTTTGTCCTGCATTTACTCCGAGGTAAATCCAAAACTGAATTTGAGAATTTGTTTGTTGTTCTTAATTGTATGGCGCGTGCACTTATGGTAAATGGGTTTCATGGATCACTATGTTTGTTTACTCCTTGCATCAGAATATATACTTTTAACGGAATCAGTGTATACTGACTATTGCCCGTTGCTTACTTTAGTTTACATATTTGCTTTTTGTCAAAACATGAATGGTTTATTTCATTCATTTATGTTATTCAAAGATTGATGGTCGTTTATTGACAGGCGACTAGATGAGGACAGTGATAGTGACTTCAGGGATTCTAGCAGTGATGGTAGCTGTGATTACGAAACTGATAGGCTAAAATATTTGAGTGAGCAGCGGAATCACCAAATTCTGACTAGTGAAATTCCTCGTAGGATAGAAAGATTATCTTTGAGAGACCCGCATTTACCACCCCATGAAGACTGTTCCAGTGAGGAGGGCGAATCTATAAATTCTCAAGGTTCCTTACTGTTTGAGTATTTTGAACGGGACCTTCCTTATTGCCGTGAGCCTTTAGCTGACAAGGTTATAATTTCATTTCTCTCTAGCATCAATAGTAATATATCTTGCTATTTATGACCTCCCTTTTTTCGGATGTTGTTCTGAACTTTCCCTTTCTACAGATACTCCATTTTCCTGAGCTAAAGACACTAAGAAGCTGTGATCTACTGTCACCCAGCTGGATATCTGTTGCATGGTACTATAGATCACTGTTTTCGTTTACTCGTTGTACACTGTCGTGTGACTAATTGGTTTTGGTATGACCTTTTCAGGTATCCAATTTATAGGATTCCAACAGGACCAACTCTAAAGGATCTTGATGCGTGCTTTCTAACATACCATTCACTTTTTACACCCATGAGAGGTACTTTTTAACCCTTTTAGTTTTGCTTAGGATGAAAGTTTGTTCCCTGACATTTGGTCTGCATAATTGATACTCTTGTGATGACATGTTATTTCATTTTGATGTTTTGGTCTGATTTTATAAATTGTAATCATACATCATAAATGAGATACCACGTTGTTTCGTTTGGTGCTTTGGTCTGATAATATATCTTTTATTCATATAGCTTAATGAAATAACAAACCATAAACCATATATTAGTTTAACTGCTTATGTAGTTAGATTGATTTCTTACAGATTTTATCTTCTAATTTTAGCATTTACTACAATGTGGGGATTTAGCATTATTGATTAAATAAAGTTAATGTCAATGCACAACGTATGCTGATATCTGCATTATGCCCAAGTTTATCTTGTCTTATCCCCTGTACATGCATGCTTCCACGTCAAAATGGATGTACAATATGGTAGACAGATATCAAGGATGATTCATTACGTGTGAAGTATAACTAGATTTTAAATGTGAAACTTGTCTCTTCTTTGATTATGTTTCAGGTGTACAAGATGACTGTGCTCCTGTATTGACATATCCAAGTGACATGGATGGTGTCTCTAAGATGTCGTTACCTGCTTTTGGCCTTGCTTCATACAAATTCAGTCGTTCATTGTGGACTCCGAGTGGTGGATCTGAAAGCCAGTCAGCCGGCTCTCTTTTGCAGGCTGCTGACAACTTTCTAAGAACGCATCGGGTCAATCACCCAGATTTTCTGTTTTTTAACCGTAGATGATATCAAGATGATGCTAACTGTGATGCTACTGCCACCGTTCTAGACGTGAAGCCTTTTGCACGGGTTACTTGTGAAAAGTCTCTTTATTTTGTTAAACTCATGGTGGCAATTTGGTTTGCGGTGATTCTGTCGTTTGGTTTTCTGTTATTTACTAAAGGAGAAAGAAAAGAAAAGAAAATGAAAAAAGAGAGGATGAAGGGTAACCCACAGAAGAAAAGTGAAGCTTTTGGCATGAGATGAAAGAGGCTCAGTAAAAAGTGAATAGAAGGAAAATATAGTTAGATAATCTATAGAAGGTCTAGCTCTAAATGGAAGTTACTGCTTTTGATGTAAACAAGTTTTTATCTTGCTTGTTTCCGTTGTTTTTTGTTGGTAGTAAGAAGAGTACATTAACTATTAAAAAAAGAAAAACCGGGCTCTTTTTTATGCCGTGATATGATGTTAATTATTAGTATGTAATCCTGTCTACAGGGGGTTTTGATTTAGATTAAACTGTAAGTGTTAGTTTTTTCTTCGCCAAATGTGTATCTGAATCGCATCCGTTAATGATGGAAATGTGTTTTAAGAGTTTTGTTAGCTGTTGCCTGATGATTAGACGTGCTGTTTTACAGTCGACATCACTTAATGGGACAAGGCTTTGTTGTAACGCTTTAAGCGTGTTTTGTTGCTGCTTATCTGTCTGGTTTGTGATCTATGTTCCTCTTGCTAAATGAAATCAAGTTGAAGGAGTCGGTCGTCATTCTTTTGTCATGGCAGCTGGAGGAAGAGTTTTTATATTAATCTCGTGTTTTAAGCTCTCAGATTTATAAGGGAAACAATTCTTTCATAACGAATTGGAAGTGAGGAGAAATTAATCAGCATCGTTTTCAAGCAGCAAGTCATGAAACTTTGTCTCCAAAGCCTCGGAACATATCCGACTCATCATCCGATAAAACGACGTCAGATCAGATATCTGCTCTATCGACATCTTCACGATGAAGGCCTTCGCAACTTTCTCCCTCTCCTCGCACATCTTCAGTTGTTTCATGTATGCAGAAGCGTTTCTTACTGTTGCCCCCATCTGCTTCAGCCTTCTTTCTTGCTGCAAGCTCAATGCCGTATTCGCCTGATATCACACCATTCGGAACAACACACCATTAAAATCGAACTATCATGACAACCTACAAGAACTAGGAACTATGTTGCGGGTTGGTTATACTGTGTGGAGATGTTTTAATACTGACCTCCAGAAACTCAGCTCCGATGTCGAGTTGATCAGACTCTGCCGGAAACAATTCCACGCTTCGAGCACATGTTTCTTGCTACTGTGAGGCTCGTTACGATGTTCCTCCTCTTCATCTCTTGATCATGGTTAAGCTTTGGAGATTTTGGCACACATGCTGTGGTTCCATTGAGCTTCTTTTCGTAAGCTCTCACTGCTTTAACAAATTCCTGCAGATACAATTAATTTTGACCATAAAATTGGCAAAAAACAAACCAAAAACATGACAAACTAGAAGAAATTCAGTTCGTGCCTGATATGCAGACGGGCATCCTGGATACTCAAAATCATCCGAATCGAGTTTTCGCATTCTCTCCGGATGAAACTGAAGCCCCATGATAAACTTACCCTCGTCGGGATTATAAGCATCCGGATCATAAAATCCTTCAACCAAACCATCCGGAGAGAAAGCCATCGGCACGAACCGCGGCGCCAATCTCTTCACCCCCTGATGGTGATAACTATTCACAGATATCTCCATTCTCTCACCATCCAAAGAGTCTTTAAACCATCCATGCAAAGGTGTATTTTCCACCACCTTCACCACATGCCTATGCCCGTCGTAATTCTTATAGCTTATGTGAGCAACTCTGAGAGTATTTTCGGGGCATTCTTTCGACAGCTCGCTCTCAACGTCTTGATAGAGCGTGCCGCCGCATGTGACATTAAGGACTTGGGAGCCTCTGCATATTCCCAAGTACGGGATGTTTCTTTCTAGGCATAGCTTTGCAAGCCCTAGTTCTATTGAATCTTTCTCTTTGTCGATGGCGGTGTCGTTTGCATGGAGCTTTCCGATCTCTTCTAGCTCTCCGGGAGAGAAACCGGAGAGCTGCGCATCATAATGGGACGGATTGATGTCTTCGCCTTCACAGAGAAGGACTCCGTGGATTGGCTCGAAGCTTTGGAGCAGCATGTGGACTCCGCTGACTCTTGGGACGATGACAGGTACTGCTCCATAGCTTACTAATAGGTCTAGATGATATTCTCCTGTCCCATATGTTCAGAAATGAGAAACACGTTTTATTTAACACACACGGTTGGTTTAACAAACGATAATTTTTGAACGTCTGCATTTAGACGAGTTGGCAACAGCAATATTCTCTCCATTTGCATCAAAGTTTGGTTTAAGAAAACGATAATCTATGTAACATATCTGCATTTAGTCAAGTTTAAAGCAATATACTCTCTTTGCACTATAGTTCGAATTCTCCGTTTGGATTAAATAAGAATAAATCGAGAAAGAGCACATAGTTTTATTGTTGAACAAGGAAAATCAACATCTGAAAATCTGAGCAATGTAACGTCCAAAAACAGAAAAACAGAAAAACCACCTAAGATGTGTGAAAAATACGTGACGGAATCAATAGTTTAAGCAAGATATATGGAGACAGATGGAAACTAACCCACAAAATCTACAAACTTGTTCTTGCAGACGGTTCGTCGGGAGACGATAAGAACCCGAGGCAAAACCGTGGACAAATCTGAATTAGCCATGGATTGTGGATACACAGTGACCAGTTGCACAGAAATTAAGAGACAGAGATATGGAGTGTGTGCGTGTGCGTGTGCGTGTGCGTGTGCGTGTATATATAGAGAGAGAGTGCTTAGTAATTAATTGATCGGGAATTTCAGACTCAAGTCTTAAGACTGAGGTGTAATGCTGATTAATTGCTGATTATATATGTGACAGTGAATGGAGACGAAAATCTGGGAAGATTGATTTGTCCATGTCGTTTTGTTTCCTTGTTTGATGGCTTGGATTTTCTTTCGTTCTTTGGTTTGGTCAACGTGTTGCGTTGTATTCGTCTAGGCGCCGCGTATCTAACATATGTATGCCAAAGGAATTGGCCAATTATCCTTTATTTTCGTGCCATCTTGTTTAGCTTAGCGTTGTCTTAGGGAATTTGGATAATTACTAATTATTAGGATTTTGGATGATGCCTTAAATCCAAAGGTCAAGCTGAGAATCACTGAATCGTGTTTTTATGAACACGAGTATCAATAGGTGAATACTGGTATGATCGTTTAAGTGGATCAAGTATTAGTGAGATGTAAAAATAATACGAGTATCAATAGGTGAACTTTAGTGTGATCGCTTATGTGGATTGAACATCTATTCAACAATGATTTATAGTTAAACAAAATTGAAGCATAGAAAGGTTTATAGAAAAGAAGATTTCCGGGAAAGGAGAGTAACAATGCAATGACATGTTATGTACTATCACGTAGAAATAGTCCATGCAGTCTAGCATGCATTGCCACAGTAACATCTTCGATATAAGCTTCTATCTTATTTGTGGGGTTTCACTTTCACTAGTGGTGGGTTTTTTTTTTTTTTAATAATAAAGGGAACAACTAGTGACAAGTCACAGTTAATCACCACTTCCAATACACAATGCTGGCCCATACCATGTGATAGACCCTATCTAACATACAGTGGAGGCCCAAGATGGGATGGGCTGCTGTTTTTTAATGTTGGCCCAATATAGAAGGGGTAATTTTGAGATTAAATAGTTGTTGCTGGTTTAGTGATGTGGACTGTGGCACGGGGACCAATCAACATCCAAGATTTAAAAGGGTGACCTGCTATTTCCGGTATGACAACCCGGGAATCTGGCAATCCGACAATCCAACCTGCGCTCTTGCAACTTGTCCAAAACCTATTTCCGGATACGTATAATCCGGTATAACAAGTACAATGATATAATTATTTGAAATTTTTTCGTTTAAGTTTATAATCAATTATTTTCATATGCTTGGTGTACTGAAATGAATTTTCGACAAACTGAAAAATTTATCCAAATAAAGATCTACAATAACTCGGCGTAAAGATTAATTGTCACACGTATACGCGTGTGGCAAAAAACTAGTTATCTTTTAGAGAAAAACATTTTAACCTCAAAATTATAGGGAAAATTTGCTAATTATTCAACAATTGCCAAATACTTGAAAAAGTAATCAATTTGTGCCACAATTTTATTTGTTGTTAGACGAGTGGAGCTCACTCACTCCTTGATCCTTGTAAAAAGTTTGAAGCTTGAAACTCGAAGAGTAAACTGCCGATTTGCCCCTTAAACTATCATCCAACTTTTGATTTCTCTCATAAACTTTTTAATTGGAAAATTAAGGACTTAAACTAATTTTTAGGTCAATTTCCCCCTATCATTAGTTTTTCATAGATTTCATCCAAATTAACGTTAATTCTTATCATGTGCAAATCATGTAACTCTCATTTGTGAACAAAACTGTCACTTCACTAGACATTCACACACAAAAGTTATAGAATCACATATATTTGCATAGGTTTATAATTTAGAAATATAAGATTTTAAATTATTTTAAAGAATGAA
This sequence comes from Pyrus x bretschneideri, assembly GCF_019419815.1. Taxonomy (NCBI): domain Eukaryota; kingdom Viridiplantae; phylum Streptophyta; class Magnoliopsida; order Rosales; family Rosaceae; genus Pyrus; species Pyrus x bretschneideri. The sequence goes on from NW_025999524.1 coordinate 4,392,206, forward strand.
GCGACCGAACTACTCACACATGTTGTGCACATGCTTCTATTTAACAAAAATTTGGATGGAATGAATGAAAAATTAACAGTAAGGGGCAAATCGGCCAAAAAAAATTAGTTTAAATCTGTAATTTTTAAATGAAAAAGTTGAGTAGAGAAATTGAAAATTGAATGATAATTCAAAGAGCAAATCGCAGGTTACTCAAACTCGAAATGTAGGAAATTCAAATCCAACCTCATCTAAAAAGCAGCGACAAATTCCCCATTTTTCTTCGCCAAAACCAAAAAATAAACAAAAGGAAAAGGAAGTTGCCCAAATTTCTTTTCTTTTTCTTCAAAAGCAGAGAGTGATATTTCAGTTTACCAACGCCACACTCTTGCAGAGAGAGACAACAATGGCAGTCTCAATACCCATAGTCGCCATCGTCACCTCCCTCCACCTCATCGCCTTCATCTTCGCCGTCGGCGCTGAACGGCGCCGTAGCACGGTACCCACCCCCATCTCCCTCTGTCTGTCCGTTTTAAGTTTTAATTCTTAATTTTTAATTTTTATATTTAAGTACTTCAAACCCTAACTGTTACTGTTTGTGTTTGTGTCTCTGAATTAGGCGAAGATAGTGCCCGATGAGTACGACGAGCGTACCTACTGCGTGTACGGCACGGACGCCTCCACGGTGTACGGATTAGCGGCGTGTGGGCTGCTTCTGGTCAGCCAGGCGGTGCTTAACGGCGTCACCAGGTGTCTCTGTTGCGGCAAAGGTCTAGTCACTGGCTCCTCCACGACTTGGACCGTCTTCTTCTTCGTCTTCTCCTGGTGATTTTACCCATTTTATCCCCCTCTCCTTAACCATTTTTAATTTCTTTATCTTGGTTTAATTATTTGATCAACGGTCTTAATAGTTCCATATCTTAGAAATAGTCAAAGTAACTAATTGACTTGGTCACTTGGTTGGTATAGTGTTCCTTTGGATGATCTAATTGCTTGCTTGTTGAGTTGTTACACATTGTCATTTACTTTTAATTGTTTGTATTTTTCTGGAATCTGATTTGGAGATAACTAAAGACTTGACGCAAAACTGAGTACTATGACGTTCTAAGATTCATACAGGCGGCTTCGTTTAGTGAGATAAGGCTTTGTCGTTGCATTGTTAGTGTACTGTGCTTGGTCCATGAGTGAATGTAGTTCTCTACTCTAGTATTGTGTTTGTGTAAATAGCAATCCCATTTGCTTCATTTTGCTAAACCAAAATCTGAAGCTTCTGAACTGTGAATTAATCAGGACAACCTTTTTGGGAGCGGAGGCGTGCTTGTTGGCTGGGTCGGCAAAGAATGCATACCACACCAAGTACCGGGGAATCTTTAACGCAGATGACTTGTCCTGTGCTACTCTGCGCAAAGGGGTGTTTGCCGCCGGCGCTGCTCTTACGCTGTTGTCACTGGCAGGGTCAAGTCTTTACTACTGGGCACATTCCAAAGCTGATACTGGGGGATGGGAGAAGCACCGAAATGAAGGCCTTGACATGAGCAGTTCTAACTACGGGCAGCATGAGCAGCAGCAACAACAAGCCAGTGGATTTCAGAAGGTATAATTCCGCTATTAGTTCTGCAGTTTTGATGGCTTTTGTCGATCGAGGGGAAAGAAATGGATGGAGCAAATATGAAATGAGCTAAAGACTTGTATGTGCTATGTTATCATATATATGTTAGAAGTGGAAGTAATTCCCCAGTCATATACATTCCCCAACTTTTGCTGGTTGCTTGATTTCCCATATTTATTTGACTCATGTGTGTTGTGTTTTGGTATTATACATATCTATGTTTGACATTGGTTCTCTGGATCAGGCAACAGCACCCAAAAAAAATTTTAGTCGGAGAGGAACTAACTCTAGGGGACTCGTTGTTTTGTTAAGTAATTGTAAAAAATGATGATAAACCAAATTTCAATTGTTAAACTAATCAATAACAAATATCTTAACAACGTATTGATAAAAAGTGAACGACATCGTTATCAGATATCGATTAGATACTTAAAAATTTATCATCTCTCTGTTGTGATGTGCTGCAAAAAGAAAATTGAAAGTTTCGAACTCGAGTACAAGTGGATGGGTAGGCTATTAATAATAATTTGATTTGAATTTGCTTTTCACGAAAATTGAATATAACTTTTCACCTACAAGTGAAGAGAAATATCACTAGACAACAGTACTAATTGGCATCAATGGTGCTATTTAAATACAACAACAACAAAATCTTATCTGATTAAGTGGGGTTGGCGATGAATCCTAGAATGCCACCGTGCTCGGTTTTGTGTAAAGTCTTCCATTAGCTTCAAGTACTCTGTCTTTTCTTAAAGTCTATTTCCAAGTCTTCCTAGGTTTCCTCTACCTCTTTTGCTCTAAACCTATTTTTCCTTGAGCCTTTGTCTTATAATTGCATTTTTTAGCATCTTAGGTCTCTGCTTCACTTGTCCAAACCATCGTAACCGATTTTCTCTCATCTTATATTTAATTGCAACCACTCCCATTTTACCTCAGATATTTGCATTCTTAATCTTGTCTTTTCTCGTGTGCCCACATATCTAACAAAGCATTCTTATCTCTACTATACTCATTTTTTGCACTGTTGATGCTCGAACACCCAACATTTTGTGTCATAAAGCATTACTGACTTTATTGTCATCTTATAAAATTTTTCCTTCAGCTTTAGTGGTATACAACGGTCGCCATAATGTAATGCTAGCCTTATTGCCGACCTATTTAAATGAATTGAATTTTTTACTTTTATCAACAAATCGGCGAACAATCCAGAATGTTTTTTTTTTTTTAATCAACGGATCCATTAAGTTTCTTTATTTTTAAGAAAATTAGATCAAGTTTCTTGAGCTCAATGAGCTGGACGTTTATGCTGGAGTGAAATGTAACGCGAAAGATTGGATTGAACTGTAGGCCTACGTAAAAAAACTTAGTAAAAAGCTTCATTAATATACCTTCAAGTTCAAGGCTTCCAATTCATGATAAATCCATCTCCCACAAGCACAAAAACGCCACTACTATTAGTTATTAGCGGCTGATAATTAAGACGATAAATAAGAAAGTGGTAGCTGAGATTAAAGGCTAATCAAGCTTAGCATGTGGGGAATGGGGAACCACAAGTGTCGGCGACCTTCTTGGCGTTTGGGGAGTTGACAAGCTTCTGGAGGTTGGGGTTCTTCACATACTGGCAGAGGCAAGGGCTCTGCTCCTTGAGTTTTCCGCAACACACGGCGGTGGGAGAGTTCGAGGACATGATTGCGGCGGCGCATGGGGCTAGCTCCATTGGGTTACAAGTCACGGCTGCCTCACCCACCTGGGTTTCACTGACCACGACAAGAAAAACTACAAGGCACAATATTCCAACGTTACAGTAAGACATTGATCTCATCATCTTCAAGCTTAAGTTGAAGCAATGTATGTTGCCTACTGTATAAACTTTGGTGCAGTGCAGGTGAAGCTCAGTTCCATCTCTTGCCAATTTATAGAAGAGTGGCCAGGGATAGTGATTAGTGCAAATACTTGGAAAGGGATCCTCTCCGGATCCCTTCCTCCTAATTCATTAAGTCCGGGGATCCAAGCTGTTGAAATTTGATCCAACGGCTACAAACAAGGGTCCACTTTATAAGTTATGATAACTTTAACTGTTGGATCAACTTTCAATAGTTCGGATCCCCGAACTTGGTGAATTAAGAAAAAGGAAATCCAAAGATGATCCCTTTTCCAATTAGTTGGGGATCTTCAACAGCGTTATCATACGCTAGTAGTAGTACACTACTCTTCTCATTACAAGTTTATACGTGAAAAAATGCAAAACGACTTGCGACTTATCTATATAACTCATATTTACAAGATTATATTATTTACGTACACAAAACTAAAACTTCATATTAAAGATCAAATTCACAAACAAAATGTGTCAACATATATTTTAGTTTTATATGTCAATATAAAGTTATACAGCATTTTACTTCGATCACGACCAATCTCCCCCTAATTTTTTTTTTATTAAAGCGAAATTCCCTACTTTTACTTTTACACTCGCGTTGTCATGATGATTAGCCCAACACCGAAAAATCGTACATGTGAAATATGTTCAACAGAAGTACTAATTTCATTTGGTCAATGGTCAAAGAATTTTTGGATCCAAAATGATTTCAAGATTATATGAATTTATGCATGCCTTATGCGCGATAGGTTTTTCAGTGTACTCTGGATATGAATAAATACATTATATGTTATTATATAAAATGAAAGATTTATGAAAAAAAAACATTCTCATTACTTGTTAATATATGACATATTATTCCGTGTTTTAGAAATATTGAAAATTCTCTCCATAGGAGCACTAATGATGATAGTTGGAGCATGCTTATCGGTGATCAACGTGTTCATATCCTCTGCACCCGTTATAATTATAACCAATGTGGTCCAATCACATAACCCACGAGTAAATTACGATTAACTTTCTTATCTGTTTTCACTTTTGTAAAATAAATTGGTATTATAAAAAGATCTTCACGCACTTTAATTTACATGACATCTTTAAAGTTAAACTGCTAGAAATATGATGTTTTTTTCCCCGTCTTTAAATCCAAAAATTGGACCAACAAAAATAACTAAGTCCAAAGATTGGTCCTCTATCGTTGGAGAAGAAAGGTCCAAACAAATGGCAAAGCCCAGTTAAGTTGAGTACATAGCCGTACTCTTTCGTTTTTCCTGGATAGTTTCATAGTTTCTGTGACCAAACAAGAGTTTCATAGTTTTTTCTTAGGAAAATGAAATGCTATTAGAATTTAACCTTAAAAACCAGCCATCTCATTCCTCACTTCACTGTTTTTAACTTTTTTCTCATAACCGTTTAACGCAAGATGATTATTTTAAAGTGCTAATAAATTGAATTATTGCAAATAAACTACGGTAGGAATGCCCTGCTCCATATTAATGTTCAACTTTCTACTTCAAAAAACTGTGACATTCAAAATCATTAAACGACATTTAACATTCCTTGCACGAAAATGTAAGATTTAGTGCCTGCATGAAGATTTTTATTAATACATATAAGCATTAATTTGAAATAGGCATGCGAGGAAGAACCAATCTTCTGCGCCATGCCAATTGCCCATTCCTTAATTTCTTCCTTTTTATAAATAAGCTTATAGATGTAGGCCTAGCAGAAAATTAGTAGTAATTAACATTGTCGCATTGAACACAACCATGTCTCATATTCGTGCCATTCTTGGAGGAGGAAAAGGTAACTTCTGTAATTTCATTTGCAACGTAACCATTTAGGACATGTTTGATAACTATTTCGTTACTTGAATTTGATTTTTGCAGTGGCTAACATATTATTATGGAAGAACAAGATAATATCTGCTTTAATCTTAAGCGCGCTCACAGGCATATGGATTTTTTTAGAAGTACTAGAATACCAGTTTCTTACTATTCTTTGTAACACCCTCACGATCACCATGCTTGGTATTTTCTTCTTGCAGCAAGGAGGAGCGAGACTAATCGCTCGGTAATCTGTTTTTTAATAATATAATCTGTCCACTTAATTAACATCAGTATCTAATCCGGTTTCTGGTTCTTAGTTTCTGTTTGTATAACGTTATTCATCGTAATTCCTTGTTAGGTTTGGTTTTGTTCCACCTCATTTGGATGACATTAAACTCTCATCGGAATCGACTTGTAGATACTTGTTCGAAATATTTAACCTGTTCTTGCTCAACGTTTTGGAAATTTCATCTGGAAAAGACTTGAAACTCCTATTTTTGGTAAGTAATCTTACTTGATTTCGACATTTTACGTACCCTGACCAGTGACCTTTCTCCAAGGATTTTGACATTGATAAGTGCTCAATATACATGCAGGCAATGGCTTGTCTATGGATATTGTCGGTTATTGGAAATCATATCAGCCTTCTGAACCTTTTATATACGAGTGAGATCTCCGACCAGACCAACGCCAATACACTACACACACAATACATTATTGCAGATCGATAGTTTTAAAGTTTGATTAATAATCTTGTTTGAGACTAATTGATCGTTTTCTGTGTTATCGGTATGAAGTCATCGTGTTTGGAGGAACAGTGCCAGCTTTGTATGAGCGATATGGTGCTCATCTGGATACATTTGCTGCCAAACGCATCCAAGATGTGAAGGACTTGTACCGATTGTTTCTTAACAAGATTCCAAGGCGAGAAGCGAGAGAAGAATAAGTTAGATATAGTAGTTCGTCAAATCATAAAATCATTAGTACCTGAATAAATTTGATTCAGAGTCAATAATCTCGAACAAATTTTTATAAGTACTTTGGCATGGAACATCATCAGTACTCTAGCAACTATATATATATATATATATATATATATAAAAACCTTGGTAACCTGCTTCATTTTAGTGACTGTCTGCTACTTTGTTGTCACTGATTCGATGTGGGTGTCACCACATGACTAGCCATCACCTTAGATTTCTACAAAGATTGAAAAGTACTCTCTCGTAATCAAAAGCGAAATTAACGACGGAATAAGACAATGTGCAAATAACTTTCAACATAATGAAACGGAGAATAAGGGGACAGAAAATGCACCTGGTTTATAAATGGCACTTTCTCGTTGTCACTAGCTGTGTTTGGTGAACTAGACTCTCCAGCTTGGTTAGCATAATTGAATATGCGGGAGAAATTTGTAGCAAATCGTGGCTGAACCATATTTGATGTAGCCGCGGTCGTGCTAGGCATTACTTGCGAAGCAAGGAATGGAATTTGCATTTGCACTTGAGGATTAACAGGTAGAACTCCTGGTCCAGACATCAGTGGCAACGCTGCAGTTGCTGAGTGAACTGACATGGTTGGAAGGCCTGTTGTATAACACATATTAATCATTCCCAATCCCATCCCAATTTCATACGCATTGCTCGTTCCCAGTCCCAGTCCCATGGGAAAATACGGCTTAAATTGGGACATTTGCGTGCCTTGAATCCCAGCAAATGATAAATTTGGAGTCTGGTACACAGCTCCTCCACCCATGGACATCATCTGATGTTTATAACAACATTTTAATTAAGGCAATTAAAAGTTTAATTGAAAAGAAAAAGGAAAAGAGATGTCAGGACATACTTGTACTTGAAGCTGCAAGGATTTGATATATTTAATCGCATCGTCCAGCATTGAAGCTTGGTCTGTCTAAAACTGGAAAAGCAGTATCTTTGATTCAGTAGTCTTGAAAGTTTTAAATAAATACTTCAAGGCACAGATGAACAAAGGAAAATAATATACAAGAAGATCATCAGTCAGTCTCAGCTAGCTTGTTCATCTTAATCAGCACCTTGCACAGTCAACAGATTCAACAGCTTAATGTTAGAGATGATGAATACACGAGTCAACAATCTGCTAGGTCTATTTAGATTAGCTTAATTTGGTGTGATTAATTAGTTGTTTAATTATGTTTAGTTACCCATCTAAGCCGGATTCTTGAAGATCATCTTAATTTATGGAAAATTAATTTCCACGAAACTATAAACTCTTTTTTTACAAGTAATTGCTAATTACAAATCATTCATCGTATTAATTACTACTAACACTGTCCAGATGGCATACTAAAAATACTTTGCTAGCTTAAGCATTGAAGCTCTTTGGCCATACAAAACTACTTACCCTAATTGATACCTACTGAACTTATGATTAGTGGAAAGCGAATCTGAGACTTCCACGAAATTTGGTATAATTAACCATTTTTTTTCCGAATTTTTTAATATTTTTGGATTATTAAATACATATATATATATATATATATATGTAATATATAAACAATCTACAAATTAATTAAAAGGTAATGCTAGGTAGACTAAATTGTTAAACCAAATGATGTGTTTATTGATGATTGAATTATTACTTAATTACTGTTGATTAAAGTGTTTATTTTCTAGTCATAACAGATTTGCAAATTTGATTTAGAAATTTAATCTATTACAAGATAGACTAAATTGTTAAACCAAATGATGTGTTTATTGATGATTGAATTATTACTTAATTATTGTTGATTTAAAGTGTTTTTTTTCTACTCATAACAGATAATAGTTGTTACCAAAGAAGAAAAAAACTAAATTGTAGTGTTTGGCTTCATAGGTGGGACAATCTGCTCTAATACCATGAAGAAAGTTGGGGTTCCACCATAAAACCAATTGAAAATATGGGAAATAGCCCAACTTCTTATAAGCTCATGCAATGTCCCTTATCCCATCAATGTGGGACTCATTCTCAACAATACATCACAACAAATTACAGTGGGGTGGCACCTATGTTAGAAGTCGGATAAGTGAAGTTATATATACAAACAAATAGTTTTGTGGGTACCATCTCTAGATCGATCGAAGCTAATTTAACATCAATATATATTAAGCGGCAAGGGGAAGAAAGAAGCCATTATATACGTATATATATACAACTTGTTACAGTTGGGTATAATCTCCTGTAGCACCTTCTGCTTCCCCCGGATTTTGTTCCTACGCATCTACTCATGAAAACAAGCAAGCGTAATTAATTAAGTTAGTTTGATTAGTAAAATAAAGTATATAAGTTGGCGGTGGGTGGTTGGCTCACCCTCTCAGACATATTATGCAGTTCAGTAGCACGGCGTCTTTTGGGCCGTTCGTCTTTGCTTGGCTTAAATTCTCCAGAAAGTATTACAGGTTTAGTCTCCTAATTAAACAAAAATAATTAATTAACAAGAAATACGAGAACTCCACACATTAGTTAGAACTAGTTAGTTAAGTTAAATATGTACGGACCATCTCATGGGACGTCGTCGTCTTTCCACTGAATTCTCCTTTTTCCAAGCTTAACCCACACAACATAACCTCTTTGTCGTGCGAGAAAATATTGGGTGTGGGCTGCTGCATTTGTAACAATGGATCAAGCTGAATATTCGACAAATTCTGAAATATTTCTTGAAAATGTTTATGGTCATCTCCTCCTCCAGCTGCCGCAGTTGCACTAATGCTACTACTAGTATTGTTCCAATGAGCATTATCAGTTGGAGGGTCAAGGACAACCGAATCAATAGGGAGCACACCGAAATTTTCATACGGAAAACCTTGAGAGTATTCACCCTCATATGTGGTGGTGGTGGTGGTGGACGACTTGGCGATGGTAGTTTTCCAGTCGGGCAATTGGTTGCGCATGTTAACTATAATGTGTAAACGCCACTTGACTTTAGCAGCTCAGGCCACAAACAAACAAATAAAAGCAACTCAAAGAGGTGCACCGCTATGTGTGTATATATTATTTACAAATAGAGAGAGAGAGAGAGAGAGAGAGAGAGAGAGAGAGAGATGAGTCCAAAGGGGTTTGTCAGAGAAACTGATAGAGAACCTTCAAAGCTCTTTTTCTTCCACCAGCACTCAACTAGCCTCTTCATCGCAGTCTCAAACTGAGAGTTATAATTTTCTAAACGCTTTGGTTATCCATCTTCCCATCTGAGAGAGAGAGAGAGAGAGAGAGAGTGGCAAAAGCTGCACTATTTGGGATATATTCGTAGCTATGAAGAGTTGGAGCTAGTGATCATGTGTGGTGCTGTAAGTTTTAGTTTTCAAAATCCATGAATCATGCACGAGCTAGAGATAGCGGGAAATGAACCAACAAAAAACCAACTAGTAGTAAAGACAATGTAGGAACAAGAGGTAGATTTATAAGGAAATATTATTTCGAGAAGATATGTTACGGGGTTATTCATGTACGTAAATATATAAATATGTTATTAAAATTATCTTACACAAGAAGATGGTGAATCAATAATACTGCGGGATTGCGTTACATACGCATGCGCGAAATTTTGGCGCGTTGTGGTTGTACATGCGTAATATTTTCGGGTAATCAGTAACATGATGATGAGTTTGTCTGTTTGCCCGTATAAATCCATAGCAGCTTTTCCCTTAGTCTTCAGCGTATCTCCAGAATCCTTGATCAGCACTGCTGTTCTGTAGTGTGGGCTACATGTCGGACCCTGGATGGCACACGTCTACACAAATGACTCGTGTCTACTCGGGGAGCTTCATCCCCATCAACTTGACTGTTTTTTTTTTTAAATTTGTTTTGTCTCTCAACTTACTCACACCAATGTTATTTTAAGGGAACAATGTGAAGCCGAGTTTTTTAGTATGCTCGAAATACAATTATATATGTCATATATTATTACATAACTAAGAATACATTGAAAAATCTCTCCTCGTCAAGATAATTAATGCATGTTTGCTTGCACCCTAAGAGATTATTGAATGGCATTGCTAGTTAGATTGTATACACTTATGAGTTTGTCTACCTTTTACGTGTTTATGTCTTCATCACATAATAAACAAAATTGCAATGCATTTAGTTGGGTGAATTACGTTCTCAGAGGCTACTCAAGATAGAACTTGTAGATACATGTATGTTCATCGAGATTTATGAGACTTAATTTTGGGCAGAATTACTCATTTTAGTTTGTGTTAAATCATGTAGGATGAGTTTCTAATTGAATTCGGCATAGATGTACGTCGTGAACAAGAAATATATATCGATCTTATATTCTTATATAGATTTATATATACTACTATTTATGCTACATACCATCCATGCTAGGGTTTTGAGTTTCAGATTAATTGCACGTTCATCTATTGGTTAAATAAAAGGAAATTGGACAGGAAAAGAAAAATATCTGTTAGTCGCTGCCTGAATAATATAACCCTAGTTCCAATGTTCTGACCAAGTTTGTTTCTATGATGGAAACGATCTTCACGGCTCATTTAGTGGACAGGACATGAAGGTTATTGTTTTTTAATTGTTAGAGTAGAATTTGAAGGTTAAGGTTGAGATACATGTCCAGTGTCTGGTATAAACAAGTCAATTAGATAGGTTGGAATATGAAAAACATTTAAAAAATATCTTTCAACTGCAACAACAAATTTTGTGTCATTAAGTGGCATCGACTGTATAAATTCTAGCAACTATCTCTCTACCAACAGGCATAATCTGCAAATAGACTGCAACAACGATCGCGATCTAGCAAAGATCAAAAGTCAACTCGCAACAATCGCTACCCACAACGAAAATCAAGCATCAATCCATGTCGAGGAAGATGAGCAGAAGATGATGCAGTGAGGAGAAGGCATCAAAACGGAGGCACGAGCGCGATTTGCTTCTGGACTTGTAACCCAAACCCCTGTTATCCTAGATTTATCTCATCCGTGATATTGTTTAGGCGCATTAAACAATGGTTGGTACTCAAATATAATTTACTTGATCACATCCCATCCAACTAGCGCACCAAACAGAACCTCTTATAAAAAAGCTTGGGATTTGCAGTTTGGAATCACAGCATTCAAATATTTGATTTGGTTAACGAAATGGAGGTGAGGACTGAACTATTTTTGTCACTAACTTACGTTATTTTTTAGAAATTAGGACAAAACAAGATGCGAGTCATATATGAACGTGTTCTTACCGGTAACAACACATTCATTAGTATAGTAGAAAATTACAATTGTTCTTACCGGTAATAACCTTTATAAATTTTTAGATCAATCAGTAAACATGTTCGTATCGATAAGAATTCTTCATATATAATTGCCTACTATGTTGTAGTAATTTTTCAAAAAAATAATTTAAGGCTTTGGGGTCCACTCTTTCTTAGATCATTTTTCCTTTTACATGCATTTTGCCAACACTTTTGCCTACTATATATTTTGGAATAATTTAGAAGCGAGGCTAGTGTCGGCGCTAACAGCGATGTTTTGGCGTGCCATAATGTGAGGGTTAGCGTGTCAAAGTGTTAGAAAAATGCATGACATGACACACTAACTAGCACTTCGTGGCACGGCAAAACATTAGTGTTGACCCCAACATATCCTGAAATGTTTTGAGTTGTTTATCGTGTAGACCTTGGTACCATAAATGATATTTTGATCAACATTCAGCTGCACCGTGTCAACTTGGCCGAGAGAGGATGAGATTGAGAGCACCACCACCTCCTCCTTTCTCTTACTCTTTTCTTCTGTCTTTGTCATGGTCTCTCTTCTATTTGATTCTTTTGGGTCTCTTTGCGTTTTCGGCTTCGACGGCCCTATATTAATTCTTTTATGACCCAAACAAGAAAACCCATTTTCCTCCCCACCTCACCGTAACACTTTCCACGTTGTGCTTTCGTACAGCGTTCCAGTTTATCTCCTATCTCGTCCAATTGGTTGAAAAAATCGAAGTTGTAGTACTACACAATATATATAAAGAAAGTAAATATTTCATTAAAAAATTAATTGACAATATGAAAAATAACTTAACTACATATAAGTACATGCAAAATTCTTCATTTTCTCGAAAAAAACAGAAAATGAATGGCATATTTAATATCAAACGTGGGCACATTATCCTTGGGGATTTATAATATTATCCATACTACATGAAAAAAAGAGAGAATAAAAAGACCAAGTAGAAACGACGCAGAATCGAAGACCTGGCATTGTCAATGTCAGCACCTTGATGATGCTGATACAGTCCTTGCCGTAATACGGATCCTTGGCTTCATATCTTAAATGAAACAAAGGCGATTGCGCCCAAGTCTTCCTTTCTCTAGGTCTTCACTTTCTAGGTCACTTATTCTCATTTTTGTAAACAAAGTCGGCATCGCCGAATTAGACCAGGAATAATGTGTCCATCTTTCTGCATCCGTTCTCTTTCAAACTATGCGGTCCATAATTTCGGTAAACTTAAGATGATTCGTTTACACTTTGGGCCAGTGGTGCATGCATTGAGCGGCAGGGGGGATCACTTCCTCTTGAGGATTTCGGTGAACGTTCATGAATACCTTAGATACTGATCTTACGAACTTCAGTGAATGTCCATGGATACCTTGGATGCTGCCTTTTTGAAGATTAGAGTTAGTTTCATACATACCCTCCAACTGTTTAATAAAATGTTTGAAAAAAAAAGTGAACGAAATGGTGATCTTAGTGAATAACAAAACATCATCATTCTTTAACAAACATATTAATGGGATGCAATGATATCAATCATTGTTAGTGTGTTCAAGATAAGTGTGTTTCTTTGTTAAGTATTCATATGGAAGCAGTCTTGGAACATGTTAGTTATCCTCGCAAATGAAGCATTAAAAGGTGTGCAGTATGTCTTTCCAAATAACTTCAAACCTACCTAGACTTGAAGAAATGACGATATACATGTTATTTCTGGTAAAAAAAATTGCACGTTGCGCACTATTCTTATTGATCCCTTTAATATTATTTCTTGGATCCTGACCATATTTTTAGTTTAACCATTTTAATATGTGTCCGTATACATACACGCGCACACCCCTCCAACGCGGAGAAGTGCGATTGGCTAATGGGCACCAATCACAATATATGAGGGCAACTGGAAAGAAATATAATACCTCCTTTCGACAAGATTAGACTACTAGTATGTTGGTCAGCTTATCAGAAAGCCTTATCAGCCATTTCTAAGAGAGAAGGTAGGAGCTTGCAGTTTATCACTTCATATGGTGAGGGACTGGAAAGAGCTCGGAGGTGGAGGTGGAGGGACTGGTTTAAGCGGCGGGAGTGCATCAGTTTTCGTGATGTTGTGGGCAGCTCTGGCCACCTTTGTTGTTATCTCAGCCATCATCTTCTCCTGTGCAGATGGTGTTCCCAAGGACAAAGCCTCCACCAAAGGTCACGATACTTACGGTTCTACTTGCGCCACTGCAGGCTGTGGAGCCGGCTGCGGTGCTTGATCAGCAACCGCCACCCGGCGCGCGACTGAAACTCAGCTTCCAAGAACCACGCTTGTGGCTGGTGAGATAGCAGCAGAACACAACTTTGAAACAAACAAATTGGCCGGGGAATAGGAAACTGTAAATTTTGGCTCTTTAGCCAAAATGGTTAATGAGATTGTTATAACTTTTTGTTATGGTCTCTAAGATTCAAAATCGATAGAAGTAGACTCTCAGATTGTCCATCGTCATTTTGGTCATTCTCTGAAAAATCTCCGTTAAATTGAAATAACCATCAGTACAATGGGAATGTTGGTTTGACAAAACTATCTTCAATTTAACGGAAATTTCTCACAAAAGACCAAAATGATTAACGGTGAACAATCTCCAAAACCACTTAATGATTGACCGTGAATAATCTCAAGAATCACTTTTATCGATTTTAGATCGCAGATACCAAAGTGAGGAATTATAACAATCTCATGAACTATGGATAAAAAGCTTGTAAAGTTTTATTTTTACTTTTTATTACTTGATTTTGATTGAATTGTTTATTTCGAAGATAAAGGTTACCTTTGTATTACAACCTTACAAATGGGATGTAATTATCATGATCAATGGATAATGAATATATTTTTTCCGAATGCAAGTAGTTCTCTTATCTGACCCTTTTGATTCCAGTGGCTGACATGTTGCCATGAGCTAGCGTTTGGTTAGGCAAAGTCACATGTCTAAAGCATAGCATACATCCATCAAACTCACCAGATGCCTTGAAGCCGTGAGAACAAGTTACACGCAAGATGACGACGATGTTCTTAACCATTCACACGACGCTATGTTGAAAGGTGTAAACATATGACACCACAATAATAGGTATAAAACAATGTCACCTTTACCGTGTCCCTCCCATGTACAACTTTTACTGGATATGTCCTCTCTTAAACATATGAAAACACTCTAGTTCTTGGTATCGCATTTTATTCAGCGACATATTTACTTTCCAAGCTGTTTCCTAATTTCGGTGGATGATAAATCCACGCGGAACTTATCTTCTGGTATTGAGATGAACATATCTCTTAACTGCTCAGGAATATCAAAATCTTCAAGAACCTGACGAGGTAATTACACAACAGATCGAATAAACAACTTTCGTAAAGAACGGTAAAATGGATGGATGGTCAGTAATGATCGCAAAGCTTACCTTGAAAACACCATGTACATTACGGCCACCCACAAGAAAAGTGGTCCCTGTTTTCTTGCATCCAAGAAGTATCTCCAGCATCTTCTTGTAGTCCCCATCATAGTACTTCGGCTGTAAGGGAAGAAAATTAGCTCGCAAAAGTGATTAAAGTAGTGAGAACTTCCATATGTAACTTCAGCATGCATATCCACCATCAAGATACAACTGTTATAAAACTAACTGCTCCATCTAACTTTTAACCATATGCATTGAAGGAGCATACATTAATCAGCCTCGCCGCTGTGTCCGCACCAATCACAAAAGCACTGCCCGGGAAAAGTTCAGCTTTCTTATAAAATAATGGCTGATTGGATATAATGATTGTTTTTCCTGTTAGACAAAGAGAAAAATTATGACTTCTACATCAAATAAGTAATGACTCATTATCCATGTTATACGCATATATAACGTGAAAAGATTTTCTCCTCAAAAAATTTCACCAACTAATCCCGTATAAAGACTCATTACCCCTCAAAATCCTGGAAAAGGAAAAGGAAGACAAACAAATGTCATAGATAATCAGCCTCACCAACTTTTTCAAACAGCTTGACACGATCTTTGATTTCTGATACTGAAAGTGGAGGTTTATCAGCATTGACTGCTGAAATCTCAAAGCATGGATAGCCATTGCCGCATAAGCTGCATATAAATGAGTGATTGGCGAGTATTATTATACATGCCTCTCAATTTTGGAAAAGAGAGAGTGCCAGTTAAAGCAAGCTGTTGTACCTAGTAGCAACCTCCAAGAGCTTCAAGTGACCTTCATGTAATGGATTAAAAGAACCAGACAATATTATCTTCCTTTCTGCAGTCGACATGTGTGGTTCTGCAAAACAGTCGATTAAAAACAAAGCATTATGCAAACAGCCAAGGACACTGACCTGTATAACTATAGAATACATAGTGCTAAGGTTATGTTAATTAAATCCTACCACTTGAAAACGGATACACCTTAAAGCATATTTGCCCATTAATAAGTTGCTCCAACTCTTCATCTTCACTAAAATTCGTTTCACATTCATCAGGTACTTCAGATTCAGTGAGCTCTGAAACAAATGTCCCGGGAACTTTGCATGAATTTGCAATTGCCTGTAACAAATTAATAGAAAGAAATATGAGTTTAAGCAAGTCACATTTAGCAAAGCTACGAAGCTAATAAAGGGGTAGAATTACGTTGCTAAATTTTATTTCCCTATATATAAGGTCCCCAGAGTAACTAGTAGAAATTTTCTCAGACCTTGAGTAAAAGATGACTTGCAACCATATCTTCTTCCTCTCGATTTCGTAGACCCTAAAATGACAACAAGCATGACATAAGAGAATGGAAAACTTGAAGATCATAATCAAGACAATAATAAATGACAATCACCTTAGAAAGGGTCACTGTTGACACCCAAAGTCTGTCAGATGTCCTTGTTGACAAGTGAAGCCTAAACATCAAGAAGAAAGAATGAAGTAAGCAGGCCTAGGTTGACGAAGCATGAAGAAAACACTAAATAATGAAGTAATCAGGCCTAGGTTGACGAAGCATGAAGAAAACACTAAATAAATAAAACAAGCCCTTATGGGAGGTGTTATGTGTGTAACATATCTTAAATTAGAAACCATAAGACAAAGCTATAATATGTACAATGGCACAAACGAATTGGATTTTATGAAAACCAACAAATGTCAAAATGCAGTTTCTTACCTGGATCCTCTGTTTCTGCAATCATTACTCAGTGGCTCTATTTATGCATGCTAGAACATACAACAAGTGCATATCCAACTAGATCAAATAAAATATGCACACATTCAAATTATACCTGTGGTCTCCGAGTTTTGGACGTGAGGTAGCCAAAGTAGCAGTAAAACCTACACCAAGAACCGGGGAACCTATTGCACAGAAAAAGATGGGGTATAAGAGCCGCATTCACATAATACCTAAAACAATATGCGTGTGTTCGTCGGCACTTAAGCTACAGATGCCACCTCATTATCCAGTGTTTGGCACTAGAGCAACTAGAAAGTTGAAGCTTTCCACGCCACGCAAAGCTAGTCAACCAACTAATCATATATATGGAATGATGTATAGCGTACAAAGCTTGGAGGAAATGCAACTCCAAGACATAGATTTAAAACACTATCCGAATCTGAATTCAGAACTCAAGTATGATTCTATACTTATAACCGTATATATGTACGTGTAGATATATATGGACCCTATATATGTATAACCACATAGTGAACCAGTGAGTGTGAATTAGCACTAACCTGGCGAGGAGAGCTTGAGAGCGCGATTGTAGGCCAACGAAGCCATTTCTTCAGCAGTGTGTGCACTACAAAACTGGTTCGGAATCTGCAGCAACACAGAAAGCAAACAAATTTCGATCAAATTCCATAAATTGACGAAATAATAAACAATTAAGAGCGAGAAATAGAAGAATTAAAACCTTGCCGAGCAATTGGATCATCGACATTCTGGAGTAGGGCACCACCGCTTCCAGGACCGTGTTCGATGCTCCGGGAATCGACAGCAGCCACGCCACGGCCTGATTTATGCTAATCCTGATTAATTAACCATGATAAATTCTCAATCACACACATTAATTTAGCTGTAAATGTTACCTGAGAGGCTCCGCCGACGAGATAGAGGACGGACTGCGTGGGGCTCGAGTGAATGGCTTCCACTAGTGTCCTTGTTCTCACGCTCATCATACTAGGGCGCGCAATCATGACAGCCTTCCTTCATTGACGTCTCCTCTCCTCCATCGTCGTCATCCATCGGATTCTCTCTCTCTCTCTCTCTCTCTCCCTCTCTCTCTTTCCTTTTCTTCAGTCTTCTTCTGTCCGCAGCCCGAAAACGGTGTCGTTCTATTCTGTGTTAAAGAGTTCTGTGGGACCATTCAACTATGGGTCCCGCCACCTGCCCAAATGATCATAATGGGGTTCGGCCCATTCCATTCTAGTACGTTGAGGAGCCCGATACAAAGGCCCATTAAATCTGGGGCCCAATTGATTTAGACTTGTCAGTGCCTAGCTATATAGCCACCATAGTCGTACATTGCAGGGTCTGTCGTTCAAATAATTTTGCGCTGCTTTGCTGATTGATTTGATCGTTCATCGGAATGAGTTGACTCATTTTTTATTTTATTTGATCGTGGAGAGATTTTCGTGCGCGATAGACGGAGAGGGCAGCGGGGTTGTTTTTCTTTCTCCAAAATTTCCAAGTTTTGACGGTCTCTGCTGCTGCCTAATTATGCTCTCAAATTCAAATAACGTCGGCTTGGCACTCATGACGAAGCACATGAGTTGCTTTCCAATTAAGATACCAATTATAACAAGATACATGTTAATACTAGAATAAAGTTCATTAAGTTACACATCGACAGCAGACGAAAGCAAAAGATTTTTCTCAATTATAAAAAGAGATCATTTTTCCACAATTAAGGGCTAATGCCATTATTCCACTTAACCCATTTTTAATACTTACTAATGGTAATTATGCTTGAACCTTTGTAATATGTAAAATTTATATTATTAATGAGAATTCCTTTACCCTCGTGGATGTAGTCCAAGTTAGGATGAATGACGGATATCTTTTGTTTACTTTCATATCTCTATCTTTTTACATATTATCTACATTTGGTGACTAAAGCAACCTTACGAAGATCACACATCGATAAGTTAGAGGTCAACCTGATTTTATACATTAACAGTGAACATTGTGAAAGACCGTTGTTATTTGCCGAACTCGAGTTGATTCACAGGCACATTCAGAAAGAAAAATCGAACAAATGAGATTTAAATTTGGCGTATAAACCATTTGAGTTACAAATTTTTTGCCAATGATGATTGTTGTGACGTAAATAAAATGTTCCTACTTTCCTCCATACCAATTTAGCAAGAACAAATGCACGATGAAATTGGACGGCACATATATATGGCTGATTGCTGCTAAAAAATGGAGGTCCATTCTCCGTTGTGGGTGCTGCCAAGAAAAATTCTTTGTATAAAGATATGTCAGTGAGTTGGCGTCGTCTCTCTCATTTGCAATGGCAATGCAGTTGCAGACAGACGCGAGTGGAGAAAAAGGAACCTTTAAATTAGACAAAGATACTTTCTGCTGTAAAGCTCCTTTTGTAGATGGTGGTGGCCTGGAAGGAGCCTGCTGTGTCTTTGTCCTCGCCTCAAGTCGCCATTTACCGACACACAAACAAGTAATTAACGTCATATTAACTTATTAATCAATTAACGTTGATCGGTTGCTATTTATTCTTACGTTGTTTTTTAATTAAAATCAGTTCATAAATTAATTAAAAGGTTGAACCTTGAACCGTTGGCAATGCCATCCATGTCCTGCCCTTTACAAAACTCGGGTCCAGCCAGCCACCCCAAATCCCTACACTGGAATTCCCAAATTGCAACTCAGGCCCTCCAAAATGATTTATTTACTCTTTAGTCTCTGTAAAGTACGAAGCTTTATAGAGTGGGCCTCACCACTGACAAACGGCTACTCTCTAGACTCTCCCACAGTCTGAACCGAAGTTCACATGTCAATTTATCTCCATTCCCCATTTCATTTTTTCGCGATATTTACAACTGTTTCTTTCTATTTTTGTCCAATGCCATGTCAGCAAGAGTTTTGGCCATGTTTCCAGTGAATTTAATAAGGGACCGGATTATGATTATGCCCCTTTAACGGTTTATAACCCGTGTGGAACAATCATCACCCTCTAATATGCACTATTGCACTTGTTGTATAAATTTTTCAGTAGATTAAGAATACGTAACGAAAAATCACATGTCATATAAATTTTTATATGTTTTTTAAATTGTACATTGACATGTTTTTTCAATTGTACAGTGATATGTGATATTTTGTTTCATATTCCGAACACATTGAAAAATTTATCCACTTGCTAGTTGCCTCCCTCGCTCTTCATTTCACCGCATCGTGATTAAAAGAAAATTTAGTATCCGATTGGCAGCGGCTTAAGTGTTTGTGCAATCAGACATACAAAAATTGGGTGTCCTATAGTTTGGTATCATCCATACTCACCCATAGTTTCACCCCATTTGAAAAACGATGCATGCGATTATTTCCATACAGGAATCCGTTCATATGTAAGGCATCTCTCTCAAGTGTGAGACCAATATCAGTGTGGATGTGAGACCATTGTGGGTCAAATCAAACCCTACCGTAGAAGCCCATATTTGTTTATAAGGGCTATTCCACAAATGATCATAAGTGATAGATCGTAATGAACGACAAGATTAAATATTTTAATTGAAGCATACAAATTCAATGAGTTTATTCCAACAGCCTCATTGTTAGCAAGGAATTAATTACTTTGGTGATTAGAACCTTTTTCATTAATCCGTTATGTTTAGAACTCAAACCCTACTCCATCTTTTTAATATAAATTAGCATAGAATTTCGACTTAGAAGTTAATATAAATTAGCATAGAATTTCGACTTAGAAGTTAATATAAATTAGCATAGAATTGTAATATAAAAGTAAAAATAAACAACTAAATTGCACTGTTCCCATGGACAAAAGCATAGAGTCCAACAAAATATCGCGACAAATTGAATTGGAGGGATTTGAGACACAGTTCCATATGGATCCCCACACCAACTTCTCTTTTGCCATTTTTCTATATTCCCAAGGTCCTTGCTTGCTGAGCCCCTCTACCGTTCTCCATCACTGTTGAAGCTTTCACACTTCCTTTCTCTCCCTTCACCTCCATTGTCTTTCTCAGCTTTCTCCACAAACCCCCACTTGGTTTCCGCAGCAGAAAGAACGGTAAAGGTAATCCCTTTGAACTCCGACTCTGTAATTTTCTGCTGGAAATGTTCTATAATTTCATTTTGGTGCTTCTGCTGCTCTGCAACTCTCATTCCCTGGTGGATTCCTTGAACGAGGAAGGCTACGCCCTTTTGTCGTTCAAGCAGTCCATTGCGGAAGACCCAGAAGGGTCTCTGAGCAACTGGAACTCCTCTGATTCCAACCCCTGCACATGGAATGGGATTACATGCAAGGACCAAAGGGTTGTCTCTCTCAGCATTCCAAAGAAGAAACTTTCTGGGTTTCTTCCTTCCGCCATGGGAGCCCTCTCCGAGCTCCGCCACGTCAATTTAAGGAACAATAAGTTGTACGGAAGCTTGCCCCTTGGGCTTCTCCAAGCTCTGGGGCTCCAAAGTTTGGTGCTTTATGGAAATTCCTTATCTGGGTCTGTCCCAAATGTGATTGGTAAGCTCAAATACCTTCAATCCCTAGATTTATCAGAAAATTTGTTTAATGGTTCGTTGCCCGCGTCGATTATACAATGCAAGAGGCTCAGAACCATCGATCTTAGTCAGAATAATTTCACTGGCTTTCTACCAGAAGGGTTTGGAAGTGGTTTTGTTTCTCTAGAAAAACTTGATCTTTCTTTCAATAAATTCAATGGCTCGATTCCAAGTGATATGGGAAATCTGTCTAGCTTGCAAGGCACTGTTGATTTGTCTCATAATCTGTTTTCTGGTGCAATCCCGGCTAGCCTTGGAAATCTTCCCGAGAAGGTTTACATTGATCTTACATATAACAATTTGAGTGGTCCAATACCGCAAACTGGTGCTCTGATGAACAGAGGACCAACTGCTTTTATTGGGAATCCTGGTCTTTGTGGCCCCCCATTGAAGAACCCGTGTTCTTCCGAAGTTTTGGGTGCTAGTCCACCATCCTCAATTCCGTTTCTGCCGGATAACTCCCCCCCTGGGGATTCTGACGATAATGGTGGAAAGAGTGGGAAAGCAAGAGGGTTGAGTAAAACAGCTGTCATTGCAATTATAGTGAGTGATGTAATTGGCATTTGCCTTGTTGGGCTGCTTTTCTCATATTGTTATTCGAGGTTTTGGGCTCGTAGTATGGTTAAGGATGAAAATGGTTTTGGCAAGGGAGGTAAGGAAGAAGGAGTGCTTGTGCTTCAGAAGAGATGATACAGAGACATTATCGGAGAATATGGAGCAGTACGATCTAGTGGCATTGGATACACAAGTGGCATTTGATCTGGACGAGCTTCTTAAGGCGTCTGCTTTTGTTCTTGGAAAAAGTGGAATTGGAATTGTTTACAAAGTTGTGCTTGAAGAAGGAATCACCCTGGCAGTGAGAAGATTGGGCGAAGGAGGTTCCCAGAGATTCAAGGAATTTCAGACAGAAGTTGAAGCAATTGGAAAGCTAAGGCATCCTAATGTCGTTACTCTGAAGGCATATTACTGGTCTGTTGATGAAAAGCTGCTCATATATGACTATATTCCTAATGGCAGCCTTACCACCGCCCTTCACTGGTAAGCTTACCCGTTTTTCCTTGTCTAATTTTGGGTATTCATACTCGTGTTAGTGGTTGTTATATTCTCTTATTAATGGTAGGTGTATTTAACTCAGATTTGCGAATAAAACTATAGGTGTGGTGTTTTTGTTGATTTGATTGTTTTGTTATGTCGTTAGGGAAGCCAGGGCTGGTATCATTTACACCGCTATCATGGTCTGTTCGGTTGAATATCATGAAGGGAATTGCAAAAGGCTTGGTCTATCTGCATGAGTTTAGCCCCAAGAAATATGTCCATGGAGATTTGAAGCCAAATAACATACTGCTTGGACAAAACATGGAACCCCGCATTTCTGATTTTGGACTTGGACGCCTTGCAAATATCGCTGGAGGGTCCCCAACTCTACAATCCAATCGAATCCCCACTGAAAAATCACAAGAAAGGCAACACAAGAGTGCAGCGCCAACTGAAGCTTCTGTGGTTAGTTTGTCCAGCAATTTGGGATCTTGTTATCAGGCTCCTGAATCTCTGAAAGTGGTTAAACCATCACAGAAGTGGGATGTGTATTCGTATGGGGTAATCTTACTCGAAATGATTACCGGAAGATTGCCAATAGTCCAAGTGGGTTCCTCAGAAATGGACCTGGTTCAATGGACTCAGCTCAACATTGAAGAGAAGAAGCCTCTTTTAGATGTTTTAGATCCAAATTTGATGCACGACGTGGATAAGGAAGACGAGATTATAGCGGTTTTGAAGATCGCAATGGCTTGTGTTCACAGCAGCCCTGAAAGGAGACCAATAATGAGGCATATTTCCGATGCTTTGGACAGGTTGACCACATCTGCTGTCTGAGATATGATGCGGCGAATTCAATCCACTTGTGAAGCTTGATGTTTGGGTTAGTTCAATCTTAGTGATCGTGCATTTGTGTATTTGGCGTAGGCATTCCAACAGTAAGATTTCTGCTTTCCTTACTGTTATTTGATAGAGCTAGGTTGAGGTAGTTCTGCTGAA
Organism: Pyrus x bretschneideri; assembly: GCF_019419815.1. Lineage (NCBI taxonomy): Eukaryota > Viridiplantae > Streptophyta > Magnoliopsida > Rosales > Rosaceae > Pyrus > Pyrus x bretschneideri. The sequence goes on from NW_025999524.1 coordinate 4,415,511, forward strand.
AGAGCATTGTTAACTGGATTGTGCATGGATTGGCCCTTAACTAGTATATATGTGAAGGATGATATCTTCATGCTCTTATTGCAGGCCCTTTGTATCTTGTTGTCCTTGTAGGTTAATGAAGTTGTTGATTTGTTTCTTGTTCATTACCCTCTATCTCCCAGATAATCCTTTAACCATTGAACGAAACGGGTTTGCCTTCCCCCTCTAGGATATGAACGATAATCGCCACTGAATTTAGACTTTTTAGCCAAAAAGATCCTTGAGATTGGCATAACTCATCACTTTGGTCCTGGGATTTAAAATCGATAGAAGTCGTCTCTGAGATTGTCCACTGTCAATCATTTTGGTCCTTTCGTGATAAACGTCAGTTAAATTGAGAATATTTTTGTAAATCAACTGCTCCACTTGAACCGTTGGTTTCTTTAGTTTAACGAAAATTTTTCATATAAGGATCAAAATGATTGACTATAGACAATCTCATGAACCACTTCTATTGATTTTAAATCTCAAGAATCAAAGCGATGAGTTATAACAATCTTAGGTACCATTTTAACTAAAAAGCCTTGGAATTTATTCTTGTTATGTTAGCAACAAATGTCAGCTAAGCTACATTGTTAGAGCGAATGTGTTTACCTGTGCACCTAAGCTGGAATCTCGTTTATCGCAACTTAGACTAGTTTAAGGTAGAATATAAACTATCTTTTGTTAGCAACTGGCTGGTAAGTGTTTTCAACTGTCTCGTGATTTCATCACGTTGTTAAACAGTAGGATTAAGATTGTTGACTATCTATGTACCTACCATTTAGCGCGAACACAGGGGGAGTGGACTCCACCAAACTATTTAATCAAGATTAAGACAGTAAGATTCCAGCTGTCCTTTGATCAGTTTAGTAATTAGTAATTAGTAATTAATCTGCGTGTTCTGTTCTATTGACTTAAAGCAGAGTTTCTTTGTCCGAATGTATATGGTCTAACTTGTCCAATTTTGCATTCTGTCACTGACCCTTCAGTGGCCTTGTGGATTCTGATTTTCTCCCTCACTAGTCACTGCAGTAAACAAACACGTGAACGTCTCCCGTTTACGTGTCGGTGAGGTCGCGATATCTTAAGTGTAATCGGATATTTTTCACGTGATGCGAAATCTTAAGTGCAGAATGCTCGAGTTCTTCACGCTCAGGTTAACCCGGGGCCAATCTATCAGAGCATCATACCCCTCCAAGCTCACCACTAGACAAGAAAATGCAATTATCACACGTTAAAAGCAGGATGGCACAATTGTTAAAGAAAGAAAACGCAGACATATGTGAGTTTGGCCAGTTGGCCTGTCTTGAACCAAGTTGGAATTCTGCTTCAGACTAGTTTACAATATCTCTCGTGGAAGTGATCGAAGAAGAAAAAGGTAGGAAGAAGGAAGGTACAATGTGCAGATGGACGGTAAGTTTCAGGCTGCAGAGCTCTGAGGCTGAGACCAAGATCATTGATGGTAATTACCAGTAACAAGGCTTGTAAATATTTAGCTCAAATACTGAACATGTTCTTACCGATAAGAATATGTTCATTTTTAGATAAGAACATGTTCATTTTTAGAGCTAAAAATTTACAAGTGTTCTTACCGGTAAGAACACGTTCATTATTGTAACTAAATATTTACACGCATTCTTACAGTAAGAACTTTGTAAATTTTCAGCTTAATCAGTGACCTTCATATATAATTGCCTACTATTTTGTAGTAATTTACAAAAAAAATAATTTAAAGACTCCGGGGTCTACTCCTTCCTAGAATAATTTAGAAGCAAGGCTAATGTTGGGGCCAACAGCAATGTTTTGGCGTGCCACGATGCAAGGGTTAGCATGTCAAAGTGTTAGAAAAATGTATGGCATGACACTCTAACCCTCACATCATGGCACACCAAAATATGCATGTTGGCCCTAACGCGACAAGCGTCGCTAATTGTCAACAGAATGCATGTCATGACACACCTTGCATTCTGTCGACAATTCTCGAAACTTGTTATGGCGTGCCACTGGGAGGGCTTAGCGTGTAAGAAAGCTCGATGTATTCCGAGCCATTAAATTTGACTCACTACTTAGCTTTTACGACATCTGCTGCTGTATACTGGAAGCAGTAGTGAGTAGACATTGTACCATGGGAGACAGAAAGTGTGCCTCCATTACCAATCACCCAGTGTTGTGTTTGCTTATCTACTTGTGCTGCTACAAAACATGCAAGTACAAGTTAGGAACAAAACTCCACAACGACAAGGGATGGTCTCTGTGATCCTGACAGCATTGGTTAGATTCTGCAACCCAAGCTTGCTACAAATTAAGGGTTCGAAAATTCAAGTCGGAATTCAACGGAAATCGAACGCGGGAGATCAGCAAATTAAGGTCAGAATTCAACGGAAATAGGACGCGGGAGATTGGATTCATCAGCCGGTTCGACAAACTTGCAACGAATTAAAAAACATGCCCTCTAAAGATAAAAGACATGAAACTTTCAAAATAATAAGATTCTCAACTTCTTACTTTCTCTTCCACCGCTCCATGAAATTTATTGAGAACACGAAACGTACAGCTACAATAGTGGACCTTAACGTCACATGATGAGAAAGATACTAATAAGATATTACACTCTTTGTAGGACTTGTACCCAAGAATATAAGGAAGAAAACAAGATATTGATGTACGGCCACGTGGGTTTGTAATCCGTAACTTGGTTACACCACGTAGCTATGTTCTAGAATCATACAATAATTTTTCGAGTTCAGTACTATGCTACTTGCTGACAAAATGCTGAAGGTGAAAAAACTACTCCTCCATCATGCTGTCCTCAAACAAAATGGGTCACCTGTGTATTAAGTTATACTTTAGGAATTTACGTTCTTCCTGTTGTGGAACGCTTCTCTGCACCCGGTAATCGTAAAGAACTTGATCAGGTCGTGCACCAATAAACATGATGAAAGCCTTTCAAGCTGGTTGTGAAATAAAGCTTACTCCCGTAACAAGTTGAAGGGATTAAGTTTCATCGTTTTGCTAATTATTTGGAGTCGTGCTGACAAAGAAATTCGACTATACATGGATAGACCTGCTCCACTGCCTGCAGTTCAAACGCATATAGCTATAAACAAGTGACTGTGCAAACAAATATATCAATAGAGAACGTCACACTATTGTACCATAAGAGAGGGAGAGAGACGGAGAAGAAAACTTCGTACCAATTTGCCTCCGACCAAATCATAATGAGCGTAGTGTGGACCACCGGGTTCTCCAAATAGTTTATATGTAACCAGGTGCTGTGGAATCAGCTTCACAGTTTCTGGTTGACCAAAGTATCATGAGCACGAATCAAAGAAAATTTAGAGAGAACATAAGCCGTCTATGATATGAATTTACCTTCTACAGCTTCAGGTGGGCAAATTAGATCCTGGTCTCCAGCAATTGCCAAAACAGGGACACTACTTTTGTTTAAATGGTCCTTATACAAAAAGGTACCGCTCCTGTCACGTAATCCACCCTCCCGAAAAGCTGTTGTTAACTGCAATAGAAGTTTTGCGGGTATGGTGCCTGCCATTTGTAAAAAGCACAGAATCACTAATGGTTGACTTGTTGATGAATCAGTAAGAGACATCCATGGAGAGTGGCTCTAACAACTTCTTTTTAAATAACCACCCATCATGGTTGACTTCGAATTTCTCAAATGGAATTGACAAAGTATATCGTGTCAGTAGGAATACTTACAAAAGTTATTCAAAACGAGTTTTTTCAACAACTCTGGATGCATCATGTCCTCTGCTGAAATCAAGTTATTGAGCCAAGAGAAAACATAAGGAGGACGGTTTGAGAGAGGATAAGTTGCTGTCAGTAGTGTTCCTAAGGGAATAGCTGGCACATTGAGAGCCTGGGCGGGATCAGCCTGCATGACAAGTTCCTTGACATTAGTTCCTTAACAATGTTTAAGCTACACTTACACACATTCATTGTACTTAACTTAGAGATGATCTACCGCAACTCTGCATCCACTTACAAGGGGTATGAGCAATTTGAGAATTGACTTTGAAGATGTGTAATCAAGTGACGACGCTAATGTTACAACAGCTGCCAATTGAGACTCTCTTCCTTCAGAACCTTAAAGATGAAATAATGAAGCTACCAGATCAGATTCATATACTGGAGCATTTCTCACACGTATTACAAAATGAAAATAGTACCAAAGCATATCAAGGAATCAAATCTGGAAGCATTCAATCAATGCTATATGCTATCAGTATTTAAGCAAGTTCTTAAGAGAAATTTTCATGTAACTGAATAACACTCAACCGGACTCAATTGTATTGGGGAAAGAAAATAACACATTAAAACACTGCATGAGGGGTAGGAAAACAGCACGTAAACCAGTATGCAACCAATCAAGTATCAACAATGATACATAGAGCAGCAAATTCCACCCAAAAGGCAAATAAAGATAAAGAAAAAGAAATGCATGGGGGAAAAAGGGATTCTCACCGCATCGTGAAAGCATTGCATAAAGCAAAATACCACCCATTGAGTGTCCAATGGCTAACAACTTCCCATCCTTTGGCTTACTCTCTGCCATTATATATTCCATCTGTAAAGATGACATTTGAAGACCATAAATTCATCACGTAAAAGGAAGGATAATCATCTGATTCAATATAATAGAGAAGATACTATGTGTAATCAAAATGGATGCTTCTTCTAAAGACTAAATTCAAAAAGGGCAATCATATGAAAGCCTTCCATCAAGATAAATTGTCACCTCACCGCAGCAGGTACATCCTCTTCCAAGTAATGGTCAAAGTCCCAATCATATTTCACCATCAATTCAAGTTGTTTCTGGAAATCTTCCAGCGTGGAATTAAAACGCTCTTGCAAGTCAAACAATGGAGGTGAAACTGATCGCTGACCTTCTTCAATGATATTTACAAGCCTTTGACTGAGGTCCTTGATCTGGCTAGCAATAGATGAGTTTTGTCTCATCTCTAACAGGCCTGAAATCTTATCGTTTATCTCATTAATACGTTCAGATAATGCAGAACCAGCAAACAGTTCTGAAATTTGGTCAAGCAACTCAGCAGACATGATCTTCGATTGACCTTCACTAAGAAAGCCAGAAAATCTTTCTGACAGCTGCGTAAAAGTTTCTGTCAACTTTGTCACTGATTTTGATTCATCCCCTACAGTTATTATATTTGTAACGTCTCCACTGAAAGCTGAAATCACTCCTTGAGCAGGAATCTTAGATGCTGAGGCACCAGACTGCTTTTCTGCAGAAAATGCTCCATTAGTGGCACTCTTAGAAGCTGAATTATCATGTTTTTCTTCTCGAGCAGGAGTCTCAGGTGCGGAGGCAACAGGAAAACCATTTGACTGCTTTCCTGCAGGAAAAGCTGCATCAGTTGCACTGTCAGAAACAGCTTCCATCTCTTCAGATCTTTCATGGGCAGATTGCTGAATTTCCTTGCGATCCGATTCTTGCACGCTTAATCCAGCACCACGAACTTCGAGAACCCATGTCTCGAATCCTTGCCTAGACATGTAACGTGCAAACGAAGACTGCAGATATGCCACATTCATCAGCAATCACAAATAAACAAACTCATAAAATGCACACGTTGACACTGAAAATTCATTCCTTATAGTATTCTTTCTCAAAAATTATGAACAAAGCCGTAAATTTGGGATTTTTTTACAGCTTTTCTCTATCATCTGGCTATAAATTAACAATATTTTAACAAGAAAAATGATTTTTTTTTAATAGATATATTAATTAAACGATTAATTGAGCATTACTAACAATTATATCATGCAAATGTTACCTCAGGAGAGAGATCATATCCAATGGCGTTGGTCCCCACTCCTGATAACAGCAGCAACGGATGCTTCCTCTGAGGCGCCTGTTTCAGTCAACACTCAACCTCAATTTCTCGTAAATTATAAGTATTAATTCCTAAAATTTGTTCCATTTAAATCAAAAAAATTAAAATTGAACAGAAATTAATTCCTTTTCAAAATTTAAATTCAGTACCTTGGGGCACGGGTGGTATCGCCAGAGCGCGAGCTTCCAATCGGAGTTCGGCACGGACACGTAGTGGAGCTCATCGGCCGTGCATATCGACGGCTTCTCCGGAAGCTTGACGGCGGCGGCCTCTCCGGCGCCGGTGGAGAAGGCTCTGAGCCGGAACGACGTCGTCCAGCACGAGGTCGACAGCGAGAGGACTCGACGCGCCGCCGAGGCGCGCGAGCCGAGGAGGGTGGGGCAGAGGGACCTAATCGTGGATAACGACGGCGGTGACGTGGATGATGATGCGTGATGATTCAGGAGAAGCGCGCAGCGAATGTCGTACTGGATTGCCGCCATCTGAAGCTTGGTCTTTCGGTTGTTACAGTTTGAGCATTTCGCGGTGGAAGAAGCTGAGACGGTGGAGTGGGGCGTTGAATCTGAACCTGAGTCTATTGCGACACCTAAGGATTCAGGGATAGGTGTGTACAGACGGTTCGGCTTCCACCTGTACAACTTTTTATTTTGTTTTTATTTTTATTTTTTTAGTTTGTGGAATATTAATTTAGATTCAAACTTGGACAAGTGGACTGGACAAGAATCAATTGAAGTCGTAGTAATGGCCGCGCCACGTTCGCTCCGGCGGGTACACTCGCTATGGAGCTTAAACAATGTTTTAAAAGACGTTGGTGTCAAATTTCATAGATGATGAATTCGATATTAAATTAAGTTATTTATTGTGTGACTTAGTCGAACTTCCTCTTTATTTAGTGTAAAAATACTGTTGTACTCAAAACAAAATAATAAAAAAAAGACATTAGGGGCTAGTCTTGCAATGGGTTGGGACTAGCGCCTAAATAGTTTTAAACATACCAGGAGGGTTAGTCAATAACTAAGCGGGTCTAGACCAGCGCCTCAGTAAGTTAAAAGAACGTGTAAGCAGGTCTAAACACCCTTCTTAATTTCCAAACGCCTATTGCTTATTTGGGGCTTGAATACTCTAGATGGAAATTTTTACGACAATAATTTTGAATAGGAATATCGATATTTAGGTGTAATAGGGCTTGAATTTATAGTTTTTAGCCCCAAGAAATAGGTCTTAGATTTTGGGCCTCGCGCCATTTGTCTAACAACGGCCCAAACACTCCTTTCTTCCTTACTCTGACTTGTTGCCGAACCAGCAAAAGCAGAACGAGAGCTTCCAAGTTCCAACACCTGAAGGCTGAAGCCGCCGTCAGTCTGCCAAACCAGAGCCAGTTCTTCCACCATGTCTAGCGGAGATGATCGAGGGGGAGGGCGTGGGGTTGGAGTGAAGGGAGTGTTCATAGGAGCAGGCTGCAACAGAATCGTCAACAACGTCTCGTGGGGTGCTTGTGATTTAGTCGCTTTCGGTGCCCAAAACGCCGTTGCTATCTTCAATCCCAAGGTCCTCTCTCTCTCTCTCTCTCTCTCTCTCTCTACCTCCTTTATGAACTCAGTTTGTATTGAAACTAATTTTCTTTTCATTTTTTACAAAAATGGCTGCAGACTGCCCAAATTTGGACTACGCTTCCAGGTCACAAGGCTGCTGTGAATTGCACGCAGTGGCTCCCAAGTAACAAGTTTGCATTCAGAGGTACTTTTGGGACTTCTCAGAAACAAGTGAAGAAAAAAAAAGAGTATTTTTAGTGTTTTCTGAATTCAAATTTATATTTTTTAAGTTGTTATCTGGGTTTCTGACTAGATTTTGCGGATTTCCACAGCTAAACACTTGGACTGGCATTATTTGCTCTCTGGAGATGCTGCTGGTGCAATTATTTTGTGGGAGTGCTCTGTTCTTGAAGGAAAGGTATAATCTTGTCGTTACCGGTGTTCATGTTATCGCAGTTCTTATTGTTTTTTGTTGGTGTTTTCTTAAAGTTTCCTTCGCAACTTATCAGTACAGTAGGTTGCATTGAATTGCCGAACGAACGTATCGAATGGCTAGTTAAAACTGTGTGAAAAGTTGTAGTTTTAGGTCCTACCATTTATTTCCTAGCTAGTTCGTTACTTATTTCAGTCTCGGAAGACTGTTTACTTGAAAGAATTGTTTTCTGTTGAAATGTGTTATCTTCATGGACTCCCCTTGCTTTTCCTTTACAGTGGAGGTATGTGCAACAACTACCTCAGTTGCACAAGAAGGGTGTCACATGCATAACTGGAATTATGGTTTCTCAAACTGAGGCAGTCTTTGCCTCTACGTCTTCCGATAGTACGGTTTATATATGGGAGGTTGTGTTTCCATCAACTAGTGGAGGTGAGCCCAAAGTTCAATGGACTAAATCAAAAAATTTTAACTTTCATAAGTTTTATAGATTTAATATCTAAGTTGATTTGCTTTAGTTCTACACATTTGATTCTACTGACAATGTCAAAGAAGGGGTACAAGACAATTCATGAAGTGACAACACCATTCCTCCAAACTCTTCCCTAAATCGATCTACTTAGGTTCATGTTATGGACTTGAAACAACCATTATAAAAAAGTTTTGAACATCTCTCTAGCACGAAAATTTCATGTTTTTGTAATGAATGATACAGCCAAAAGTCCTCCCTTCACATCAAATGAAAGAATTTCAAAATCAATTGGAAACATGACTTTTCTGAGTTATTCTAGGTGACTGTGAACTGTTGCATCTGGATTCTCTCTCTGTTGGTACAAAACCCATGGTAGCGCTATCGTTATCAGAGTTGCCTGGAAGTACTGGGCACTTAGTCCTGGCAATGGGAGGACTGGATAACAAAATTCACCTTTACAGTGGGGAGAGGAGAGGAAAGGTATGTTGCATTATATTAATCAATCTTACTGTCTTATTTTTTTAGACATTTTTGTGCCTTAAATATGTTTTGAATTCTTGTCATATGTACATGTAGTTTGTTCGAGGGTGCGAATTGAAGGGGCATACAGATTGGATCAGAAGTCTGGATTTCGCATTACCTACGTGCACCAATGGCGAGGCAAGCAATGTACTACTTGTTAGTTCATCTCAAGACAGAGGCATACGCATATGGAAGATGGCTTTAAAGGAGCCTTTGGACAGCAACCAGAGTGCTTACCGGAAAGAAAAAGTAAGCTTAGCATCTTATATTGAAGGCCCTGTACTTATAGCTGGCACAACGTCATATCAGATATCATTGGAATCTCTTCTAATTGGACATGAGGATTGGGTGTATTCAGTGGAGTGGCAACCCCCGTCAAATGCATCTTCTGAAGGGATTGCCTACTGTCAACCCCAAAGCATCTTATCTGCATCTATGGACAAGACAATGATGATATGGAAACCCGAAAAGACATCTGGTATCTGGATGAATGTTGTTACCGTTGGAGAATTAAGTCATTGTGCTCTAGGGTTTTATGGTGGCCACTGGAGCCCTAATGGAGATTCAATATTAGCACATGGATATGGTGGATCTTTCCATCTCTGGAAAAATGTCGGCACTGACTATGAAAATTGGCAACCACAAAAGGTTCCATCTGGGCATTTTGCAGCAATAACAGATATTGCATGGGGAAGATCTGGTCAATACTTGCTGTCAGTCAGTCATGATCAGACAACTCGAATTTTTGCTCCTTGGCAAAATGAGGCGTCTCCTAGAGACAAGGAGTCTTGGCATGAAATTGCTCGACCTCAAGTTCATGGTCATGATATTAACTGTGTGGCCATCATCCAAGGAAAGGGGAACCATCGATTTGTCAGCGGAGCTGATGAGAAAGTTGCCAGAGTGTTTGAAGCTCCATTGTCTTTCTTGAAGACATTGGGTCATGCCATTTCACAAACATCTAACTTTTCAGATGATTCCCAAGTAAGTGTTCAGATTTTGGGTGCAAATATGTCTGCTCTTGGGCTATCACAGAAACCTATTTATGTTCATGGTAACTCTCTCTCTCTCTCTCTCTCGCCTTTCTTTCTTTTGTAATTTTAATGTGGTTTTAATTGAAGGTATCGTTCTCCTTTTTTTCCTTAATCAAGTTTTGTAAATTAGGAATTGTTTTTACGGGCTTAATTTATTCATTGATTCTGTTTCTTTTTGTCAGCTGAGCAGCATACCCCAGACAAGAATGTGAATGATGGCCTCGACACATTTGAAACCATTCCTGATGCTGTTCCAGTTGTGTTGACTGAACCTCCCATTGAAGATCAACTGGCATGGCATACACTATGGCCAGAATCACACAAACTTTACGGTCACGGGAATGAGCTGTTTGCTCTGTGCAGTGATCATGACGGGAAGTTTGTTGCTTCTTCATGTAAGGTATGTGGAGTCATTGTACTTGCTGGGATAATTACTGAAACATGGGTAATCTTATAAAGTTCTTAGGCAAAACATTGCTCCGGAGAATGGAGCGCACTTGACTGGTGGATAATTGAAGGAAATTATTTGATAGTCCCGAAAGAAGTGTAAATCATTTGAAAGTAAGGCATAATAAGAATAACTTGTTTCATAAGTTATCGTTAATTTGTTATACTAAACATGATTATGTTGCAGGCCCAATCAGCAGCGGTAGCAGAAATATGGCTATGGCAAATTGGTTCATGGAAAGCAGTTGGTCGCTTGCAGTCTCATACTTTGACAGTGACACAAATGGAATTCTCTCATGATGACAAATTCCTGTTGGCTGTGTCAAGGGATCGCCAGTTCTCTGTATTTTCAATCGATAAAGCAGGTACTCTTTAGTTTAAGCCAATTGGTACTTTCACTGTTACCAGTGCCCGTCAAAAGATTGTAAGACTTCCCGTGATACATAGTTCATCTGATGTCTTTGTTTAGGCACCGATGAAATTACTTACCAGCTCATAGCAAAGCAGGAGGCACACAAAAGAATTATATGGGCATGCTCTTGGAATCCATACGGGTACGAATTTGCCACAGGCTCGAGGGATAAGACAGTGAAGATCTGGACTGTGGAAAATGAGTCTTCAGTGAAGCTGCTTGCGACTCTTCCCCTGTTCAGTAGTAGCGTCATGGCCTTATCTTGGGTCGGTGTTGATTGCAAGAGCAACGAAGGGCTCCTCGCAGTTGGAATGGAAAACGGACTCATTGAACTGTGGAATCTATCTGTTAAAAGATCTGATGATGGAGTAGCAGGCGCAGTTGCTTCCCTTGTCGTACGGCTTGAGCCGTTGATGTGCCATGTCTCTGCTGTAAACCGTTTGGCGTGGAGAAACTGCAAGAATGAAGATTCCGGTAGCTTACAGCTCGCTTCATGTGGGGTAGATCAATGTGTGAGAGTGTTCGAGGTTAACATTAACTGATCATATTATCGTTTTACGTACATGTAAAATCATTTTTGCAAGGGCCAATATTAATTTACCAATTCTAACGTAAGAGCGAGTAATGTTATTGAGATAGGCAGTTTTGTTGGCGCATTTTTTAATACAAGTTCTAACAAGTGAGTAAGTGAAACGAAAAATATTTTTGACAATAGTGGGCCCCAGAATCCGCATTTTTGTGCTTGCATTATACAAGTAGAAATCAAATAAAGCTCTTGTGGTGGGAGCCACTGCAAATCGGATCGAATCCAAATCGAATTCCAAAAACAAAACTTTTCCTCTTGTCTATGAATGTGACATGAGATGATGAAGAATTAATGGCGCCGATTTCTTTTGTCAGAGCTTTCTTTGTCTTTCCCAAAGCTAGAGATATGAGATCTTATAAATAAATAATTCGTTAATTAAATAGTATACCCCATCTGCCAAACTAGGGATCAAAATATGACATTTCACATATTCTTCATGTTGAACATTCAATTGGATTTTGAAAGTGTCAAATTTCATGGTCCGTCCCTCTTTCTATTTGGACTTGTTTGATATCCGCTGCAAATTGCGTTATTCTAATCTAAATTACGGGTAGAACATGCTCTCTTGCATGACTAACTCGCTTAACTCGTATTTGCTTTCATTAGCATAGTAGTCGTAAATTGTTGCTTAAAACTTAAAAGTAATGAGCTACTTGCCTTCACTTAGACTGAAGTGGAGGCAACAAGAAATTTTTCAGTATGCCAAAAATAAGGCTTATTACGTCAGATGTAATAATACAATTTGGTGAAAACTTGGAAAAAAAAAAATTCAACCAATTATAATGTGACACTCGGTTTATCAAATCGTATTTCCGATACATTAAAAAAAATTCTGAAAAACAACTTTGGCGTGCCATGAGAGTTGAAAAACTTTGAAACACGTGTAACTTAATTATAATCACAGTAGTACAACTATCTCTGAAATCTCCCTCCCAGCCCAAAACCAAAACACAAACCTCGTACTATCACCGGCCATTTAATTACTAGGTTAAATAAAACAAGAAGAATCTAAAACGCTGTGTGTGACTGGTTTCCTCACATGAAAATCAGTGAGCTGCCGAATACGATGCACTTTTTGCTACGGGTCAATTTTGATCTGATGAGGTTAGCTGATTGTGGTTGGTCGACATTATTTTTTTATTTGTCTGTTTGTTAAGTTTTCAAATTTTGACGAGATCAAGATGTCGTTGTCGGTTGATGTTACTCAATTCCAATTCCACACAAGATTTGTCACCGTCCTCGCAGATGCCATTACCAAGTTTAAAGGCAAAGCTACAGCATTTGCTTTGGTGGGGATTTATCCAAATTATAATCCACAGATTTTATTACAGAGAGGTAGGAATTCATCGAACGAACAACAGTCTTTTTTTGTATACGTCAGGAGTTTTAAATTAGAGTGGTGGGGACTAGTGTTTTTTGACAATAAAAAAACGTTTATGAATATATTTAACGTAAAATCACTAAAAACGTTTTTAGTTTGTAGAGGATGATTAGCAACATTTGGATTGAGAAACGGCCCGGACTCCTGCGGGGGTTAATAATGGGGAAGCTTGACCCATGGGGAAAAAACCGGTTCCGAGAATATTTCGTGAGCGAAGAAGGGCAATGCCGTCGTAAAGCTCTTTCGTCAACTCGCAATCATGCCGGCAGTCAACATCAAGAAGCACATCCCATTATAACGAAAGCACTTATGAGCAGAAACGTTTCCTTGAAAACCAATCGCAAACGAACCAAAGTGACTGCTTGTGCTTCTCCCTCTCCCTCTCATCACGAAACTGCGATTACAGTGGCTGCTTCTGCAGACAAATTTGCAATTGAGTGGCGAAACATGCACAAGCCGTTCTCATCCAATATGCACTAAGCAAAACAATATTAAAAGAAAACCATATGTTACTTATAAAACATTTATTCAGAAACTGATCTGCACAAGCACACAATACTATGTTTGGTTGAGTTTTCCAGCTTTTACAGTATATAATTATAATCCCAGACACCAACTTGTCATATTCCTATCCACTTCTCTTGGATGACGACTACGGCAGCGGCAATGGAGCAGCAACCATATGACCTTACAAGAACGAAGATGAAGACGACGAGGAGGATGAGGACGACGAGGACGACCAAAGTTTGCTTATTATCTATCACAAATACATACCACAACCAAATACCAATACCAAAGCCAAAGACTCTAGAAACAGATATATAAGTTTTAAAGATAAAAATCAAAGCTTCCCACTTCCCCAAAATTGTTTCCTTCTCCAGGCATTGTTCACTTCCCTCATCTCTGCTGCTTGATGCTGTCGGTGGGAAGCTGAGCAGAGACTTCCGGCAGCCCCATGGCGGCCGCGGACGTCATGGTTTGGTACTGAGAAGGCATTGAGGGCGCCAGAGGCTGTGTGTAGTATATCTGCGCATGAGAGGGATCAGTAGCATATTCATAGGCATAACTGGCATTGCCCCCAGAAGAAGGAACGGCCGATTGGGACGGATGGTGCATCTGGGTGGGGTAGCCGACAAATTGCTGCTGATGCTGAGCAGATGGGACTTGAACTAGAGGCGGAGCTGCTGTGGTTGCCGTTCTGTACACCCCTGTTGGGGCACCCAGTTCGGGTTTGGCAATTTGGGGATTCCTTATCTGGTTGTAAGGCGCAGAAGGGGAGGACATGGCAGGGTTAGGAGGCGTTTGGGAGCGGGTCGAAGGGATAGGAGCGGCAGAATCGCTGATATTCGATTGCTGAACTGGCAAAGTGGTGTAAGGTTGTGGCTGCCTGGTAGGCATGTAATAAAATTGGTATTGCTGCTGCTGCTGCTGCTGATCAAGCTGGGGATGATGATGGTGGTGCTGTTGCTGCTGGGGCGGATATACTGGGTAGTACGCCGGAATGGGGACCGAACCTGGGTGTTGCTGGATGTAATGTGTTCCGGGGTGTATAAATTGATGTGGCTGTTGTGCTTGTTGTGGGTGTTGTTGGTGTTGCTGCTGCTGCTGTTGATGATCGAATTGCGATTGCAAAACGTACCCAGAATCGTGAACCTGTTGTTGCATCTGAATCCGAGTGTTTGGATCGGAAAGATTTAATTTCGGATCAACTAGGTTTGCCGGAAACCTGGCGTTTGCAGAGGGGATTTGAACCACTGGGTCTTGATAAATTACAGGTTTTGGGCGAGACATGGCATTTGATAAACTATTGTCACTGCAGAATTGAAATTATAATCCCCAATTAATCACTTGACCATCACCCCAAACAACAACTTATAAGTAATTTAAACAGGCAGATAATTAAAAACAAAAGTTCTAAACGATTAATCAAGCCAATTATCGTGAAAAATTAGGCATACCTTGAAACAGAATCTGGGGAGGGCAAATCAACAACGCCACTAGATTTAGGCAGCTGAGACTGAGGAGGCAGAGTCTGTGGCTGAAGCTGAGGCTGAGGAGGCGTCGGTTTCCGATACCCAACTGGGGCGCCGTGATCGGATCGCTCGTCGTCCGAAACTACTCGATTCAAGTAATCGGTGGCCGTGCTCAGTGGTGCGGCGGATGCCACGATGGTAGTGGGAATCGGAGGAGGCGATGAAAGGACCGCGAAGCCACCGTCGTCTTGCCTCTGCCCAACAGGGCCAACACCACCACCAACAGTCATCCGAGCGAACTGCTCTTCTATCCCCATCTTCTGATCCTGCACTCTAATCCGATCTCCACCTCCGCCGCCGCCACCATCTTCCACGTGGACCCGAATCGGCGGCAAGTTCGCAAGCGATGGCGACGATGACGTGGACCCAAACGAAGAGGAGTTCTCAAGCATCGGCGAATCGGGGACGGAGTGAACGTCCTGCCCGTTCCCACCGCCGCCACCTCCGCCCTGTTTGGCATTCTTGCAATTCGCAGGAACTGAAGCCTCGACGTCTCTCGAACCGGAGTCCAAATTATTGGCAGCCCCGCCTGAAATCGAATCGTCGTCGAGACCCAGCAAGCAATTGACGGAGGCGGAGTCGGAGAAGCCCCGATTGAGCATATCGGACTCGCCATTGAGCGCGTTCAAGAACCAGTCCTCAGACTTATTGGCTGAAATATCGAGAATGGGCCCCATCGATTGCGACGACTCGGGCTTCAGGGGGAAGAGAAAGAGACGGAGGCGTGAGGGTTTGGACGAAGCGCCGCTGTGGTTAGCCGTGCGTTCGTACTCGTCGATCATGTTGTCGAGGTCCTCGTCGGTGGTGACGGAGATTAAGGAATCGAGGTCTTCGCTGGGGAGCTGGTACTTGAGGGTGAAGGGTCGGCCGTTGAGTAGAGTCTTGGAGAGGCGGTTGGAGAGTTCGGAGAGGGAGGTCTGGCGGTCGACGACGACGATTCGGGTGTCGCCACCGACGTAGCATAGCGACTTGTCGTGGGGGCGGGGGACGATGTGGCCGCCGTAGCTGCACATGAGGCGGAGCCTGTTGGTGGAGGGGATGGGATCGTCCCATGAGTCGGTGTTGCGGGAGCGAGGGGAGGAGTCGAGGGACTCCGGGTAGTTGAGGTGGTGGGGTTGCAGCGGCGGGGCCACTGGTGGTGGGTCCATTGCGGCGGCGAAGTGGAGTGAGTAAGAGAGTATTGTGGGGGTTTTTTGGTGGGTGGTGGTGGTTTAGAATTTCAACTCTCTTCTTCTCCTTCTTTTGGGGGTGGAGGAGGAGAGAGATGAGAGAGAGAGAGCGAGAGAGAGAAAGAGGAACGGAAGAATGGGGAGTGGATGCTCATATAGTTACCCCAAACCTGGTCTGCTCTTCTCAAAGCTCCAGCTGTTTTTTTTAATTATATATTATATTTATTTTTTATTTTTTAAAATTTAATTTAATAATTTGTTTGGTAAATGTACTAAGACCATCTCTAATGGTTGGGCTAAAACCCAAATATTTTAGCCCTCCAATCGTTTCATCTTAAAATTTTAGCCCGGAATTATTAAAGAATGAACTTAGGCTTTTTTTTTGTTAAATTAAATTTAAAAAAAATAAATAAATATGTAGACTATCATAAATTAATTTTATGAACATTTTAATCTAAAAAAATTTAAATTCCGATAAATATTGGATGGAGTCCACTTCGATTTCTGGCCTAAATTTTGAAGGGAATTTGGCCTTGGTTTAGCATTTAGCATTTAGCCCAAAATTTCCCCTTAGGTTGAATTGGGTTTGGGGAAAAATTTTATAGGGTAATTTGACTTTTAGCCTACCATTGGAGTTAGTCTAATAGGGGATTTTGGGTTAATTCTTTGGATTAATTATGTTAAGTAAAAATAAAATTGTGAACATTTTATTGGGAGGGGGGAAACAGGAAGGGAACCGTGGGGAAAAGGCCAAAGTTGGAAATGAAACTGTGGGTATATTTTTGCTGATGGGTTGACACTTGACAGCTAGTTTACTGATGGTATATTTTCGTTCATCAAGTGACATTATGATGTCATGGTCATTCTCTTATTTATTATCGTTAATTAAGTTTAAATTTTTAAATTTGTGCAGTGAATATATTCAAAATTAAATTTAAGTAGAGTATAAGAAAATTTTCTAATTTTTATACGGATTATAAGAAAATTTTCTTTGAAAATATATTTTGTAGAACATGAAGATGATAGTTTTGTGTCGTTGTATGTGAAAAACAAAAATTTAACAAAAATAAAAAACAAAACATTAAATAAATAAATTAATGACTTAGGTGTAGGGAGACGCAACCCAAACTCATGCCCTCAGGAATGCCCAAGGTGCAACAGAAGTAGTGGAGGCCCATGAGATTTAGGGATTAGGGGTTTAGATTGAGGAAAATATTGCAAGAACTTTGGATATGGTCTACCGTTTATTAGGTTCTGAAACTATTTTTTATTGATTTTTAAAGATGAAAAATATCGTTAAATTTAGGTTTTAAATCGTTGATTCCAAGTTTTTCAATATGAAATATAATAAATTTTGCACGGAAAAATATATTTTGAAGAACATAAATATGATAGTTTGTTATGGTAAGAAAGATAAAAAAAAAATCACAACAACAAAACTGAAAATGTAAAAAAATTGAAAATGGGGGGATCGGTATGAAGTTAGCGACTTGTTTTATTAAAGTCGCTAACTTACTAACGATATATCTGACTAAGAATCGGTATGAAAGTACCGATCGTATCCTTTTCATTTTTTTATTTTTTTCTCCTTTTTTCTCTTTCCATTAATTTTCTTTTTCTTCCACGCTACTTTATCTAGATTCAAATACCTTTAAATTTATATTCTTGTTTTTGAATTTTTTTGACATGGATTATAAGAAAATTTTCACCAAAATACATTTTGTAGAATATGAAGATAATAATTTGGTGTTGCGGTATGGGAAAAACAAAATAATTTAAATTAATGGGTTAGGCGCATGGAGACGTAGCCCAAACTCATGCCTTCAGGAAGGCCCAAGGTGCAGCAGAAGCAATGAAGGCCCATGAGATTTAGGGTTTAGAGGCGTGTGAATAGTAACAGGTGAAGAGTATTGGGCCATGAAAATAACACCCTTAGTTCGGCGAGTTTCAGTTCCTGACACACTCAAATTTTTCCCTCACAGCATCGTTGTGAACAAATGTTTTTTTTAAGAAGGGGTTTCTATGTTAAAAGTTACAACTTTAGTGTGAATATGGTTGATAACGGTTTATAAATGCCCCACCTCGGCAACAAAGCTTCGTCCGACAACCATGGTTGACCCCCTGAGATCCCCTATTGATGCAGCCTACAAATGCCTACCCCTGGCACCAATGCTTTTGTGGGTGACAATGGTCGATCCATGAGATTAAAACTAAACCTACCCTATATAAATGCCTACCCCGGCCCATATGGTTCATACAGTAAACATGGTTGGCACATGGGATTAAAACTAAACCTGACATAAATGGTTCATATAGGCAACAATGGTTGACTTGTGAGATTAAAACTAAATTCTACCCTATATTGATAGCAGCTTATATATGCTCTACCTTTGACACCAATGTTTCGTGAGGGCAACAATGGTTGAACCGTACGCCTGGGCCAGCATTGTTTGGCATGCGTCGGTCTGCCTCAATTTTACATGCACTGACCCATCTCAATTTTCGTGTGCCAGCCTGCCTCATTTTACATGCCATTTTTTGGTCGTGCACTAAGCTTGCCTTTAGTGTATGGAGCACACTTTGTTTTTCTTGCCAAAAGCTCATCTTGTTTTTTGTCCTCGTTTAGGCATGTAGACAACAAAAACAAACAACACAAATAAAACCAAAACCTTAAACATCAAAACCCAAATTGCCGCCGCTGTCTCATTCCCAAAAGAAGCCATCACCAGAAAATTAAAATAACACCCACAACAAAAACTAGGTTTTTGGACCGAGAGTGTTCAGCAAGAGGTACAAGCTTCTTCCTACCATCATATTCACCCCGCAATTTTTTACTTGAATTCTTTAGCTTAATAGGCTTATTGTAGCCGCCTCCAGTGAAGAAATACGGGGGACCCATCGTTAGTGAAATCTCTTCTTTGATGACATAACCCACAAGGGCTTAGAGTCATAACATGGTGTTTGACGAGGGACATTGTTTAACTACTTATACGACGTGACATCACTTAAATATTTTATTTAATAAATATCGATCCTTTCATAGATGGATTAAATCAATATGAATCACACAACTTGATTATGATATTTAACACATATAAATAGACTTTAAATTAAATAAATTCTTTTAATTATGATATTTAAATAGACTTTAAATTAAATAAATTCTTTTAATTATGATATTTAGATGATGATAAAATAATAGCAATCTAAATTCTAACGTTTATGTGTGTAGGTAATGACTCGCTGTTGTGTAAAAAGATATAGCTCCTTACGTATATAAGAAGCCTAGAATTATATAGAATAAGTATGACTGCTAAATTGTGAGAGATCAGCCTTCAGGAATCAGTTCTAATTTCAGGTATTTTCTCATATTATAGGATAAAATGTGACATATTAAGGCCACTTGGTTCTACAATATAATGATATTTCTCTTTACTTGTAAGTGAGAGATTTTAGGTTTTAGGTTCGATTCTCACCAAATGCGAATTTAAACGACATTATTATGGCTAGCCCTGTGTGAGACTTATCTCACTTATCTATCGTTCACCATTTTAGTGTAGATAATATCATTTGTTAAAAAAAAAAAAAAAAAAATCTACTAGCTGTGCGTGGATTCAAACATAAAATCTGCAAAATAGTGGACAGAAAAGCAAAACCAAAAGGCAAATTTTACCTCAAAAATAAAAAGACATTATAGACACCGCAAACTTAAATTACTCGCAATTCACATAAGGAAACAAGCGTTTTAAATGCGTAGCGGAGCCTTGAATTATGCGGGCTTAATCCCAATTAGGAACGTGATTAAGAAATAAAACAAGCTTCCCCACTCCCACTTCACAACTTCCACACAATCCAAACGGGGTCTTAGCCGCAAATTTGGTAACTCATCACCCACCACCCACGCGTGACGTAATTATTCCTCACTTTTTTGTTACTTAAACAGATTACAGATCGGCCAAAATCAAAGAACCACGCTCATCCGTTTCACACGCGCCAGAACGCTTGCTGCGATTGGCGGTCATCTGGCAAAACCATGTATTATTGGCAGGTGTGATTGAGAAACATGATGGTTCACTTTACCAAAGGCAGACATGAGGACTCCCTGCTGTGAAGTGACGACGTTTTGTAATTGCCAGAGGCTGAGTTTTTATGTTTACCCGTTACTCTCCGCGTGCAAAAAAGCGTTATTTGTTCTATAAACATTGTAAATTCCTTCAAAATATTCGGTAATCTCATTTATTAAAATCTAATCAATGGTTAATTCTTAATCACATAATTGATGGAAAGTTTCAGCTACTAATTGTAATTGATGGCCTTAATTGATATGCTTTTTTATCTTCTACAATGATAGACTTTTTCTCCGTTTATAATTTAACATGATTTAGTGAACTAACTCATTTGCTTTACAATCGCAAAATAATCAAAAGAAAGGAAATCAAATTTTTGTATCCTTGGCTTTAAGATTGAGTACCGTAAAAAATTTACAACTCAGACGTTTAAAGAACATTTTTATATGCATCAGTGATTGTGTGTTCAATTTCTCCTTTTCATATTCTCAAGAAGAAGTTTAAGAATATTTTCTACGAAAAAACAATAATAGCGATAATGATTAACAACATAACTTGTTTACAAAGACAGGGTGGAGTATGAGTAATGAAAATGAAATTTGTATCTTAATCCCACCCTCATGACTCATGATGTAGATGACGAACCAAGTTGCACATTTTTTCCTTTTTCTTAGGCACATATAACATAATTGAGGGTAGATCCAATTTTAAATCATACACTACTAATTGTGTTGGGTGACTTTATTTATCAATCCGGGGCTAAATTTAGTTAACAAAGAGGCATTAACATTAAAAGTTTTTTTTTTCCTTTTTTTTCGTCAGGAAGTAAACTTCATTAAAGATGTGCGGAAATTATAATTTGTGATAAATGGATTAAGTCCAAACAAAGCACAAAATACAACGAAAAATTAACACAAACATAAGCCTGTAAGCAACATAAACAAACAACAGCATAAAAACCATAAGCTGAAGCAATAGAACTCAAACAGCCACCGCCGCCCCCGCTTCATCCCCAAAGGAAGCCATCACCCCCAAAATTAAAATAACCCCGAATCAAAAACTAGATCCGGAAGTGCTCAGCACGATATAGTAGGAACTTCTTCCTACCTTCATATTTCCCCTACAATTTTACTTGAGTTATATAGCTTTATAGGATTACTGTAGCGCCTTCAGTAAAGAAATGAGAGGAACCCATCTTGAGTGATATCTCTCTTTGATGACATAACCTATGAGGGTTTTACAAGAAATTATATTTTAATGAACAATGTCAAGCTATATTTAATACCATTTCCCATCGAAGAGGTCAAATGACCATATGCCAAACATAATTTATTATTTTAATTGAATTAATATAGGTTAATTGAATTGAACTATTATATTACAATAAGGTTTTCAGACATATTTTGAGCACCACTTGTCGCTAAATTAATAAGTCTTTGGATTTCTAATCTTTATAGAATGAAAAGGATCTGAAAATTGGTGAAGAATTGAAATAAAATGAGGTAAGGTAATATGAAATTGTGGAAATGATGTGAGAAATAAGGTAGATTTGGCTTAGGTATTTATATATAAAAAAATAAATTAGATTTTTATTTTAATTTTGTCAAAAAAAAAAATGTCAAACAGTAACTTGACATCAGCATGACATTAGGTAGCATGTGCTTGGGCTAGGCTATAGGGCATGAGCAGCCAACCCTTTTGGCTGGTTCTTCCATTTTTGGCCAGATGGGGCCCACGAGCCCTTTGGCTTGGCCCTTGATTGAAGACATTTTTCATAGCAAAATGAGCTATTTTTAGCTCTATGATCACTTGGCCAGGTCGGTTAAAGATGATCTTAGAACCATACCATGGTGTTTTGATGAAGGACATTGTTTAACTACTTATACAACGTGACATAACTTAATATTTTGTTTACAAAATATGAATCCATTCATAGATAGATAATACAAATAATGTAACGATATTATTTGTTATTATGATTGTAAATTTATTTGGCATATATAAATGGACTTTTTAAGTTTTTTCTAAAAAATAAATAATTTAAATTATGACGTTTATTCGTGTAAGTAATGATTCGCTGTCGTGTAAAAAGAAATAGCTCCTTACCTATTATCTAGAAGAAGTATGACCGCTGAATTGTGAGGGAGCAGCCTTGATTCTAATTTCAGCTGACGTTTTTCCAATTAAACAATTTATAGGGTTAAATGTGACCTAATATAATGTGGCGCATCGCACCGCTCTCCAGCTCACCCATGTGCATATATCATCTTAAATTATTGTTTTATTCTGAAAAATTAATATAATACAACACAAACTTGAATTGGAAACCTTCACAAATGATAATGATACGTGACGCATCCCAAAGCAAAATATAATAACGGTTCAACTAACGAACATCTTAAACCTGAAATTGAGGTGAGGTTTCTCTATAACTAATTTTTTTTTTTTTAAACAAAACTATCTGTTAGTTTTATTATGACAGTCCATTTTTAAGAATCCTAAAGACTCAAAGAAGCATTTTAGGTTCTTGCTGGCCACCATCGTGTAATTCATGAGTGCCAAAAATTGATCGAGGACATGTCGTGTGGAATTCGAGTATGGAATTCGTCATCAACTACTGGACATCCTATGGTGGTTGTCCTTTATAACTAATTAATGATACATGAAGTAGCACAACTTCTTTTAAGTTTTTTGCTGATGGGTTGACACTTGACAGCTAGTTTACTAATGGTATATTTTCGCTCACCAAGTGACACTATGATGTCATGTTCTTCCTCTTATTTATTACTGTTAATTAAATTTATATTTTAAAAGTTGTGTGGTGAGTATATACAAATTTCAATTTAAGTAGAGTATAAGAAAATTTTCGATTTTTTATATGGATTATGAGAAAATTTTCTTTGAAAATATATTTTGTAGAACATGAAGATGATAGTTTTGTGTTGTGATATGTGAAAAACAAAAATTTAACAAAAATAAAAAACAAAACATAAAATAAATAAATTAATGGTTTAGGTGTAGGGAGACGTAACCCAAGCTCATGCCCTCGGGAATGCCCAAGGTGCAGCAAAAGCAGTGGAGGCCCATAAGGTTTAGGGATTAAGGGCGTTGGAATAGTAACGGGTGAAAAAATTAAAATTTTAGCTTTAGGGATTAGGGGCATTTGTTATAACTCACAGTTTTAGCTTTAAAAAATATTTTCCGTCGCAGTTGAGGAAAATATTGCAAGAAATTTGGATATGGTCTACCGTTTATTAGGTCCTGAAACTATTTTTTATTGATTTTTAAAGATGAAAAATATCGTTAAATTTAGGTTTTAAATCATTGATTCCAAGTTTTTAAATATGAAATATAATAGATTTTGCACGGAAAATATATATTTTGAAAAACATGAATATGATAGTTTGTTGTGGTAAGAAAGATAAAAAAAAATTAACAAAAACAAACCTGAAAATTTTTTAAAAATTGAAAATGGGGGGATCGGTATAAAGATAGCGACTTATTTACTTTGAAGTCGCCAACTTGATAACGATTTCACCAAATATGGATCGGTATCAAAGTACCGATCGTATCCTTTTTTATTTTTTTCTCCTTTATTCTGTTTCCATTAATTTTCTTTTTCTTCCACGTTACTTTATCTAGATTCAAATACCTTTAAATTTATATTCTTGTTTTTGAATTTTTTTGACATGGATTATAAGAAAAATTTCACCAAAATACATTTTGTAGAACATGAAGATAATAGTTTATTGTTGTGGTATGGGAAAAACAAAAATTCAACAAAAATAAAAAAATCAAAATATTTTAAATTAATGGTTTAGGCGCAAGGAGACGCAGCCCAAACTCATGCCTTCAGGAAGGCCCAAGGCGCAGTAGAAGCAATGGAGGCCCATGAGGTTTAGGGTTTAGAGGCGTGTGAATAGTAACAGGTGAAGAGTATCGGGCCATAAAAATAACAACCTCAGTTTGGCGTGTTTCAGTTCTTGACACACGGGATTAAAACTAAACCCTTGTTATAAGTGTCTTACACCTGACAAAAATGGTTCATATGGGCATCAATGGTTGACTTGTGAGATTAAAACTAAATTCTGCCCTATATTGATAGCAGCTTATATATACTCCACCTCCGACACCAATGTTTCGTGTGAGTAACAATGGTTAAACCGTACACCTAGGCCAACATTGTTTGGCGTGCGTCAGTTCGCCTCGATTTGCATGCACTGACCCATCTAAATTTTCGTGTGCCAGCCTGCCTCATTTTACATGCCATTTTTTTGTTGTGCGCTAAGCTTGCCTTGAGTGCATGAAGCACGCTTTGTTTTGCTTGCCAAAAGCTCATCTCATTTTTTGTCGTCGTTTAGGCTTGTAGACATCAAAAACAAACAACACAAATAAAAACCTAAACCTTAAACATCAGAACCCAAATTGCCGCCGCCGTCTCATTCCCAAAATAAGCCATCACCCCAAAATTAAAATAACACCCACAACAAAAACTAGGTTTTTGGATCGAGAGTGTTCAACAAGAGGTACAAGCTTCTTCCTACCATCATATTCACCTACCATTTTTACTCGAATTCTTTAGCTTTATAGGCTTACTAGCTACCTCCAGTGAAGAAATACAGGGGACCCATCGTAAGTGAAATCTCTTCTTTGATGACATAACCCACGAGGGCTTAGAGTCATAACATGGTGTTTTAACGAGGGACATTGTTTAACTACTTATACGACGTAATATCACTTAAATATTTTATTTAATAAATATCGATCCTTTCATAGATGGATTAAATCAATATGAATCACACAACTTGACGTACTGTAAAGCTACTATTTATTATTGTAATTGTTAATTTATTCAATACATATAAATAGACTTTAAATTAAATAAATTCTTTTAATTATGATATTTAGATGATGATAAAATAAAAACAATCTAAATTCTAACGTTTATGTGTGTAGGTAATGACTCGCTGTTGTGTAAAAAGATATAGCTCCTTACGTATATAAGAAGCCTAGTATTATATTGAATAAGTATGACTGTTGAATTGTGAGGGATCAACCTTCTGGAATCAGTTCTAATTTTAGGCATTTTCTCAAATTATAGGATTAAATGTGAATTATTAGGGCCACTTAGTTCTACAATATAATGGTATTCTTCTTTACTTGTAAGTGAGAGGTTTTAGGTTTTAGGTTCGATTCTTATCAAATGCGAATTTGAACGACATTATTATGACTAGCTCTGTGTGAGACTTAACTCACTTCTCTACCCTTCACCATTTTAACGTAGATAATATCGTTTGTTAAAAAAAAACATCTACTAGCTATGTGTTGATTCAAATATAAAATCTGCAAAATAGTGGACAGAAAAGCAAAACCAAAAGGCAAGTAATTAAAACCAAAAGGCAAATTTTACCTCAAAAATAAAAAGACATTATAGACACTGCAAACTTAAATTACTCGCAATTCACATAAGGAAACAAGCGTTTTAAACGGGTATCGGAGCCTTGAATTATGTAGGCTTAATCCCAATTAGGAAAGTGATTAAGAAATAAAACGAGCTTCCCCACTCCCACTTCACAACTTCCGCGCAATCCAACCAAGGTCTTAGCCGCAAATCTGGTAACGTACCACCCACGGGTGACGTAATCATTCCTCATTTTTTTTGTTACTTAAACAGATCATCAATGCGCCGACATCAAAGAACCACACTCATCAGTTTTACACGCGCCAGAACGCTTGCTGTGATTGGCGGTGATCTGGCAAAACCATGTATTATTGGCAGGTGTAATTGAGAAACGTGATTGTTCAGTTTACCAAAAGGCAGACATGAGGACTCCCTTCTGTAAAGTGACGACGTTTTGTAATTGCCAAAAGCAGAGATTTTAAGTTACATGTTACTCTCCGCGTGCAAAAAAGCGTGATTTGTTCTATTAAAATGTTAAATTCCTTCAAAATATTCGGTATTGTCATTTGTTAAATTCTAATCAATGGTTAATTCTTAATCACATAATTGATGGAAAGTTTCAGTTAATCATTGTAATTGATGGCCTTAATTGATATGCTTTTTTATCTTCTACAACGATAGATTTTTGCTCCATTCATAATTTATTGTCAAAACATCACAAATGTAGCATGATCTAGTGGATCACCTCATTTGCTTTACAATCGTAAAATAATCAAAAGAAAGGAAATCAAAATTTTGTACCCCTGGCTTTAAGATTGAGTACCGTAAAAAATTTACAACTCAGACGTTTAAAGAGCATTTATATATGCATCAGTGATCATGTGTTCAATTTCTCCTTTTAATATTCTCAAGAAGAAGTTTAAGAATATTTTCTACAAAAAAACAATAATAGCGATAATGATTAACAACATAACTTGTCTACAAAGACAGGGTAGACTATGAGTAATGAAAATGAAATTTGTATCTTAATCCCACCCTCATGACTCATGATGTGGATGACGAACCACGAGTTGTACATTTTTTCCTTTTTCTTAGGCACATATAATATAATTGAGGGTAGACATATTAATTCGGGTCAAGTTTTAAATCATACCCTACTAATTATTTGGGTGACTTTATTTATCAATCCGGGGCTAAATTTAGTTAACAAAGAGGCCTTAACATTAAAAGTCCTTTTTTTTTTTTTTTTTTGTCAGAAAGTAAAATTCGTTAAAGATTCGTGGAAATTACAATTTGTGATAAAGGGACTAAGTCCAACAAAACAAAAAAATTTAAATAGACAAAACACAAAATACAACAAAAAAAACTCTCACAAACTTAAGTTTGTAAGCAACATAAACAAACAACCAACATAGAAACCATAAACTGAAGCAATGGAACTCAAACTGCCACTGCCTCCGTCCCTGTTCAGCAAGATAAAGTAGAAAGAGGTATGATATCTACACATCTTATTTTATTTCTTACACACCTCTTGTTAATTTCTATCAGTTGATTTTCTTCAATTCTTCCGATCTGACTGAAAATTAGAAAGATATATAAAAAGTAAAATAAGGTACCGTGAAATTTTGAATATCACAATTCTAGTAGGAACTTCTTCCTACCTTCATATTCCCCCTACAATTTTGCTGGAGTTATATAGCTTTATAGGCTTTCTGTAGCCGCCTTCAGTAAAGAAATAAGAGGGACCCATCTTGAGTGATATCTCTCCTTGATGACATAACCCATTAGGGTTTAGAGCCATACCATGGTGTTTTGATGAAGGAGATTGTTTAACTACTTATACGACGTGACATAACTTAATATTTTGTCTACAAAATATCAATCGATTCATAGATAGATAATAATCAATATGAATCAAACAATTTGAAGAGTAATGTTACGATATTATTTGTTATTGCAGTTGTAAATCTATTTGGCACATAGAAATATACTTTAAAATTTTTCTAAAAAATAAATAATTTAAATTATGACGTTTATTCGTGTAAGTAATGACTCGCTTTCGTGTAAAATGAAATGGAAATAGCTCCTTACCTACTATCTAGAAGAAGTATGAGTGCTGAATTGTGAGGGAGCAGCCTTCTGGAATGGATTCTAATTTCAGCTGACTTTTTTCCAATTAAACAATTAAACAATTTAGGAGGGATAATGTGGCGCATCGCACCCATATGCATATATCAGCTGACTTTTATTTTTATAGATATTGGAAACAATTTTTTTATTCTGAAAAATTAATATAATACTACACAAACTTGAATTGGAAACCTTCACAAATGACTATGATTTGTGGACGCATCCCAAAGCAAAATATAATAACGGTTCAACTAACGAACATCTTAATCCTGAAATTGAGGTGAGGTTTCTCTGTAACTAATATTTTTTTTTTTAAGAAAACTAACGGTTGATTTTGTTATGGCGATCCATTTTTAGGGGTCGTAAAGACTTACAGAGGCATTTCAGCTCTACTGGCACCATATTGATTATGAGTGTCGATTGATCAGGCTACTGTGTGAAATTCGAATTTGGAATTCATCATCAACTACTGGACATCCCGTGATGGTTGTTCTTTATAACTAATTGATGATACATGAAGTATTGCAACTTCTTATAAGTCTTTTTTCAATGTTTCATAACTTTATGCTAAGAGACAATTTTTCATACCCTCATAAAACTGCTCCATTTTTTATAACTAATTGATGATACATGTAAGCAATTATGTAAGGGCCACTCGCATTTTGTTTACAATTAGAAGGTTAAATTATTCATCTAGGTGAAGCTAAGTTTTTTTTTTTTTTAATTTTTTAATTTTTTTTAACAGATAATGTAGTTCAAATTCGTAACCTCATAATGAGCTATCAATAATGTAGTTCAAATTCGTATTTGGCGAGAATCGAATCTAAGATCTGTCTCTTACAAGTAAAAGGTAATATCACTAAATCATAATGCTAAGTGCTTTAAGATGCACCCATGTTTGTTTGTACTCTCGGTAGCATGCTTCCGAGATGATATTCCAAACGGTACAAGACATGTACAAGATTTTTGTATGAAACCACCTACTCGTGGGGTTTGTATTTTTCCCAGTTTGTTGAAGCTAGTTTCTAAGGGATAAGGCAGACTAATAATTTAGGTCTTGACGCAAAAGGAAAGAGCAATCGAGACGTTGGTTGAGTTGACATGAAATAAACGCAATCTGTCCCAATGCGTTTCCTCTCTTAAATTTAAAATAAGATGTCAAAATTTGGATTCTTTTGGCGTCTCTCATGGGGAATAATATATTGTTTACGTAAATATTGCACATCATTGCTTTAAGCTTGGACTCCTTTTTCAATAAGATGATGATTTCCATTGATTGATTGCAATTTTTTGGTGTGAAAAACATGACGGCATGGATAAAAAGTAAGTTGCATCCGTAACGTTGTAAGTAATTTATTATGCCAAGGCATTTCGGATGAATTGTATTAACCCGGTTTCATATGAATAAAATGATGGTATAATTTGAAATTTGCACGTAGTAAGTAATTTGGCATGAATAAAAAAAAGTAAGTCATAATCAAGATGTACTAGGTAATTTATTACATGAATGCTGCTTGGATGAGATGCAGTTGAATCAATCGTATGTAAGTGCATAAAATTGGCACATTGAGTCTTGCACTTATTAGTGCTTATTGTTGTGCTAGCATCAATCGCACGTGTTGTAGTGAAATTATTTTTTGGATATTTTAGAGTGTGTGCTAATTATGGAATTAGGATGGAAATGCAATTAACTAAGATAAAAGGATGGAATTAGGATGGAAATGCAATTAACTAAGATAAACGGGTGTAGGAAGAGACTGATTGGACATTGAAGGGAGGTGTTTTGGTCCAATGGTCTTACAGTAACACTGTTAGGACCACTTTAGGAAGCAGCTCAAGTATTCTGAGTGTTTTGTTTTTGTTTTAGAAGATCGAGATGTCGTCGTCAACGTTAACAAAGGGAAGTGCCACCTTGACTTCCCGGTTGGATCTGAGACGTTGGAACTTGGAACCCCTCCCTCTTCTTTTTCTATTATTTCTTTCCAAAACACTCACTAGAAATCCGGATGTTTGGTAAAAACTCTCCTTCCGTGTGAGAGCTTCTCTCCTTCTCGGTGAGCAGTGTGAGGGGAGGGGTAAAATGTAAAAGAGTGCAAGGTTCAATCGAAGCGGTTATTTTTACATTGGAAAATGTAAAGTTTTGAGTCAATATTCATAGCAGAAAATAATATCTTCACCAAAGCGATTATAAGCAGTTATATCAAAGCCAATATAAAAAGCTTAAACTGGATTCGAAAAAATGTTAAGCTATAGTCAGGCAACGAAGTGGGGCCAATCAACTACGCACCTAGGCGAGATTTAGGCAGGAGCCTAAATGAATTTAAATTATTGTAAAATAAGCATTAAACAATATTTACATTATTTTTAAAATGTAATACAATATTTATAGATAATGTAAGAGTTTAAGATAAATATGGTGGGGGTGTTTAAAGAGAAAACAAAAATACATACAAGAATAAATAAATAAAAAAGGAAAGAAATGGGTAAAGTGGGGTCAAAAGAGAAAAAAAAGGGGGGAAATGGGTAAACAAACAAGTGGGGCAGAAAGGTAAAGACTAGAAGATAAGTGGTGGGTGTGGGTCAGTACAGCGTTGTAAGAGAGAAAAAAAGTAAACAAATGGTCAGCATAATGAAATCGCTTTTTTTTTTTTTGCCAAACGACGCCGTTTTGTATAGGGAATATCAAACTCATAATCCTTCTTCTTCTTCCCAAGTTCGCCGCTCTGCAACAAGTGGCGAATTCAAGATTTTAACATTAGATGGTCCCAATATAAAGCACTAGAAAAATTAAACGAAAGCAACATTGAATAATTAAACAATGAATTACAGTTTTTCATTCATAATCTTTGTACAAACAACATTACAAGCTACAAGGACTAAATTTCTCCACGACGAGATTATACTTTGAAACGTGTCATGATAATTTTATTGTCAATACAAGAAAATACATATTTCTCAATGTGAACAACAAAATTATCATTTAACCATTGAATCTCTATTTTATTGCAGAATGAACTCTTAATGATATTTATGGCGGGAAATACTTTCCACCGTAACACTTACTCAAATTTTGGAAATGAGGGGATTATTAGGTGGTGTAGAAAACAAACAAATTAGAATTTGATAAATTGAATAGTTAATTAGGAAGTGGACCATATAAAGCACAACACGTGGCTTTTTTGAAATTTTTTAACAACAAATGTTGAGGCTTTCAGCCTCCCATGTAGCTTGGGAGAGTGTTTTCAAACCTATACCAAAAGCACACCGTTTTGCTTAAATGGTTAGTCTCCTTCTTCTTATGGTCTGCAGATAGCCATAGCAGAGCAGCCGTCACTGCTTTTTCCCTCCATCACATACCTAGACTTGGGTGGTCCAAGGAGGTTTCATAACCATTGATCTAAACTTTTGGTTGGTCCCGGGACCACCCAGGTCCCTTAATAGATCCGTCCCACCGAAGCGGGAATTCTCATTTCCAACAAGAGCAGAGGGGCTGAACCAGCTCTCCTAGGCGTGTTTTCCGACGAGGGGAGGGGAGGCCACCACTCCTCACCCTCACATAGCTTCGCCACTGTCTGTGAGAGTCATTCCCCCCTTTTTGTGAGGGTTTCCATCTTGTCCATCTTTTTTGGCGCCGACTCTAGCTTTGGCTGGAGTTGGTTGCCCATTTTCTCTTTCTTTTATTTTCTCCTCTTTTCCCCTTCTCTGTTGTGTCTTATTTCCTCTTTTCTTCTTCTTATTTTCTTTTCGCTTATCCTGATGTTTCTCCCCAATTTTCTCTCCAGCTTGTCCTGTTCTGCTATTCTTGTCGATATCCCTCCCCATCTCTCCCTTTGTTCGATCTTCAGTCACTTTTCCTCTCGAGTTTGTGTGTAGAGTTGGGATTTTTTTCTTGGCTTGGGTGTTTCCAACACCACCACGTTCTCCTTGCTATATGTTGTTTCGACAATGTTGCTCGTGGGTTTTCCCGAACTCCTTCTAGGTAGTTGGCTAATCCCTTTTTGGTGCCAACTATCTCTTGTTAATGGTTGTGATATGGTTGTTGTTCGAGGTTGATGGTGGTGTCTACATCGACAATACTCGATGGTGGATGACGCTTCAGTTGGCTAGTCTGGATCTTTGTTGGTGGAGGGGATTTCAGGAGAAGTTTCTCGGCAGTTATGTGTTTTTTGGGCTGCACTGTTGTTGGGCCCTCTTTCTATTTTTCTTTTGGTTTTGGCCCTTTTCTGGTTGTGTATAGTTGTAAGTAGGGCCTTTGGTTTGCTTGTAATTTTGGGCTTGTTTTAATAAAAGTTGAGGGAGTTTGTCTGTAGCTTTACTACAGTCAAACTTTTACCAAAAAAAAAAAAAAAAAAAAAAAACTCACTATAAATCTCGTTTTCCTTTCCGCACAGGTTTTCTATACACTGTATAAGCTTATTGACGTCATAGAATTGGCGTCATGACTCACGCCAATTCTACTAATAAGTCTTATCTCTCGTTTCTATTTTGTATTAGGGTGTTTTTCTTCTTGTACGGGACAAATTTAACTCTAATGGGGACAAAATTATCATGATGTTTAAATTATGCAATTTGAAAAAAAAAGACTTTCGCAAGCATTGTCCAACCCGTGAGATGTATGCAAGTATTACCTTTGTATTATTAGTCTAGAACGTCACTGTAACGTCCCAAATTGGAATCCTTCTTCTTTCCACCAAAACTGACCGGCAGTAATCCACATTTCTTAGTACTTCATATTAAATTAGAATATTGCTTACATTTAATAAAAAGAGCATAATTGCATCATGGCCCTTTTTTTGCCTGTAAAAATAATTGGGCTGGAGTATGCAGTTGGTAAAAGGCCCATATTCTATCTAATCCGCAACCTTATAGCCCATACAAAGCATCGCAAAGCCCTATTCGGCCCAAACAATTTGATTAGACTCCGGCTTAAACCCTATACCATAAACCCTAATGGAGAGGCAAGTAGCAGGTGCCTAATTTGTGAACCAAAATTTGCCGGCAATCCCATCATTAGGTAGTGGAGAGCGGGCCACATAAACTATTCTCAAATTTGATGGGCAGGTGTTCACGTGGAAGTGGGACCACTCGGTGCAACCAATTCATCCTTAATTTCCTCCCTAAACAAAAATTCTTCCTAATTAATTCAAAGTTAGATTCATATTAAAGGATAATATTCCTCGAAGAGCTTGTGGCCGTCGTTGTCAATGGTGGTGAGTGGAGAGTGGTGCTAATCATCTTTTAGTTTCTTTACCTTAATCATGGGTTAAATTAATTAAGTGACATTTGATGTGGATAATCACATCATTTAAATTAATTAGCATTTAATTTCAATTAAAAACTATTCAATAAATCAATAACTAATAAAAAGCTGGTTAATTAAATAATGATTGTAGTATAGAGCAGTTTCCTTCTTCCTTCCCCTTTCAATCAGCTTCTTCCTTTCCATTTCTCTTTCACATCAAATTTTAATTGATTTCTGTTTATTTCCATGATTATGATCAAGCTTTATAGAACTCGCTCATATACCACAATCGCCATTGATTTCTATTTCCAGACTCATGCCTCGTAGCCCCAATCCTCTTTTCCCTTCAAGTATTTTCGTCTCCAATCTTCACTAGTACTCCTTGGCTTTTCATCTCGTGATTTTTTTCTTTTTTCAAAATTTTTTGTGTGGTTTAAAAGAAGGATTTCATTTGATTATTTCATTAAATAATGCCTATTAGCTTTTATGAGAATTAGGAGTTAAAATCAAATGTGTATCAGATTAGGGTTCATACCCAATTAAGTTATTAACCCAAGAGAGAGACTTTAAGTTCGCAACTTTCCTTATTTAAGTGTTTTAATTAACAAGAAAAATTCAAATCAAAATTAAATGATGTGGCTTGTCCAACTCACGTGCCACCCTAAAATGGTAAATAAATGTGGTATAAAATTATGGTGAGAATAGCTCAAAGTATACGTAATTAATTCAAAGTTAGATTCTTATTAAAGGATAATATTCCACGAGGAGCTGGTGGCGGTCATTGTCAAGGGTGGTGAGTAGTGCTAATCATCTTTCAGCTTCTTTACCTTAATCATTGGTTAATGTTTCTTAATTATCATGGTTGCAAGGTGGCCAACTTCCTCATTTTTGGTAATCTAACCCCAACTCATGAATCACATCCCATCCACTATTTATGGGCTATTTGGTTGTTTACCATTCAGGATTTACAGAAAAAATGTTATATTAAATCTCGATCTAATAACATACGGTTAAAAACATAGCTACCATAATATTTCTAATGTAGCCAAAACAACAATAAAAACACCCAATACTTTTAAAGGTAAACTTATGAAAAGAGCTTGAAAATTGAGTTTTAACGAAAATGACAAACTAAAAGGTAAAGTAAATAGTACCAGGATTGACTTTTTAGTGTAAAAATATAATTTTTAGTTAAATTGAACAGTACCAAGAACTTTTCGTTAAAGTTCCATACTTTTAAACTATGTGAGATTTATTGGAAAAATTCTGTACTAATATCTCGATCTAATAATGTATGAGTTCAAACATCGTTACCTATTCAAAAAGTGTCAGTCGATTGTTGAAGTTAAGAAACTCATTACTCCACGTAAAGTGCGAACCACACACTCAACAAGAACAAAAGCAAACAAAAAAAAAAAAAAAAAAAGGAAGAAAAATCAGAAGAAACGGGTTTAGAAAATAATAAAACGACAAGTCGCTTAATGTATAGTTGTGAGGTGAATGGACCAAAAGCCCCGCCAACCGAAGGTAACCGTCGGTACCAATCACCCATTCCGGCATTTATCCATCCTTCAAAGCCCCATGTTACAAGCAGAGCTGTCATCCGCGATAAAACGACGCCGTAGGCTCGTAGCATTCAAAGCAATAATGCTCCAACGTGCCGCACGGCCGCATACGTCAGCAAACAGTTGATCCTTCTACGACGGTAAAGGTCAAGACATCGGACGGCTTCTGCGAGATCGCTTCAAAGTCTTGACCCCTCCAAACAGAAAACTGCCAAAAAATTTAAAACGGTCGTTATCTCATCCTCCAGCCTCGTTAATATTCACACAACTTTCTTTTTCCAGAGTTCACAGCAACCCTTCTTCTACTATATCCTACATTGTTGTTAACGTTGATGTTCCAAGAAATCTTAACCGTCCGCAGCCAGAAGAAGAAATTTTCCGCACTCAAATTTTAATGGAAAGTGCTCGCGTTTTTCTGGAAAAATATTTGAAGTCTTCTTTTATTAAGGTATTAGAGGCAGACCAAGTTGCTGACGCGTCCTTGCTTTGAATTCAATTCAGTTCACTACTCTTCTTCTTTTTCTTTGTTTCTTTGCTGTTTGTGAGTTTTTTATCCTCCTCTTTCTGTTGTGTTTGTTCACTTTGACAACTTTACCTGTGGATTTCTGGGTTCTGTAGGTTATGGCGTGGAGGAATCTGGGATCGCTTTTTAATTTCCGGGGTATCTTTCAGGTGGTAAATTAATCTTGCTTTTGAATGTACTGTTTATCGTATTGGAAATTGGAATAGTGACTGTACTCTGTGAAAAGTTGGACTCTCTGCTATCTCATGTTTTTGGCACAACGTTGTATAATATTGGGATGGGAATTGATGTTAAAATGTAGGGCAGCGGAGAATCTATGAAGAGTTCCACTTTTGAGAGAGAACCCTTAACATTTCTCATTCTAATTTACGCTGTCATCAGTCACATGCCTCTTTTAGCAGATTTTTACTTTGTTAAAGTATGATTTATTGTTTAAGAATGATTGAAGTTCAATGTCTCAGGTTAAATTGGTATCAAGTTTTTTGTGTTTTGGATGATTAATTTGTAGTACCTTCAAACTGTGACACATAAAGCGGTAAACTTTTGGGTTCTTTTTGTCTATTTGTTGATATAGATTTGGAGACATCTTTTACTAAAATTTCAAATGAAATCAAATATTATCTTGGCCAATGTATTTCTATTGGGAAGAGAAGTGATTTAGTGTATTTGTTCCAGCAGGGAAGAACTTCGGAAGTCGAACTGGGAAGGTACACGATTAAATCCCATGGAGCTGCACTTGCAAAGAAGCACATGCACGATTGGCTTATACTGGTGCTCCTTGGAGTGATAGATCTCATTTTGTTCATCATTCATCCGTTCTACCGTTTCGTGGGGAAGGATATGATGGAAGACCTTAGATATCCCATGAAAGAGAGCACGGTGCCTCTGTGGGCTGTCCCTGTACGTTTTTCGCTACTTCTTTTAGCCCAATTCTTTTTATCAATGTTCATTTGGTTGGATTGTATGGATTTGATATCAGTACTAAAGTTAACGGGATTGATTCTTTTGTCGATGTCTTTAGATGTACTCGGTTTTGTTACCTATTGCAATTTTCCTCTTTTTCTATATGCGTCGGAAAGATGTCTATGATCTGCACCATAGCATTCTAGGTAATATATTTCTTTTGCTGTTTGATTAGTTTTATCAAACGGAACCTTTTATTTGTTTATTGTTCTGTGGATTAATTTGGTTATATATCTATCTGCAAGAGCAGGCCTCTTGTTCGCCGTGTTGATTACTGGTGTTATCACGGATGCGATTAAAAATGCGGTTGGCCGGCCTCGACCAGACTTCTTTTGGCGTTGCTTTCCTGATGGACAAGATGTATGCTTCCATTAACATCCTGATGGAAAGTTTGTTGTAATGTGATATGGAAATTTGCTCTGTATCGTGTAAAATCTGATACTTATATATCTTTTTGCTTTGTGTAGGTTTATGATCGGTTTGGGGGTGTAATGTGCCATGGTAAGGACAGTGACATAAAGGAAGGACATAAGAGTTTTCCAAGTGGTCACGCTTCATGTAAGAAATGCTTCCTGCTGTTATACGCAGTTTAAGTCCACTAGACCCGTTTACTTCTCGAATTTCAGCATGTATGTCCAATTGTCCATACAACTGATACAGCTTGGCATTGTTCTACAGGGTCCTTTGCAGGTTTAGGATTTCTCTCGTTGTACTTGTGCGGGAAGATTAAAGCATTTGATCGCAAAGGGCACGTGGCAAAACTATGTATTGTCTTGCTTCCTCTACTTGCTGCATCTCTCGTTGCCATTTCAAGAGTAGATGACTATTGGCACCATTGGCAAGATGTGTTTGCTGGAGGCCTCTTAGGTCATGTTCATTCCCGATCTCTTTTCTTTAGTTAACGCTCTAATGTAAGAATGTGAGAGCTTTATACGCGGTTCATATTTTGCAGGACTTGTTGTGGCTTCGTTTTGTTACCGGCAATTCTTCCCTTCCCCTTATCACGATCAAGGTCACATCTTCTTCATCTGTTCCTTATTTTTCCTGTATACTTGCACAAAATACCGGTGGCTAGACTACGTTTGTTCTTTATGTTTGTTGTTTTTGCTTTTCAGTTTGCTAACTATTTCTTGATGAATTCAGGATGGGGTCCTTATGCGTATTTCTCTGCATTGGAGGAAACACGTAGCCATTCAAATCCGGGTGTCAATCCTACGAACAATGCACTGAGTGTGCAGGTGATCGGGGCTCAGAATGTGAACGAACAACACATACAAATTGACGATGCACTTGCAGCATTCTCTCACAACCGATACACAAGCATTAGTTCGCATGAAATGGAATCGGGCGAAAAGTAGTATTGTACATGGCGGGCTTTGTTTAGGTACTCCGCGTACTGCTTATGCTTATGTAGATATCGGTTTAAGACACATTGCGTAGACAGGTTATTAGTTTTTAGTACCATATACAGAGTTTAGTTTGCTAATGATGAATATATGAAGAAGTCTAAATCTGCAGTTGGCCTAACATTGCTTCCATTGATCTAAGTCTAAATCTGCAGTTGGCCTAACATTGCTTCCTTTGATCTAACTTTTCATTTTTTCCTGATCAAGGTGTGACTAGAGACTAAAGTAAAGATTTAGATACCGTCACGTAAGTAAAAATACGAAACATAGAGAATAATACGGTATCTGGGAAGTAATCCATAGACTCTACGGTACCGAGTACCTGACTATTTGAGGTAGATTTTATGTATGCCTCAAGATGAATGTGTGTATTTTTCCGTAAACTCTATGATCGTACTTCACCAAATAATCCTCAGGCTTTTTAGCCAAAATGGTCATTGAGATTTGCATAACTCATCACTTTGGCCCCTGAGATTTGAAATTAATAGAAGTTATCCCTTAGTTTGTCTACCATCAATCATTTTGGTCATTCCATTAAAAATTATACAAGTACCAAAATGACAAAAATACCCTCAATTTAATAAACAATGGGCCAAGTGATTTGGTAAAAATTGAGGGTATTTTCATCATTTTAGCCTTATTTAATGGATTTTTTCATAGAATGACCAAAATGATTGATGATGAACAAACTCAATGACTACTTCTATTGATATTCAAATTTCAGGGACCAAAGTGAGAAGTTATGCAATCTCAGGGATCATTTTGACTAAAAAAACCTAATCCTTAATAGCTTTGACTCCATGCTAGTTGGCACGTCCTGATTGGATTAAATTAAATTATTGGAATAATTAATCTTGCTAAACTAGCTTATCTTCTAATATAATTAAGTTAATCTTGATTATCTTAAACTCCTCCACAAATGGTGTGGTGCCACCTACTCTCTTTCCTTTAACGGTGAATTTTTTTGAAAAGATATAAAAGTAGAAAAAGCATGCCCGTAGAACAAGTAAAGAACACGGAGAGAGAATCACCAGTTTTGTGGTTGGTACATGAATGTTAAGCACCAAAAGAGCTTCTCTTTATAAAGACATTCCCTTTTGGAATTTTGAATCGAATCCCATTTGCCTGCAACTAAACTCCAATAGATGTGAGATTTGAATACATGATCTCGAGCCTCCAGTAGTAAATATTTTTAATTACTTGAGTTGCAAGTTATTTATTTTATTTTATTTTATTTAAGAGAATATTGAGTCAAAGATTGATGCTTTTAATTGCTCGAGTTACAAGATTCAAGCAAGATTTTAAGAAAAAATTTACTTTATCAAATTTTTAATTAATAGAAATTTGTTAGTTGATATTTTAAGAATTGCTTCTATTTTCTTTACCTTTGTTAATTTATATCATTTGATTTTATTCAATTCATTTAATGTTACGGTTGAAATTGAGAGGAGTGTATAAAAAAGATGAAAAAAATCACAAGTTCAAGCCTGGATATATTCATTTGCACGTTGTGAAGCTAAAATGACGCCTAAGCATGTTGTTAATCATTTCATTTCGGATAAACCTAAGTAATTAATACTATTAAACGTGATTAGTTTTGATCAAATTATGCTTGGATGTCCGCAATCAGCCCTCGGCAACAAGCCGCGATTTCTCACTGCTTTTGGTTAATATCCAAAATCCAAAATTCAAAATGTCTTTTGAAAACTCCGTTGTACTTTCTTTCACTCCACGCTTTTCCTTTTTCAGTTTTCTGGTTTCCGCTCTTCTTCCCCAAAAACCACTCACCCTGCTGCTCCCTCCACCGCCTTGAGATCGAAGCCGGAACCCCGCCCACTCTCACTATTACTTGCTCGGAGACTGCTCCTGTCGTACGGAATTTGCATGTACTTCTCACTCTCTTGCTCTCTCTGTAAGTTTTTGTAATTTTTTATGCACATTGTAATGTTCTTGTTTCAAATCGTTCATTTCGTTTTTAATTTTTACTCTCTGTATCCAGCTTACTATGGTTTGTTTCTTCAAATTTTCTGGCTTTTTTTTTGTACTTATGTTTTGTGTTTGGTTGCACTAGAAAATTTAGGAAAGTAAAAGAAACTAGAACTTCACGTAGTCGCTTTTGTTTTCCCGAAGAAAGAAAATTTGGAAAAACTCGATGTCAATCAAGCCGAAATGTTGAATTTAATTTTATTGTTTAAATTCATTTCTTAATTTGGAATGCCAGTGAGATTAAGATATGATTACAGGATAATTACAGTGTTTTTCTTTTTGTTTTTCATTTTCCAGCTAGTGAAAAATGCCAGAAATTCAGTTGGGTTCCCACACTGTAAGGTCCCATGGAGTTCAGGTGGCAAGGGTTCATATGCATGATTGGCTGATTCTGTTGGTTCTCGCTGGAATTGATCTCGGTTTGAACCTGATAGAGCCGTTTCACCGCTTTGTTGGGGAGGACATGATGACAGACCTCAAGTACCCTTTGAAAGACAATACAGTTCCCTTCTGGGGTGTCCCGGTAGGTTTTGTTTTTGTGAAAACAATGTCATGCTGGGAAAATTTGGATAAGTTTGAATTTTGCATTGGTCTCGCTTTTGTGATGACACTGTAAGGAGAAGAAGAATCTTATGTTGTACTTATGGTAACAGATAATTGCGGTACTGTTGCCGCTTGCTGTCATTCTTGTGTACTTACTTCATCCGAAAGGATGTCTATGATCTGCACCAGGCCATTTTGGGTAACTATCATCTCTTTCTTTTTCGTTTTTGTGATTTCTGCATTCGGTGATGTTGTTTGCGTGTTGTTGTATTTTGTTGAAGCTTACATTGTCTATGTATGCTCATTCAGGCCTTCTATTCTCTGTCTTCATAACCGCCATTTTAACTGATGCAATCAAAGATGGTGTTGGTCGACCACGTCCAGACTTCTTTTGGCGTTGTTTCCCTGATGGAAAAGGGGTGGGCCTTCTTTTCGTTGTTTAGTTTTGATCCTCCTCACTTATACACGCATATGATACACGATTGATCCACTGTCCACGTCCAGGTATTTGATCCTACCACAAAGGATGTCATGTGTACTGGAAGCAAGAGTGTCATTAAGGAAGGACATAAAAGCTTCCCAAGCGGGCATACTTCATGTAAGCATTTTGATACTTCGAGAAACTGTACATGAAAGAGGATTAAAGTTTAGGGCTGCATGCTGCCTATCTGTTTCCTATAGGTTATCTGCATATTCTGTCTTCGTGTTACCCATCTATTTTCTTTAGTGCATATATATGTTTGACATTGTACTGTGTAGCTCAAACGACAGTGCCATTGTCAACATGCAGGGTCCTTTGCAGGTCTTGGTTTCCTTGCATGGTACTTATCGGGAAAGTAAGGGCGTTTGATCGTAGAGGACATGTTGATAAGCTTTGTATTGTCTTTCTACCACTACTTATTGCAGCGCTGGTGGGAGTTTCTCGAGTTGATGACTATTGGCATCATTGGCAAGATGTTTGTGCTGGCAGCCTTATAGGTACCTTGTCTGCCTCTGGCATCACCGGCATGATTTTGTGGGAAAACAATGAGTTTGTCTGGTTTTCCCTTTTACTTATATGTTCTTTGTGCAGGAATCACCATTGCTTCATTTTGTTACCTGCAATTCTTTCCACCTCCATACGACGCAGATGGTAATTTTATCTTCCTTATCTTCTGTATATATAACTCTGTCTTCCTTGCAAAGGCTTTCTAATTCTGTCGAGTCCCATGAACATTTTATCTTGCAGTGAAAAACTGTGATTTCTAGAGTTCGTTATTTGAACTCGTGTGTATATTAGTAGCCCCGCGGACTCATTGTTCACGAGATTCTTTCTGTTTATTTGGTTGGATGGGCAGGTTGGGGACCTCATGCATACTTTCAGATGCTGGCAGAATCTCAAAATCGTGATGAATCCTCGTCTAACAATGCCAATAGTCTTAGTGTGCAGCCAGCAGAGCTTACGAGTATATACGTCCAACCTCGGAATGGTGCTGAATTATCGCGAGGCAATAGCGGAGACACGAACTACATGCTACACGGACACGAAAATGGGAGAAGGCACCCGAGTATAGGCTGTTTGTAGAGTAGGATAGTGTTAATGAGCAAATGTTCATATTCTAGGACCCATCAGTGTGAATTTGGTAGACGGATATAGTTGTTTATAATCTAGATGAATTTTGCGTTTTATGAGTTTTGCGTTGTTTGTACTATATTGTTTATTGTTGGATGTTAAGGTGAAAGATATTCTATGTATAACGTGATCATATACCTTTACTCAAGTTTTTCTCCGCCATCGAGTTGGAGTGTGAGGGACAGATTAGTTTGAGAAACAAATAAAAGAGAATAGTGACGTGACATGCTATATGCTTTGTTTGAAATATATGAGATTCGAGAAGCAGCCAAAGTCAAGCACAGGATTTTCTTGATCAACACTCCCTGCCAACCAGATGCCAATATTCGCGTTCACATTTCACATCATAAACTATATTATAAGCATGTGTTCGCGTCCAGAAGCACAATGTGGGGCGCATCGCTGATTTTTTTAATCAATGGGCCAACCACCATTTTCTTCTTCAGTGGGCCCAATACTGGTTGAGTGAAGTAATCTTCTAATAAGATGCGGAAACATCTTAATTTGGAGAAGTGATTTTGACACCATTTTAGTTTTTCACGCACATTTTTATTATTTTTAACCACTAAATTGAATAATCAAACGAAATCAACAATTAGAAATTTAAATGCACTTTGCCAGAAAATGGAAAATCAAGCTTCCATTTACATTTAATTGTGTCTTTATTTTAGTTTTTCTATAATACACTGATGTATTGCATTCGTCATTTAGAGCCGTTAGATCCAACCCTTAGAATTACATCAAAGGCTCCAAATGCAAGAATATTTTGTACTCAGATGTATTATAGTCAATACCCATATTTTCTTCGGAAATTGAAAAGGGAAAATGGGCATTGAAAAAATTAAAAATTAAAAACAAACCATTTAAATATCTAATTTTCTATCGAACCATTTAATATTGATCACACTTCAAAGCAAGCACCATTTGTTGGTATGTACGGAAGAGTCCTGTTTAAGTCAGAGTTAGAGCATTAATTAGAGATTAAACCTGGGATTACTACCGATTGGACTTGTTAATCCAATTCAATCATAGAATATTCGACGAATTAACCAAATAATATATACAAATGCCACGCATTGGATTTAGTAACCAATTTATCAATTAAAAGCATATTTTGACCCAACATATTAAAAGCATATTTAACTTAATCAAACCTAATTAATTATTCAACTGCATAAGATTAGCATCTGCCTGGTCAGTGGCCA
The DNA here is from genome assembly GCF_019419815.1 of Pyrus x bretschneideri. Taxonomy (NCBI): domain Eukaryota; kingdom Viridiplantae; phylum Streptophyta; class Magnoliopsida; order Rosales; family Rosaceae; genus Pyrus; species Pyrus x bretschneideri. Next base: position 4,458,072 of record NW_025999524.1, read on the forward strand.
GTGGCCACACACACGTAGACGGACAATATTGACCAAGTACACTGTGCCCTACAAAGCCCTCATTTCCTGGAGAAACCGTAGTAAGACCAAGCCCTCATATTTTGACTTGAAACCCAATTCTTCCCCTCCTCGCCTCTCTAATCTCTATATATAAACCCCCCTCTTCACTTCCTCTCTTCACACAACTCTCCGAAACCTCAAAACCTCAAAAACCATCAGTTCTCAACTTGTTTGTCTGTTTCAGTGGCTACGGCCGCGATTTGAGGCAAACACTACTGCGAGTGCGAGCTATTTATTCCTACTTTTTTTATTGAAATGGAGATTGTTCCGACTACGTACTACGACAACTTGAAGAGGTACTGGAGGAGGAGAAGGTACCAAAAGCTGAATGGTGAGCCTAGAAAGAAGATGAGGGTCACAAGGCTCGGCGGAGGAGCTAAAGGGAGCACTAGTCCTAAACGGAGTTGGAAGCTCAAGACCAAGCTGAGGCTGATGAAATTTGTTTCACCAATAAAGCTTTTGACAAAGTTGCATAACGGTTACGTGGACCTGATGATTCGGATGGCGGGAAAGGCCGGCGGCGTTGGGAGGATTTCCGCAAAGAAGATTGCAAAACCCCAGGATCAGGTTTCAGTGGCTGCCTGTGGTGATCAGTTAGTTGACAGCAGATTGGTTTTGGAGATTTACAAGAGATTGGCAGCTTCTCGCCAATTGGCTGATCATGGATTGATAGTTGAAAGCCAAAGCAACTTCTTCAACTTGATGGATATGTAGTTTCGTTTTTAATTAGTGTTACCATTTTGATAATTCTGTTTGTTAATTGTTAAACAAAAGTTTGGACGTCTACAGAAATTGTAAAGTTTTGGTACTCTGGGAGCCTTTAAAGAAACTCAATATAAATTGGTTGAATTTTTGGTACGTATGTCGGTTAATTTTAACACTCATACATATTTCATCCACCTAGACTTGGTAACCGAATATTTTTTCAGCACGAAAGAGAAGTGCATGAAGCTAAAAATGAGTGTGTATACAAAGTCTGCAAGCCATCTTTGAAAAAACGTTGTACTCCTGAAGCGGCATAAGCAATGAAATTTAGAGCTTGATTGAAACTGTTTTTTAAATAGATGAAAGTGCTTTTTGTGGAGATGTTTTTAGAACCAATCTTTTGTAAAAATATAAGTGAATATTTGAAGTGCTTTTAAACACCAGTTATCTGCTTCTTGCATGCAGGAAGCACTTATGTAACCCAGAAACATTTACTCTAAAAGCTTTTTTAGTCATTTTAAAAACATTTTCAAACGAACCTTAACTTTTCAAACTATGTGTGCCTTGTGAGTCAAACCACATTTTCCATAAATTTTAGAACTCAGTTTTACTATTTAGTAGAAAATATTGCTGTCCTAGTCTTTCTAAATAGTCACGTGAGAGTTTTTAGGAAAGCTAGGGTAAAATAGCTATTTATGTAATCAAGGGCTAAAATGTTATAGTTTTATTGTAAATAACCTATACTGATAATGGTTAATTAATTTGAAAAGGTAATGCTAGGGAGATCAATTATTTAGACCAAATTTTATAAATCATATGACGTGGTTGTTGATAATTGAATTATTACTTAAGTGTGGATTAACATGTTTATTTCTTATTGATGACATATCACATGATTTACAAATTTAGTCTAAATACTACCTAGCATTACCCAATATGAAAGCCTTAGAATTGTTAGTTTGAAGTTCTTACTGTTTAACTTTAGGACAATAAATTGCACAAATCAGTTATATATACTTCACGAATCATTCAACAGGAGCACAAGGATATGGGAATTATTTAATAATTAATAAGGATAACAAGAAAGTCGAGCCGCACTCCGCTTAAGAAATTTTTGATTGTAAATGGAACACCGGGGATACATCATTTGTTTTTATGTAAGTTATGATAAATTTTAATTTTGAAGTTATTAACATTTTAATACACATACCCATCATTTGTATAGTAACACGTAGTGTATCACTCCATGTTCCAATCACACTAAAAAATCTCTCATTTTACGGGTTGATCATGAGCTTCTAACTGGAATATATTTGGCCCTTCAGCGGCCAAGTCTTTTTCTATGTGCCAAATCTTGTTTTTTGCTTAAATAAAATTATTTGAGAAGAGAATATTATTGTTTTATATAATATTGATGTCGTTTCCATCGGAATGTGGTGTGAATTTGTTGATGTTGATTTTATACCCTTTTGTATTGTTTGTTTTTGTAATGGATGACAGCAATCATATGTACCAGGGACTGGATTAGTAATCAAATTCGAATATATAATATTATGTTGATTCATTATTCAAACAAAAAATGATTAGCCCTTGCCCAGTCAGACATATTGATCAAGTTCATTATACAAAACTGAATACATTCACATAGTTGTTTGATATTTCCCGCACTCAACCATAAGACCTAGCCTGCCGCCTTGACTTGGCACCCAAATTCTTCTCCTCCTCTATATAATCCCCATCTGACTTCCTCTCTTGACACACATCTCTCAAGCCATTTATACACACACAACTTAAGAAACTGCGTGCAGACGCATTAGTACTACTAGAAATCAATTAAAATGGAGATTGTTTCGACCACTTACTATGACAACTTGAAGAGGTACTGGAGGAGGAAAAGGTACCAGAGGCTGAATGGTGACACCAAGAAGAAGATGAGGGTGGCGAGGCTCGGTGGCGGCGGAGCTAAAGGGAGTCCTAGACGCAGTTGGAAGCTCAAAACTAAGCTGAGGCTGCTGAAGCTTGTTTCCCCCATAAAGCTTTTGGCTAAGTTTAATAACGGTTACGTTGATATGATGATTCGGATGGCGGGCAAGGCCGGCGGCGTGGGAAGGATTGCGGCGAAGAAGATTGCAAAGCCCCAAGACCAGATTTCAGTGGCTTCTTGTGGTGACGAGTTAGTTGACAGCAGATTGGTTTTGGAGATTTACAAGAGGTTGGCAGCTTCTCGCCAACTAGCTGCCTATTGAATCTTGATAGTTGAAGCCCAAGCAACTTCTTCATATTTAGTTTCATCTGCAGTGTGACCAGTGTTTGATTAGTTCTATTTGTTACTCAAAAGTTTGTAATTGTGTAAATTTTGTATTCATGGCAGCTTCTCAAGAACTCAGTTATTTATTCAATTAATTTTTCTTTGTACGTGTTTGTAATTTTATGACTTAATTAACCATCTCCGCTTCAAATTCAGTACCTTAAACTTTTATCTCTGCAAACAAAAGAGGAGGATAGAAAGTCAAACCACAAGTGTGCGTGTATGAAGCAATGAAATTGGGTTCATTTGAGAAATGATATAGCATATTGCATGCAGTGCGTTTATTATAAACATGTAGAGACTTTGATGAAAAATTAAAATACTTCTTGAAAATATATTTTTACCACTCATAAGTGCTTATATAATTTTTGACAGACGTAGTAAAAATATTTTGGGTTATTAAAATAACCTCTTCTAATCATTTTAAAAGCAATCTCAAGCAAACATTTAATCTTTTATTAGTCAAATCACATACGAGTGAACAATAGATTCATTTCTTTTTCTTTTTTTTTTAGCACAAGTTAAGTCAATTGCATGCGGTTGATGGCTTTGATCGGAAACGGGACCACTGTGAAATTGGATACCGATCGTGAGAAGATTATATATAGCTAATTTATGTAGTCAAGGGATAATCATCTGATGAAACATGGTTAATTTGAAAGCTTACAACTGTTGTTGTGAAGTTCTTAAAACTAAAACATATGATCATGATCAAAATTTGCACGCATACAACAAATTTAAGATGATCAATTGCACAAAGTCAGTCGTATATAACTCACCATTCATGCATATATGGATTTTTGATACGAGAGTTTCCTAAGTGAAATTTCAACCCCCAATTTTTTTCCCTAGCTATGTGCCAAATTGTGTCTTCCTTTTCATTGCTTATCAAATTATATAACAAGATAATATTTTTATATTTATATAATTGATTCCGTTTTCCATCTGAATGTGGTGTAAATTTGTTATATTAATTTTGTGCCTGTTTTCTTGTTTGTTTTTGCAAAGGATATGGATGATAGCAAAATGGCTCATTTGGAAGTATCTTTAAAATGACTGAAAGTACTTTTAGAGAAGATATTTTTGTGTTTTAAAAGCACTAGCTTGAAGTGCTTCATGCAAGAAGCACCCGTTATGTGTTTCTCACAAGAAACATCAGTTATGTGCTTCCTGCAAGAAACACTAGTTATGTACTTCTTGCAGGAAGCACTTCAAGTTATTTTCTAGGATTCACTTGAATTTTTACTAAGAATTGATTTAGAAAAAAAATATTTTCACCAAAAGTACTTTCAGCTATTTTAAAAGTATTTCCTGACAAGCCCTAGTAATTATACAGATATAAGTATGCCATGGATTGGATTTAGTGTAATCATTTAAGTATAACATGATATATCAATGTTGATTATTCAAATAAACAAGATTAGCCCACCTGGTCAGACGTACAATATTGACCAAGTACACCACAAAACTCACTTATATGTATTCTCATAAATTAGTATGATTATATTCCGAATGTAAGACCTAGCCTTACCATTCTGACTTGGCACACAGTTCTCCTCCTCTATATAAACCCTTCTTACTTCCTCTCTTGGCACACCTCTTTCAACTCCTCAAAACCGTATCTTTTTATATAAACACAACAAAGAAACTGGGTGCAGACACACTACTAGCTAGTAGAAATCAATAAAAATGGAGATCGTCCCGACAACATACTACGACAACTTGAAGAGGTACTGGAGGAGGAGAAGGTACCAAAGGATGAATGGTGAGACCAGAAAGAAGATGAGGGTCACCACGCTCGGCGGAGGAGCTAAAGGGAGCAACAGTCCTAGGCGGAGTTGGAAGCTCAAGACCAAGCTGAGGTTGCTGAAGTTTGTTTCACCAATAAAACTTTTGGCAAAGTTGCATAATGGTTGCGTTGACATGATGATTCGGATGGCGGGCAAGGCCGGGGGTGTGGGAAGGATTGCCGCTATGAAGATTGCAAAACCCCAAGACCAGATTTCAATGGCTTCTTGTGGTGACCAATTAGTTGACAGCAGATTGGTTTTGGAGATTTACAAGAGGCTGGCTGCTTCTCGCCAACTAGCAGATGACTGCTGATTCGAATTCAGATGTACATTTAGTTTCATTTTATTTACTTCACTTTTCTTCCTGTTTATCAGAAGTCCGAAAGTTGGGCTGTTTGAGACAGTGATGTCGTAATAACTAAACAGTTTGTAACTGTGAAAATGTTCTCCTCACTCCTCATGGGACCTTTTGAAGTACTCATCAAGTGTGTTTAAAATTTTCCTACGTGCCTGTCGTTTTTATATATTTTGAGAACTCAATCATCTCTCAGTAGATAACTTTGTGACTTTTCTTTAGACAAAGGTAATTTGTGATTGAATTCAATGATAAGACGAATTAATTATACAGTATGTAACTATTCCAGTCTTGCTTCAAAAAGGGTAAGTAGGAAAAGAACATACATGATGTGGATCATTCGCTGAGGACTTTTACAATATCGCAGTGTCAATATTTTAAACTAATAAGATATTATCATATAAGAAGTTAACACGTATAACATTATGTGATTATTTTCTGTTACATAACGCATTGACACACAAGTAAGATGAAGTGGAATTAGCTTGTTTGGTAAGAGAGAAGAAGAGAGAAGCCAACTAACAATTTTTTTTTGTGTTGTCAACATGTCACTCAATCGCAGCCGCAGGATCAAATCAGAAGGTAAGAAAAATATTCTGTATTCATGCTCAGTTGTACTGAAGAAAAATTGAACAATTACGGTAAAAAAGAGAGCAAAATAAAGAAAAGCAGATCCCCACAAGCCTCAAACTTGTCAATTTATGGCAGTTCAGTTGCCAGCAACGCAAACTAAAGATCATATCTAGCGTTTGGCCCCATTTGACTTAACTTTCTAATAAGTTCTACCCACCATTTGGAAAAATTGCTTTTAGCTTTTATGCTTGAACTCTTTGGTCCATGTGTTTCTGTTTGACTGTTAGGTAGCTATCTCTATTTATCAACAGTTGACAGATCTTTTAATCTTTCAGTGCTTCGAGAGATCGACCGATCGAGGGCAACAAGTGATAGCATGGAGGAGGAGGAAGATCCTTGTCAGCCTCTTCTAGGCGGAGACGCCATTTCTTCCGACGACACTCGCCTGAACCAGCTCGGTTACAAGCAAGAGCTCAGTCGTCACCTCTCGTATGAACCCTATCCCCTTGAATTTCTTTTTACCCTTAACTTCTTCTGTACTGGAATCCGATTCTGCTGTATATCTGAAGGCACTTTTGAGTTTTGACTTTTCTGTATTGGTGCTTCTGGGTTTATGCAGTTAAGCACTTTTCATTGCATGTCCATTTTGTTTCCCACATCACAATCACATATTTTGAAGTTCTGTTTACTTCTGGATGATTATCATTTATTCATCAAACAGCTGTTTTGGACTTTTAGTCGTTGAATATCGGTTCTAGCACGAGCACGTATAATAAGATTGCTAATTTCCACTAAAATATCGAAAATGCATCAGATATTTTGGTACATTTCTTGTCACTCTCAACTACTGTTTAAAACATTAACATAGGTGAAAATAACGAGAAGCAAATTTATAAAAATATCGATATAGATTGTCTTGGACATTTGTAATATGGTGGGTATATCAACTTATTTATATTTAGTCGAACTTAGAAAAAAAAATTAAAAAGAAAATTGAAAGTTTGAAACCTGCAATTACAAAATTTTTGTAGTGAATCTTCATAAATTTTCCTATATCCACAATTTCATAGATATTTTAAACTAGGAAAAGCTCTTTCTTTTAATTTTTAATGTTTCAAATTGCTTGTGGGGTTTCATGCCATTTATTTCTTTTGCATATTTTCCTGGCCGTTGTTTTTGAATATCATTCATTGATTCAACATGTCACATTCGAGAGTGACTTTGAATAACATTTTTAAACAAATATCTAGTCAATTTATTTTAATTTTCTACTTTTCCGCTTGATGATTCAATTGGTCACACTAAATAAATAACTTACTTAGCTACGACCCAATCTGCAATCAAAAAGTTACAAACGAAGAATAAAAAGAGAAATAACAACTAACGTGTATAGATAACATTACAAAATCGAATCTAAAATTCTTGATTTATAAATTAAGTAATTTGTTAGGCAAGACGAGAAAATCCAAAATTGTTCATAATCTCGTGTAACTCGTTTTTGTGATCTTGATTTTCAAGAGCAAAAAAAGGGTGGGGATACGCTACTCACACGGTGCATGTTATGTTGTGTAGGGCATTAGCCAACTTCTCGATGACTTTCTCCATCATATCGGTTCTGACTGGTCTCAACACAACGTACAGTGTGGGCCTCAGATATGGTGGGCCCGTTACCATGGTCTACGGGTGGCCCGTAGTGGGCTTTCTCACACTTCTGGTGGGCCTGTCCATGGCCGAGATTTGCTCTGCTTTTCCAACTTCTGGTGGGCTCTACTTCTGGAGCGCCAAACTCGCTGGCAAACGGTGGGGCCCTTTCGCTTCTTGGCTCACTGGCTGGTACGTTTTTTATTTGAGAATTTTAACGAAAAGCTTTCAGTACTGTTTATTTTAACGAAAAATTATATTTTTACATTAAAAGTTAATCCAATGCTATTCACTTTACCCTTTATTTTGTTCTTATCGTTAAAACTCAAAATTTTCAAGCCATTTTCATTAGTTATCTTTTTTTATTTTTCTCTTTTGATTTTTATTTTTTGTCAAAATATTTTTATTTGTTTCTGAAGTTTTTTTATTTTATGAAAGTATTAAATATAGCATTAGAATTTAGAATCGAATTATTTTGTTATTTAAGCGATTTTCTAATATGAGTTTAATCGTGGAAAAACGTTTCAAATTTAATTAGTTCGAAAGAAAAATAGCATGCTGTTCTAACCAAATTGGTCACGCTTAAATTCAACTCCTAAGAAATGAAGATTTATGCTTGAAAATTTGATGGATATGGGCCAATGATAATTTAGAGCCCAATTTATGAAGTGGGTCTCCACAATTCGTGAGCTCAAAGTATTAAGGAAGTGGTAGGCCCAGGGCCCACTTAGTGGGCCACCATTGTTGTTTGTCCATTGACGGGATATTTTTAGGAATTTTTTACTTGCTCATTGATTGATTAATAAATGTTTAATTAGACTGTTAGCACATGGGCAACTTGGTCAAATGCTCAGATTCTTCTTTCTGTGGCCATGTTCAAACCCACAGGGACTAATCATTTGAAATCAGAATCTCTTATAATTGCATTTTATTGATTTTTATGTTCCTAAATAAATCACGCACGGACGAGTGCATAATAATTAAGTTTGATTTTTGTGATAAACGAATTTGATCTACTTTATTGTTAGCGTATATTGAGGCTAGGCCTACTCCTCACATCCATTTGTGTATATTCTTTGTTCAAAAAACAAAAAACCAAAGTGATATTTTTTGTAATACGAGAAAATTTTTAGTATAGCGAAAACATGGCTCGGTAATCAAGTGTCATGATACAAATGATTGAAAGTTTTCTTTTTCAAATATTCACTACTTATATTATAATACTTAATGTACCAAACAGTGTTTTTGATATATGAAAAAAAATCTCTAGTGCAACATGGTATGTCTATCATATCATTTATTGGGGAAAAATCCGAGCCAAATGAGCAAAAAATCCGAGTCCTTGAAATTTAATTAAACGGCTAAAATTATTATAATTTTTAATAGGATCTCCTGTTTTTAATCATTTAATTAAATTTCAAGGATCTAAATTTCTTGTTCAGTTGACTCAGGTGAAAGGATCTGAAGAGGATCCCTTTCCATTTATTAGGGTTATCACTTATGGTATGACACCCCTTTCCATTTATTGGGGTTATCACTGACGGTATGACACTAGTTTGTCCTCCCATATTAATAATTGCCATGCAATCAATGACCTGACATAAAATAAGTTGTCAGCTCATGAAAATTCATTTCTCTGTTTTACCAGGAAAATTACACACACGACTTTGTCTGTTAATAAATCGTGTTTAATTCGGTTTCAATTAACAGAAAGTGAATTGATGAAATTTTATATTCGATTATATCTAAATTCGATAATTCAATTATGAATAAATTCGTATATATAGATTAATACAGATTTATTCTGAATCTTGTTACACACAAGTGTTAGATTCGAAATTTGCAACGTATCATATAACAAGCCTTTCCTCAGAGTTACGTGTTGCTTCATCTTTGAAGCCAAATTATACATGACAAGAAAATTCAACGTTCACACCAAACAAATAGGAACCCAAAGGTTTGGCACCAATTGCTGAAAATGTTTATGGGACGACGATGAAACGCCGTTAACAGAAAATTAAATTAAAATAATCATATTGTCGTTGGGGAAGTCCCACGTTGCAAGCATCATCTTCTCCGCGCGACAAGGTGCTTTGCCTACTGGTACTGGCTGATCTGTTTGGCCTCACCTCTTCTTCCAAAAGCTCCCTTCTTTGTTTTTCTATTCCCACCCATCCCGTTGACTATTCCTACCCTGCCAAGAAGTCAAGGAAACAGAGTACCAGAAGAGGTTTGATTCTTTGAATCCGAGAAAAAATGGTGTCTGGTGGCGGTGACAGAATGGCACTGCCGTCTCATCAGCCTCCAAACGGCGGCGTTTCACAGGATTCCGGTCACGCCCGCCTCCACGAACTCGGCTACAAGCAAGAGCTCAAGCGTGACCTCTCGTAATTTTTCTAAACTTGCACTCTTTTACTTCGTTTTGATTCCAAAGCTTCAAGCTTTTCTGATTTCTGAGGTTTTTTTGGTTGATGGGTTGGCTGGTTTGGAATCGCAGGCTGCTTTCGAATTTTGCGTTTTCGTTTTCCATCATATCGGTGCTCACCGGAGTAACCACTCTGTATAATACTGGGCTGAGATACGGCGGCCCTGTGTCTTTCGTTTACGGGTGGTTTATAACGGGTGTCTTCACCATCTTCGTTGGGTTGTCAATGGGGGAGATTTGCTCTTCGTACCCAACTTCTGGGGGTCTGTACTACTGGAGTGCCAAGCTTGCTGGCCCCAAATGGGCACCCTTTGCTTCTTGGCTCACTGGCTGGTACTACTTTCCTCTCCTTTCAGTTGTTTTACTTTTACTAACAGTGCTACTCACTCACTTAGGATTTGACTGCCTGGAAAATGAATAAAACTTTGGAGTTTTGTCTGTGAGTATGTGTATTAAGTTTAAGTTGTTTTTACTAGTTTGAAAATCTTTCCTTCTTCATTGCTATGATGCTTCATTGCTAGGATTGGATCGAATTGGATAAGTCACTAGATCCAGCGTATGTTGAAGACATGCATGTCAACTTCCAAATTTTGTGAAGGAAACTTGATTTGGCATAGGTTGATGTGTAGTTCTTTTTTTGGTTGCTCACAATCGTGGTGGGGATTAAATGTAGGACATGCTCACATGAATAGCTCTGTCTTTAGATAAGGTAAATTAGACATCAGGACGGTGATGATGATCAGTTTTAATAGAATTAATGTGGAATGGAGGAGGGAATAGGCTCTGATGCATCCGCTTTAGAGTTTTTTTTTTTTTTTTTTCCGCTTGTGATGTCTCAAAGGAGAGATTTTTCAGTGTGACCAGTACACAGGGTGATACATCTCATGTCACTATTCAAATGGTGGGACATATGTGCTAAAAAGTTAATAACTTAAAAAATAAAATTTCCCACCACTTCTATTAAAACACGTGGTGTATTCCCGTCATAATAAAAAATTTCTTGTCTCAAGGACACTAGAATGGTGATATGATTACCATGTTATTCTGAGCCTAAAACTGAAATGTATATTGCCCTGCAACTTTAATCACAAGACAGTTCCAAGTTGATCCTTCTGCCATACTATTTCTGACGACGGAAAATGTTTTTATGTTTTGCAGGTTCAACATAGTTGGTCAGGTACTTCCATGAATTTTTACGTTCTAGAGTTTAAATTCCTCCATTGTCCATTGTGATATCAAGCTTGTTAATGCTGTGATATAATCCAATACCTTTAAATTGCAGTGGGCAGTTACAACTAGCGTGGATTTCTCACTTGCACAGCTGATTAACGTGATCGTTCTCCTTAGCTCGCGTGGAGGGAATGGCGGTGGTGGCACTTCGATAAATAAGTATGGAACCATTGGTATCCATGCAGGAATCTTGTTTCTACATGCTCTTATAAACAGTCTGCCCATCTCGTACCTATCTTTGTTTGGACAAGTCGCTGCTGCGTGGAATGTTGCAGGTGTAAATTACAACGTATTTTCAAGCTCTTTTTTGCTAGTTTTCAGTTTACTGTTTGAGGCCTTCTATATCTTGGATTTCTTATTGCTTTTGGAATATTAGGCGTCTTTCTCCTCATGATTCTCATACCCTGTGTTGCAACGGAGAGGGCCAGTGCGAAGTTTGTATTCACTCACTTCAACACCGATAACGGGGAGGGAGTCAGCAACAAATTTCACATTTTTGTTCTGGGACTTCTGTTGAGTCAATATACCATAACCGGCTATGATGCTTCTGCCCATATGGTTAGTATATATTTCGCTTACTTTGAAATTACTTGGCCAAATAATTCTAACTAAATCCTTGTGTTTCCGTCGACTTCTGTTTCTAGACAGAGGAAACCAAGAGTGCTGATACGAATGGGCCAAAAGGAATAATTAGTTCCATCGTGATATCCATTATCGTTGGATGGGGTTACATACTCGGCATCACCTTTGCAGTTACTGACATCCCGTACCTTTTGGATGAGAACAATGAAGCTGGCGGTTATGCCATTGCTGAAATATTTTACCTTGCATTCAAGAGTAGATACGGCAGTGGAGTTGGAGGAATTGTATGCTTGGGAGTGGTTGCGGTTGCCATATTCTTCTGTGGTATGAGTTCAGTTACTAGCAACTCCAGGTAAGCGAGCCTGTTTTATTCTTCTCCTACAACAAGAGCCATCTGGGTAGGTTTTAGTCTCTCAGCTGTTCGCTGCACTTAATTTTCTTCTCAGGATGGCGTATGCATTCTCTAGAGATGGAGCCATGCCATTATCACCCTTTTGGCATAAAGTGAACAAACACGAAGTCCCCGTAAACGCTGTTTGGCTTTCAGCTTTCATATCGTTTTGCATGGCACTAACAGTAAGCACATGATCACTTGTAGCAAAAATTTTATCTCTGCTTTCTTCGGCAACTGCTAACCATGTTTGTTTCGATCTTTGCAGTCTCTCGGAAGCCTTGTGGCATTCAATGCCATGGTTTCTATTGCAACCATTGGACTGTACATTGCTTATGCCCTACCCATCTTCTTTAGGGTGACCATGGCACGCAAATCCTTTGTCCCGGGACCTTTCAACTTGGGACGCTACGGGGTCCTTATTGGTTGGATTTCAGTTCTTTGGGTAGCAACTATCTCTGTCCTCTTCTCATTGCCCGTGGCCTATCCAATTACCATCGAGACACTCAACTATACTCCCATTGCTGTTGGCGGTTTGCTGATCGTCACAGTTTTAGCTTGGATACTGAGCGCTCGGCACTGGTTTAAAGGTCCTATAACGAATATAGAAGCATGAACTTCTGTATATTCAATGATTTTCACTTCTTGCAATCATCTATAGACTAGGTTTAGTTTTTAAGAAAATCTACACATGGAATTATCAAAAGCTGATTGGCTTAATTTGTGTAAATTACTCATTGTATGGTAATAATTTTCCAGATTATAGAAATGAAGTCTCATTTGACTACAAATATTTGATTTGATACAAACAAACTTTTAACCAACATAAAGATGGAAGAGAAACAGGAAGTCTTCTCTAAACCGATACTAAAATTACGAACTTGAAGGAAATATAATGCATGCTTGAATGAAACCCTGCATCGGAGCCCATGAACTATAGTGAATCCGGGCTCTTTTCAAGGAAAGTTTCCGTCAGCCATTCACGGTAACGATTGGCATCACCTGCATTTGGTGCACTGTCAAACGGCTCAAACCAATTGAACTTCTCTGGATCTTCTTCAAGCAGCTTCAACAGATCATCATACTCCGACATGGGTTGGTTATTGTTTGAACTAGCTGGATGAGCCTCTCTTGCTGCAGCATCCAGCTCTTGGCTTCCACCGGTAAAGTTTGCTGGAAATGTTTCTGCATTGGTTGCATTGACTGAAGGTATCTGTTCCGGCACAACCTCAAGTACGTCAGTTGTTCCGGTGACTTCCGCTGAAAAGTGGTTCTGACTTTGGAAGTAGAGTGGGGCAGTCGGGGCTGGAGTATAATACTGTGGTTGATTCATGCCTGCTTCAGTTGTTCCCATGACATCCGCTGAAAAGTAGTTCTGATTTTGGGAATTGATAGGAGTAGTCAGCGCTGGAGCATAAAACTGCGCTTGATTCATGCCTACTTCAGTTGTTCTCGTGGCTTCTGCTGAAAAATGGTTCTGATTTTGGGAATTGATAGGAGTTGTCGGCGCTGGAGCATAAAACTGCGCTTGATTCAGGCCAACTTCAGTTGTTCTCATGGCTTCTGCTGAAAAATGGTCCTGGTTTTGGGCATTGAACGGAGCAGTCGGTGCTGGACAATAATTCTGCGCTTGATTCATGCTGACAGACGCATTCGGGACCTGAAAAGTATTTGCTGGTATGTAGGGAGAACCAAACTCTGGTGTCATGTAGTTCGTACTCTGTAAGGTTCTTTCGCTTGCTTTAAACATGATCTCTTCTAATCCAAGTGGTTGGTTTCTCTGGATTTCATTCATGTCAGCACCTAGTGTGAAACTGTTTGTTTCTAATATCTGGTCCAAATTCTCAAACTTTCCTTGAGTTCTCAGATAAAAGTCATAGAGGCTTTCGCTTTGATGATTTGTGTTGTGAGACATGACTCTGTGTTCTGTATACAGATTCTGCCTTCCGTAGTCATTGAATCCGGTGAAAGAATTCGGAGTCATTAATTGCGTTGGATTGCCTTTAGCTCCAGAACTTGAAGTCCCTTGTTCGTACGGGCGGCATACCAGAGAAGTCTGCCTTGCTGGTGGAAATTCATTTCTGTTATTCCAAATGGATGATTTGCCTAATGAAGGTAAGCTTGTCGTGCCAACCTCCTGAATCCGGTGTACGTTTTTTCTATATCTCTGGAAGGAAAAAGAACCTAACATAAATCCTTCTGAAAACAATTACAAATGTGAAAAAAAGTTACTTGAGATACAAGTAGAAGAGAAACCTGCAGATGGCTTGCAACCTGGCGCACCGTTATATCAGGCACATTCATCCATTTCAGAATCCTTCTAGGACGGGCTTCTGCATGCAAAAGAAAACCAGAAAACGAAAATAATTTAGCACCTTTTCAAGGTGAAAGGAAAACTACAACAAAATATTAGATTGTTTTATGAGAAGGAAGAATTACTTTGATCTCCTAACGCACTTATGGCTGCTGTAAACTTGAGATGAAGTTCCGTTGTCCAAACGGGGTGCCGCTTCTTCTGTTTGGAGCTGTCATCGCAATCTTGATTTTCCATTCCTTCCTCATCGCAATCTTGCTGTGTGTTTAGTTTAACCTTCTTCGCTTTTTCTTGGTCTTCTTTATCATCGACTGGTCTGTTTATCCCCAATGCTCCTTGTGTATAATTCTCTGCGGCTATCTGCGGTTCATTGCGAGTGTCTTGTGTGTCAAGACACAAATCGCGTCCAGTGGGAAGCCTAGACACACCGCCAACCTCATGGATTCTAATACCTCCAGTGGGAGGTCTAAGAACACCACCGGCCTCGTGAATCTTCTTGCCACAATTTGTTTTATGTGTGTCCCTCCTTGGGTTCCTTACCTTCCGATAAGCGTGTTGCCACACATTTTTCAGATCCTCTGAAGAAACTGGTTTCTGAAGAAAAAAGCACGCTCCTTCAGCGAGGGCCTTCCTGGCGACATCAATATTCACTTCGGAGGACATGACTGCGATGAAATATAAGTTATGGAACAGTTAGTACACATCTAGAAGAAAGTTCTAGAAGCCAATCAATCCGAATAGGAAAGTTCTAGATAGATTGAGGCTTACATATGACAGGAATCTCGTTCTTATGAAGCACCCGTAAAAGCGAAGATCTGTCTTTATCTGGCATGTTGATGTTAGCCATTACTAGATCGTAATGATACTTTGTTCCTTAATCATCGACAAAGCAACAGAAGCCAGGGCGGTTGTGGTAACTAGAGGAGAAACGAGAGAGAGAGAGCTATTAACCAAGTTACAAAATATCAAGATTTTTTTTCTTTCTTTTTTTTTTGAAACTTTATGTGCAAACAAATTATGTATATGAAAGAAAATTAATACATATGCCTATACACAATAAATGTTCAAGTGATAATTTTAACGAAAAATTATACAGACAAATAAACAGATAAAATCAGAAAAAATTTATCTTAATGTTTATTTAAGGAATTATCAACGAAAAATTATACAAACAAATAAACAGATAGAATCAAAGAATTTTATCTTAATGTGTATGTCAAGAAAGATTTAATGCAATATAGAGACAAACAAATTATATAGACTGATAATATTAGGATAAATCTTATATCGTTGTGTATGCGATAACTACTTTAATCATTTAAATGTCCCTTGTTCATAAGAAAATCCCTGTTATTCATAAGAAAATCCCTGTCATTTAAATGTCCCTTGTTCATAAGAAAATCCTTGTTATTCATGCCTTAGATCCACACAAACAAGTTCAAAATTTCGATCTAAAATCAATTACTTTGTTATAGACGTGTATACATAAAATGTAGGTGAAATTTCATATCGATGTCACTATGGAATGATTTACCTTTGAAGGAGTATTTTTCTAACGTCGACGCTGTGCACATGAGGGACAATGTATCATGATCTACCACCAAGATTTGGAGGCCATGGGCAAAGCTAGGGAGACCATTACTTTCTTTAGGGCTCATGTCTTCCATGGACACCAAAACAATTACAACAAAACTAAGTGCAACAGAGAAAGCACGAGATCCAAAAGCTTGAATCTGAACAAAAAGAAATCATTTAGAAGTTAGATTAGGAGGATTAATATCATAGAAAAAGGATTAGATATAGATTAAGAAGCTTCAAGGCCTTAAACCTTGAGAGAGAGATATAGAGAGAGAAAGATGTAGAGAGAAGATGAGGGTTACCACCAATGACATGAACTTTGAGGTGCTTAAGCAAAATTGAAATTTGTTTGTTGTGAGAGCTCACATTTATCTATATAACTGAAGAAATTGTAGTGAGCCTGAAATTTTGAGTGAAATGGCCACACTCTGGTCAACACAGTGTTGACCAATGTGGTTAAAACTAGAAACTGAAGTACCAAGAAAAAGTGAAGGAGATTTTCAATTATTTTCTTATTTTTCATGCATTTTTAAGTTTTAGCCATTCATTTTGTTTCTGAAAACAGAAAACATTACAACGAAGATTGTCGATGTAATTTTAAACCGTACATGTCCAAACTGTACTTAGTTTCTTACGGCCGGTTCCACTCAATTAAGACTTGATTGTTATTATACTTCTAAAAAAATTGCAGATGCATGTTCTGCATAATTACAAGGAAAGTATAGAACAAGAAAAAAAATTATGAAAAATTTCCCTAATATTAAGGTTTTTGACCAATGAGCTTTTTAGGCAAATTAATTCAAAAGTCTAATGACTAATTTAGAAGCCCTTATCCTGATTAACAATAATGTTTAATCCCAATTCTTAATTTTGATGGAAAGTGAAAAAAAATCCAAATAATGTTCAAAGTCAGCAACAAACTCTGACACGTGGCTTGAATTGACTTCTCTTGAAAGTATAAAATTGCTCCAAGAAATGATGAGTCGAAGAGTTAGTTATTTGGAGTTTTAATGAGGTTTTTTTTCTAAACTTAATTTCCTAATATTTAAAATGACTAGTATTATTTTAAAATAAAAATTATATTGCAGCTTAAGCTTATTACTCATGAGTACCAGATAATGTTACTAAATCTGTTAATTACGAATAACTAGCCCTATATATTACAGACGAATTTAATTGGAGTCAGATTACTCAATAATTAAATAGAAAATAATTTGAGCAACTAGTTTAGTCACGATTAGTGTGAATAACTCGTTATATTAAAAATTAAAACAAAGTTTGCGCCTGTTGGCGTGGCGGGAGTAGCCTTAGGCTTCTTGGTAAGCGCTCCCGCACTCCAATCATTTTTTAATTTGTAAAACTTCCATATATTATTAATTCAATATAACTTTTGTTTTACAAAAGAAAATTCTCGTTATATGCCATATAAAAAAAAGAGAGGAGTGAATTACCTAAAATTATTCAAACGTTCAGGTTGATTCCAAACTGCTACTTGAACTTTGCTGAGCCATCAAAATTCCGGTACTAATTTGAAGTCGACCTTAAACTTTGAGAGTCTTAAGTAGTTCACCCAAGTAAAAATGAATGATTATCTTTTTTATACAACAATTTTAAATGTCACCTTAAATAAGGGTTCAAGGAAAATATCATCGCAACTTTTCAAAATCCTGTCATCATACTTTAAAATCATCAAGATTTCTTAGACTCGAATTTCGTGACTGACGGGTTTGATATAAGTTTATCCCCTACTCGTAATGTATCATTGAATAATATAAAAATTTAAAAACCATCCAGTTTTTCAAAACATAATATGTTTTATTAAGTTGTCAAATATTTTAAGCATTTGGTCTTCACAAATCCGTACAATGAGAACCTTAGAAGAGCATGATTCCTGCAAAATATTTGGCACGTTGGATAATTGGATCAATAGATCAGGCCCAGCCCAGAAATTGAAGGACCCCATGTTCGGAATTAGGTTAGGACCAAACCCAAGGACAAATTACTAACCAGAAATTGAAGGAGCCCATGTTCTTAAGTAGTTTGCCCTTTTTTTCTTCGAAACTGTGTTTGATTAGGCTGCTTCTTTCGGCGGGACGCTAAAAAAGCATGAGGATTCCATATCCTCACATCTCACATGGAGTTTATCATATATTATTTGGTAAAAAATTATTTGAATTTATTATTTAAAATTAAATATATAAAGTATTAACGAAAATTGACGAGCATGATATACGAGGAATGGTTAGGATGTGGGAATCTTTTAAGATACCCACCATTTGGATCCGGATGGGATCCTCTGCTTTAAACCATCACTTGAATTAAATTGAATTGAAAAGTCGCAGAGTCTGATTTCTCGGGTCGACAATGGTGAGAGTCTCACTCCATACGCATTAGGGTTTTAATTTGTTCAAATTTCAATTTTTATTCTATAACTATACTCAGCAGTGGTAGCACATCTCACTGTAATTTCTGATTTTCCAGGAGGATTTTTCCGAAGAGCTCGAGCCCTTATTCGATTACAGTCGCGTTCAGCCCGTCAATCTAATATGCCTCGACGGTGAGCTCTTTCCTCCTAATTTTGGTCGATTCAGTTGACGGGACGCATAAATTATTCAACTTTTTCATAAAAAAAGCTTGATTCGATTTTTGTTTTTGTTTTTATGTTTGTATAGACGATGAATTAGATGCTCCGTCAGCTTCTCCTCCGAAAAGGAGGGAAATTTCCGATTCCGCGGTAACAATTTGTTATTGAAATTGTACTATGTCTCTGTGTGTGTGTTAAATTCCATATGATAAGGGGAATTGATGTAAATTGCAGTATCTGTTGACATTATTTTGGATAATATTGTGATTAGGTTGAGAAGGTTGACGAACCTGTGAAGGTAGTGAATGTTATTAGTTGTGAAGATAAGGAAGAGGAGGACTGGTTACGTCCTCCACCCAAGGTTTCTGCCGGCGCTAAGCGGAAGGGTGAGGATTCTACCATAATGGAACTGAGGTATTTGGATTTTGGGTTTTTGTGGGTTTTTTTATTGTAATTATTTTATCTCTCAAAACATATAGATTATCTTTGCCTCAAGAAGAAATTTGTGATGCGTTAGCGGCTAGTGCATGCGCTTTCCTGTTCATTAGATTCAAGTTGGTAATTGGAATTTATGCGTTTATTGTTTTATGAAGGAAGTATAGTTCAATGTGGCCAGTTATCTTAGAACATTAAGGCTTTATTTGGGTCTCAGATATAGTGATGACTAGTTATGCTTGTTGTTTTTGCTTTACCTTTTTTTCATTTTGGTTTCTCTGTTGCAATTCAAATTTTCCAATTAAGTGTGGTCTGTGAGTGTAGGAAAAAGAAGCAAGAGCTGGCATCATTTGCACAATCAGCTGAAAATGTGTTGAGGTCGGTAGAGGAGTCTGTGAAAAGAGAACTTAGTAGCTCATTGGAGGCTGTTGAAGAACAACCTCCAAAGCCCCGCCCTGAAAGAAACAAAATAGTTATATCTATTCAAGACAAAGATGGAGTTAAGCAGTTCCGTATCTATGCGGTATGTTGTGCAGAATTATTAACCTTTACAATATTTTTGTCTAGTACTCTTTGGCCTAATCTCTGATGTATGTACGGGCTATGTGATATTAAACAATGTAATATTTCAATTGTGTTTTCTTCTACTTCAACAGGACGACAAGTTTGAGCGGCTCTTCAAAATGTATGCCGATAATGTTAAACTTGACCTTCAGAGTCTGGTGTTTTGTTTTGATGGGGACAAAATAGGTCCAGCTGCTACGCCTGATGCCCTTGGGATGGAGGAAAATGACATTATTGAAGTGCATTTTACCTCGAGATGACATGGTAATGCATCAATTATGATTTCGCAATCTATCTTTCAACTTGCATCGCTTTTCACATTCTTGCTTTCGGGTACATCCTTACACTCATGATATTGACGTTTTAGGTATAAAAGTATAAATACATCAAATTTTCTGGAAAAAGGAAACTAGGAGCAAAAGCCTTGGCTTGGTTTTTCTTAAATTTGAAAGAGTGGACATGGTTGGGTTGGTTAAGAGCAAGAACCTGTTTTGCTGGCTTCAGAACTGGGGAATCTCATAAACATGTTGCCACATTAAAATCATTAGATGTACCAGGAAAGTCTGTTCTTAGGCAGAACCAAGTTACGAAGTTTTGATCTCGGAGTGGAATAATTGTCATATCGTGTAACCGTGGCTGGTCCTAAGGCTGAAATATCAGTACTCTAGATATTGATTCTAGCAGTTGAGTTTATTGTTTTAAGAAATCTAATCCAACTTTGCTTCGTTACTGCTGCTGTCGACAAATATTTGTTTTAGATGCTTATTTCTCGTATTTGCACATTGTCTGTGTTTTAGCTATAATAGTTTGTGTTTCTGGTTCCTTTCAAACTCATACGGCTTTCCTCTTTGAATTCAGGTGTTTCTTCAACCGAAGAACTTAATCCGTCACCTTGATGAATCTTTGACGGGGACTGGAAGGGCCTTTGACCGGCGTCTTTTGGTGTATGCTTGTAGTTTGTGCAGTACCTGCTCCTTAACTGTATAGCGTGTCATTATATTGTGAAATTATTGTTCACAAATCTCATGTGAACGTGGATAGTGGATCTGATTCAATACTCCCTAATTCTGTTTTGCATTAAACGGGCACATAACTTTTTTTGGCTGGAATTTGTGATTTGTTAGGATTCGTTTAGAAGTGCCTTTACAATGTTTGAAAGCGATTTTGGTGAAGATTTTTGGAGCAAATCCTTGTAAAAATGCAAGTGAATCTTGGAAAAACACTTTAAATGCTTCCTACAAGAGGCACATAACGTTTTTGGACTCAAAAATATTTTTTCTAAGAACTTTTTTAGTCATTTTAAAAACATTTACAAACGATCCAGTTATCTGCAGATGTTCAATTTTTTGAGGTGCTATTTCCATCTCTTAAGCCATTCGTAATCAAAATTCAAAACCAAAATGGCTATTTTCAGCCTATTTCGATAACGGGAACTGCAGAATTCTTAATTGTGGTATTATTTCAAATCAATCGTGTGAAGCGAAGATGTGTGGATTAGAAACCGAAAGAAAATTGAGAAAATGAAACAGCAAGTGAGACTTCGGATCACATGGATCGCGTAATTCACGTGCTTTCACACTTTGTCTCTCAGTCAATTGGAACTGGATAACATGGATGATGATCCTATTGCCAAGAGCCACGTATCCGAATCCACGCTGGAAAAGTTTCCCCTCTTACATGTCCACGTCAGACCCATAAAGTGCGATAAAAGCAGGAAGAAGAAGGAAGTAGAAGATAACCAAAACAAACGAGCTCTGTGCTCTCTCTCTCTCTCACTCACCTTTAATTCCCTGCTCTACGGAAGAGGTACTTTTTCTCCTAATTTCGTCTAACCTTTTTATTTTTTTTGAAATTATAATTGAATTTTCTATATGATGTTAAAATTTCAAACTTTAATGCAGCCTTAATAACTTGTTTAACCACGCATCATTAACTTAAACACACAATCCGAACAGTTTATTTTTTAGATTCTCGTTCAAAGATCATCTCCCTAGAAATTCACCGAAATCGGAAATCATTTAGCCGTTGGGTTAACGCATAAAGATTCATTGCCTTGTCTCTCAACCATCCGCGTCCGATCCAAAAGCTGAGAAACATGAAGCTCTGATCTTATTAAGATCTAATCAGAAAATCCCAAATAGTATATTTGTTTATTTACATGCAAAAAAGATTGTACATTTCCTGTTGGTTATATCTGACAGAAATAGGGCTCGGCAGATTTGGGGTTTCAAAGTTTGGAAGGATATTAAAATGGAGAAATTTTGTGAGTTCTGCTTGGCATTGAGGCCGGTTGTGTACTGCAAAGCTGATGCAGCACTTCTTTGCCTCTCCTGCGATGCTAAGGTCCATTCGGCAAACACACTTTTCAACCGGCATTTGCGCAGTATCTTGTGTGATTTGTGTAGACATTTCCCGGCTTGTATTCAGTGTTTGGATCACAAGATGTTTATGTGCCGTGCCTGTGACCGTGCTTTGCACACGATCGCCTCCCAACATCCAAAAAGGGCAATCGGCAGTTACACAGGTGAGTTTTTCTAGTACGCATCAATGTATGCACTACATTCTCAACTGGACAGATAGAAGATAGAACTGGTATATCTGACGGCCGCAAAATATGCAGTACATACATTGATGCATTGTAGAATTTTCGTACACAGGTTCCCCGTCTGCTGAGGACTTTGCAGCATTGTGGGGTTTCAAATTGAACGAGACAGACAATTGTAGTGCACATTTGGATTTGAATGGGACTCTGTCCAATTCTTGTGGCTCTTCGTGCGACTCAAGTGCGGTAAACTTGGATAGTCTAGAGCAGTCTTGCTCTCGAGCTGAAGGCCTTCTGGCAGCAAATTCTCTCACCCGGATTTCAGGTGCTGAATCTGAAGCGGGATCGAGCAGTCAACAATACAAGGTATGCAGGAACTTTTAATTGTTCTCCTTAAACTTGGCTGACAGTTTAATTGGCACTGTTTAAATATACAATATGAATTTGGTATGTAAATATTCGTTAACTAGTTTATATTTGTCCGCGCTTAAAAAGCGTGAGAGTATCAGAATTGGAGTTTCTCTTGATATTGAACATCCGCCGTTATTGATGAGGTGCAGTCTTCTGTGACTAGGTTTGGGAATTCGCTGTAGTTTTTGTGCGTTGAAGTGTATCTCAGTGCGTTCTATCTTGCAGATATCTCCTGAAGGTCAAGAGAACAATTTCATTCTGCACCAGATTCTAGATTTGAAAAGGATTCAGTTTTCTGAGGGAAATGGCCCTTCGCTGCTGATACCCGGTAGAGAGCAAAGTGACCTATCTTCCTCGGTACTTCAGACATCAAAGAGGCTCGATGTTCATCTTGATCAGCGTTTTCAACATTCTCAGAATGCCGGCATTAAATTTAAGCAAAGGGACAGTCCAGTTCAGGAACTGAAAGTTGATCATTTATCATTTCCATTTTCTCAAATGGAGCATAATATGCAACCATCTTCAACTGCTGGACTTCCATTGCATACAGAATCATTTTGGCAGTGCAGAAGTCCGGTTCAAAGTAATCAGGTTCGATCAATGCCTGTGAAATTGATTCATTTGGAATGATATGTAGTTACACACCACTTGTTATTCGTTTAAACACTGATCTGCTACCGTTTAGAAGTGCCACGAGAGAATGATTAAGTTTTAATACTGTCCAACAACAACTGAAAAAGTTAGGCCTTGTTAGTTAGAGATAAGAACACATTTATTGGTTTTGCAGCTGTGGCCTCAAAATATGCAAGACATAGGGGTTTGTGAAGAACTTGTTTGTCCCGATGATTTCAATATACCTGACGTTGATCTGACGTTTCAAAACTTCGATGAACTATTCGGAGGTGATCAAGATCCTATCACAGCAGTGCTTCATGATAAAGATGTGTCATACTCGTCAGTGGAGAAGGGCATATCCCTTGATAAGCAGATAATGGCAATGCAAGTGCAGCTTACGAATTTTGATTTTCCTTCTCTTCTGGTTTCTGACTTAAACTCTTTTCTCATTTCTATTCCTAAATGATCATTTGGCAGGAACATGATGCATCAGAGGCTTCGTCTGTTTTCATTAATCCGTCTGCTCACTTGGACAACGATAAGGCTTGTAACAAACCTGAAAACCAGTCAAGAAAACATGGATTCTCCATGTCCTATTCAACCGTGTTCTTCAACTCAGTCGTTCTGCATTTCAAGGCTCAGCACCGAAAGCAGTGGGAATGATTGTCATAACAGCGAGATTTCCCCCATCACCGGAGGGGAGCGCTCAAGCAGCATGAAAGCAAAAGGAGGAGGAACAAAGATTGGAAGCATTCCCGACTGTAAGTACAAGGATTCTCTGTTCTTCTAAACCTTTCAAATACGAGGTTCTTATCTAAATCAATAAAATCTGTTCTCGTCTATGTTCATACTTCAGAGTAAAAAATCGATATCCATCTTGAAAATCTACGCCTGACTTAAGAAGGCGGGCAAAAGGTAGAGTTGCGAGGAGAGAAGACTCTGATTTGGACGCGAATAACGTGACTTCTGATGAGAAGAAGAAGCTGATTAAACTTCTGCATTGGATGCGTCTTGTTCTTGTACATATACCTGTACAGCTTGATTTTCTGGTTCAAAAATACTTCACTTTTCATGCTTCGTTTAAAATTTTTTATTTCGTCTCACATTACGGTACACAATAAAAAAATTTACTTCAGTTAATGCCATATGATTTCCTTGTTGGTAAATATCACGTTTGGAAATTACTTTTCGAGCCTCAACGCAATGGAAAATTTACTCATTTGTGAAGAAAAGATCACGAGTTTGAATTATGGAAACGTCTCTTTACAAAGTAAGAGTAAGGTTGCGTACGAATTCGTAAACTCGACAAAAGAAAGAAATAAGATGGTTTAGAACGCGCCTTACGTGTGGTGAACCAGAAACCCAAAAACAGTTATTTATTGTCCACCAAATTGTGGTTAACGAGTTTTAACATACACTTGTCCTAATCAAAATGGTTCATTTTCTTAATTTACACTTAGATAATCGTATTTGCAAGAAACGTTCAAAATGAAAATGCTTTAGCCATCCTTTTTTTTGGTCTGAAAGGATAATTCCATTAATGCGGTTGAAAGTTACAGGCCAACATAAATGAAGGCAAAATAACTCAAATACATTGGGAGAAACATGTACATAAAAGTCCAACCTAATTAAATAAACTAAAATGGAAACCCAAATCCCTAATTTTTGAACGCAGAAAGCAGCATCCGTCATCAACGTCACCGCCACAAAAGTCTTGCCAGCAGCTACCGAAGTATCAACAGCAGAGAAAACGACCAAGTGGTGAAAACGAACAAGATATCACAACACAAACGTACCAAACCTGCAACAAGAAGCACACCACATCTAGATTTCTTCACCAAAGATGCGGAACCAAAAGATCGCCACCAGATTCAAATCGCATTCACAAATCCCTTGAAATATATACAAATACAGTAACACATGAATAGAATGTGAGGCTAAGGGGTATGTAAAATACCCTTACTTTGGCCGAAGCCACAGTACACTCGGCCTTGGGGAAAATCGACATGCCGTTTGGGGGAGACAGTGAGGGAAGAAAATAAATCTGGCAACCATATTTGACCCGGAGTCTGCAGATCAGAGCAAAGGATGAGGCAGGGACAGTTTATGGGGAAGGGAGGTAAGGGGAAAAGTGAGGGGAGATGGAGTTTTGTGTTTGGAAAAGAACGACTAGATGAGAAGGATGGGTGGAGAGAAGGGACATGAAGCCCAAAAGTGAGACAAACTCATGGGAAAATTTGAGACAAAGGTTAAGAAAACTAAGAAAAATTTTAGAGGAAAATTGAAAAAGAGAGAAGAGTACCAGGAGAAAGAGGGAAAGAGGACAAAAAGGAACTTGGACAGGGATAGCCACGGGCACCCAAGCCAAAGGCTAGGGCCAATGGCAAAGGAGTTTGCAAAGTTGGGAAACCAAAGAGAGAGTCTCACACGTTGTCAAACGAATAAACAATTAATCACAACCATCTTATTTGTTACCAAAATCATTAAGTGTTTCATACATATAAAAAACTAAACTATCTTCAAATTTATTGCATAGATAATCTTTAAATGATGAACAAAAAAAATGAACAGTCCTCTCATTAAATATGTACGATGAAAACTTGAATTTAAAAAATAAAAAAAAAGGTTGCCGTTCAATGCTACGGTATATTCTTCTTCATTTAGAAGTGAGATATTTTAGATTCAAAACTCTTAGATGGCGAATTTGATACCAAATTAGGCAGCCAATTGTGTAGTTTTGTCAAACGCCCCCTCTCCTTAATATAAAAATATCGATGTACTAAAAAAAAAAAAAAAGGTTAATTAGATTGAGGAGAACATGTGTTACTAACTAGTGGCAGTGCTATTGGGAGGCAGTCAATGTGGGATCAGTCATATTATTATCATTCACCACCAAACATCGGATATTAGATTTTGATGGGAGATCAACTCTCTCCAAAGCACAAGCTGGTTGTTACACCTGCGGCTGTGTTAAACAAGCAACCTCCTCCCCGTAACCATAACCGATAGAAAGTGATGATTATATTCCATCTTTCATTTGAATGCTACTCACGTCCTAATCGCTCCTTTAATTAACCCCCTTAATTAAAAATTAATGGAACAAGGCTAAATGAAGCAAGATCTCCCCCCTCACCCGTCTCTCAATTACCTTCCAAACCAAGCAATAACATAACCTACATCCTCTAGCTGTAGCTCTAGCATTCTCTCCTTTTAACAATATGTATATGGATAGCGATCACAATTCGGAAAAATTCGGAACATAACACATTACATGACTCGAAACTTTTACGAATACAAAACTTGATGTGTATATTGTTAACACTATTCAATTAATATTATATAAAAAATACAATGACATTTCTTTTATCTTTTTTTGTCTTATATCTGTTTTTAGTTTCCACACACCGTTATTGATTTTTTGTCATTGATCTTCTTTAATTTATTCGATTCGATGACTAAAAATTAAAAGGGATGTGTGAGAAGTAACAATGGTGTGTGAATATCACTACCCTTACTGTATTATTACCAGGGTTTTGTGAAGCCTTCTTCTACGAATTGGTTTAGCATGAACTAGTAAGGTGCTTGCTTTAAGTGGACCACTTCTTGCTCTTGCCCCTTCTCGGCTGATAGAATGTGTACGTTTATGTCAATTAATCCATAAGTTGATACAAATTAGACAAATGATTCATGACACAACTTTTGACATACGTTTTTGTTGAACCTACTTTGTAATATATTTTAACGATTCAAACCGTCTATCTTTTAGGTATTCCCTCAAAAATCATGTCCATAAAAAATTACCCAAACCTGAAACGATATGACTACTAGATTAAGAGTTTTTTTGTAAAGTCGTATTCGTTAATTTTATTCACTACAAATGTTTATCTTAGTAGTTTTGAATTTATCTTTTTTTTTTTTCAATAATTTATGAATAATGTTCTAAAAATAAACGATCGTTGATCAATTAAGTCATTTCAATTGGATGGTCGGAATTTGTAACATCTGTATTTGTTACTGTTTACTAATTGGCACTCTCTCAAAAGAGTAATCATCTGCGGGGGGCGCCGTTCGTTATATCTCATCATTCCCCGCGTTTGGCGGGACCTAGAGGTTTTGAATCCGTTCGATCAAGCACATAAAAATCCAAAGGCTCAAAGTAGCTAAATAAACAACTTCTTGCTTTTCAGTCTTAACTAATTGTTGCTACTGAATGACTTAAAAACCATGAAAAATGCAACGAAGCTGGTCTGATAGTGAGGGCAGATCAGGCAAAACAAGGCTAAGCCGCCTCGATTGAAATGCTGATGAGGCATTCAGTTAAGCGCTTGTCCAAAACAGTTTCGAATCTGTTTTGCTCCTCCCTTTCCCTCCAAATCTCTCCTCCACCGCCACACCTATAAAACCAGCCTCCGTACCCGAGCACCTCCATTCGTCACTCTTCTCACTCCAACGGAGGAGAAGGAGAAGGAGGAGAAGATCTTCTGTCGCTTCGGAAGGTAAACAACCTGCTCTCCGTTTTCCCTCTATCCAAACAGCTTTTCAGTCTCTGCTTTAATTCTTTGTTCGATTTCTCATCAATTTTTTCGATAATTGTGTTCATTTTTCCAATATATGTGAAATTAAACCTAGATCTGATTCCGTTATTTAATTAGATTGCTTCAGAAATTCACAACAATACTCCTCTGTTAAATTCCAGAGTAAAATTGAAGAAATCAAAGCGAAATTTCGAGAAAAAGTACGATTCCTGTACGCTTGCGTGCTTTTCTTGATTATAAAGCGAGAGGTTTCTTGTTTTCCTGTCGCGAATTGAATTTAACGCTACTTTTGTGCAGCGAAACAACAACAGCGCAGATGCAAAACGACACCGCGTATGGCGGCCACGCCACATCTGCAATGCCGCAATCCCACACAGACGACGCCGTCTTCGCTTCACTCTACTCGGCCATTTTCGATCGCAAGGCTTCGACCAGTCAATACGACGTCGAATCGGACCACAGCTCGTCTTCAGCTCACCGCCATCGCCAACTCTACAATTCGCTCCTCGTTCAAGATCATCAGGAGATGGTGAACCGCCACAGCCGCTGCCTCAAGCGCCTCCAAGAAACCTCCGAGGAAGCCGACGCTCTCCGCCGCGAGAACGTTCATCTCCGCTCTCTCAATCTCGAGCTCAACAAGCACCTCAGTCTGCTTATCCACGCCTCCGTGCAGAAACAATTCGGTTCCCCCTCCTCTGCTCAGACGACCGCGCCGTTTGGGATCGTTAACGGGCTTCGCGACATGACAATTGATGACAAGCGAGCAGAGCAGGACATGTCCGACGAGAGCCCTATGAGTGTGATTGAGAGCGAAGGCGGCGATGCCGAGAATATTGATGTGGAGAGGTTTTCGCTGCCTAAGAGCATATCTGTGAGGTCTGATGGATACGTGAAGGCTGCTCCTCAAGGCGGTGCTAGCACTGCCGCTCGGACTCGGACCGCCTCTCGACCACGCGCCGCCACTACATTCAATGCTTCGGTAAGCTATTTCCTACATCCTCCACTATTGATTTTTCTTTAATTTAATTCACAAAATAATATTTTTCAGTCTAATTTTAATGCCGTTTTGATTTTACTTAGTTTGTTTGATTTGCTTAATTCTTAATCTAATTTCGATGCGGCTTTTAATTTGCCACTTGTTTATTTCGGAAGTTCACCAATGGCGGATGACATACAAGGTGTTTGTGAAATTTTCCAACAGAAAAAGTGACTAGTTGGTTGCTTTTACAGTTTTTTAATAAACAGTGTACTAATTTTCAGTTTGATTTTGTGTAATGATGGTGGTGGGAACTGATGATGACGATGGATGATGCAGCAAAAGGTGTTCGTTCCGAGAGGGGTGAAAGAGGAGGACCCACCGCTGGAATTGGAGGTGTACAACCAAGGCATGTTCAAGACAGAGCTGTGCAACAAGTGGCAGGAGGTTGGAGAGTGTCCTTACGGCGATCACTGCCAGTTTGCACATGGGATTGAGGAGCTCCGCCCTGTGATCCGCCACCCACGCTACAAGACCGAGGTCTGTAGGATGGTGCTTTCGGGTGTTGTCTGCCCATACGGTCACCGCTGCCATTTCCGCCACGCCCTCACCGAGAATGAGAAGATGATGGTTCCAAACAAGCCCAGGCAAAGGCAGTTCAATCTGGACAGGTAAAATAAAGGGGTATTATGATGATGGAGACAACAGTAATAAGATGAGAAGGAGAGCCAAATGTTTATGTTACATATGCCTCCTATCGGAAGATATCGTATATAAATGGTATATACCAGGTATGAAGTAAGTATAAATACGGACATAAATACGTAAAATAAAAAATAATTAGTGTCATATGCTACGGTAAATTTGTTGAGGTAAAATGTGGAAAGACTTCATGGCCCGGAAGGTGGACAAAATATGAGCTCCTATTTCATTTTTGTATATGTTGATTTGGGTTCTAACTAAATTGAACATCTGGAAGCATCATCATATATACTTCAATTTTATATAAATCTACTTAAAACAAAAATATGAAACAAAAAAAAAGAAGAAAGTTTGTGGTTTCTGTTGGGCCGGCTCAGTGGGTCCAATATTGTACTGGGCCCGAATAGTTTTTGGTTGATTAGGGCTTCGTGACGCTCTCTGTGTCGTGTCTATAAAAGGGAGTAGGCAAGCGTTGCGTCGCGTCCGTCGTCCGCTGAAGGAAGAAATATGACGTGAGAGAAGGGGGAAAGGGAGAAAGAGTTTGAGGAAGTTATTGGACTTAGTTGCTCGGTGAGAAAACCTGAGGATCTGGAGTTCTTCTTCTCCTACCGATGCCACTAAGTCCCATGATTTCCTCTGCCTCCTCCTTTTCCCACCTTTTTTCTAATTAAATTATTATTTATCATTATTTTATGCGTTTTCAGATGCGGGTAAAGTCGTCAGATCCCTTACTCTCTCGTATTCAATTTCCTTTGTTTTTCCTTAATTTTCTGTTTATTGTTTATAATATGTTGATTCAAGAAAGTTGATCTGTTTTATTGCGTAGCAAAAATTTAACTGATGTCAACTAGCGGCTTAATTTGGTTCGTGGAATTGGTCCCTTGTTTGTAAAAGAAATGGATAAATTTGAAAGAAAAAAAGGGCTCACAGAAACTTTGTAAATTGCACTTTGCTTCCCTGAAATTATTTCTCATCTTGTTATATTTTAAGCTGCAAACTGTAAATCCTGCAATATTTTGGCATGGAATTTCCAACGCCATTGACAAATACAGGAAATCCTGCTACCTTTGCCTGCCTACGGGCAGGCTCTGTCCTTTTGTTAACGTTCACCGGACTTGGGTGTCGAGACTTTGCTGGCCTTGTGTTTATTCATTTGGCGTCTCCGCTCCTCCCAGACTCCAATTTCGAGTCCGAACCTTGCTCGGAATCCGTTGTATTGTAGAATTGAATGAGAAATTAAACCAGAGTAGAGAAATTGTAGATGAACGAGTTGGAACGCTAAAACATTTTGATGACCCTGCGTTGTTACCGACTGTATGGTTGCCCTACAACTCCAAACCGATGAGTTCATGAGTAAAAACGATAAAGAGTGAAAAACGTGGGATCCAATTTCCTCCCAAACACTTTTTTTATTTTTCAGTATATCTTGTTACGAATTTATGCACTTTACCATCACATAAAAAATAAAAAATGAAAAAGTTAATTTAAGGGGTAGGTTTGGGTGGGGGCTGCAATAGAATAAAGGGTAAAAAAGGAAACAAAAAAATAGCTTAGGCATTTCTTTCCCACCCCCTCCCTCCATTCCTTCAACTTCCAAAAATTTCTCCCGTTTCCTTCCCCTCTTGCGTATTTCAACATACATAAGCAAATAGTGTGTTTGTTTGTTTGTTTGTTTGTTTTGTCGGAAGAGAAAACGCGAGTGAAAACAGAAAATTGTGGAATAAGGGAAAAAAAGATGAGTTGCATAAAGTTGTGAAAATAGACTGCGTTTTGGGAAGAACACGAAAATATTCTAGAGTTGTCTCCAAAACTGCTCATTCTAATGACTTTTTGCATCTCTTTGTCTTTCCCTAACTTATCCTCCATCGGGTTCTACTTCTGCCTTGAGCTTTTGTGACAGGATCTTCTGCGCCCAAAATGGGTCCACACCCATTCTGAGTGAACTTCTCTGCGATGTGATCTCATTTTCCTCTTAACTAATCATCTTCGTACTTTAATATTTGTTTTTTGCGGCACTATTTTTTGTTAATAGTTACTTTTGATTTGCCCCTTTTTTGCATTGTTTAATATTTTGTAACATTTATTTTTTACTAGATACATGGATTAATTCTAAAATTCGCGATTGAGACCTTGATAATTTAAGATTTGTGTCTATCCACTACATATATCTCGAAATTTAAACTCATGTGAAAAATAAAATGTGACCATTACTATCACTTGAAGGTGGTAAACAAAAATGCACCTTTACAAAATTTCAACTCGTAATGATTGTATTTGCACTAACCGTGATTTGAAAGATAAAAGATATTCGTTCCAATTGTATTTAAAATAAATAAATAAACAAAATGAAACACAAAATATTTATTTACTACAACAAAAACAAAGACAAAGAATACAGAGTGTTCACCAGTACATATAGGATTTTATGGAATACGAAAAGACATGGTGCTCTCAATTCCCTTATGCGATGAGATGATATATGGTAAGACATACTAATAGATGAGTTGTGCCTATGACCAACAACACAGACCTAACTTTAGAGACTTGATAGAGAAGGTGTTGGAGGACTTTTAGGTCAAGGTGGATTTGATCTTTGAAAACGTCTTCTAGTCTACTTTGGTTCAGTTTCGAACCAAGTTTTGGAATATCTCGAAAGAGTTGCCTCGTCTAAGGAAATATCTTGGTTAGATCAATAATTTAAAAATGACATGATTAAGTAAATAACAACTTGTTCAAGAGAAGTGTGGCGTGAATGCTAGAAGATTATTGGTTTAGCATGAGAGAGAGGGTTTGCGTGGTGTGATTTACACAAATGCATGCCTTAATTAACGTGGCATATCATGATTACAAACATAACTTCTTCTTGATTCCGTACTTTGGCATGTATTTTGAGCTTGTTTGAGGCTTGTATGACAATTGGACTTTTGAGGCTTTATTGAGCTTACATTTGATATTTTGGGCTTCAACAGAAGAAAACAACAATTAACACCAAATTATTCTTTAATACAATTTTTTTTATATATAAATAAGTGAGCTATAATAATTTAATGTCAAACTAACCATGCACCTAAAAAGTACGACTTACAAATACAAAAAAATCCTACTCGACCTAAAACTAATTGACACACTCACACTCAAATATTAGAAGAAAATATAAACTTGAAAAATTAAAAGGAAAACTAATGAAAATGGCTTAAAAAATTTGAGTTTTAATTAAAAGGACAAAAAGATGTTGTAAGGAATAGTACCA
This sequence comes from Pyrus x bretschneideri, assembly GCF_019419815.1. Classification (NCBI taxonomy): domain Eukaryota; kingdom Viridiplantae; phylum Streptophyta; class Magnoliopsida; order Rosales; family Rosaceae; genus Pyrus; species Pyrus x bretschneideri. The sequence goes on from NW_025999524.1 coordinate 4,490,638, forward strand.
GAAGTGACTTTTTAGAGTAAAAATGTCATTTTCATTAAAAGTGAACAGTACCGAGAGTGTTTCGTTAAAATTCCCAAAATTAAAAGGTTAATTTTGAGGGGTATGGTTAGGTGGGGGCAGTAACAAGAAGTTTAACAATATATTTGAGTAGTGATTGAAGGGGTACCTAGGTTTAGGGGTGGTTCGGTATGGGATACCATACCGAAATTAGTATCTCGAATCTCAAACCCAAAATTTTCGGAACGGGAATTTGAAGACCAATCTCAAACCAAATTTTCGGGATTCCCGAAATATTTTTGGAATTTTGGGACAAATCGGGAATCCCAAATTGAAATATGAAATTATGAATTGTTCTTCAAATATATAATTCAAGAACACATTCATGAACTAGGAATGTCATTTCATTCACACTACCATTTAATCGAACACTGGCATGCTTGACTGTTTTTATTAGAGTCAAAATTCAAATTAATTAAACCTTTTTTTCAATCTGTTGAGAGACAAAATGATCAGGCCTTCTGAAATCATCAGCCATGACAGCAGCAATAATAAAATCCAAATGAATATCAAACAGAACATGAAAAATATGCAAGGTGCAGGGCATTCCGGGTTGCAGAGCATGAATTAGAAACTACTAGCATCAATTATAAAAGAATAATATATATGTGTATATATATATATAATAATTAATATTATATATTTTCGGTTCAGTATAGGATTCACAAAATATCGATAAGCCAATTCCGAGTCCCGTACCGAAATTTCGGTTTGGGAAATTTTTTATTTAGGATTGAGATTTTTTGCGGTTCGGTTCGGGATTTTTGGGAATTTTTTCCACCCCTACGGCTAGGTTGATCAACAAAACGAATAAGGATTCCTAATGCAGAACATGGACATCGATTGGGCTAAGATCAAATTGAAAACTCAAGGCCCAAAATAAACAAGCCCAATGTAATGTGAAGCCCATATAACATAGAAAGTCGTCCAAGCAAGCACGCCAGCTGAATGCATTCAAGTTCCAATCGATGCGTGTTTCAAATCGTTCGAATTCCGAAACTAAAAGCCTCACCAACCTCTGTACTTTTATGATTTATCCTCTCCCTCTCCCTCGTTCTTTTCTCTTCTTTTTCCTTTTCCTTCCATCCCCTTTTATTTTAACGGTTATGGTTAAGCCACGTCAATATCTTATATTAGTTTTTTTTTTTTTATAGAAAGAGAAAAATAAAATAGAGAATGTGAAAGGAGGGGATGGAAGGAGGAGGGAAGAGAATCCTAGTCCCTCTCCCTCTCCCATTATATATACAAACACACCATCTTCTTCTTCTATGTGAGCTTTGGAAAATCAAATAAAAAGGAAAAGGGGGAAGGAGAGGAGTGGCATGGAGTTATTGGTGTAAGTGGATCGGAAAGAAAGAAAAAAAAAACCCACAAATATTTAAAAAACAAATCAAAAAGTGAAGATTATTCTTTCGGAACCACTTACACCCATAATTCCATGCTTTTTTACTCTTTCCCTACCGTTTCCTGTTTAATTTGAGTCGCTAGGGAAATTAAACTCAAATTAAAATATAAAGGATAAAGGGAAAAAGAGAGGAGAGGCATGGAGTTAGTGGAATGAGCGGATTGGAAAGAAAGAAAAAAAATAATTCATATAAATTCATAAAGTGGTGTTTTTTTCTCTCCCCAAAGCCCCTCATTCCAATGATTTCATACCTTTTCGTCTCTTTTCCTAGCTTTTCCTACTTAAGTTGTTCCATCAGAGGAAGAGGTGCATTTCTAGTTGTGGGGTAGATAAAATGGTGATCAAAGGAGTAAAGGGGAAAGAGAGGAGTGGCAGGAAGTTGTCGAAATGAGCGGAGTGGAAAGAACACAATCTTTGAAAAAGAAAAAGAAAAGTTCTTTCCAATACCGCTCATTTCAACGATTTCCTACTGTTAATCTCTTTCCCTTTCTTTTCCTGCATTTTCTTCCATCGGCAGCTTCATCTAATTTTCTTCCTAATTAGGTAGTATTTGTTAAAGATGCATTATATTAATTAATCATACTATGCAGCTTCATCTAATTTTCACGAAGATGATCCTTGGTTTTTGGTAATTTGGAGTTGTCTTCTAACAGTGAGAAATTTGGAAATCTCTTTGCGACTTCTTAATCCACTTTTCCTTTGTGTAATTATTTTGGACCTTTGTTTTGTAACTTTTCTTGGTAATGAATTTTACCATTGTACAAAAAAAAATTAAAATTCATGCTGAAAAATTTGGAACCAAATCTTATTTCAATCATTTTGACGATATTATTGACCTGGTTAACCGATCTTATTGAACCAAATGTTACAACGTTGTATTTTTGTACCATGTATTCTGATCTCATTGGACCATGTATATAAGACCTTGATCAATCTGAGACCATGAATGAAGTTGGATTCAATTGGCAATATGAGGAATTGTATAGCTCCTTATAAACATATACAAATTCGCTACTTTCCCTTATTGTGGGATTCATAATCTCAATAGTTTTCAGTCAAAAACTCAAACTGTTGTGCAAATGTTTGTTAGTATTAATTAATCTAGTCTATATTTTGCATCGTTTAAAGCCTGAAAATTAATTTGTATCATAATATTTTAAGCCAAAATTAATGAGACTATAGACGAGCTTAACCTTGACACATATGGTGAGCTGGATGGGATTAGGCCTTTGAATATAATTGGATTGGCAGAGACATGTAAGACAGGACTTGCAATGTATGTATAAGAATATGCTGGATAGACTCCTCTATTGTGGATTCATAACCTATCATGCATGTCCATTTATATCCATATCATATTTTGCCACACATGAATAAGGACCGGAATCAAACTATTTTAATTTGTCACAAACCTATCCCAAACAGCCCACCAAAAAGACATTGAAAGATTACTCATAGCCACAAGAGCTTAATCCCAATTAGAGAGTAATTAATTATTAAAAGTTGTTGTTATTGTTATTCGACAGATCAATGCAAGAGAGACAAGGGGTGAGGTTGCATGGAATTATGGCCTTCTGTGGACATGGACCGGGGATAATAGTAACACAACGCTCAAATATTTCATATATCATTCTTTAATGTCTAACAACGCAACTCTTGTCAAATTCGGGCCGGGTGAGATTATGCTTAACTCAATCGAACATGTTAACTTATCGTGTATAATTATGAACTATTTATAAATTTTACAATACGTCATGTCGTACTGTGTTGTATTTCACCTGTTTACTTGTTTCTTTTCTTTCATTTTGTCAATCGAACAAAAAAACATAAAACATATTCGAATCGTATCAAATATAACATAGAGAAAGCACGCTATATATAAAGCCATGAAATCTTATGTCAAAAGCATTCTTATATAACAAATGTCCAAACCATTTGACCATGAAAATCATACTTGGAAAATAAGTTATAACGTATACTAAATGATTTTCTTTCCTACAAAAAAAGAGATAAAATCATATATGACAAAGATAACATCTCATTATCGTGTTTCGCGAGTAAGCGCTGATCCAACCCTAAAACCAACATATGAGCATTCGTTTTGTTATCCTTGAAACTGAAAGTCCGAGATGTCTTATATTAATTTTTTTATAAAAATAGAAAGATAAAATAAAGAATGTAAGAGGAGATAATGGAAGAAAATGGAAAGATAAAGGAAAAGAATTCTAGTCCATGATAAATTGGTAAGAGAAGCCCAACATGAAGCTCGTATAGGCTGTCGTTTAGTGCTCTGGAGAGAATCAATAAGTCAGACTGCACCGTATCTCCCATAATCTTCCCAGGCAGAGGAGCCAGCTGCATGCAGTCTGCATGCATTCAAATTCAATGCTTTTGAATTCAGGAACTAAAAGTCTCACCCACCCTTTGTACTTTGATCTCTCCCTCTTCCACTATACATACACCCCCATCTTCTTCTTTTGGAGAGAATAAAATAGAAAGGAGGAGGGGAAAGGGAGGAGAGACATGGAGTTATTGGTTTGAGTGGATTGGGAAGAAGAAAAATCCACAAATATGAAAATCAGAAAGTGGAGTTTTTTTCTCTTCTTAAAACCACTCAAGCCAACGATTCCATGTCTTTTCATCTCTTTCCCTAACTTTTCCTGCGTAGGAAAAAAAGGCTTGTTATAAAATAGAGAGAAAGCAGTAGGACTGTACGAGGGAACGAGAGAAATAACATGGAATTATTGGCTTTAGTGGGTTAGGAAGAAGAGAAAACCTTAAACTTCATAAATCTGATATGATGGGAGGTTTTTCTTCTCTCCCTAAAACCACCAAGGCCAACGATTCCATGTCTTTTGGTCTCTTTCCCTTCCTGCATACTTTGTTCCCTCGAAAAATTAGGTGTATAGTTGTGAGGGGAAATAAAATAGAGAAAAGAGTAGAATGGGAAGGGAGAAGTAGCAGGAAGTTGTGGAATGTGGAGATTGGGAAGAAGGCAACAAAAACGAACCAGAAAAGTTGTGTACTGAAATGCTATATGTGACTATGAGCTAGTTCTCTGATTTAAATGTTCCATATATCCTTCGTGGTTCATAACTTGTATCTTACCTTGTTTTTTTTTCCCTCTAATCTTATTATTTGTTGCTTTTTTTTCCCTCTAATCTTATTGTTTGTCGTTTTACATGAGGAGGCTGTGTAGTATCCAATCCGTTTAATTTCTGTTTGAAAGTTAAGGCCTGTTAATTATTAAGATTTATGACCAAGGGGAGGAGCCTGGTCATTGTCTCTTTCCATATTGATGGTGGAATTCCCAGGACCCAAATCTCACAGAGAGAGACCGGAATCCTCAAATCCTCGCCCCCAGAAGTAATATTAAATCACTACCTTATGCAAAGGGCATATCCCTGAAATGATACATCATATCAAAGATGACAAATCAGTCCAAGACAATATAAAAGAATAAAGAGAGGATCCCAAACAGAAAATGTTAGATTCTCGACAAAAACAAATTTGAATCATATTATTATATCTTGCTCGTTGTGAGGATTAACCATCCTCCCACCATTAATGTAGATAATATCGTTTGTTTAGAAGAAGAAGAAGAAGAAAAAAAAAAAAAAAAAAAAAAGAGGAACCCAAAACAGAAAAGGGAAGGCCAAGTAAACTAAATAGATTGTTTGAAAAACCCATCATCAACGGAAAAAAAGGAGACTATTAATACTGAACTTATGCGTTATAGTGTCTTTTAAAATTTTATTTTAGCCAAAATCTCTTCTTAACAACTAACGTTGTTAAAATTAACATTTGCAGAAGTAAAACTAAACGAAAATAACATAACGGTAGCGGTGAATTTAAATATTTATAATTGTTCAAGTAGAAATTGCCCAAAATAAAAGTTTCGAGTGCAAATCAACAATTAAGGTAAAATACATGAAATACCCTAATTTATTTCTCCGTTAAGTTTGTAATCAGTCATGTTACCTGGCCTCCATTAACCACAGTTAATAAAAGAAGAAGAAAAGTAACTCTTTTTCTTTCTTTATTTGGGCTTTTACAAGCCTACGAGGGATCCAATGCGGAAGCGTGCGTGCTGGCTCGGTTGGACGCTGCTTTCTGGTCCAATGGGGCGCCGTATTTGACCCGAAACGGCTAAAAAAGGATAGGGGGTTGGGAGGGGACCAACGCGGTGCTAGCTGAGATGGACTATCGAGGCCTCACGCGCCGCTTCCTGTCCACCAACCACTGGACACTCAAGGAACACATGGCGCTTTATTGGATTTTCCTCACGAGGACGACGACAGTTCGATATATATCGAGTATCCAATGATTGTAATTTCATTTTATTTTATCTTCACTACTTCTGGACGTTGCTTGCATTCTCTCCTTCTCCTTTTACTGGCCGGATATGATGAAATTACCAATCATGAACTTGGGTTGGGATTCGGGATGACTCGACTAGTTTCATGGATTATCACTCTCAAGCTTAAAAAATGCTTATGTATGCATGGATAATCTGAATTTGTTATCTAGTTCTTATACGTGGCACAAAGATTTACCGTAGCATTTTAGCATTTTTTTTATTATCATGTGTGATTTACATCGCGTTAAGAATCAAATTCAGAATGTGCCGTATAAAATGAAAACTTGAAATTCGTTCTCAACCACTATGCCACTTCATAGGAGTTCACTTCTCTAATACAATTAGGTTGTTTATATTAGGTACAAGACTCAAGTTATACTCTCAATAAATTGATAGAGGATGTGACTAATTTTGGGTGAGTAAATAGCACAATTACTTTCAAAATTATATAAAAAAAGGTTTAACCCTAAGGCCAACCACTAGATGAAGAAGATTATCAGCGTTCACTTGATGTAACAAATGACGTAATCAAGACGTAAAACTTGGCGTTGTTAATTAATAACGATGATATGATCAACTTTTAAATATATTTTGCGGGGGGAGGACTGTAGGAGGCCACTCAGTGAGGCTGAGCATGAAAAATGCTAGTCCTCAAATTCTACGATCAGGAGCTGGGGCCCTACCTCCAAATGCGTAATGGGTCCCATTTATTATTGCTCCATGATGTATCAGAATGTCAACTTTCACGACAACTACCACACATAATTGTTGTCAAAACACAAGTCGTTTGATCAGGATCAGACGGCTGTTCGAGGTAATGTTCTGAAAAAACACAGATGGAGACAGTCCAACAACTTCTTGTAGACTGGTTGGCACAGTATCATCCATTTGTTCATGACAATTCAAAACACCAGATATATTTTTTTAAATAATTAATAGAGAAAATAATGGGTAAAGTGAGAGAAAGAATCTGAGCGCTGACTTGTGCATCGTCTTTATAAACTTTTGCTTTATCATGTCATGGACGTATCCTTGGCAAAGTGATTTTGCTTCATTTTCTTTGTTTGTTTCTTGGTTTAAGGCAATCAAACCACCCGCACGATCTCCCTTTGACAAACTATCAATAATTTGAGAGATTTTTTTATGGAAATCTAGAGACTACAAGTTAATATGGTGTATAATGTTACGTGTTAAATTGAAAGTTGACGATTTGGCTGATATTTCTCATTTCTAAAGTATATTTTAAAAAGAATAGTGTTGTTCACATATCTATTTGTATTTCTGATTAATTTTGAACATTAATCTTTTTCAATTCATTTGATCCGATGATCGAAAATTGAGAACGGTGCGTTAGAAGTAAAAATGAGTTATGGATAGCTTTGATCAGTACAATTTAACCTAGTATTTATATATTTTGGAGACATGTAAACATGCCGTGATTCCTTGCCAATACATAGTGTGAAAAGAGGAAAATCTAAGACATTTGTGATTTGAAAAGGTAGAGATCATTGAACCCACTGAAAATATAATGATTTAGCTTTAAAGTTTGAAGCATCAAAACATGCATGGCCAAAAAGATATCATGTGATCCGGTTTGATCATGCGGGCATATAGAGGAATATGCATGCTCGCTAATCATAACTCTACAAAAAGGATCATCTTAACGTTGCCTAAACTTAATCTTTATATTCTTCATTAGCTTCATCATTATTATTATTAGTTCATCCTTCTGCATTGATTAACGACTAAACTGACGTATTAAAACGTTGAAACAAGAGAGTCTTATTGCTCAATCATCCAGCCTTTTCCTTCGTATTGCATAATTCGCATGGCACAGTTGAGACACAGTCAGATTTAGCTGAAATCCGGACCATTTGTCTGCTTCGAAATTCCATGCATGCACAGGGTTCTATGCAAATGACCCACCACGCATTCACCTCATCCACCCAAAAACCCTAACCCTAGCTACACAATTATATGGTAATGGAGGTGGATTGTATGTCCTCCAATTTTCATACGCTCTCCATATCCTTCTGTGATGTGTGATCACGGTTAAGCCACGTCAACATTTTATATTAATTTTTTATAAAAATAATAAAACAAAAAGTAATAGGAATATAAAATGTTGACGTGGTTTAACTGTGATTATACAAATAAGAGGGCATGAAGAGAGTATGGAAATGGGAGGGCAGACAATCCATCTCCATATGGTAATAACCCATAAAGTTGCCCATTAATTTTTTTTTTGAGAAGCGTGTAGGGACTTTCTATAAATTGGATTTCTCTATGAATTTACCTCATATTTTTTACATAATATTTTATAAAGTCGGCACGAGAATTAACTTTAAATTGTAAGATAATAGAGATTTAATGCACAATATTTTATAATTTTGGCATAAAAATTAAAGTTAAACTATGAAGTGATGGAGGAGTTTTTCAGTGTGACCAAAACATAGATAGTACATCACGTGTTTCTATATAAGTGGTGAAAATTTTTATTTTTTAAGTTATTAACTTTTTAATACACATATCTCACCATTTATCTACACGTGATGTACCATTCCGTGTAACGGTCATGTTAAAAAAATTTCTTGAGATGATGAATTCATGAAAAACTCATTTTTAAGAAATTCCCTTTAACATTTCTAAGATGTTTTTGTCTTGAGCTCAATGGGAAAATTTGCAACTTTGTATGCAGCAAACAAGTCACGTTCACGCACACAGACAAATCAACCCCATCCAGTTCCACTTTTCTTTTTTTGTTTTCTCCTTTTTTTTGCTCTTCTCCATGAGAGAATAATATGAAAAATCCAAGAGCTTTGGAAACCGAGTTAGTGGAGTTATTTGCATTCCCCACAAACATGCCCTTAACCAGCTTGGAGCAAGAATTTCGACCTCACTTTACGAAAATGAAATTTTATCAAATAAATAAATAAAAAGAAAAATGTGACGCTCATATTTCAACAAAAAGCTTACAATCTCGTCTTTATATACGGCCTATCATGTCCCCTCAGTTCTACACTCATCACTCTCTTTCTGGTCCTTTCTTGCTAGCCATAAAATTTTCATCTCATCAACTACATAGCTTTCTCATTGACAACTTACGAAGCAAAGTCGACCATGATAGCCAGCTGCCACCAGTGGGACTTCGTCTACTTGTGTGGAGGGCATGAAGGTGGCGGCGGTTGGCAGCGGCAGTACTGCGGCGGAGAAGGGTTGTGTTGTAAATATGGATGAAAAGTGACAGAAAAACAACATACAAAACAAGCTTTGCAATTGCGCTCTCCTGAATTTCTAGCCTGCTAGCACACAAGTGCCGGGCAGAATCGGGAGAGCGGCATTATTGCATTGCGGGGAATTGAGGGTAGCGGTCCGAATTTACCTTAACAACTTAGGTCTTTAATTTTCTTTTATCACTTACTTGACTTTGGCCTCTTTGTGCTTGAATATGTAAGTCTTTGCTCTTAATTAGTTCTCCTTTTTATTTTTATCTTTTTTTGCATGTTTAATGTTATAAAACATGGGATGTAAGAGATGCATACGAGGTAGCCAGTCTGTATTAATTAAGTGGTTTTTGTTTGTTTGTAATGCTGCTGGGCATGCATCGCTTACACCTATCATGTAATTTGCTTTGTTATCAAGAATTAATGGAATTGAGAACTTTAATTTTCTTCTCGATCTTTTGTCTCTCCCCATTAAACCTTCTTTTCCTTTTTGTTTTTGGTGTTATCTCTCTTGTTCTTGTTCTAGCTAGAAGCTGATTCAAAGTAGAATCTGATTTTTGTGAAAGCTTGGCAGCGTGAAATTCCATGCTTTCCTTTTCTTTTTTCTGCACTTTGATCCTTTGATAATTAATTAATCTTTAATAATTACATTAATTAAGTTCATATTTTAGCCAAAATTAAGTAGTAGAATTTCACTAAATATAATGATAATCCAGATCTAGGGTTAAAACTGCGAGCTAGCTAGATGCGAATTTTTGTCCATTCCATAAAAAGAAAAGAATCGGCCATTGTTCCCGACGTTCATAATTCATTTATTCATAGTTTATCATATATAATATAATAACAAACTCCAGTGACAAATCGTCATTATATATAATTGTATATAATTATTATATATTTACACTTTTTTTTTTTGTTTCCCTGTCTATAGTTGGGTTCGTTTGAAATTGCTTTTAAAATAGTTAAAAATTATTTTGTAAAAATGTTTTTGAAATCAAATTTTCAGTAAAAATACAAATAAATTCTGAAAATAGATTTATAATTGCTTTTGGAACCAAAAATATTTTTTCAAGAAGTTCTTACAATCATTTCAAAATCACTTTCAGACGAGTCCTTACAATCATTATTGTTTTTTTTTTTTTTGTCCAACATCCCATTATTGTTGGAAGGAGGAAGATGGTAAAAAGAATTTTCTTTGATAATAATTCATAATATATCATTGAAAGAATCAAAAAGCAAATGCAACATCTGTCTCTGTGCCTGAAGTCTGGACCACACCTTCCCCGGTTCGTATGGGGAATTATATAGACCCACTATTCTTTGGGCCAGAACGACTTCGTTTTTGGCAGTGAACGATTAAACGCTTTAGGCCCACTATTGTACTAATGGTCAACGAAAAATGATTTACATGCTACTATCCTACTAGCATGACAACAAAAACTCCTTCGATTAAGTATTTTTAGGACTTGGATTCTCTCCGGATTCATTCATTCGGATCTTTCGGATTCTTCAATTCTGAAACTGGAGAGAGACTGTGAGAAAGAGATGGAGAAGAGGAAAGAAGATGAACATGAGAAGTGAACATGGAAAAAGACGGAAGAAGATGAACAAGGAATTATTTCTTGACCGTTCGATTTTGGGTGAATGGATAGGAATAAAGATTCAGATGGAAGGGTTCCGAAAAGGATATCTTATTCTGTATTTCTGGCTCATATATAAAAGCATTTTCTAGAGAAGCGTCAGATACCATGCTTCTTAAAGAAGCACTTTCAATTACTTTTTCATAGAACACTTGGATTTTTTATAAAATTTCTACGAAATTTAGTAAAATCACTTCTAGCAAGCACGCTTCTAAACAAAGTACTTTCTACAGTGTTCCAAACAAGCCATCATCGTTAATCGTTACATTCCCCAAAAGCAAAACAGGAAAAGAAAAATATATAGTGGCTATTCACCATTGTAAATCTTATTTCCCCTTTTGGCTGAAGATCAAAGCAGAGCTTGCATTATTTGTAACCTAAAGCGCAATGTTAATAAATTGATCATCATGTGAGCGAGCGTAGCATTACTTGAACTCCATGTTGCGGCCGCACTGTAAGAAGCCGGTAGGGCGAGTGGATGTAGGCTGGGGAAAGTGTGAAAGAGAAGCGTTGTAGAATCATCGACAGAGCAATCTTTGTTTCCATGGTTGCAAAATTAGATCCCACACAACTTCGAGGTCCCAATCCCCATGGTAAGAATGCGGCTATGTTGTTCTTTGTAGCTTTAGCAACACCTTCCGAGAATCGCTCCGGTTTGAAAAGTAGCACATCTTTTCCCCAGATTTGAGGCTCGTGCTGAAGGGCTAAGCATGGAATGGTTATTTCAACATTAGCAGGAAGGACATGTTTTCCCAGCCTAACTTCCCTTCCAATTTTCCTCTCCATGGCAACTACCGGTGGATATAACCTTAGCGACTCGTTGAAGATCATATTCATCTGCTCGAAAAATGAATCATGAAAAAGAATCGAAAACAGAACCTCGAGCTGCAAGGTAACATATATGCCGCAACAAAGACAAGAAAATGAGTGAGTTGTTGACATTCTTACAATTTTTAGTTTGGCAATGCCATCGAGATTAGGGTTTTGTTTTCCAAATATTTGGATCACCTCCTTCCTTGCTTCCTCTTGCCAATCGGTATGGATTGCCAGAAGAAAGACAGTCCAAGCAAGTCCACTACTAGTGGTTTCTTGTCCACCAAGGTAAAATGTCTTGCACTCGTCAACTATCTCATCAATCGAAGTTCTCTGGTTCTCATCGGCGTCATGATGAGCTTTTATGAGTACTCCAAGAAAATCATCACCAAAGCTGCCTTCTTCTCCAACCATTGCCTTGTCTTCTCGTTTCCTGATCATCTCCATGATAGAGTCGCGGATACTTTTCTCAAGCTTTTCTGATTCTATCTCATCCTTGGATTTAATAAACCTACTGAAGTATTGATCAAGGGCAGATTAAACATCAGAACCTAAGTAGTGCAATGTTCCAATTCATGGTTATTTAGTTAAATGGAAGTAGTTACCTGATGCCGGGAAACCTGAGGTTGAACGCATTTTTGAATGATAAGTAGGCTAATTTCTCCAGGTTCTCGAAAATGTTCTTCCCTTCTAAGTAGCTGCTGCCAAAGGCCGTCCTGGAAATCACTTCTGAGGTGTACAACCTAAATTCTTTAAACACATCAATCTCTTTGCCGTCGTGTTCTTTCCAATTTTCCAGCATCGTCTCAGCACTAGCTATCATTGTTGGAGCCATACCCTAGCAAAAGCAATTAACATATTTGTTCCCTATTTGCTCTTAGCTTATTGTACGACGAGAATGATTCAAACTAGAGTGCAAGAGAACGGGCACATTACCTTGACGGACTAACTTAACCAACACACAAGTAATATTACCTTTAAGATCTCTCCGTGGAAGGCATAGTTGGCTAACTTTCTCATTTTAGCCCATTTTTCACCATCACTTACCACAAGTCCATCTCCTAATAGCCTTCTCGCATAGCCTTTCGTCTCGCTTTTCGGATAAGCTTTATCTTTGTTCGTAAGTATCTCTTTGCACAGTTCAGGCTCTGTGATGATCAATTGGGCTTGAGCACCATACCATTGAAGGAAATTTGCTCCTGTTGTCAAAGACGAAACAAATTTAGATTAGAACAATGATTTGAAAACTATCAACTGGTAAAAGGTTCTTCACCATATGTCTTTGTCCACAAGTGTATGTGAGGTTGAACTTGAGAAAATATGTCATGTGATAAACTTTTGGGCCTGCTCATGGCTTCTTCTTGCATGCTGGAGATCTCTTTGGTATTTCCATGGACGAATCGGTAAGAAGGGCCTTTGATTCCCTGCAGAGCCACCAGATTCTGTATTCGAATCGGAGTCCACCATAGTTTATGAAAGATCTTGATGAGAGCTAAGAGGAGGAGCAAACACAGCAAGCTTGAAAGAACGATCACCGTGCCTCCCACAGATTTCATTTTTTCGTTTTGTCTTCGTCTTTCTCTTTGGCTGAAACCTACTGAGTTTTTAACATTTCACAAATTAATTAATGAATTAATTAGATGACATAACCCATCACCAACTTTAATATTATGAAATATTCTAGGCCATCTTACTTTTAAAATATGCATATATCAGTACCATTTGCTGATAAAATATATAATCCCTTTGATTTTCTGTTTGCTTGTTTGGCAAGCAATCCTCTCACCTATATAGTTCTTTGGCTTGATTCGATCACTAATCAGTGTACTCGACCGGCCTAATTTGTTTATTAAGGTGCTTAATTAATGAATCGCATTTGTTATAGACATAGATTAAGGCGCTGCTCTTCTTGAAATACGTACATCTTTCGATCTAAGTAATGCTTCATACTTTCTAGTCCGAGTCACTTTAAGGGAGCTTTCGAAATAATCTTCAAGGTTACGGTCACACTCTTTTTCGACTTCATGGATTAGAACATTACGAAATAGTTTTGGATTCCACATACAAGTTGAATACAGAACATTACAATCTCCTTGTACACGAAAATAGAACGAAGAAAAAAATTGAATCAAACTTTTTAATCACACACATAAAGGGTGAATAGGGTAAGGGTTCGTGATGTGGTTCAAGACTGGCTGATTGTTGGCGTCAAGGATTAATACTTAATTCGGCAGACTCTTCGCGGTGTTATCAGCTGCATTTCGTCTTCTCTGACATCTTCGGATAACGAATACCAATATAGCAATGGCAACCCCCAGAGCAATTAGACCTGAAAATGCAGAAAAAATATTTCCATCAGTTGCAAATCCCCACGAAATCGAAACCGGCAAGAAAAAAAACTAACAAGATTTTCAATGTTTACAAATAAAATTGTAAAAAATGCCTCCCACAACGATTGCCGCAATTATTAATTTTCCTTCAGTACTTGTCAGCGGGGCGAAACATTTAAAAGAAAACGACTAATTAATCAAGTGACTGTAACTGATATGTGTAATTAAATTACTAATCCTAAAGTTAAGAACGAAAAACGTACCTCTTTCACACCTGTAGGTGATCGGGTTAACCCTCGAGGTTACTACGCAGGGTTTACCTTTCAGAGCGCAATCCCTGCACTGAAGCGACCATCCAACTTCAAAGCCAGCTTTCAATAGTTCCATGACGTCCTCATAAGAATTGAACTTCGTAACACCTTTACGAAGACCGACACCAACGAAATGACAGAGCATGACGGTTGAGGAGAATAATACGAGTATTCGCCATCATAAACAGTGTAGACATAAGTCCCGTTTCTTGTCAAGCAAGGAATTGCTGTGTGATTAGCAGCTTCCGGCACGCTGCTGATGTTTCTTGAGCAGTGTAGGAATCTGAAACGGCTATCAGGGTCTGAGACACGTCTAAATCGTATATCTTTGAGAAATCCATCCGTTGTTAATACAGAACCAGACGGAAGGCTGCAGCTGTCATTGGCATCGGCGAAGTTGGCATCAACCAGACGGAGTGTTTGATCGTCGTACGAAATGCTTGTCACATAGAATTTTCTGGAGAAATTTCCAAGATTGTTTTGTTGTTGACACAAGAGAGTTCGTAATCGTGGTCGCCGCAGCCTGACGGATCTTCCTTTAGGCGAAAAGGGTAGCTGATGTTTCGGATTTCCCCACAGGAAGGAGCAGAAGAACAGAATTCTTTGTCACTTCGAGCTTCGCCATTGATGAAAATAAGGAAAATCAGCACAGAAAAGAGAATAGTGGATGCAGTTTTCGATTCTAATCCTCTCATCATTGTATTATCTTTGAACTAATTTATAAATTAACAAGATATTAACTATAATCCAAAGTTGTAATCCTCTTATGTATGGAAGGAAGTGTTGGATCTGTATTTATACTTGATCCCCTGCAAGTTGATGGGTGGGATTCGGTCAGAGTTTTCTGCTAGCTCTGTATCGTTTCTTCTCAGGTTAGATAATTAGGGTATGAACTTTGAAGCCGTCTATAGACGTGAAGTGCCATAGTTTGGAGGGAGGAGGGCTACGCGTTTTGTTAAAATAATGGATTTAAGACAATTCTCCCTCGTTATTCTTTTCGATCAATCAGCAAAGACGCAATTTGTGTTTGAAAAATCAAACGGTCAAGAGTCATTAGGTCAGGGTCAGCCAATCCATGACATATTATTTATTTTTCTATTTTTAAATAAATAAATGAGTGAGAATGGGTCATATTTTTTTTTTCCCCCGAAAAGAATGGTGTTATGTTAGGTAAATAATAGATGAACGTCTTGGTTATCGAATATGTTGTTTACGTGGTACATATGTAAATGGGTATGTAAGATATTTTATGTTATATAACAAGGTTAAGGCGCTAGGTACTACTAAGACAGCGGTTAGAGGCTTAGTGCCTAGACGTATAAACGGGTATAGGCATTTTATTTTTAGTTTTAAATTTATTATATAATATATAAATAAATATCCACTTATACTAAGAGAAATACATAATTATATTGAAATACATAAATTGAAAACTACAAGAAAAAATTCTTAGAAGCCGTTCTAGTCCATTTTCTCTCTTGCACGAAACAACCCCCCTCCCCCCTTCCCACCAAAAGTCCCCAGGCTTTACCACCGACCCCAACCAACCCCCTTGCTACTCCTTTTCTTTCTTCTCTCTAGCCCGCTACCCCTCCCTCAAACCCTCCTCCTTCCCTCCCATCTTCTCTCCCCTACCTCCCCATTCCTTCCAATAGTTTATGGTCCCCTCTTCTCAATTTTCCTGTTTTCTTTCTCTTCCTTGTTTCCAGTAACCTTCTTAATTTCTAGTTTCCTTGAAATTGTCTCAACCTCTCTGAGCTTGTCTCAAATCTGGATTTTATGCCTCTTTCTTCCCCTGTTGCTTTTACCCATCGTCAGTCCTCAACAGCTGACCTTTGATATTCAGCCCATCGTGCATCCTTTCTCGATGGCGCACTTTGGTGTTAGGTGGTTATTAAAGTGCTTTTAGCACTATTTGTAGGATTAGTGGAGTGCTTTTTATGCAGGTGGCTTGCTCGCCCTCATTTTCCCTTCATCCAGCTTGTTCGTGGGTTCTTTCTCTTGATGGTGCTGGCTAATCAACAATGGCTAGGGGTGGGCACGGTGCGGTTCGGTGCGGTTCCACCCCTAAATTGGAACCGAAACCGAAATATATTAACGGTTCGATTCGGTGCGGTTCCACTTAAATTTATTACTAGAACATTACGGTTTGGTCTACACCGGTTCCGATTCGGTTCTTGCCGGTTTACGGTTCCTAATAATAAATTATTTGAACACCAAATCATTATGCATTCAAATACATCTTCTAAAACTGATTACATAAAGTTGCATACAACACATCTTTTTTAATGCAAATGTCTTTGTTAGTGGCACCAAGTCAACAAAAAGAGACAACTAAAATACATATGCACTGGTCAATCAGTCAACAAACAAAAAAATGATGAAACAAATTGCAGGTTTTCAGACTTCAGAGAGCAAGCGAGAAGCAGCAGCTCCTGTACACAATTTTTCAACCTATTTTTCAACCTATTATACCATGACATGTGTGTGTGTGTATATAATTTATTTATTTATTATTAATAAAACGGTTCGGTTCCGTCGGTTCTTGGTTATTCGAAACCGGAACCGGAACCGGTTTGAACGGTTCGGTTCAGTTTTTCACTCAAAGTTGACTTTTCCGATCAACACGATTTTTTTCGGTTTTTTTTCTTACGGTTCGATGCGGTTTTGCGGTTTGGCGGTTTTTATACCCACCCCTAACAATGGCGGGAGCAGCTGCTATGGTGGAGGCAGTAGTCTTCCAAATCTAGGGTTTTTGTTGTTGTGGGCTTGTTTTTTTGGGCATTTCTATTGTAATTTCTTATGGGTTATTCTTTTATTTGGACTGCCTTTGGGCTTGTTATTTCATGCAATAGTTTTTGTAATTAATGAAAGTTTCTAGTTTGACCAAAAAATAAATTAACATATAAATTAAAAAATATGAGAACATATTGAAAACATGGGAACAACCATATAATGAACGTTTATTCAAGTATTTAATAAGTCTCTCACAATTTATTGAAAAAATAAAATGCAAAATGAAAGTTATCTGTTTTCTGCCTAGGTGAGAGTCACAACCTAGGCAGGCTAGACAGGCACCTAAGCATGTCTATGCGCTATTTCTTAATTTTCAAACACCTAAAAAGTAATCGGGACGGTGGTCAGTAGCCTAATACTGAGATTTTTACAGCAGTGGGTGTGTATATGTATATATATATATATATATATATATAAGGAAATTTAAGATATTTCACGTGTATGTTTTTTTTTTTTTTTTTTGAACCAACAATACTATCTACACTAAAGGAGTGTGGGAGAGGGTTATGTGCCATAATGACTAGCAATAATGTAGTTCAAATTTGGCTTTGGCGAAAATCGAATATGATACCTCTTACTTACAAGTGAAGAAGAATATCATTAAATCGTAGTACTAAGTGTCCATGTGTAATCTTTATATCAAACATAACAAATGATGGAATTCACGTATCCGATTACAGGCCAAAATTCACATTTGATTTATTTATCCTGGTAATTTACGAAATAATTTGGAATTACACTTAGTAATTTACTGAATTATACATCCAAAAAAAAAGGGAAAAATCGAGCTACATTCTTTAAAATGCATTACAAAAAAAAAAAAAAGGAAATAATTTTTTAAGGAATTCACGCATCCAAGAATTTCTGATTGTTGGCTCAGGCATCAATCCGATTCTGCAGATTCTTGTTCGTGTTATCTCCTGCATTTCGTCTTCTCTGACATCTTCGGATGACAACTACAATTATACCAATGATAACTCCCAGAGCAATCAGACCTGAAAATGCAGAAACAAGATTTTTATCAGTTGCAAATCGGAACGGAATAAAAAATGGGAAAAAAATAACAACTTTGTCAATGTATGTATGTATGTCCAAATACGATAGTAATACTACCTCCCACAACGATTGCAGCAATTATCCAGTTTCCTTCAGCTCTTGTCAGTTCTTTGTATTCTGCATTAAAAAAAAAGTGCAACGTTAGGGAAAAGAAAACATAATCAAGAGACATAAAGTGCAATTGATCAAATGTTACGAATTCGAACTGTGAAAATAAATTGCGTAATTAACGGTTAGACATGCGTTGAAGAATTTTAGGAAATTTAACAGACGAATTTAAACCACTTAAAGGGTAATGTAGGAACCGACCTTTTGCACAGATATAGATGAGTGGCTTATCCATTGATTTTACTACGCATTGTTTACCAGCCAAAGAGCAATCTCTGCACTGAACTGACCATCCAACTTCAAAGCCAGCTTTCAATAGTTCCATGACGGCCACATAAGAATTGAACTTCGCAACATCTTTACGAAGATCAACAGGAGCCAACGAAATGACAGAGCATGACTTTTGAGGTTCATAATACGAGTAATCGCCATCATAAACGGCGTAGACGTAAGTCCCGTTTCTTGTCATGCAAGGAACCGTTGTGTGATTAGCAGCTTCCGGCACGCTGCTGATGTTTGTTGAGCACTTGACGAACCGGAAACGACTTCCTGGGTTCAACCCGTATCCCCTGAATCGAACATCCCGGATGTAGCCGTCCGTTGTTTCGACAGGACCAGACGGAAGGCCGCAGCTTCCGTTTGCAAAGTTGACGTCGACCAACCGGATTGTTTGATCATAGTAGGAAATATTGTGCACGTAGTATTTCCCGGGGAATATCTCTAGGATGGCTTTGTTGTCGACACAAGAGAGCTCGTAATCGGAGTCACCACAGCCGGATGGATCGCCCTTTAGGCGAAAAGGGTAGCTGATGTTTTTTATTTCTCCGCACGAAGACGAACAGTTGGGTTGTGCTTGAATTTGAACGAAAAATAACATAATCAGCAGAGAATAGAGAAGAGAAGATGTATATTGGACCGTCCTCATGATAAATATTATATGCTTTTGCAGAATAATGATGCAATTCAGAACTTTGGGTGAATAATTTGGGATGAAGCTCTACGTATATATAGTCTCGTGGAATTTCAAAAAAATGTTTAGGCGTGTTGATTTTTATCCAAAGTTTGGAACGCCATGGCCCTATCTTCTTCTTCTTGAAGGAAATCTCCATTGATGTTCCTTTGTTAGTCAACGAAGGGGAGTGGGTCAAAACTTTCCAGCCACATGCTGTGGATCGCCCTTTAGGCGAAAAGGGTAGCTGATTCTTTTTATTTCTCCGCACAAAGACGTCCAGTTGGGTTGTCTTTTTCTAAAGATAGTAATGACTCTGTCAAGTTGCCTGCTATAACAGTTGGAATCATTGAAGGGCATTTTGTAAAGCCCACACCCACACTGTATCTTAAGATGTTAATCGTTTATCTGTTAGCAACATATGCAATAAGATGAGAGAAAATCAGTTAAGATAGTTTGGACAAGTGAATCGGAGACTTACAATTGCTTTAATCAGAGTTGCGATTATGAAATGTAACCTCAAGAAAAAAAGAGTAGAGGAAGATCTAGGAAGACTCTGAAAAAGACTATAAAAAAATATGAAGTACTTGGAGTTAACGGAATACTTGACACAAAGCTGAGTCCAACGCATTTTATGATTCATAAAATCGACTTCACTTAATAGGATAAAACTTGATAGTTGTTATTGTAAACGTCTATTTTATAGGGTCTTTTTTCAAAAATTATGTAGGACGTCTTTCAAATAAAATTTTATTTGCGAGACCCCTCACTAAATGAGTAAATTTGAACCTAGTGCAACTCACTAATATTCATATGACATAAACGCGTTATCTGAAATTCTGAATTTTGAAGACCGAAGATGTCTAGTGTCTTGGATTGGATAAGCTCATGGGCAAGCTGACTGTTTGTCATTGGAGCCATTTAATTGTTGGGACCATGGTGTGCCCAGTTTTTTAATTTATTAGCTGGTTATTTTTATAGGGAAGTGTTATTGGTACTCCAAAAATCTCATTCTACACTCCTTACAAGTGTATTTTTCTTTTCAAATATAGAAAGTTTAGAATGTAGAATGAGATTTTTGGAGTGACAATAACAATTCTCATTTTTATAATATGCAATTTCATGTTGGAAGGAGATTATAGTCTTTTGAGAAACAATTTATAACAAGTGGCCCAATGAAATGAGGCCTATTTGGAAAATGTACAAGGCTCAATGGCCCATAACCAAAGAACTAGACCAAACTGCCAATAGGCCCAAATTGACCCAATATCTGAATTATTTGCATGAGCACCCCAGGAGCTTTTGAACTAGACCAAACTGCTAATTACACAATAGTTTCATGACGGCTTCGTACGAAGTGAACTTCATGTCCGGATGATAATCTACAAGAGCCATTGCAACAAGCGAGCACGACGGTTGAGGACGATAATAATACTCAGGGACATAAACCGCATAGAAGTAGCTCTCATTTGAAGCAGCCAAACATGGAACTCTTGTGTAATTAGCAGCTGTTGGCAGGCCGCTGATGTTTTTGAAGCACTTGACGAATCGAAAACGACTAGTATGGTAGATCACAGCTCCTTGGAACTGAAAATCCTTGACATTCCCGTCGCCTGTTTCGACAGTTCCAGACGGAAGGCTGCAGGATCCGTAGGCAAAGTTGACGTCGGCCAAACGGAGGACTTAATCATCATATGAGATGTTGTGCACGTAGTATTTTCCCCGGAAAATTTCTAAGATGGTTTGTCCGTTCACGTTCGCAAGAAAACTAGTCGTCAGGATCTTCGCAGCCAGATGGATGTCCCTTTAGACGAAAAGGGTACTTGATGTTTTAGATTTCTTCGCAGGAAGTAGAACAATTATATGTTTGGGCTTTGCAATTATTTAACGGCCCAATCCTTTTCTTTTCTTTTTTTTCTTTTTTTTTTTTGTTTTATGTCACTTAGCATATATAATTAAAAATAAATAAAAATAATACAAATGATAGTACAAGTATATCATTACTCTAAAAAGAAAACATAACCCACATTTTCTCTCCCTCTTCTTTTTTTCACATTTCTCTTCAACTTCTCTATTTTTCATATATTTTTCTTTTTCTTAATTTTTATATTTACACACACTATGACTTCTCTCTTTTCTATATATTTTTCTTTTCTTTTCTTTTAATTTTTATATTTACACGAACATAGAACTAGTAAAACCCAAATTAGCATATAATTCCCACTTTTATTTACCATTTAGTAACCTTTTTAAATTTCTAATCTTAACATTCATCATAGAATATATTAAAAATGGCGGTAAATACAAAAACATCCCTCTTCCTTATTTAATTAGCACACCAAAAATTTATATTCTAGAAAAAAAAAAGCCAGAGAGTTTTTTTTCAAAAAAAAAAAGAAGTTAGAAGGACCAAAGAATCCATGGCCAACAACTCTCTAAAATATCAAAAATAAATAAATAAATAAAGGAAAAAGCAGAGAAGGAAAAAAGGAAGAAACCGCCGGCGGATGGGCGGATATAAGTGGACACCATGTGATCATATATTTATGATGTTATCTCCATTGATTCTCAGCGGATGGAAAGCCAGTGGCGGAGGTCGCGGGAGAGTCGGGAGCTCGAGAGCGCGCCGCCGTCGCGGTGTACGACGGGAGAGCGGCAGAGAGGGCAATTGAAGTTGAGGTGGTTGAGGCAGGAGTCGAAGCATTGCTTGTGGAACACGTGGCGGCACTGGAGCATGCGGACCTGCTCCCCATCCCTTAAGGTGCACAAGCACACCACGCAATCGCAATCCCGTGCGGTGGCCAACGGCGTCGTCACGGTCGTATGGATAGGATAACTGGCGGTTGATGGCGAGCTGGTCGGACAGGTTAACGGGACCCGCGAGTCCCGAGCCCACGGTCGGGCCCGCAATATCGCCTTCGTCGTAGTCTGTGCCTGGACCGGGATGGGGGCTGAGGCCCAGAAAATGAAGGAGGGTGAGGAGGGAGGAGCGGAGGTGGTTGATGGAACTGGCGATGAGTGCGATGAGTAGGAGTGGGATGGAGTCGGATGAGACGTCGTTCAGCTGGCTTTGTAACCCCATACTAAATTAATGGATTATGATCTCTCTCTCTCTGTATATATATAGCAACAATATAGTCTATAGATACATATATGTTATATATATGATATTAGCTTAGTTCTCAAGGGTCTTTCAATGGTGGATGTATATATATGAAGTGAGAGGAAAAGTGGTTGTGAATGTTGTGAAGGTGAGATATAATATACAGCTATGTATATATATATATATATATAGAGAGAGAGAGAGAGAGAGAGAGAGAGATTGGGCAGTGGGCATGGCAATTTGGTAAATACATAGGGTTAAAAAGGTAAGGAAATCAAAAGGGCAAAAGGCAATAGGTGGGGGGAAAAGTAAAAATTAGGGGAAAAGGAGGGTATACAGTGAATGTACTGGGTAGTATGTGTGGGGAAGAGAGGGAGGACAGCAGGCAGCAGGGAGGGAGGGGTGGGTGTCTGTGAAGGGGCGACTTTACGATTGCAAGTTGCAACCTTCAGGCCTCTCACTTCTTTTCTTCGCTTTCTTTTGTTTTGTTTCAGTTTTGTGATTGGATGAGGAAGGAAGCAGGCCAACTGTGAAATAGGATAAGACTGATTGACTGGAGGACACGGTTGTAGATAAAATTTTGGAAACTAAAATATACGAAAATTGATCATTGATTTATTATTTAAACGTTGATAAACGTGCTTATTTTTATTGATAACATATAATTTAATTTCTAAATTTTGTCTCCAAATGTTATCTCTCTAACATTACCCGGAGGAGGCAAGGAGCCAAGCGCTCCACACTTGAATTCGAACCTCTCTTTTATGCAACGGAAACTTGCATAAAACAAGAACATTAAAATACTGGCATCTTAAATAAACTATACTTAATTTAAGTTTTTAACACAGTTTACATTGTATGATTGATTAGAAGTACTTCCCCCACCATCACAATGAGCCCTCATTTAATTTTACACATTAAATGAATCTGATACACCTATACGTCAAAACAACCACACGAAACCCTGATTAGATTGATGTAAATTACATCTCCCACTCCACGTGAAAAATAAGGGGAAAGTGCAGGTGTGCATGCCAAATTGCCAACTGCAAAGCCTAATCATGCATGTTCATCCATGTGGTTTCTCATCATATATACTTTGGATCTTCTTGCATGAGATCTTGACAATACGAGGAGAACGACTTTTGTGATATATGTACGACTTTTGTGATATGAGCACACATTCATTCTTATTCCGTGTTAATAATATAACTCTATGTCGAGAAAATTTATACAAAATATTGTAGATATTAAAATAAAATGTCACATTGCTAGTATATCTGTAACATATAAGTTGCTTTTCAATACGGAAGAAATCATTAACCAATAAATATAGTTTGCGTACGAAATTACGAGTTGCCGTCCATCCAATATACTTTATATAAAATCCAAATCAACCCCGATCCTAGTCCTAATGAATATGAAAGTTTCTTTGACCTTTTCGAATTTTCGATGCATGCATTACAGTACATAACCAGTAGAGCTGTAGCTCAGCCTGTCTTAGTCTGAATATATGTGGCCACGCATGGCCCGTCGCCACTAGCTAGTTTCGAGCGTATGGTCATCATTTTACTCTTTCGAGTTAAGAAACCTATTTTCCTAACATTAATGTGCGATTGATACATTTGATTATTTATAAGATAATTATTGAATTAATATATAATTAGGTCCTCTCGAGCTAAAGACTATAAGCCACATTTAGCCATAAAAAATTGTAAGCATCAGTATCCAACCACAGGGCTAAAGGAATTCGGGCTAACAGAATCATGATTAGTTTGGTCACAAGGCAGGTAATATGTAGCCTCAGAGTAGACAAAGTTTGGCCCAAAAAAGTTATAAAATATGAAGGAGGAATAAAATAAAGCACCGCATGGTTTGAGATGAAAAAAAATTAGCCCTAAATTAGTCTGTAAAATATAAAACATTTACAGGGCTAAAACATAGTCAAGGGTTACGTTTAGCCTTTGATGACTGAAGATGACCCTCATTTGTAGGTGGTGGATTGTTCATTGCATTCCAAGTTCAAACTTTTCTCCCTCATCGTATAGATTAATGTAGAATATTGTTTATAACACTTAGACCCATATAATTTCTTTTATTTGCATTACAAATAAATTGATTTATTGGCAAAATAATATGGTTTGATCAATTTGTTAGTTAATTAAGTTTAAAATAATTATCTGTCCTGTTGATAAAGCCATGCTGCTTTATTGGTAGTAATCAATATAAAATTATTAAACAGGTAAAGGTCACATTTACATATCTTGCTAAAGAGATGATTAGCATGTTGATAAGGAAAAAATAGTAATTAAAAATAAAGAAAAGAGGATGTATGATAATAAAAGCCAAATCTTCTTCTATTTTTGGTTGGAATTAACCACATTAATAATTAGTGACAGTGACCATCATGTTTGAACTTCATGAAGTTGATTAGAGACACGACAATGTACTTCACCTTTTACACCTAATTATTGAATATTTTGTTGTAATTTAGATAATTTAATGTAAAGTATTGCTGATGTAAAAAACTTAAAAAAAAAATATTAGTAACGATCCATATCCAATAAATTATGTGCATGAACTCCAATTTTAACCATAAAAATAATTTTATAGCAAATACACAGATCATTCGTAATGTTTTACCAATTTTGTTTATCTATTTTTATACAATTCGATGACTAAACGATCTTAGTTCTATAAATTGTCGACGAATAGTTTTGAATAAAAACTCATACTCATCTTTTGAGTAGTAAAATATTGTTCTATATATAAAGAAACATGCGTGATTAGTGGAGAAGGATTTTTTCGTGATCTCCGCTGACTGGTTAATCAAGGATACATTAAAATTGAGGACTAAACCTACAAATAAATTAAGATTAGTGACCCCTGTGTTTGTTTATTAATTCATCAGAAAGAGAGAAATAAAATAATTAGAAGATGCATGATGCAATCGGATACGACCACACTGTTTTTTTTTTTTAATACATTGATATCAATATTTTTATACTAAGGGGAGGGAAAGTTCAGCTAAGCTACACAATTGGCAACCTAATTTGGTATCGAATTCGTCATCTACGAGATTCGAACCTAAGACCTCTCACTTTTAAATGAAGAGGTATACCACTATATCGTAGTATTGAATGATCAATCTCATTGTTAGTTGTCAACCCCCTCCCCCTAGATAATATCTCTTTTTTTTTCATAAATAAAATTCCAAGTTACCCAAAAGGCCTAAGCTTTTCTGTTGTTGAGAATAATTATTAAGGCTTATTTACATCAATGTCCCTCGAAACTCAATTATAATCTCATTTTGTTACTTAAAATTCAAAACGTCCCACTTAATCCTCTAAATGTCAATTTTGTGTCTCATTTCGTTAGCTCTGTTAAAATTTCAGTTAAATCATCTTATGTGACAAGGTGGGCCTATTAACTTATCACTTTTATCATTTTCTTTACAAGTATTTAGAAAGAAAAAAAAATTACATGTAAAAATAACGGTATTACAAATCAATTATGCAATATTATGTAAGTAATAAAAAATAATGCATAATAAAATTAGGATAATGTCGCTTTAACTTTCTGATTGCATATAAATTTTCAACATAGAAAACAATTGGTGCAAACGTGATATAAAATTTGCTAAAAATTGTGCACATTCATCTGGGAGTGAGGGAACTCAACTATTCACATTAAAGATGCAAAGGAAGAGCTAAACCAACTCAGCTTTCCAAGTTTAACTTCTTTCATTGAAGATGCTCTTAGACGAAATTAATCGCAACTCCTATTGTACCAAATCAAAACCTTATCATAAACAAAAGGTGCATAGGGGTATCCAATCTATGGTCTACTCGACGAAAAAGTGCCAATCATATACATATTATAATTTAGTCAGTCCAAAGACCTTATTAGAAGGATCAAGACAGGAGGAGATTGTTTGCCCTTCTGTTTAGGTGTCATTTTCATTCTCTTTTATTTTATGCGTTCACGGTTAAGTCACGTTAACATTTATAGAAATAATAAGATAAAAAACAATAAAAATATAAAATATTAACGTGACTTAACCGTGACCGTACAAATAAAAAAAAAATGAGAAAAACGGGCCTCCATCGAGACGATATTTGATTCATGATCAACAATGATATCGACGACAACGACAATGAAAAGGACGACGGGTAGGACGGTATATAGGACACCCTAGCAATGAATTAGAGTAAACTAATCACAATTACTTCAAGAAAAGGCTTTGAAATCATATTATAATTACACGATCACATCCCCGTAGGAACAGTCGAGAAGAAAAATAATATATTTATTAGCAGGAATCATTTTCGGATGCCTTGTTTGTAGGTATTCGAGAGTCGAGAAGAATCCCAGAGAAAATTTTGTAGGTAAAAGAAGATGACTTGGAAAATCATTCCCATTCATTGTACTTGAGGCTTGAGAGAGGCCACCTAAAGTAGAAACTTTATTTAAAATTAAAAATCACTACTACTGTGATTAAGATATGTTTATGTTTCTTTAATAGTTTGTGCCCAACACTAACGATTAGTTCTAGGGTTGAGAAGAAAACAGCAATTTTGTTTGTTGACGCTTAAAATTAGGAGGTCAACAAAGAGCAGTATGATTAACTCTTGATGGGATTTGAGATCACGATTTTAAGTAACAGACAATAATATTGAAGTTGTTCACCCCTAAAATTGAGTTATGTCTATTGTAGTTCTTCGTATTTATATGACATAGGTTATTAGAAACGCTCGGTAATAGTGTATCGTTCCATTCGATGACTACAGGAGGTACTTGCTCCTCGTTAGTCTTCACACAGGCCTTTTGTGAGCCAAAAAGTCTCACAAAGTCTTGGCACTAGAGTATTCCGCTGTTCTCGTATTGGATGGTCAAAACACACAAACCCAACCAACAAATTATTCTTCCACTATCTAAGTAACACGTGGAAGTGAAGTGACGTTTGCTCCTAGTTGCAATGTTTCCTAATCGAATACATGTCGAGCGCTTTGCTCAGCCCTGAGCTGTCAAGAGAATACCACCCCGAACACTTGGTCTGACAATCTTTATGTTTCTTTGTAAACTTCTTTGCTGATAGTCAAACGATACCATGGAGCGGTCAGGCCTCATTCATTTGGTCCTATCGGGTTGGCTTATAAACTCATTGACTTGATATTTTTTCCCACATTAATAGTGTATAATTAATCCTTCTATCTTTACCCCATTAATAGCACTAACACTAACACGTGTGCAGTGTGTTCATGAAATTAATTTCAGAAGGGTACTTTTACCTTGACCATTACCTATCGATATATTTTTTTCTTTCAAATATTGAGTATTTAAGGAATACTTCACATGTCATGAAAATAGAGGAAATGATATAACTTTTTGTATCCTTTCATTTATTTTATGACACGTAAAATACTTGTTTGAATACGGATATGGAAAAAATTTCTCTTATAAAAAGTTTAAAAACTTTATATCTTGTTTGGTACTCTACTTGAATATAACTTTTTAAACTCAAAAACAATTTTCAAATTTTAGGCCTTAAAAACTTGTTTGGTAGAACTATTTTCAAAAGCTGAACTCAAGACTAACTCAAAAATATAGTTTATTATCTAAAAACATAAAAAGTGAGTTTTTGAAGTTTTTAAACTTAAACTCACTTCTTTATTTTCTCTCCCTTCTCCCCTCTCACTCCAAATCTATCTCTCTATCTTTTCTTCTTTCTCTCTCCTCATTTTTATTTTTTATTTTTTACTTTTTTTGTCTCTCCTCCAATCCACTCCCTTCATTCTATCGGTTCTTTCTCTCACTCATCTTCCTCTCTATCTCATCCGATCATTTCTCTTCTTTCTCTTTGACTCAATCATCTCTTACTTTTTTTCCTCCTCTCCTCTTTCTCCCTCTCCTGCGATCCCATCTTTTTAGATATCTTTGTCTAGTTTAAGTTGTAAGATTTAAACTTTTAAATCGCAAACCAATCAAGTTTTTGAGTCTTAAAGAAAGTTGTTTTCAAGAAATGTTATTAAAAAATGTTTTGAGAAATGATAAAAATTTTCAAATAGGATACCAAATAAGCCTTTAGATCATCTCCAACCCTTGGGCTAATACCTAAAATTTTTAGCCCAAAAAATTTAGATTTTAGCTCAAAAACAGCTTTTATACTCCAATCCTTATGACCTAAATTTTTTAGTCTGAGATTATTAAAGAAAAAATTTAGGCTAATTTTTTTCTTTTAAAGTAATTAAAAAAAAAATTATGTACAGTATCATAATTTAATTTTATGAACATTTTAACCTAAAAATATCTAAATTCCGATAAATATTGAAAAATCACTAAATTTGGGTGAATTTTGAGTTAAATATATATTTTTAATTATTTCAGCCATTGGATTTAAATTTAGGTCGTTGGATCTTTTTTTTATCGTTAGATTTAATTATATTCGATCTCAGCCGTTAGATTCAATAAATCCTGGAAGACATGCCCATGTGGGTGGGGTCCCGTTGGTGGTGCCCACACCATTTTATGGGCTAAATCCTAGGGGGGGAATTTGGCTTTTAGCCCACACATTTAACATGGGTTGGGTTGGGTTGGTTGGGAGGGGGGGGTGGAATAAAACCTAAAAAATAACATTTAGCCCAGAGTTGAGTTTGGTCTTAAGATGTCCTTTTCTGACATTGAACACTATTCTTACCTAATGGTTATTTTTATTTTTAACACTCGGTTAAACTCACTTTCTTTGTAATCGAGTCAAAGTGTCACCGCCACTCATATTCACGTGGAAAATTGTGATCGGATGGTTGACATTCTTACTTTTATATGGTAATATGTGATGAATGCAGAAGGATAATTGACAGATTCATGCACGCGTAACGACCTTTGGGATATGGATTTAAGCAACAATATACCATTTGGTCCTAAATGGCTTGCTTTCTTACACCAATTCCTTAAGAGCTAGTGTTGTGGAGACAGACCTACTGAGTAGACAAACAGAGAAAGCATGTTTGACTTGAATATTTTGATCAAACGTGTAGAACGAGTTAAACTAAAGATGGTGTTGAGTAACATCGTCTTTCATGTTACCAGAGTGGGTTTTCTATACTTTGAATTTCATGAGATTTGTATGTGGATGGTGGGAGAGAAACTTACAGCAGAAATGCCATATTGCCATTGCGGGGTTATCCAAGCCAATCGCGCAATGTCAAGTACAGTCGTGTGTGACTACATAAAAAGGGCACAACACAACACAGTTACTTGTCGAACTGGGCATGCTAAAGCGTTGAAACACACAGTGAAACCACACCGCCACCGGCCTTTCATATTACTAACATATAGCCCGACTGTAGTCTGTAGTAATGGATGGAATACGAATTTGAAAATAGACACGAAAAACGTCTATGTGCTGATAAGGATGAGATTTTACAACTTCATGAGCAAAAGTTGCAAGATGAACAGATCAAGAAGAATCGGAAGTAAAAACATAAAAGAAATAAACAGCTCAAGCAGTTTGTCCATCTCTCTTAAGTATTTCCTGTGAGAAGAAAATCAGAGGTCAGAAGTTAATGAATGCCAAACATGGAAACACGCTGAATATTTTTCTCTGTCTCATCAAATATTCCATACCAGTTTGGTTGCGGCAATTGATTGGCGCTGCCTTTCTTTCTTCTCACGTTTGCACTCTCCACACCAGTTGGAAAAATCTTTCTGATATTTCTTCAGCTCCCTAAAGACCGAACTACAAGAAGATTGGGGATACAAAGTAAGTAATTTGGTAAACAAGAATGCATAATTGAGATAATCCTTGCAGTAAAACCCTATGTTTGACAGTTTTACTGTAAGCATACCTAGAAAAGCTTCTGCAAAACTGTTCCTAAGTAAATTCACCGGCACACAGGAAAAAAATCCTAGAATCTAACGAGCCCAAGATCCAAAGGTTACTTAGCCTTAAATAAATTCTATTAATTTCTTAGATGACACGTTTTGGTAATGTATGTTTACAAGGCCATTCAGTGTGTTTTGCAATGTGCACAATCAATTGAGAAAACAATTGAGGACATAGCGTTTAGGAGAAACCAACTGTGTGAAACCGGATATTCCAACATTTCACTGAACTCTACTTTAAGACCAGTTAGGGAGATTGTGCAGTAACCAGAAAGTTAGGGAGATTGTAATATCCTTGAAATCCTTGGGTTAGGTTTCTTGAAATTCTTCTAGGGGGGGATTAAATGTGGAGAACGGTACCTTCTGCACCATAATAGTAAGTTGACTCGACGCCCTGATGTCGTGGCTCTAGCACCATGTCGATGGCGACCACGATGAAGAATGGCATGTCCCGGGACATGAGGATAATCAAAGATTTCCTATAAATAGAATTCCAAGAAAAAGTTCAATACATATATGGTAAAATGTATGAAAATAAAAGATTTATTACAACTATTTATCATATATTAGAAATGATATCCAATATGATACCTGAAAGTCTTTGTATTACTAAAAGATGAAAAATATGACCCTACATAAAAAAATTGATCATAAAGAATAGCATACCTCAGATTGTGTCTCTGAATTAACATGTTTATCACATCGAACACCTCGAAAGAACAAATCTCCACCTGAAAATTGCTTTCCCAAGCAAACATTCAAGGTGACTTCTGAATCATCCACATGAAAACCTGCAATATAAAGCTGTTGCGGATTCATAAAAGCTTAACAAGCTATAAATCTAGCACAGGGGTTTAAGATGAAGACACACATACAGTATTGAACAATTGGACACAATTACGAAAACATAAGGAGAAATAATGCCATATCAGCTAAACCAACAATATAATCAGTAGAAATAACTCAAAAATGCAATAGAGTACATTATCGTCCCGTCAGATACTAAAGCCTCAGTATTTCTCTGCAGTCTACAGCATATCTCCCTCAACTAAGAAAATATAAAGAGTGGAAATGGCAGAGAGATAAAGGCTTAAGTACAAATGTTTCTTTCGAAAAACTAGATCTAAAACCTTTAGATGGATGAGCACCTACCAAGCTCTACATCCCTATCAATTCCATATTCAACAACAAAACCGTGATGAGTATCCAGTGTGGATCCACCAACTTCCGGGAAGAAAACTGCATCAACAAAAAGAAGTATAACCTTATTTCTAATCTTTCACATATAAGAACTTTTTCTAATTACAATTTCACAATACTAGAGATGAAATACCTTTGGAAATAGGACATATAAAGTCCTCCATCAACTTGTCAAGCATGGTTTCCAGGCCAAAGTCATCAAGAACACAACCGTATCTATTCATTGTATTTGGTCGCATGATTCTGAAATTTGTCTCATTGACCCACCCTTGAAAATTTTCCACCTAAGCAATCAGAATTTGATAAGAAAATAGAAAAGGTAACATAAAGGAAAATTAACTTTTATTCAAAATGATACCTCAGTTACTAACAATTCACAGAAATCCGGCTGAAGCATTTCAAATGTATAAACTCCAGGAGAGGGTTCAGACAGTATACTTCTAAAGCTATCCTCTGTGTTCTCACTGATTGCTCTGAGAAATGAGGGGACAAAGAACTTTTCAGCTTGCAGAGTGTACAACTCCCTTTTTAGAGGCTGCAAAGAGGAAGGACCGATTAAGAAGGAAATACTTAAGTTTGTTGACAAGCCATCATGACTAAATGTCTAATGCAGAACTCAAGCCCCCAATCCAGGAGTACCAAAAGAAGGGGCTTAACTTTAATGACTGCAACATTCGACCATGATCCATAAATGTGTTGTTTACATATTACAGCAAGTTTCAAAATGTTAACCGCATATTAGCTGTTAAATGCACCTGATAGTGTGTGATGATCTTCTGCCTGTATTCTCGATGTCGTTGAACCTGTTTATTCAAACAGAAAAAAACATATGAGCCACTCAGGAATGCAGTGACTGCCGGATTGACTAATTAACCAAAGCACATTGCCCCTGCCTGTTCTGACTATATGTTATTTCTACTCAAGCTTATCTCCCTGGACTAGGCACATAAACTAAATCCGCATCAACAATCAAAATTTAACACAGGAATTGTATATCCACATCAATCATTTCTGGAGAATTCAAAGAAATTACACATTCTACCCCAATCGCAACTGAAGCAAACTCATTTCACACATTCATCCAAATATTCAAATTCACATAACAAGAAATTCTGAAACTTCCAATATTCAAATTCATTTTCAGTTTCATGCATGCACCAAACTTGAGGGAGAGAGTTATCATATCTTACACGAGTGCGTTCGCTCTCGGGTGAGTACCGGAGGAGAATGTCCCTCATGTACTGGAGCTTGAGGTCACGTGAGGCATTGAGCATGGTGGGAGGCAAGTAGCGCTCCAGCGAGCTGAAGAGCAAGGGACTGAACTCCAACTGCTCCAGGTCCTCGTAGCTCTCCGCCTTGTGATCCTTGTTCGGCATCAGTCTCAGCCTGTTCGACAAGCTCATCACGCAGTTTCCGTTGTTGCCTGTTCTCAGCGTTTGCGGCGGTGGCCTCCGTCGGTCCGCCACGCCGTCCGTAGCCATAGTCTTCGACTCTTCGTGAGAGAGATTGGGGATTTTCAGAGAGATATAGTGACTGAATTGGCGGAATTTTGTTAGGGTTTTGAAGAAATGAAAAATGAAGAAGAAGAAGTTTGAGCTGCAGGTTAGGGCTTGGGTTCCCTGTGGCGTGGTTGGTTGGTTGGTTGGTTAAACACTTGACAGTGGACGCGCGAGCGGGATCTGGACGTAGGGTCCACCGTGATGACGTGGGGTGGTTTTTATTTTAGTTGTGGGGACGCTCTGACGTGGAGTGTTGGAAACTTATCCACAAATTTTCAAGTAGTGCATTTACTTCTTTTTCCCACCTTTTTCTTTCCACAACAGTTCATTGAGCATTTTTTTTTTTTGGTTTAAATTGTAATTGCAATTTTATCGGAATCTGATGTAATTAATAGGTTACAAACAATTTTTAATACGAATCCGTTGTAATTAAACCGGTTATCATTACAATCCTACTCGAATCTGATGCATTTTTTTCAACAACAATTCATTCCGCACTTTTATTTTTGAAAATGGCAATTACAATCTTATCTGAATGAACCGAATCTTGTGTAGTTAATAGGATACGAACAACTTTCTAAACGAATCCGTTGTAATTAAACCGGATATCATTACAATCCTATTCAAATTCGATGCATTTTTTCAACAATTCATTCCGCACTTTTGTTTTTGAAAATGGTAATTACAATCTTATCCGAGTGAACCGAATCTGATGTAGTTAATAAGATACGAACAACTTTCTACACGAATCTATTGTAATTGAATCGGCTATCATTACAATCCTATTCGAATCCGATGCAATCTTGACTTACTTTCTAATTATTTAGACAAGGGATAGCAGCCTTAGCTAAAAAAATAGTGTCTTAATATGCACTCAAAATTTGAATCTCTCTTTTGTATAATTTAATTAGTATGAATTAAGGTATCATTTGTATTAAAAAAAATGAACCGTTGAGTTTTGATTTTTTTTTTTAATACGAGAAATACTATATTAAATTAATCTAAATCACAAAAAAAAAAAAAAAAAAAAAAAAAAAATCGAACTTGAATGCATTAAGAGAAGCACACTGCTCCAACCAGGTAAGTGGACTGTTGATCTTGTTTTGGCAACATACACTTGGCACACCATTCTCCCCACATGAAACAAATAGGTAGAAGAAAAACATTGAAGAAACATGAGGGTCATTGTTTTCCCTTACATTTTCTTTCAAAAAGACAAAATGGATGTATACCCTTCCCCTCCCTACCTTGGTAAGCCCTGCATATGTAAGAATGTACACCCAAAAACCCTGGTTTTTCCCACTAAATCTTACCTCTTGACTACTGTTCACCAAAAACGAAAAGACCAAGGGACTAGAAAAACAACACTCATTGAGCTCAAGTTTTGTTACTTCCCCACATAGCCATAATTCTGCAAGCTCATCTCCTGGATTCCATAAGCCGCGTTCCATTCGCCTGTTGCGCTGCTGGCTCTGGGATAAGTTGTTGGCTTTGGTCACATTGTTGATGACGGGTAACTTGACAATGAGGTGAACCTGCATGCTGGACTACGATGGCTGCTGCACTGAATGCTGGAGCAATGATGTCATTTCCTGCTGCTGCTCCGTATTCTGTTGTAGCAGCTGGACTGGTGATCTCATTACCGGTTGCATCCGCTGTTGGACCGGTGATCCCAATTCCTGTTGATGCATCTGCCGTTGCATCTGCAGCTTAAGTGGTGATCCCAGTCCTGGTTGATACATCTGCGGTTGTAGCTGCTGCCCAACTGGTGATCTCATTTCCGCTTGATACATCTGCGGTTGTATCTGCTGCTGGACTGATGATTCCACTTCCGGTGGATGCATCTGTGGCAGTATCTTCTGCTCAACCAGTGATCTAATTTCCGGTTGTATCTGCTGTTCAAACGGTGATCTCATTTCCAGTGGATGCATCTGCAATTGTAGCAGCTGCTGGTTGCTTAATTTACTAGTCACGCCTGGAAAATTTGATATGTCCACCGAAACCCCAGTCCTCAAGGCTTTCCCTTGGCCTTCTGCGGCCCTCAGATGATCAGAAACCGGGCCAAGAGGCAGCTTGCTGTCATTTAAACCAGATATTTCACTGCCAAGATTGTTAAACTGACCTACATTGCCAACCCAAGGCATCCGTCCTCCCAATTCCGTAGGAGTAGAGGACCTCAAGCCCATGTCATTACCCAACAAACCAAGACGAGAATTTCCAAGTACCTGGACTCCACCCCGTTCAATCATACCTAAACCACTTGGAGTTACTCCTCCACCTCCTGATCCCCCCTGCATGAATTGATTTCGTTGTTGTTGTTGTATTTGCAGCGTCTGATACATTGAATAGGCACAATTATTCAGAATCTGCCGGACTTGCGGCATCATCAATTTTCTTGTGTAGCAATGCTGAGAGCTTGCTTGGGTATACCAGTGTCCGGGAGTTGTGCAGCTAACTGTATGATTTCAGGTGGGAGAAATTGACCTCCAGAGAAAATGTTCTGTGAAAGGCGTTGCATGGATATGGGACTAAGTCCTGAAGGTGATAACCTTGGGGTCAGAGTTGAGGAAGGTAGGACGATTGGTCGAGCTGATGGAGTGGCACTAATACTAGCACTATGCCACTGACTGCTGAAGCCCCCGTCAGCCTTGGGAGAAATCGGCTCTACTTGATAACTAGATAGGTAGTACCCTTCACGCTTCATCTGTCCAAAAGAATGACGAAAGAGTAAATACCGAAGTATTATTTTATGTTCTGAGAAACAAACCTAATCCATGAAAACACTTACCAGTGTGGTGAACTGAGTAGCCAAGAGGTATGCAGAATGCTGCCAAGAACAACATATAAAATCAGATGCTTTCTTCATCAAATCTACACAAGCAACGCGATTCTAAGATGTAAATTGGCTTCTGTTTCTTATTATATACAGTTTGCTAACGGAGGCTGGATAGATTTTAATCTCAGTAAAATTATAATCACAAAATAGACCTACTGTTGGTTCGAAAAAGAAAATTGGAATAAGGAAATATGGGACCGCGCAAATAAAAACATGGGACACCGCAATTCGGAAGTAGTTGACAAAAGATATAAGTGCTCATTAGTTACTTGAAATATCAGGGAAATATCTGTAAACCGTGAGCTTTGCAATGTAAAATAGACCACAGGGTAACAAACTCAAAACAGATGTCAGGGGATTAATAATCGAGATTTATTGCATTCCAAAAGGAGCGTCGCAATCATATATCAGAAGAGGAGACTCTGAATAATCACAAATGGAAACTCACAGTGCTAGTAGAAGCTGGTAGAAGAGGATAATCAATTGAAAACATCTCTTTTTCGGTTCCATAAACAACACTTGCTTTCATCATTCCCTCATTAAGCTTCTCCGATATGATCAGTCTGACCTGAGCCTCTCTATCAACGATGGGAGTCTCATTTCCTAGGATTGCATAGAATTACTCAAATGAGAAGAAAGGAAGCGATAAGGGTTGAAAATTACATATATGTACATATATGACATGCATAGAAGACAAACATAATCAGTTCTTTACCTTGATGGATGTGAGACTGACGTAGAAAAGTCAATGTCCGAGTTTCATAAATACCGATACCACAGTCCAGAAAGCATTCTTTGAGAGAAACTTTATCTGTGGAAGTATTCTCCCACTTTCTGTTATCTCCTG
This sequence comes from Pyrus x bretschneideri, assembly GCF_019419815.1. NCBI lineage: Eukaryota > Viridiplantae > Streptophyta > Magnoliopsida > Rosales > Rosaceae > Pyrus > Pyrus x bretschneideri. The sequence goes on from NW_025999524.1 coordinate 4,527,056, forward strand.
AAGATAAGAGTTGGTAAGAAACCAATGGAGTTACGGAAGAAAAGGGTTTCCTTCGCAAAAATGGGTCCAATTTGTACTCCCTGTTATGTAGTCCATACCTGATGCATTACAAGGCATTACACATCATAACAAGCAAGACTGCAGAAACAGAACTATTTGCAGTATAACTGGCATAACTTTAACTATGATATTACCTCACAGTCACTGCTTGAATCTTCAAAAAGCTCTCAGGGAAAGATCCAACTTTAGGTCTTGATGACCGAGATGAAGCAAGATTCATGGAAACATGGTTTGCATCAGCAGCATTGGTATTGCCCATGCAAGCACTAGAATCATCAGTCTTTTTTCTGGAGCGTTTAGGACGAGGATTTGTTTTCTGCTTTGGAGGAACAACTACCTCTGATGGCAGAAAGGTTATGTTTGGAGAACTTGCAGACGCACAATTCTCAGGAGCCGCAACCTGAAATATATCTGAATCCGTCCTCAATTGAGAGACACTTCTGTGCATCCTCATAGTTGTATTTTCGTCAACAGGTTGACCCCTGTGTATCCTCATATTAGTAGTTACATTATCTCTTAATTGAGATGATGATTGTTGCTTTTGTGATTGCTGGAGATAAGACTGAAAAGGTATCCTGTCCATCACATGGTGCTCATTTTTGGTCTTCCTAAAATTTGAACTGGGAAAACTATCTTTTTCAGGCTCTAACTTAACATTAGAAGTGTCGAAAGCAGCCTGCAGCTCTGAGATTCCTTGAAAACCTCGTGTCTGACCATTATTTATTATCACCGAGGGACGCACTTTCTCCTGGATTCTTTCATGTACAACTTTTCCACCCTCACTGCGTTGATGCAACAAATTTTTCTTCCACTGTAGATAAGGTAGAAGACTGGTTTCAGCTTGGCTTCCAGTAAGCTGCTGATAAGAGAAGTCCACAGGCTCTGGCTTGGGTTTCTTTAGCATTGGTGCTTGAACTGCTTGTGTTTCACATCTGACTCTCTTATCTAGAGCCGATGAACCAGGCATACCCAAACCATTATTTGAGTAGTTAAGACTTGGTTTGGGTAAAGTGGCAAAATCAGATGCTGCAACCATCGGTAAAGAAGCCTGGCTACAATTATATGCACCTTTAGATCGAGGCTTGTGATGTCAACAGATCGGAAAGTGAGCTCCCCAATTCTCTTGAAGAAGGTTGTTTTCTTGTGGATAATAAGTTCTCTCGTACAACATTGTGCTCTGAAAATGTAATGCCTCTTTCTTGATACGATAAACCAGCTAGAGAGCTGCAACTCTGAGTAGCACAATTAACGGTAATGTCAGCTACACGATGACAGTTGTTGAAACCTATGTCGGTGTCTGATGCATCACTCAGCTTTCGCCTTTTCCAGCTCCACACAATTCCAAGATCGATCTGCTACAAAATGTAAGAGTTAGGTAATATGCTTCATGCATTTGGAACTTTGGCACACATTACACGAATTCTATCACTTCCAGTACCTTCTTTCTTAAGGATTCTCCAGAGTATATGTCCTGCAATGGCTGTGGATTTAGATGAAGAGCAGGTTGCAGAGCCTTGACAATTTGGGACTCAACTTCCTGAACAAGAACAGGAAATGAACATGAAACGAGGCAATAAGCTTGAGTGGAAAGCCGAGGAGCATACAGATGCTCACTACGAAAGTCTACCAACCAAAAAGTCTCTGTAGGTCCAAGAATTATTGGAGATTGACAAGATGTCTTTGACAACATTTTCCGTGCGCATATGCAAGAGAACCTTGTGAACACTTGGAACTTTATTTATAGGAACAGTCGCTCTTTCTTGGATCAAACAACTGCGGTAATCTTGAATCTGCGAAGGAAACATCTTTCAAGAAGACAAACCTACCATATCTAATGCCAATGACCAACTAAACACTAAAACAAAGACATCACCTCACAAAGGATGGCTCCATTGACATATTTGCAGGGTAAGGCATCAAAAACAGCTCCAGGTAACCAACCACACTCAATCGCCTGATAAACACGACAAATATAGAAAACCAATCGCTTTAAGGTTAAGAACCTGCAGCTTGCTTTAAAATATTAACGAATCGCTTTAAGGTTGAACAATATTCGAAGATTTTATCTAAAAATAAAAGAAAAGAAGATATCAAAGTTCCATGACCGTTCATTCCAGCATTTGATGTTCAATAACAACTAAACAAACCCCAATATGTAGGAACTTTTTTTTCAATAGCTCTATCCAATATTCCCCTAAAAATTTGTGATGTTTGCGGGTTTTAGGAAAAGAGGTAAGCTGTTTATCTGGCGATAAAATGCGTATGGAAACTGACCTTCCTATCTTAAAATTTTAACCGGGTTTTAGGAACTCAAACAATTAACAAGCATAAAATGCAGCACAAGCAGCATAAGTAGAAGCAATCGACCATGAGTGTCGTCGTGAAAAGCCACTGGCTATGACCCGTTAAGATCTAAGTACAACAACAAGATAGCAAGGCTCATCTAACAAAAACTTAAAGTCACTGCCAAGACATTCCGGTGAATCGCACCGCGCAAATAATGAATCACAGACTTACCGTAAAAAGTTTCTCTGATGCTCTATCATATGGATGCAAGTGCTCTGGTACGCCATTGAGCAGCTACAAAAGCATTAAGGTGTGCGTTAATGGCCGGTGGAAAGATTACAAATGACACTATAGTTTAACAAATGCAAGCAACTTCTGTAAGAATCTATCGTCATAATTTCTGACCTCGTTAGCTTTTCCCACGTTAAATCCATTCTCAAACAACTTCAGTGAAAAGCATACCTCAAAATCTGCACGAAAAATTGACTCTCAACAAAAAAAAAATTCTCAGCAGATCATAAGCTTACAAAATCAAAGTGGTGCGTTACCCTCTGAAACTGAGTGGTTTTGAGGATTGACTAATACACTTGAAGGATCAGCAGCAGCAACCTTAGCTCCCATCCCAGTACAATTAACCTTCACAAAACCATTGGAAGATTTAATAATTTAAAACCCTTACAGGCACTTGAAAATGTGTTTCAACTAAACATCCAACTTATTAACTAAATTATTTTTTTAAAACGTCCATTTTATATAACAAAAGACAACAATTAAAGGCGAAATTTTGCATCCAAGCTCCCGAGTTTGATTCTCCTTTTCCAACATCGCTTGTATAAAAAAGGGCAATCTTTCGATAAAATAAAAAAAAATCGAAAGATGGGGGAAAAACAAAGACACATAAACAAGTGACAGTTCACTCTCCATCAACCTTCAACCATGCAAACAACAAATCACAATTACAGGGAAAAAAAAAAAAAAACAGGTGGTGCTATCCAAACACTCATTTTTATCTTCCACACCTCTCTCTCAATTTTTAACCGTCGGATCGAATAAATTGAAGAAGATCAAACGACAGAAATTAACGAGAATGTGTGAGAGGTAAAAATAGGTATGCATATAACACCACCCGAAAAGAAACCCATCAACCAAAACCACATAAATGTCATAGAAACCAGAAACCCCAAAATCCAACCGAGACAATAAAACAACAATACAACGAACAACAACCGATCAATCAAAATAATACTATGAAACAGGTTGAATAAAGGGTTGGCTGGTGAAAAACTCGAACTCATAACATCTACAAGACCTCGTTCTCTCGCTGCTGAGGGTCAGAACCCGAGTCGTTTTCACTGCTGTCTTTCTCCTCAGTCGGAAGCAGCTTCGGTCTGTACCTCGTACCCGTCTTTGCAACCTGGAACGACACACCCATGTCTCCCTCACTTCACTCAGAATTTCCTCCACCACCTTTTGGTTACACAGAAAGGAAACGATGAAATGGGTTTGAGAGGGACGGCGGGAATGTGCCCTAGTTGTATCGGAAACTGCCCGTTTCGCTCTGGTTCTCGGAGGGTCACGATTTATAGGTTGATAACTTAGCCATGAACAGAAACACGTAGTATATATACAGCTCCAAATCCAATATAGTATTACATGGAAACTCTATAAATTTACAGCTTATGCTGTGATGGCGTTATACAATTTTGTTTTATCTTTATATTGCATCGGTGGATGTGGGGGCTCTTGAATTCAATTCACTTTTTGGAATTTTTCTGGGACTTCTGTGTTAAGGCAACGGCCATTTTGGCACTTTATGGTTGCATGAGTGAAATGTGTTGATCATGTAGGTGATTTGGTGGGAAATGGATCTGGTCTTATTTGCATCTCCAATGTGATAAATCACTCACCTGGGGAATGCTGTGGTGTAGTTGGGCTGCATCGTTCTTTATGGGTTCTAATCCTTATACATGACACATCAACATCAAAACAAGTGGAGTTTTGAAGCATTTTCTTGAAGGCTTTTTAGCTTAAGGGTTTTATAAGATTGACATAACTCCTTACTTTGATATCTAACAATAAAAATTAATATAAGTGGTATCTGAGTTTGTCCACTATCAATCATTTGATGAGTTCGTGAAGAATTTGTCAACGTGCTCGTTAAGCGGAATGGTTGGTTTGACAAAAATACTCTTAAAAAGGTAATCACATGGTCATTTACATGACAACTTAATAAAGATATTGACAGATTTTTCCCAAAATGACCAAAATAATATACGGACAAACTCAATGACTACTTCAATCGACTTTCACTGTCATAAACCAAAGTGATGAGTTATACTAATCTCAAAAACCATTTTAGATTAAAAAAAAAAAACAACAAACCTATTTTGAATAGGGTTGAATGTTACACAAAGCGAAATTTTTACTATGCTTCAGTTTATGACATGTGCTAAATAAACACAAAGCTAATGCGGCCAAGGACTCAACAATGGAAGATTGTGGTGTATTTTATACATCAAAGCATACAAGAAAATTCATACTAAAAGATATACATCATTGTAATGTAACATTTATTTGTTTGTTCGTGATTCATCTGTTCAACTTCCAGCTTAGTTAATCTCGAATAATGATAAACCGTTACAAAGAACAAAAAAAACAAATACCATTAAATAGAAAAACACCTGACAACATATAGTGCAGCCAAACAAATACCAGTATCATAGCTGCAAGACACGAATGAAAACAAAAAACAAGATTGTTCAACTGTTCACTAAAAATAGTTAGTAACGTGATCTAATATAGAAAATTATTTTAACTGCATTATACGTTCCCATATGTAAATTATCACATCCCGGCCCGGGGCGGATCACTTCCCGGGCCCGCTCCACCACCATAGCACGATATTGTCCGCTTTGGGCTCCGACCACGCCCTCACGGTTTTGTTTTTGGGAACTCAAAAACAAAACTTCCCGATGGGTCACCCATCCTGGGAATGCTCTCGCGCGCTACTCGCTTAACTTCGGAGTTCCCATGAAACCCGAAGCCAGTGAGCTCCCAAAAAGCCTCGTGCTAGGTAGGGATGAGAATATACATATAAGGATCACTCCCTGGGTGATGTGGGATGTCACATAAATAGAAGAGCACGTCTAAACAAAAAAACACCTGGTAATGTATAATGCAGCCAAATAAATATCAGTATTATAGCACCAAGACACGAACGAAAAAAAAATATTTGTTTAATTGTTTACTAAAAATAGTCAATAATGCGATATGGTATACAAATTACTTTTGCTGCATTATACGATCCAACGTACAAATAGAAAATTACCTAGCAATGTTAGTGTAGCCAAACAAAACCCAGTATTATAGCTGCAAGACACGAACGGGAAAAAAAAAAAACAAAAAAACAAAAACAAAATTGTTCAACTACTTACTGAGGCATCCCATGGGTATAAAAGATTTTTTAGTGTGCTGGTAATGCGATTATAGAGACAAGCGTTATAGTGCAATTGATTGAAAACTGAAAAAGAAAATTCAACTAATTATATTATAACAATTAATGTTCAAAACTGTGTTTTTAGCATATTAAAAAATTCTGACCGCATGTGAAATAGAAATCAAGGTAACAAGTAAAACACTAATATCATTAGGAGTTGACAATCATTTGTTTATTATTTATTAACACGTGTTGAATTTAACGTTTGACTCAGTGTTCAAATTGAAAATGGGTGGGCCGTGGGCTTCAAAGACAAAAAGGAATGTTTTAATATTTTATGGGCTAGGCTAAGAAGAATTTAGATTTTCTCCTAAGCTAATGAAGAGGATCCTCTTCATCAATCATCCTGGGTCGTTGGATTTTTATCCAACGACTACAATCATTATAATTTTAAAAGGACCTTCCTGTTTGTAGCCATTGGATAAAAATCTAACGGCTCAGGATGATTGATGAGTAGGATCCTCTCCATTAGCTCAGCAGAGGATCCAAGTCCGGCTAAGAATATAGCTCACCAAATGAAGACATCATATAGAAGTAAATATTATCTTCCTTTTTTCTTATAAAACGGAAATTATCCGTTAATACTTAATTCACCATTTTCAGAAAAAGGAAATTCTCCTTGACCTTTACCAAACATAAAATAAAGCCTCCTTTTTTGTTTTTTGGAAAAAATAATAAAGCCTCCTTTGGCCTATGTCAAACTTGTCATACAAAGCAGGCGTCTGGCTCTTTTGTCATGTCCCGTGGGAGGTCGGTGACTCGGTTTCCTTTTCATTTCATTCTCTTTTGTTTTTTTTCCTAATTACATTTTTTATAACAAATAAAGAAAAAAATGAGATCAGTTAGTACTATGATTTAGTAGTATTCCTCTTCACTTGTAAGTGAGAGATCTTAGGTTCGATTCTCACCAAAGACGAATTTGAACCATATTGGTGCTATTCCATTGTGAGACTTAACCCATCATTTTTCCATTAGTGTGAATTATTGTTTGTTTAAAAAAAAACAAAATTTTCATTAAGTGTAACTTATAATTCTTTAATGTATAGCGTTATATCATTATTAAAAAAACAAAAATCAGTAAAAATCAAACTCGCATCAATACATAATAATTAATTTATGCCACCTCACTAAAGCGTTATTTGAAAAATGAAATAATCACAATTTCCTACATAATCATAGTTTTTTTTTTTATTTTTCCCCCGCCAACCTAAAACAAGCCGCATTGGCAAAGCTGTCAATTGTTAGGTAAGGGTAAACGTGACCCGACCCAATGATCGTCATTTGGCAAAGGGTAATCTGGTAAATCACACAATGATACAATAAGGGCCGTTTGGTAGTCTCGTATGTTGCTTGTCCCATTACAACTCGTAAAGCCAAGTGCGGACTCACCAAGAATAACGTCTTATTTTTATATCACACCCTCTCTCTTTCTCTTCGCACCCACCAAACCCCTCCGTCAGGCTTAAACATTTTCTCGGGAAACAAACAATCAGTCGACCTCTCCAAAGTAATTTCGAACGTCTCTGCTCGAAGCCATGGCCTGTTCCAGCTTAGCGAAGCTTAATGCGGCGTCGTCTCAGTGGATCGGACAGCAGTCCTTCACTCAGCGTCCTGGATCGTCGACTAGCCTCGCTACTCGCCGAGTCGCTGTCCCGATCCGTGCCAAGGCCTACACCGACGAACTCCTCCTAACTGCCGTGCGTATTCTCTTTAACTTGTTTTCGTTTCGCTAATATTTATGCACAATTCGAGGTTTTTGTTTGGTGATTTCATCGCTGGCTGAAAGTTTGAATCTATTTTAGACTGATCATTTTCTTAATTTTTTTTGTGATTTGATTTGATTTGATTTGTTTGTCCGGATGTGAATTTGATTTGTTTGCTTAATTCAACTGATTAATATGTCTTGCTTAATCAATTGATTAATATGTCACTATCACTGTCTTGTCTAGTAGTATTCCGCTTATGAAACGTCTCATGTTCGACTCGCTCAGACGGCGAGTTTCTTACCTAATTATTATGCTCATCGTGTGGTCTAGTGCTATTCCTTTCAGTTGATTAGTATATCACTATCACTACGGTGTCCAGTAGTATTCCGCTTCACTAGGAAGTGAAGGGTCTCATGTTCGACTCGCTTAGATGGCGAGTTTCATACCTAATTAGTATGGCTTATCGTGTGGTCTAGTGCTATTCCTCTTCAATTGATTAATATATATGTTCTTGTTTCCTATGGACTTCCTAAAGAGAATAAATAGATTTGGTGTTCGATAGAATTGTTGAAGATTTTGGTGACTAGATTGGAAAGTTGTGTTTCAACTTTCCTGTGTAGTTTGATCTAACACTGCTTGTAATTGATTTTATTGATTTCTCAGTCACAGCTCTATTATTATATATTTTAACTCGTTTTTGCTTGTTTTTGGATGGTACAGAAAACTATTGCATCCCCTGGTCGAGGTATACTCGCTATTGATGAATCAAATGCAACTTGTGGAAAGAGGTTAGACTCGATTGGGTTGGACAATACCGAGGTTAACAGACAGGCTTACAGGCAGCTTTTGTTGACGACCCCTGGTCTTGGTGAATACATTTCTGGTGCCATTCTTTTTGAGGAAACACTTTACCAGTCTACAACCGATGGGAAGAAATTTGTGGATGTTTTGCGCGACCAGAAAATTGTACCTGGAATCAAAGTTGATAAGGTAAGATGCCACTAGAAATCTGGGTTCTATATAGTTTGTGAAATTTCTTTACATACTTCAGATGAGATCCTTGATTGTCATTCACGTGCTTCTTTTGTGGTTCAGGGTTTGGTTCCCCTCCCCGGGTCTAACAATGAGTCTTGGTGCCAAGGCTTAGATGGATTGGCTTCACGTTCTGCGGAGTACTATAAGCAAGGTGCTCGTTTTGCTAAATGGTAAGTTAACTAGTATCTCTTGTGGACATCTGCTATATAGAGTTTCTACTATTGTTCAGTCCATTTGGTCTATTCTAGTTAACAGATAAACTTATCGAAGTGTCCTCTCATTGAAATGTGCAGGCGTACAGTTGTTAGCATTCCTTGTGGTCCTTCTGCTCTAGCTGTTAAGGAAGCTGCCTGGGGACTTGCTCGTTATGCTGCCATTTCTCAGGTATGTTCAATTTTAGATAGCTATGTTAGTTGGATTTGGTAAAACATTTTATGTTGTAAGAGTGAAATTATTTTTTGCCAACTTGAAAGTAAAATATAGATATTTCCTTTTTTTTTTTTACCCATTGGTAATAATTGTAAAACATTCTGGGTATGATTCATTGGTATGACATTATTTGCAGGACAATGGTCTTGTGCCCATTGTAGAGCCTGAGATTCTTCTCGACGGGGACCACCCAATCGAAAGGACACTTGAAGTTGCAGAGAAGGTCTGGGCAGAAGTATTCTATTACTTGGCCGAAAACAATGTGGTGTTCGAAGGAATCCTTCTTAAGCCTAGCATGGTTACCCCAGGGGCTGAACACAAGGAAAAGGCTACTCCAGAAGCCATTGCAAAGGCTACCCTCACAGTACTTAAAAGGAGAGTTCCTCCCGCAGTGCCAGGAATCATGGTAAGATTGTTGCAAACAATACCGAACTGTACAACTTGTTTTTTCACCTTCTGGCGTTGTTGAATATTACTACAATAATATTACTAAAAGAATGTAATACTCATGATATTTGTTACCATCGACCCATGGGCTAATTGATATTTCCTCTGTTTACTTCTCAGTTTTTGTCAGGAGGACAATCCGAAGCAGAAGCAACCCTCAACCTTCATGCAATGAACCAGAGCCCCAACCCCTGGCATGTATCCTTCTCGTATGCACGTGCCCTCCAGAACTCTGTGCTTAAGGCATGGCAAGGACGTCCTGAGAATGTGGAGGCCGCACAAAAGGCACTTTTGGTGCGAGCAAAGGCAAATTCCTTGGCTCAGCTAGGAAAGTACTCTGCCGCAGGTGAGGACGAGGAAGCCAAGAAGGGTATGTTCGTCAAGGGCTATACATACTAAGCCAGAGTCTGAGGTAATTCATTCCTCTCCTTGGGAGTTGAAACTCGAGACGGGTGTAATTTACAGCAGTTTCTTTTTCGGTGCTAGCGTATGCTTGAGTAAAAGCTTTTTGATTTCTTTCTTCCCCATTAGAAGACTCGAGGGCTTGAATAAGACCGATGATAAAACGATATGTTTTGCAAATTGTAACTTATGAAGGTGGGAGTAGTGAAAGTATTTCTATCCTCTCAAGGTTAAGATCCTCCTATTTATTTGTGATTGTTGAGATTGTTTCGTGCTTCCTGTCTAGTAGTTGACTGAGTTTGGAAATGCTTTTAAAATGATTAACAGCGCTTTGGAATCAATCTTTATGTAAGTGTATGTGAATCCTGGAAAGCACTCAAATTCTTTGTTCAAGAAGCACATAACTAGTGCAGTATTGCATAAAAATATAAGCAATCTTGAAGAAGCATCACTTCCAAATGAGGCCGATATGCACTTTTTCCTCTCAATGACATTTTTAGATGACAATAGCAACTCCTTTTCTGAAAATTGACGTGAAATATTAGAATTACTATGAATTTTTCTCAATTTCCTCAGGTACACAAATAAAAACTATGTGAGTGCCACAATAAATCCGTAACTCAATGCCTAAATAAAACCTTCCAACCCTATACCTTGCACATAAGTTGTCATCTAAAATAAATTTTTTATCTGGAAAAAGTGAAAAAGCATGTATATTTTCTTGTAAAATCCGGGTAGAAAGGAATCTGGATAGGATCATAGGATCCGAGAAGCGTGTTTGTTCATCGTACATCATCTGGTCAGAAATGATTTTAAATAATTTTATTTAAAATTAAACACAAACAATACCTGACAAAAATCGATCGCATAATATACTATGAACGGACATGATTTATGAATTCTCTGGATATTCACCGAAAGGATCCGGAGAGGATCCTGTTGGGGCAGAAGGGGGCATCGAATTTTGTTTTATAAAATAAAGATAAATAAATTGTAAATTCCAGAGTCTGAAAAGCGTTTTATCTGCAAAAGAGGCCCAGAGCATAAGATGTACCAGGTGCAGTTTAAAGCCCAAAGTGCAGCGCTAACGTGCGAACTCAAAGTACACTAAAACTCTTCGCTTCCGGAGACTCATTCCTCTGATATCGAACACGACGCCACTTTGCTGCCTCACCTTGCATGCCCTCTGTTTTCCTCCTACTCCTCCCCCATCTCCTCCGTCTCTGTACAATTCCCTTGGGGCCGTCGCCTTCGCATCCAAAACCCATTGCCTCCTCCTCCAAACCCTCACTCCTGGCGATGAAGGACCGGCCTCCTTCCTCGTACGGCTCCGTCTATGTCCCTCCCCACCACCGCCTCCGCTCCGTCATCAGCACCCCCAATTATACCTCCCCTGCTTCAATCGGCTCCAAGCTCCGCGAAAACCAGACTGCTGCTGCTGCTCTCAACCGGAGGAGCAGCACCAATGGTGCTCTGGCGTACTACCAGACTCAGCAGCAGCAGCTGCAGCAACAGGAGCAGTTTCAGAAGCCCAAGCTTCAGCACACTTCTGCTTACGACGACGGCGTTTCCGAGGAAGGCTCCGATCGCGAAGTTGAGTTACCGTCGCATCCGGTGAGGTTTTATATGTGAATTGTGCGCGCGTAGAGTTGTTAATTGGGTTTCAACTAGGGCTCAGACTCTGAATTTTGGAAGTGGTAGTTGGGTGTTTCATTTATAGCTTTTGATTTGGTTGTTGATCGAGTCGTGTACTTGGTGCGATGTGAAATGCAGTGTTGATTTTCTATTTGCGGTTCGGGTAGTTTATTCGAAGCTTAATCTGATTAGGTTGAGGACGATGATTGAAAGTAGTGGAGAGATTTTGTTGAGTTTGGTTTAGCAGCTTAAATCTTTCAATTTCATTTGTACTGCTTTCCATTGCATACTCAAAGGCATTGGGAGTTAAGAAAATCACTTTTGCCCGTTGGGAGTTAAGGTGGGGAGTTTTCCAGCCACATTTTCCCTCGCAGACAATATATGGAGTGTTTTCGTTAGCCCTGCATGGAGTTCTCATCAACCACTAATGGCTCGAAATTGCATATTAATTTAGCCTTTTCATGCCCGTACATCTTAGGTTAATTCAAGGCGTACCATTATGACTGATTTATTAAGGCATCAAAACATGATGTTTACAGAGATTTTTATCCAGTTGAAAGGTATAACATAGATAGATGCTTATGGTCTTTGTTTATCTGAACATTGCAGACACTGAGTCCTTACTCATCTGATATTGATGAGTGGAAACAGAAATTAACCATGCTGTTACGTGACAAGACGAAGCAAGAGTTGGTTACGAGGGAGAAAAAAGATAGACGCGACTTTGATAAAATAGCTGCTTTGGCAAGCAGAATGGGGCTTTATAGGTATCTTTGGTTTTTGTCAGCGTTTAAGTGTTTCATTAACTTTATAGAAGTCTGACTGTAAGGATTTTTTACAGCCATCTGTATTCGAAAGTTGCTGTGTTTAGTAAGGTTCCACTGCCAAACTACAGATTTGACCTGGATGATAGGCGCCCTCAGAGAGAGGTAATTCTGATTGTATTGTTTTCCTTAAAGTTGACGTTTCTGTTTAACATAATCTTATAGTCATTCAAAACATACTGCCTTTAATTCACTGAGTTCTAGTGCTAATGGGGATTCCTTTTGTTGATAACCCTCACTTCTTGCTCCACCATCTTCAGTTGATGTTTCTTATTTTAATTTGTCCCAACATGACTAGTTTACTTATGTGAAAATGTAATAATGGATTAGCTACGAGTTTAGGATGGCTTCCCTCCACCTCATGATGTTTTTAATGCCTGAATATTTTGTACTTCATTCTACACGGTTCTTACGTGAAGGTTTTTAAATTTGAAAGGTGACCTTGCCTCTTGGGTTGCTGAGGAGAGTTGAGAGCTATCTTGGAGAGTTCCTTTCCCAGAAGTCTAGGACAAGGAAAGCTTTCAAAATCTTTCCTTTTCTAGATCAAACAGTAGTGGCAGCATTGCTACTGACGAAGGGCTTTTTGAGCAACCAGAATCATTTGCGTCGAGTAAGGGTGTGATGGAAAAACTTCTTTGGCGGAGAAGTATGCAGCTGCGCGATAAGCAACAAGCTTGGCAGGTTTGTCTTACCTCGGCAGATTGCTCTGCATGATTGCATTCACTTATAACTCATAAGATGAATCATGTGTTTTGTTCTATGTGTTTGTGATATATATTTTTATTTCAGGACTCTCCTGAAGGTAAAAAAATGCTTGAACTTCGTAGAAGTCTTCCTGCTTATAAAGAGAAGGATGCATTATTGGCAGCAATTTCACGGGATCAGGTTAGTAATTATTTTTTCAGGAAAAATTCACGCAGGACTCTTATTCTGGCTTTGGTCCTAGTTTTACAATTCGGTAGTTGGCCTGTGTTGATGGTCAGCTCTTTTCTCTTGTAAGTGGTGGTCATTCCCTTCTTTGTTTTATGGGTTGCTTTCAAAGGTAAGGTAGTAGATGTGGATACATGGTGAATCATGCAATTATTTTAGTTCAATTATTCAAGGTGGCCTGTAACCTGACAGTGTACTTTTTGGCACGTTTGTACCTGCAGGTCGTTATCATATCAGGTGAAACTGGCTGTGGTAAGACTACTCAAATTCCACAATTCATTTTAGAATCTGAGATAGAAGCTGTTCGTGGAGCTGTTTGTAGTATTCTATGTACACAGCCTAGACGGATATCTGCTATGTCTGTTTCTGAAAGAGTTGCTTCAGAGAGAGGAGAGAAATTGGGTGACTCGGTGAGTTTCTCGGGATACTTGACCAAATTATTACCCTTAAATTAAAAAGAACTTCTGGTGGTTTCTTTTTCTTTTAACCTTTTCCTTGCATTCCTTTGGTTTTAGGTTGGGTATAAGGTTCGGTTAGAAGGTATGAAGGGAAGGGATACTCGCCTTCTCTTTTGCACCACTGGCATTTTGTTGAGAAGATTACTAGTTGATAGAAATTTGAAAGGTGTAACTCATGTGATTGTGGATGAAATTCATGAACGTGGAATGAATGAAGGTAACTTAGAGCTAGATCAAGGCTTCAATTTTGGATGATGAGGGGTGATTTCTCACTGTAATACTTTGATGCCAGATTTTCTGCTTATTGTTCTCAAGGATCTCCTTCCTCAGCGACCAGAACTGAGGTTGATTTTGATGAGTGCAACCCTAGATTCTGAACTTTTCTCATCCTACTTTGGTAGGGCTCAGATAATTCATGTTCCAGTAAGTTTGAAATTCCAGTGTATTTCTGTTAAAAGTTTGTATTTCCTATATTTGAGGTGGTTGTTGCGTATTTCCGTTTGCTTCCTGAGGGAAGTCTTAATGATGATTGCAGAGATGGATAATAATGTCTGATATGGTTTTTCTATCTCTGTTGTTTTCCCTCTAAACTAGGGTTTTACATATCCAGTTCGGACTCATTTTCTGGAGGATGTTCTGGAAATTACAGGATGCAAATTAACTCCATACAATCAGATTGATGATTATGGCCAAGAAAAGATGTGGAAAATGAGCAAACAGGCACCAAGAAAGAGGAAAAGCCAAATTGTTTCTGTTGTTGAGGTATACAAGTTACTGTGTAAACAGTTTTGTCCTTTTTTGTTTTCCGTATCATCTCAATTTATCCCTCATGGAATGTATTCAGGACGCACTTAAAGCAGCCGATTTTAAGGGGTATAGTCCACAGACTCGGGAGTCTCTAGCATGTTGGAATCCTGATAGTATCGGTTTTTATCTGATTGAGTATCTCTTGTGCAATATCTGTGAGAGCGACAAGCCTGGTGCCATTCTAGTTTTTATGACTGGGTGGGATGACATCAATTCTCTGAAGGAAAAGTTACATGCCAATCCTCTATTAGGCGATCAAAGCCGAGTCTTGTTGCTAGCATGCCATGGTTCTATGGCAAGTACTGAGCAGGTAATTTTTAGTGCTCCAATAGTTGTACTATCGCTAGCATGTTGTGCATGCTTGTTGTACACTGTTCGGCATATATTGACTTAATTGTCAATTAATTAATTAATGCTGCCATAATTTGTTTTCACATTTAGTGATCCATCCTGGATAGATAATTCCATAGTTCTTTGTTATCTATGGTGGTGAATTAAAGAATTACTACCGAATCTACTTTCTAGCCAATTTTCATATGGTGTTTTCTCTTATTTTCATCGTTTCCATGTTGTGACTGCATGCAGAGGCTAATATTTGATGAGCCTGGGGATGGAGTGAGGAAAATAGTGCTGGCTACTAATATTGCTGAGACAAGTATCACAATTAATGATGTTGTTTTTGTACTTGATTGTGGAAAGGCAAAAGAGACTTCATATGATGCACTGAACAATACTCCTTGTTTGCTTCCTTCCTGGATTTCCAAGGTTTCTGCTCAACAAGTAAGGATATGTTCTGGCTGAAGATTTTTCTCTCTTAGACGAAATCTATCCTAGGTTGTTAACTACATTGTTGTGTGCATGCAAGTGTGGTAAAATGAGTAGCAGAGAAAACGTTCCTGAAGGCAACCTCATCTTTCTGTTTTTTTAATTCTTTTGAGATCATTAGGTTTTCTGTATAAACACCCAGCAGGAGACGGTCTATAAATGCTTATTTACATGTTGGTCTTTCTTTATGAGTGTGCATGCTTATGTGATTTCTTGTGGGCAACTTTGGTTTTCCTTTATGTTTTTCAGCACATATCAAGTTTCAGTCTGTTACATTGATTGGTTACAATCTTCTCTGCTTATATATTGTAGAGAAGAGGAAGAGCAGGACGTGTCCAGCCAGGGGAATGTTATCATCTCTATCCTAGATGTGTCTATGATGCATTTGCAGAGTATCAATTGCCAGAGATTTTGAGGACACCTCTGCAGTCTCTCTGTCTGCAAATAAAAAGTTTAAACCTCGGAAGCATTTCTGAGTTCTTATCTAGGGCTCTGCAGTCACCAGAATTACTCGCGGTAACACTGTAGCAGTCAATTTATATTTCTCTACCTAATGTTATTTTAACTTAAATCTTCAATTGCATAATTTTTTGTTGCTGAAAGCTTATTGAGAATTGTTGTAATTTGCTTTTCATTGTAGCGTTACTTTCTTAAACTGATTAGAGCTAAAGATTGTTAATTCCTTAGCAATCAGTGCCTGTGCTTATTAATGTCTGTCATGTTATCTTAGTGGCATATGGTGGTTTAGTTGCACCCTGCACACGTGCAGCTCAAGGCTTACCCTAAATTGTTCCTCCTGAAATGATGTTGTGCTTATTTGTAAATTTTGCTGCTCATCTGCAATTCACCTTATGTCTCTTGATATCTTTTACAGGTGCAAAACGCCATAGAGTATTTAAAGATCATCGGGGCCTTGGATGAGAATGAGAATCTGACTGTTTTAGGTGGGGAGGGATTTATTATTCTTTTAATATTTCAATTATGCATTGTGATGCTTGCAACTCTTTGTAATGGTTGAGAGTTTAAATTTGAAAATCATTAGCCTAATGCAGTTTAAATCACTTGACAGGACGCTATCTAACTATGCTTCCTGTTGAGCCAAAACTTGGAAAGATGCTCTTGGTAGGTGCCATCTTCAACTGCCTGGATCCGGTTTTGACTATTGTTTCTGGCCTTAGTGTCAGAGATCCTTTCCTTACACCATTTGACAAGAAAGATGTAAGCCACTCTCCCATTTCATTATGTATATCGTGCTCTTTATTTCTTCGTCAGAACTGGAGGCCAAATAGTTGAATTGTTATTTTGACGTGCTTGCTCAAATTATTGTTTTTGTGGATATATTGCTGTGCCTGGCTGTACTAGTTGGATTTATTTAGTTATATTCCTTGTTCACATTGTAATTATGTATCACTTACTTTAAAACAAGACTATGAGGGAGGAGCGAGTCTAGAATTAAAGATAATATATTTTCTTCGCATCTGGTTTTGGCTCGGTGATTAGAGGCCTCTTAGCGACAAATTGTTGGCTGAAGTCGTTTTTAGTCATTTTCAGTGGGGATACAGCATTGTAAAGTTGCATCAGCCTGTATCATTATCATTAAAAACAATTTATGATAAATATTGTATTTGGTTGTCTTTGTAGCTTGCTGAGGCTGCAAAATCTCAGTTCTCCGGGACAATAGTGATCACCTTGCACTTGTGCGGGCCTATGAGGGCTGGCAGGTTGCTGAAAGAGACTTTGCTGGATATGATTATTGCTGGAAGAATTTTCTTTCAGCACAATCGATGAAAGCTATTGATTCCCTTAGGAAGGAGTTCCTCTCTTTGCTTAGGGATACTGATCTTGTTGATACCAACACCACCACTCATAATGCATGGAGTTATGATGAGCATCTCGTCCGTGCAGTTATTTGCTATGGCCTGTATCCTGGAATCTGCTCTGTTGTGGTAAGCATAGATCCATTTTCTTTTCCTTCTTTAATATAGCTGAGCAAGATCTATTCTGTTCACTTCCCTAAATTCTTGATGCTGTCAATCTCCTACATATGTTGGATTCATGATGTTTATATCATAATGAATACATGTCTTACTAATCAAATTGGGAAGTAAAGATAAGTTAACCATAAGAATGTAACTGAATTTGCTTTAGTGTTTGTTATTGAGTTATATGGTTTGTCCGATACGCACAAGTAGGATTCCATTTCTTCTCATATAATTTTCTTGAGGACTTACATATATTGAATGCAGCACAATGAGAAGTCATTTTCGCTGAAAACCATGGAGGATGGCCAGGTGCTGCTATACTCGGTAAGCATTCTTGTGCATCGGGTTACGAAAAAGTTGGCTCTCTTCTGTTTCAATTTAGTCTCATGCTCTTTTCATTTGTCTAGAACTCTGTCAATGCTAGGGATTCTAAAATTCCATATCCATGGCTGGTTTTCAATGAGAAGATAAAGGTGAACTCTGTTTTCCTACGGGATTCAACAGCTGTGTCTGACTCAGTGCTCCTCCTATTTGGTGGAAGTTTTTCGAATGGGGATGTTGTAAGTATTTTGGTTCTGGATGCCTTTTGTTTTCTGTACAAGTGATATAATGCAATTGATTCCTGTTCTGGCAGGATGGACACTTGAAAATGCTGGGAGGATATTTGGAATTCTTCATGAAACCTGCTATAGCAGAAATGTATCAATGCTTAAAAGAGGAACTTGATGAGTTAATTCAAATCAAAGTACGTGAAGCTATGAGCAAACTTCATTTCTCTTAAGTCTTAACCTGATGGAGCTCTGTTGTTTCTGTTATTATCGTTTCTTTTACTTCTCAATGTCTGGTCTCCTTTCTACTTTACTTTCCCAGTTGCCCAGTGAAGTGGATTTTGAATGTATTTTCTCCACATGTTACCGCTGGCTAATGTCAATTATTGTGAATCCTGAACAGCTACTGAACCCCAGGATGGACACACACAGTTATCATGAACTCCTTTCTGCAGTGCGGTTGCTGCTCTCGGAGGATCAAGGTGAAGGTAGATTTGTATTTGGCCGCCAGGTCCTTGCACCCTCAAAGTCAAAGCCGTCTGTGGTGGCAGCACAGCCAGCCTTGGTTTCAAGAACTGAAAGTGGACCCGGGGGTGACAATTCCAAGAGTCAGCTCCAGACATTGCTCACACGAGCAGGATATAGTGCACCCACGTACAAAACTACGCAGCTCAAGAACAGCCAGTTCCGAGCTACAGTAGAGTTTAACGGAATGCAAATTATGGGCCACCCATGTAACAACAAGAAGAGTGCAGAAAAAGATGCGGCAGCAGAGGCCATTCAGTGGCTGGTGAGTGGAACACAAATGGGCCATGAGTACATCAATCATATGTCAATGATGTTGAAGAAAAGCAAAAAGGAGCACAAATAAATCAACTGTTTGCTGTTTTCCCTCTCGAAAAAGGACTTTACGAGGGGGCGGTGAGCACAACTTATGGTGCATGCTTCGGAGAGACTTAGAATCAATGTGGTCACAATGTCCGACTTTCTACCTGTCGCAAAAAACAGTTAAGGTCGGGCAGCATTATCAACTAAAAAGCCAGCAGACCTGGCCTTGTATCTACATTCTTTTACACCCATAATTGATCAGACATCGCCAGCAAATAGTATCCGAGGTGCCAAATTTGTGGTTGGTTTTGGCTTCTTGGATCATCTGCATCGGGACATAAAGATACATCGGAGCTAAAGTTGAGGGGATGGAAGTCGACGTTTTTGGCCATTTCAGTTGTTGCATTTGGATCAAGACATTGATGGTGACCAAGGTATCTAATCAAAGATGGGTACAATTGTAGTTAAACATTACTTAGCGTCGAGGAGAAATATACACAACGCATTCGCACAAGTGAAAAAAAGTGACTTCACACGCCGGGCTCAGATTTTCACTTTGCTGTAACATATTATTCTTCTGGATAGCTTGCAAGGCTAGTGTAGTGTAATCGTAACTTCCTTCTCTCCCCTGTGTTAGGCCATCTTCAACCGGGATGGCTAAATATAGTCCTGTTCAATATTTTGGTCCGGTAAAAAATTATTTAAAAAAAATAGTATCAGGCTATACTCATACATCGTCTCCAATCGAAGGCCTAAACGTAGCCTCATCAATAATGGTTCGGTGAGCTTTATAGAATTATAACTCAAATCATCTGTTAGAAATAAATTTTAAGACAAATTATGCTGTTTTTAGGTTTTGTGCTTTTAGCCCTCAATTGGAGATGGCTTAATGGCTTCCAGTATTATCCTGGATGGATGGATTTAAACCTGACACACTTGGGCTCACCAAACGGGCAAGCGCACAAATGGTAGAGTGGGAGTGAAACTTACATAAAACGGAGAGTGATATGCAACTTGGGATAGGTAAATTTTTCTCGCAGAGATGTTAAACTTGAGTAAGCAAAGTACAAAAACACAGGCGGATTGGAAATTTTACATATTTTGCATGTGGGGACCTATCCATACCCAATTGCCCATATAACGACTTCCACCTGCATGTGACTGTTATAATAGCATGGGAGATAAAACCGTGGGTCTTTGATTTCGCTTTATTAAAACAAATTCTATTTCTTTCCAAGAAAAAAAAAAAAAGAAGGGACCACAATCACTTTTCAATTAAAATAACTTTTTGCAAAAAATCTTGAACCCGGCTTCTCTGCCCTTCCAGTTTTCATACATTCTCATCCCCTCTTATTTTGTGCGGTCATGGTTATGTCAACATTTTATATTGATTTTTTTTATAGAGATAATAAGAACAAAAGCAATAGTGATATAAAATGTTGACATGACTTAACCGTGATCATACAAATAGAAGGGGATGAGAGTGTATGAGAACTAGGAGAGTAGAGAAGCCAGATCTTAAGAGCAACTTAGACGGATCAGACCATGGTGCAGAGACATAATTTTAGCCTAGAAGGTCAAAAAGTCTCAATTTGAAACGCCTTCTTGATCTTATAAAAATTACCATGTCGTGTGGTAAGTAACCGACCATTATCGTTTTGAGTATAGTATGTTGTCCTCACCATCCTTTCCCTTAAATCTAAACCCTAAACCTGTATGATTATCTTACTCTCTCTCCCTCCACTGATCCCCAAACTCGAGTCTCAAAAGCAATAGATTGCATGAACTCCCTAGGAGCCACAAGCCTCAAATCAAACCCGATAAAAGAAATTAAAATAAAAAGTCAGATTGGAGTCTTAAGCCTACGAAAAACTTTGAAAATGATAAGTATAACACTAAATTTCTTTGCATAAAAAAAAAAAAAAAATATCAGGATGAGCCTTAAACCATCCTAGTACCTTCGTAGCTCTGCCTCTGAGACCAAATGCATTTAAGTCAAATAACACTGCACTAGGATTGTTCCCAGCCACAAACCAATTGAAGCATCGTTGGCATTTTGTGATGATAAACTAAATTAATTGTTTAAAATATGGAAAACACAGAAAGCAAATTTCGATCCCACTTCTTCCTCGAAATGCGACAACGATACGGCTGTCGGGTTTTAGGCTCTTATTGATTCGGTAAATAATGTTGAAAAAAAATATGGAATCTGAACCGTAAGAGACGAGTATGGGACAGGCTGGGAAAGCTCTCTGCCCCTTTCATGTCCAATGGTCCATATGACCGTCTAGTTCTTAGGACGCATTAAACTTGAAGCATATTACATTTTGGGTAGATATTTAGGGAGGTGACAAAGACTGGTTCTTTTTGTGCCCAAATGAAGCTCTCAAATCTCCTCAAAGTCTCAAATCATGAATTTTTCAGTATGTGCCATTGCACTTCCACATTATATTATTATTTTATTTATATTGTAATACGTTAATTAATGTGCTAATCATGCAAACTGGCAAATGGATCGTGTCGTGTCAAATCCGTTATTTCAACGGGTTCGTAACAAGTTACTTAATAACAAACTGATTTGTTAATACGTCGTGTTAGTTCGTGTCGGGTTAATGGGTCAAACAAGAAATTGTTATGCCTAATGTCAAAATCTGACAAACAATATCTTATCGTGTTCTTAACGGGTGACTCAATAATGACTTGACTCGTTAACGAGTTCTTAACGGATGATTCGATAATAACAAGACATGTTAACATGTTAACTCGAAACTTGTTATTTTCGTGTCAGGTGAACTTGTCAAGCTTAACTATGTTCATGACATATCAATCGTGTTGTGTACTCATTTTGTAACACATTAATGTAACAATATAACGATTACACTGAGAAAATTCTTGAAACAGAAAATTCTCGAAACCATAGGACCATGTGAGGAGGAGGAAGCAGATTCGTCGTTGCGCTGTGTGGTCGTTGGATCCGGTAGCGAACTGAAATTGACGGAAGTAAGTAAGGTTGGCGGACCCCGTTGGCCCTTATATGTTAACAAACTCAAATCAGAAAACAAATAAAAGAATGCAAGTGTGTGGGTGGATTGTGTGCGTAGGGAGCACAAGCTTGGGCCACTTAGTCCGATCGCACATCGCAGGGTTTGTGAATCCCGTGACATTAATTTAACGAGTCTCAACTTTTATAGAAAATAAAATACTAGGAAAAAGGAGGAACCTGTCAGTCTACATAGACCATGCAATTAAATACAACTGATTCCTAATCAGAGATCTATCTCGCGACCATTGGGTTGAAATGAAAATGTTAATTTAGGTACGCGTTTGATGGAGAAAGGTTTTGATTGGGATATCCAATCATGCTATTTGTGAAACAACTCTTACAAAAGTATATCATTTTTCTTGAATTTTGGTGCCACTTGACCTTTCGCTGGTCTCATCTGATGTAAGAGTTTTTTATTTAGGTGACCTTACCAAAATTGCTCGCGCATTAGAATAGGTTTAATCGTCAAATTTCACAAACATTTTGTTGTTTATAGTTACAAGAGAAACTAAACAAAGAAATGCATGTACAACAGAGGTTTGTACAACCAATGTTCTAAAAAACGGCTTAGGCGCTGGGCAATGGTGAGCCGAGATGTTTTCTTGCAAATCGGTGGGAAAAATCGGATGGGCTCTAGGCGGGGTAGGCGGTTTTTTTTTTTTTTTTTCAATGAAATGAAAAAAAAAAAAAAAAATCCTATCTAAGTCTAAGTGTTTAAAATTGTGAACTTATTGTACATGTGTCATCCTATAATATTTCTCACTAGGTTATATGGCATATATGCTTAATGTGTTTTTAAATTTTAGATTTGTTGGATACTCTTTTTGCATTTTATCATTATTTTATTATCTTATCTATGAATTTCATAAAAGTATAATTTTTTTGTAAGTGTCAATATGTACTTATTTATAAGATATACAAGAAATTTACCTAAATTCGCTTAGATCTCGCCTAACCGCCTAAGCGCTAAGCGCCAGAACACCGCTCAACTAACGCCTAGCGTTTTTTAGAACCTTACGTTTAACAAAGGAAATGGTTGAATGAGCAAGTTTTGAATTCAACGTTTTCGACTAATTCTAAAGTCAAATCTCATAAAATTGAAATTGATCCATAAAAATAAAAAAGAGAAATGCATGCACCATGGTCCATGAAGGGTATGTGTGTACAACAAAGGGACGGGTTTGATGAAGTCATAAGTGGAGCCATATCTTGATGTGGAACAACTCAAAGCAAATATTCCCCAAAACACAGAAGCGTTGGTAGTCGTAGTACCACCAGCTGGATTATTCTTCTTCCTACCTCCGTTCAACATCAAACTACTACAAATTATTATTATCATGATTATTATTATTATTTTGTGGTGCTCTCTCTTCGTTTTCTCATTCAATACTTATGAGAATATTTAATCACTCTCAAGAGTGATGATGATGCTCAGCATCTTATTTATTGTAGGTGAGTTTAATTTTTAAGATCTGTGTAATGAATAAATATAAATCTCAAACTTTAAACTCATCCGATGATACTAAATATGGTGGTGATCATTACTATCACTTGAGGGTAGTGAGCATTACTGCCACGTTAGGATAGTGAATAAAAATACACCCAATATTTATTCACCAATTATCCCGTTCACTTTGGCTTGTTTTATAATAATTGAAAGTGCTTTTAGAAAAAATGTGTTCGGGTTCCAAAATCATTTAAAGTGTTTTCTACAATAAGCACTAGTTATGGGCTTCTTGCATGAAACAATAAAGTGTTTTACAAAATTCATTTATTATTTTACTAAGGATTGATTTTAAAACCATTTCCACAAAAAATATTTTCAATCATTTTAAAAACACTTTCGAATCAACCTTTATTAATTCTATATAGAACCCCCAACCCTACACTTTACACGATTCTTCATCATCATTAAATCAACGCACACGGACCACATTCAGTCATAGTAATCAAGTACCCCAACAAAATTTCAACAAAGTACTTAAGTATTAATCAAATGCCTTTTGTCTTTGATTGGAGCATAATATTGATTAATTTCATTAATCATTTCAAACACACAAGGAAATCTGCAGTAGGTGGCACTAATTGCCAAGAATGATTGAAAGTGGATTTTGACAGTCAAATGTTTTTAATTACATCTATTAGGTAAAGTTAAAAGTGTTTAGGATATGTTTAGTATTCAACTTGAATTTAATTTTTTAACTTAAAAACAATTTTTAAATCTCAACTTGGTAATTCTTGTTTAGTAAGACTATTTTTAAAAAGTAAACTCAAACAAACTTGGAAAATTAGCTTATTCATAAAAAACCAAAAAAGCAGTTTTTGATGTCTTTAAAACTCATCTCTCTCTATTTGATATATTCTTTTTTTTTTTTTCTCTCTCCTCCCAGTCTCTCGTCTCTCTTCCTATATTGCTCTGATTTTTCTCTCCTCTCTCCCAAGGAGGTGGATTGTCTACCCTTCCATTTTCATAGTCTCCTCATGCCCTTTTATTTGTATGGTCACGGTTAAGTCACGTCAATATTTTATATTCCTATTACTTTTTTGTTTTATTATTTCTATAAAAAATTAATATAAAATGTTGACGTGGTTTAACCGTGACCACATATCACAGGAGGGCATGGGAAGAGTATGAAAATGGGAGGGCAAACAATCCACCTCCCTCTCACAATCCTTTCCCTTAGACCTCAACTTTCTCTGTCTCTGTCGTCTATCTCACTCCGGATTCTCTCTCTTCGTTCTCTCTTTGTTCTTTTGATCCTCTCTCTTCTCTCTCCCTTTCTTTGAATACAATTTTGAATTTATACCAAACAAGTTTTTTGGTCTTATGAAGTCTTAAGAAAAAAAAAATTTGGAAATAATAAATTTTTATTTTGGATAGAATACTAAATAGGCCCTTAATTACTTCAAACACATGACAAGTGCTTCTTCTTGCAATGCCTAAACTTTTGCTAATGGTTTGTGTGTGTGAATACTCATGGAAGAGTTAAAAGTGTTTTATGACAATGAACGATACTTTTGACTTTTGAGCGTGTTTGGCAGAAAAAAGTTTAAAATTACTTTTGAAATAAGGAAACAAGAATTTCTAAAAAAAACGCTTTTGAGTAGAGTAGAGGTGATTTCTAAATGGAACTCTCAAATGCTTTTACGTGGTAGTATCGAATGGCTCCAGAGCCGTCGAATTCTGAATTCTCAACAAGGCGTCCACTCGAGTCTTCAGGATACAAGCTGTACCAACATTTTGTACAAGTACCAACTTGTTTAAACGGAAAATGCATACTTTCTTTGGTCACACGGGCTTCTATTTTTCTTGGTCGTTTCCTGCTTGATTTGATCCCCTTTCCGTTTGATAGTCTGATTATTTTATTTGTGAATTCAATTAATCTGAAACGAAGACTTATAATGTTCAGGTTAGAGAATGCATTGTGAGACGGAAGCTCTGAGTAAAATAAGTAGAAAAAGATCTAGGAAATTTGAAAAGACTTTTAGAAAAGACATAAAGTACCTGGAACTAACAAAAGACTTGACATAAAAATGAGCGACACTGAATTCATACAACCGATCTACTTAATGGATAAAACTTTTGTTATTGTTGATGTTGAGTTGTGTGGCTCATGAGTCATAAGTGCTTCTGCTTTTTCTCATCGATGACTCTTTGCAGTGTCGTGCCCGAAGGCCCCTTTCATCATGACATGGACATTGAGAGCAACCCGTGTGTGCTGATTGAATGGCTATGAGTGCACATTTGGTGCTATTCGTCTTATCAATTGTTTTGGTCAAATTTCAACCCAATGTTTTAATTACTTTATAATTGTTTTGATTTAAAGCAATCGATTAAGTTCGTACACAACCACCAATGTTAAAAATGTTTCGTTAACAAGTGCCAGATTAGGTCGTCTACACGTGTAAACGAATCTGAAAATGAGTGGACATTGAGTGCTTTTGGTCTTACTCTTTATCACATGTTTTGGTCAAATTGCATTCTAAGTTTTAATTTTTCATTGTTTTGGATTTGAAGCAATCATATTAAGATCATACACAAGTAAATTAGTAATGCGACGACTAATGTTACAAATGTTTCCACTATGAGTGTCATGATAAGTCGATTATATGTTCAGGTGGATCGCGTGCTCAGTAAATAAGAACTACTAAAATCAGCATTGTCGATGTTTTTATTTATAAGGTACGAATGACAATTTAGTCAATTAATAATATCACAAATGATTCCAAAACAAGTGCTATGGTCAATTGAGTACATATGCAGGCGAATCGTATATCTATAAAATAGGAACAGCCAGAATCAGTATGATATTGGATTTCAATATAATCAATCATCAATGTCACATATGTTTCATAACGACTATTATGATCATTTGACTACATGTGCAAGCGGATCATTGACCCACAAAATAGAAACGACCAAAACCAGCGTTGCCAATGTTTTAACTGACAATATACGAATTCCAATGTAATCAATCATCAATGTCACACATGTTTGCATAACGACTGTTAGGATCAATTGACTATACGTGCGAACGGATTATGACCATTCATGCTTTCTCAAAATAGTAACTACTAGTGCCACGCCCTGATCTCATGACATGACTAAAAACAAACCATTAGTACTACATTGTAGTACCTTTTCATTTTATTTTATGGTTGTACCTAACCTTAAGATTAGACTATCTACGGACTTGATGAAGGGATAAAGCCAGTTGTAGTTCACCATTTTGTTAAACTAAAAAACATAAAGTTCCATAACCACTCAATGGAACTCAACAAGTATGAATCATTACATTCAAGACTACTCAATGGAACCATCCAACCACTAGGATTCCAGACAACTTCATGAAATCCCAAGAATATAGTGCTTCGGACCAACTAAAAAAAATCATGCACGAAGTAGGATTCCAAGCCGACATTGCCATGTTTATGTTGACAAGACAAATTCCCATCGATTAGAATTAGTCTAAACTGTAAAAGATGAATGATATAGTTCAAATAATTGGCCCCTTCAAACGTAATCGATATAGAGAATTCAACCTCGAACACAATGATACATTCTCTTAAACTGATGTAGGCCATGGACCCACGTCATTATTATATTAAACAAGTGGCAGCTGGAATTTAAGTATTATAATTAATACGTGCATTTTTGGAGCTACGATGCATGTGTGGTGCTTTAAATCTATGGCTTATGATTATCTGAAATCTTTTAGTTTTCTAGGAGTTATATTGTATGTCTTTATTTCATTTGTCTTCTTATAGTTCTCACTATAAGTTGCAAGTTTATAAATACTTGTAGTTGTACGGTATAAAAAGAGAGGAAGTTTTTGAAATTATCATATTGATATTTGAGTTGTAAACTCGTTTTTAAGTGTCTTTCTATTGTGAGATTGTTCATTTTTGTTCTTTTAGTTGTTTACGTCGTAGGTTAGTACTAAAAACGAAGTTTTTAAGATTTTTAGATCTCTTCTCGCACTAAAAGATGATAGACCATACGTACCTATTCTTTTACCTATCATTTCATTTTTATTTGACCACCACGTTGCATCCTTTGCATCATAAACTAAAAGGTTACCATCATATACTAGCATCTAAAATAAAATCAAAGGGAGTCAAATTTAAAAAGGCAAGCATGATGAAAAACATGGGAAAAAAAGGAATCAATGGATCATCAATGATAATATCCCGCAATTAAAGAAGATCCCCAGGGGTACTTTCGGCATAAAGGCATCGTTTTTCTTGCCTATTTAATCGTTGCATCAGGCATCTCTCTCAGGTTCTCAGTTCTCAATCCAACCGCATCTGAAAAAACATAAAAACATCTTCAAAATCTCTTCCCCTTTTATTTCTCTGCTGACACATCTTCAAATCTCCCTTTGACCGCCGTGAACTGTCTCTCTCCCCCTCTCTCTCTCCTCTGCAAAATAAATATATAAATACAAATAAATATATATAATTTGGTTTTCCAGTTTTTTTTTTTTGGGTTTTCTCCCATCATCATCCTTGGCCTTTTCGCCGTTCTTGCAGAGAAAGGCTCTACCCGTGTTGTGAGATAAAGAAGAGAGAGAGAGAGAGAGAGAGAGAGAGAGAGAGTGATCCCTTTCTTATTTCACTTTTGGTTCTCTCTGGCACTGCAAAAGCTTCACACATCGTGGATTGGATTGATTAAATACATATCTTTTTCTGTTTAAGTGCATCGCTTATCTCCCTCTTCATAATTTAACTCCCTCTCTCTCCCTATCTGCGCACGCCCTATCCGTCTGTTCGAAGTTCCAAAAAGCTCTGATCCGACGGCCACGATCTTCTCGTCCTTCACTCGTACTACCACTTCCTCTTTATTTCTCTACGTAAGTATTTCTCCCTCTTCAAATACATAGCCTTATTGACCAACCTTTCTCTCTCTTCACTCTTTCTACGCTGATATATGTACATGGGTATTTTTATATCACTATATATACACGCTTTCTGTGTTCTTCTCATTTGTTTAATGTTGTATCTTCATAAATCTTATGTTTTTGTTTCTTCTGTTTCATTCGAAATTATTAATTTTCATTTCGTGAAAAAAACCCATGTCTTGTTTTTAAAATCTGACACTTAATCTTTGATTAGTTCCAACATGCAGTGATTTAACTTTGGATTATATGACTTGTTAACTGATATGGGGATTCTGGATTTTAGCTACTGATATCTGATTTACTTTTTCTGTTGAAATCTGCTCAGGGGGTATTTGAGTTTCTGCATTTCGTTTGCTGAGTGTGTTTACTGCTTGTTAAGTACATGATCAAAGCAGTGTTTGATAGCTTTTAAAGCCGTAAATTTCGAAAATTGCTTGATGAGTATTTTTTGCTAGTGTTGTCTGCAGCTAAATTTGATCTTGTATATATGCGTGTGCTGGTACACCTTATAAGAGTTTGTTAGATTTCGGTGGTACGGTTTTGGTGAACTATTAAGCTTAGTTCGTGTTGTTGAATGTAATCTAGTGATCCTTGCACAGTGTGTATAATTGTTAATTCGTTTCAATTCAATGATGTGTAGAACTTCTTTTGCTTTCTGGGTTTGCAAAACTAGGTTAAGAATTTTGAGCATAGATAAAAACTATAGGGATTAGGTTTGAGAGTCTTGGACCTTAAGCACACATGGGTTAAGTGTGGGGAAGAATTGTTGATGAGCTTGCTTTAGTTTGAAATATTAGATATAAACAGGTATGCGCTTTGCCAAATCAAATACCCTCGAAAAGACATTGGGCAAATCAGTCTATAGATGCCTACTCAATTATGTCCAAAACACACCCCTAAAAGTTTGAACTTTATATGGTTTTGTAGGTGGAAGTGGTCTATATACTTGATTAATTGAAGGATTGTTGTATATTTCCGCTGTCTTTGTAAATTTCTATAAAGGAGAGGTAGAATTTTATGTGGGAAATTTTGTATGGAAGGGGATAGTTACTTTATAGAGGATGATGCTGGATGTTTATAGCCTGTAGGACAACCTGCAGGGACTGTACCTTTATGTAGGGCAAGATGCATCACATTGTGTGTGACTAGATTTTCCATTTCTTCGTCAAATTTATGTCCCAAACATGTAGGACTCAATGGTTTTGTGGGAATCGAATATCTGCTTTGTAACATTCATAACACTACAAGGAATGGGACCTTTACGGAACGGGACACTATACCTTTCTCTATTGGTCTTTGCTTTAGATTTTATGTTACATCAATGACAGTCATCTTGTATTAGGAGTTAGGACCCAATTTGGGAGGTTGTGGATTCTATATGATATGATCTTTTCAAAGCTGAATTCTTTTCAAGAAAAAAAAAAAAGAAAACTTAGGGCTTGTATGGGAAGTGCTTTTAATTCACTCAAAGCATTTTTTGAGAAAATGCTTTTGGGTTCCAAAAGCACTTCCTAGGGTTAACTTGCTTTTGTACTAAGTATTGGTTTCAAAAACATTTTCTCTAAAAATGCCTTCAGTCATTTAAAGGCCCTTCCCAAATGAGCCCTTAATCTTTATAAAGCTGAGGTATTGTGGTGATACTGTGATAGCATATGTGTCTAAAACTACCACTTGCATATCTGTTATAAGTGGGTCATGAATAATTTACTTTTCATAGCATTTTGAAAAGCTTGTGTTTATTTATACTTATCATGCAAAAATAATAACCTTAACATTGTTATATATTATTTGTAGTGAACAAGTAGGCATCCTTGTACTCAAGGCTGATGGAGCCTAATGGTCATAGGAGAGTAAGGAGAAAGGATGTCCTAGAAAATGGTGACATGAGTCAGTCAAATTCAGGTGATGAGCTGGATCCATGGACTGCGTGGGCTTACAAACCTCGGACCATTTCAATGTTGCTTATTGGCGCATGCTTCCTTATGTGAGTGCTCTTTCCACTAAGTAGATTTTCTAAAAATAGTAGGTATACAGGTTATTTTATGGATCACAAACTAAATACTTCTGGTCTTCTGCACCATTTAATACAATCCCTGCCAAAGCTATTGGGGCATCTGATGGTTTTGGCCGAGTAATATTCTCATGGATTTTATTTTCTTCTTCTTACAGTTGTCATATAGAAGTAGTTGAGTTGTTAGATTTCAAGCTTATGTGATTGCATTAGCACGTCAAATTGTCTACCACCGACATAGGTGATGCAATGGTGCTTTTAGGTCCCTCTATTAGGCTTACAGAATTTATTTTCCAATTGTAAATGGCGTTATTAGGTTTTTGTAGTCTCTTTTTAAGGTTTAACAGTGTATCTCTCTAATCATTTGATGAATTTTCGTTCATGCAATGATAGTGACTGTTACAAATTAGCATGCCTTACCCACCACATCCCAGGCCTTAGGTCTCCTTTTATACTCGGCTGGTCATTGTTGAAGAAATTGTGAGCTGTGTTTGTATTAAACAATTGGTTAATACATTTTCTTAGCTTGTTGTCTGTTTAAATGTACCAGTTGGGTAAGTGGATCCCTAGACCCAGAAAGCAGTGCATCTGGAGATGTTGTTACATCTGTAAAAAGGTTAGTTCTTATTTGTTAAATTTGGTGATTAGTTTGACAGTAATACTCTTATTTGCCCCTTACAAATACAATGCTGACTCTTTTCCTGCAGGGGTGTATGGGCGATGATTGCAGTTTTTCTTGCTTATTGCTTGCTGCAAGCCCCATCTACGTAAGTTCTTGGATTGAGCTAGTTGTATATTTTTTATCGTAGAAAAATGTTTCTGCTAACATTTTACTGGATGGTTGTTTCGGTAACGAATGGGATTAAAAAATTTTGATTGGTTTTACTTTTCCTTGTTCGTTTTTCCTATATGAAAGTACTTCTTTTGCTGCTAGTAGTCACAGTAGTAATTGGGTGAGAAATTGTTAGCTTTATGTTCTACTGTGTTTCATACAGAGTGCTTATCAGACCACATCCAGCAATTTGGCGCTTGGTTCATGGAATGGCTGTTGTTTACCTAGTTTCTCTCACATTTTTGCTTTTCCAGGTCAGTTTTTGGCTTTATTATTATCATTGTTTTTATTTTTATAGTATTATAATGAGATTTTTCTTTGTCGGTTCGGTGTATACATGTATGTATGTTGGTATATGCGAGTATAAAACCTGAAAGTCTGTTTGTTGGAAGTTCTAATGTCTTCAGTATTGTGATAGTTAATTTTGGTTTCTCACTTTACAGAAGCGTGATGATGCTCGGCAGTTTATGAAGTTTCTCCATCCAGATCTTGGTGTTGGTAATGCAATTATTATTTTTTCTTTCAAACCTATTTAAGTGGAACTTTAGCTGATAAGTTTCTAACCTAACCTTTCTTATCTTACTATGGGTCACAAGATTCCTTGTTATAAATTTTTAATATGGCGTTTTAACTGATAAGGGATGATTTATCATTCAATTTGTTATGCGTATGAGATTTGTAAAGCATTTTATACTCAAATTATTTGGGATGCTTTAGGTAGGCTGCATAATCAAGGTATTCATCCGTTGTTTGTATTTCTTGATTTCATACAGAACTTCCAGAAAAATCTTATGGTGCTGATTGTCGCATATATTTGCCTGAAAATCCTACTAGCAGGTTTAAGAATGTTTATGTATGATTTCTTCTTTCACGCCATGAATTTTAATTGTTTCTCATGTATCGTTATGTTCTCAATCTACATTAATACAGTATCAGGGTCTGAATCTTATAATATCTCTTTCTCCTTTCTCCCCAGGAAACTCTTTTTGATGAATTTGTTGTGGCTCATATAGTTGGATGGTGGGGAAAGGCTATACTGATCCGTAATCAACCCCTTCTGTGGGTGCTTTCGATCGGATTTGAGTTGATGGAGGTTAGATTCTCGACCCTATACCTAATTCTATGTACGCTCAAGTGGTTGACTTGATATTAATTGAAAGCTTATTTGGCACGTTCAGTTTACCTTCCGCCATATGTTACCAAACTTCAATGAATGCTGGTGGGATAGTATCATTCTTGACATTTTGATCTGCAACTGGTTTGGTGAGAATTCTCTTACATTATTTTGAGCTTCTCTTAGCATAACATCTTGCATATCTTAGCAAAGGAGTTCTGTTATTTGTCCCATTTTCTGTCGTTTATTTAACTTTTTGGTATATTAGCAATTAAAAGTTTAGTTTTTATTTTTAGTAAAAACATTGGGGCTACGGCTGTGGTGCATGGGATGTATCTTGGTCAGTTCCTTTGTAGTATACTGAAACTTTAGCTTACACTTGAGACTGTTCTTCGGATTCAAATAGATTGACTCACTTGACTAAAATCTTTTTGATTTTCCATTTGTCAGTTGATCATAATCTCTGTTTATTATTCGATTTGCTAAGAACTTTAAGACCACCAGTTGCTTATTATGCAAAAACTGGCACGATGAGATCTTGTATTTGCAGTAATCATTTGCCAAATCTACCATTGTTTTTTCAATAAAGTTTATAGTCAAAAGTCAATATCTAGAGATTATTGTTGTGGCCTCCTGAGTTTTCTGTTTGGGTACTTTGCAGGTATCTGGGCAGGAATGCATACGGTCAGGTACTTTGATGGAAAAACATACAAGTGGGTTGGTCTGAGCCGTCAGCCGAATATTATTGGAAAAGTATGTTTTGGGTTTCAGTTACACATTTTGGTTGACCATGATTGCATTATTTTTGCTAATTGGCTTGTAGAATTTTTTAACTGAAACAGTTGTAATAAATTGGAAGTAATCATATAACGTGGGCAAATTTCTTTAGCTACTGCAATTATAATAAATAGTTAGCGTGGTTTCGACATTGTTATTTGCAATTGGTTTTCTGTACGTAGTTACTCGCAATATGTGATTTTGGGAGATGCAATCTGTATGGTTTCAGGTCAAACGAACACTGGGGCAGTTTACACCGGCTCAGTGGGACAAGGACGAGTGGCATCCCTTGCTTGATCCATGGCGTTTCATTCAAGTCCTCACTCTTTGCATTATATTCATGACTGTAGAGCTTAATACATTCTTTCTTAAGTTCTGTCTATGGGTTCCTCCCCGGAACCCCTTGATCGTTTATAGGTTAATCCTGTGGTGGCTAATTGCAATTCCGACAATTCGCGAGTACAATTCATACCTTCAAGATCGGTACTCTCTCTCTCTCTCTCTCTCTCTCTCTTTTCTCTCTTTCACACACACACACACACACCACATTTCATCAGAAACTATTTGCAGTGATGTAGTTTACGGCTTACTCTTTTTGCTCAACTACCGTATTTGCAGTAAACCAGTGAAGAAAGTAGGGGCATTTTGTTGGCTTTCTGTAGCTATTTGCATTATTGAACTTCTCATTTGCATCAAGTTTGGACACGGTATGGCCTTCTTTTCTTCGGGTTCCTTGGTTTTGTGAAATTTCTCCATCCATTGATTGACAGATGCTAATTTACGTGATCAGGATTATATCCTAAACCAATGCCATTGTGGCTGGTAACGTTTTGGGCATCCGCCGGAGCGGCCCTCGTAATATTTTTGATAATCTGGTCATGGCAACTGCATCAAAGTATACGGCGAAAGAGGCAATGAATTTACAATTGTGTACATCATTCTTTGATTTGCTGCGTCGTCTCAAAGGGTTTCGATATCGATGCGTGTTGTAAATATTTATCAGCTTTTTATTAAATTTGTACATCCATCCTGATTTTCTTATAGATTAGCGGATCACAGTTCCTTGAGTAGAGAATATTCATTCTTTTCTTGCTAGGCAGCTCGGGAAATTACTGGTTTGCCCCCATTACTGGCAGATTTTTTAGAGGATGAGCCTTGCTCAATTACCGATTTCTTCATGCTAATGTTTAGTTTTTTATTTTTTATTTTTATGAGTTAAATTTTTGTTTTTTTTGACAAAAGGTTAAATGTCAGGGGAAGGGGAATCGGTGGTGATCGAATTTGTACAAGTGTGCATAAGTATTATTACCTTCTGTCATTGTGATAAAGCGTCATCTGCAGGTTAAAAAATTGTTAGTTGCATGAATATTTCATCTATGTAATAATGTACCAAATGAGTCATGGCAAACAGCTGAGTCAAATTTCCTTGAGAGTATAGAATTTGTCAATCCGCTTCACTCGTTCGATATGAGGAAATGTTCAAGGTATACCGATTGTATGGCACGTCTCGCAAAATGTGATATTTATATTTTGTACCACCCGACTTTATATTGGTTATATCTGACTTGAGAGTTGTCTTAATTAGTCCATTCCATTGTAGTTTCTCTCTAGAGTGGAAGTCGAAACGAGTAAAAGTATGTTCTGTAAACAATTTTAGTGATGAATTTACTATTATTCTTTACAAATAGTATTACGACAATGGCTGTACAAATTACAGACCCAAATGAAATGACTCTTTTTAATCAAAATCCCTGTACCCTTTACCATGAGGCTTAAAGTTCACTTTCTTACTTTCATGACCACACATTAGACTTATTTTCACATTATAGAATCCATAATGTTTCTTGTTTTTTGTTACCCTATTTTCGAAGACTCGTCATTTACACGTCTGACTCATTTATTAGGATCTTCAGTCAGCTTCGACGAAGCTAGCAAGATCCGAAACAATGAAAGATCCCGGGGCTTAGACCTAATCCACAGCATGCTCTTTACTATTCAGGGCATCCCATTTCCTAGAGGACAAGCTTCTAAGCTCCTTTGTGATACAATTTTTCTACATAGATTTTGATGCAATTTTTCTACATAGAAGCAAATGGGGAGGGCTCTGGTTTTTTCTTCCAAACAGTCCGTCCCCGAACAATCTCTTCATCTTTATGGTTCCCAGTTGTTTGGAGGAGATGTGTATATCTGAATGGCTGCTTCTCAAGGGAGCCCAAAAACACGCTGTTCTCAAGAATCCCAGCTCCCAGAGAAAATCCATTCAGTAGACTTGTGTCATGATTCTCTTGTTTCAGTCCCTCTATCAACATTCCATCTTTGTCTGGATCGCAAAGCGATTGAACAATATCTGAACTCCCACACTCCTTTCTGTATTCTAGTGTGATTCCAGTCAGTTGGTGAGACTCCAAAATATTGTCAGGAATCGTCTGTCGAAAACATAGATTAAATTGGTCAATTAAGAGTTAATTATGGTAAAAAGAAACTTAAGTGACCGTTTAGAACTACTTCCGAGATTTTAACCCTTTCAGAAGCAGTGCCAAACATGCTTTTAACGAGGGGAGATAGATTTTATTTACCTCAAGCATCCATCGTACGTACTTGACATTGTTGACATGCTGGTTCATGTCCAAATCACTTCTCTTGGGCTACAAGTAATAAGAAAATTGCATATTCAGCATATGCTTAATTCTCGCAAGTCTCAACTGTATATATGGATGTAGCTCTGAAACGTGGGAATAATTTGGACACGAAATGTTACCTTCAAATCGTTATTGACATACTTAGCGTTGTTGTCCAACTTGACGATTTTATCAGGGACATCGTCTGGGATTGCCTGCTTCTGTATGAACCAAGGTGCAATCTCACCCCTCACTCCCTCTGGCATTTTCGAAAGGCGCCTAGTTTTCTGGTTCATCATCACCCAGGTGCTGTTCCATGTTTTATTACAACCATGGTTAATCAATGACAAGACTGAAATAAATCATTCATCAGGAGATCATGAAAGTGATTGGAAGTTTGAAGAAATTATACAGTACCTGGTCGCACGAGCGAAAATATGGCCCGTAGCTTGGCTTCGGATCAACCAGTCTCGCTTCATACCATTCTTCCCTGATGCTTGAACCCAAGTGTCGATTTCCAGTACCTCTCCCCTGCAGGATGTGATTGTCACATTTATTTTAACTTAAAAACTGTTCAATGCTACAAAGAGTCCTACTACCTAGCTTTAAAATTTATAGAAAAAAGAGAACAACTCCATGTTCGAGTCCCCTCTCTGAGGTTTAAATTAGATTAGAATATCGCTCGATCACAATGAAAACCGATGATTGGACTTACCAGATTGGATACTGGTCAACTTGAACTTGCATTCTTGAAACAACCCAAATAAGATCATTCTTCATCATTTCATGTGTTGCTCCAAATCCATCACTCAGGAGTCCAGACATCCAAACATGATTCAATGCCGTCTCCTGCATCATACCCAAAAAAATTCAGTATTTTTGAGTTCCGAACACTGTAACACAATCATCACATGTAAGAAAAACAGCTTTCTTAACTTCATCACCTGAAGCAGATTGAGGATGCTCTCAAGTGTGGCAGTTTTATCCGGGCCGACCTCATAGGACCTAATGACAACCCTCTGCCTGTACCCCACGCCGCCTTCGATGCTAAACGCTTGTCGGAAATGATCAACGGACTGCTTGGTTGTCGGAATGTTCTGTCTAGCCTGCTGCTCAGTCACGAAGTCATTTCTGGTTGCCACACCAGCTGCCATATCAACTTTGGTTGCGGTTTTCGTGGAAGTTCCATTGATCTTGATGCTGCTCAGCTTTTGCTTATTGGAGTCGTGGCTATCTCTGCTGGAAGAACACCTCACTGGGAAGTAGGTAAGATAAGAGATGGTGGTCATGGCATGAAACCTTTTTTCTGGGGGGTATTTTTATTTCTTTTTTTGTTTTGGTTAGAAGAAAGGTTGAAATTTGGAAATGGGGAAGGAGATGGTTAAATAGTTGTTTGTGGACGGAAAAAGTTAGGAAATTTGAGAGGACAAAAGAGGAAGGAGTTGTATATCTCAAAGAATTGCCTTGTGTGTGTTGAAGGTTAAGTTTTTGGTGCTCTAAATTTTTGAGTTGTGATAACATAGGTTTCATCGACTTCACAAAGCAGACAAAAGGGTTAGTGTTTCTGTTTTTGTCGCATATTTTTCTTTTGTTTTGTCATGTTTTGGAAGAGAGATGCAAATACAAAGTGAACATGACTGGTTGGTCTAGCCACGTTTGGGTTTTCACTTACTTGAAGGGGGTGTTTTGAGTTTAACTCACGCAAATGTGACGATGATATCATATGTTGAAAGATTGAAGGATTGCGCATGTGCTAAAAAAAAGTTAGATTACTTCTAGTACTGTTGATTAATTTTATGACGAAACTTCAACTTCTTTTCAATTTATGTATATAGTGAGTTTGTCTCCATTTGAGAGTGCTTCTGCAAGCACTAAAAGTGTTTTTTGACAACAAAAAAAAGCTTCATGAGGATGCCTTTTCATGATGCACTTCCAAATGCTTTTCTAGAAAGCACTTGCAATTTTTTTTTTACGCATTTGCAATAAAAACGCTTTTAGCTGAAAGGCACCCTTTTTTTAGAGAAGTTAAAGTTAGTCTTTTTGGTCATATACGTATAGTATCGTTCGTATTAACAAAAATGCAAAATACAAAGCGAGGCGGATGTGGCGGTTTTAAGGCATGACAGCAGCGTGAGGATCGTAGTTTTGTACGATTTGATGCTCGTAGTCTCCGATTAAGCACGGTTTGAATTTAATGCATGATTGGATTAATACAAACAAACAATTCATTCCAAACCATTCCGTGGTAAAAGGACATTTGGGGGAACCAATTGCCTGTTGGATATAGAAAACCCAAACTCTTCCTTCTCTCCAAGACTTGCCTACCTTGATTTGATTTTGGTTCTTGCTTTTGAAGGTTACCTTTGTTTTGGAGATGATTCTTTCCTCTCTTTTTTCCCTTTGTTTTTTGTACATTTCTAGGTAGAAAGTAAAATTGATGTTATGGGATGTTTCACAGTTAAAAGTTATCGCAAAGTGATCTCCGCAAATCTTTTTTTTTCCATCTCAGCCTAGTAAGACATTGTTTGCTTTGATCATGCTAGCAAAAAATTTGTATCTCAGCTATTAAGCTCAAAATGCGTCTTTACATGGAAATGTAACGCACCGGTTAATCTACAAGTGTCCTTTCACAAGCTCACACAACCCTTGTTATTACTTCACTTTTTGTGAAATAAAACAATTGCATATTGACCAAAAAATAAAAATAAAACAATTGCATATGTTTAGTACAAGCTATGCCTTGAGTTGTAGGAGGTGACTTATGGTGAATAAATTTACATTTACCATTCTAATGTTACATCCGATGTGAAAGAGAATAAAACCACAATCAAGCCTTATCTTACTAGGTGAGGTTGGTTGTATGAATCTTAGAATACCACTGCATTAAGTTTTGCGCCAAGTTTTCCGTTAGCTCCAAATACTTCATATCTTTTCTTATAATCTCTTTCAGAGTCTTTCAAGGTCTTCTGTTATCCAATGAAAAAGAAATCCACAATGCTGCTGTAATACAGAAAACTAACACAAGACTGGCAGTGCATAATTTTTCACTGCCTCACGAAGTTGATTCTTGGGGTCCACCGTACACGTATTCCTCAATGCCAAGTTACAGTGTGAACTCAAACTCTTATCAGTATTTTTCTGTGGAAAGGATCCTCTTCGGGTTCCTTTCCTTTTTCTGCATCTAAGTTCTGGAAAAATTGTAACACGTCGGTGTCATTCAACATCAGCAAAGTCGGGAAATTGCTCTGTTTCTTTACGCCCAAGCAAAGTTTGACCTGCAACAATGACGGTGTCGCCGTGAGTTAGTGAACAGGCAAGAGTTAGGGAGATGAGGTTGGGGATGCCTTCATACGAAGGGAACAAACAAGCAAAGCCAAAGGGAGAATTAAGGAATGTGTCCATCAAACATAATGAGACAAGCAGTAGACTCTTCTGTTTGAACAATTAGTAAAACTAAGCACGACCGATGGCTACCATGTCGATTATGCAATTGTTTTCCCTTGGTCTGATTATGCTAAGCATCAGGTTGAACGAATGTTTGGACTTTTAGACATGTTGCTCTTCGAGATTAAGTGCGTAATTAATTACTAATTATCATATAAACAACATTCTGTCCCACATTGCTAACAGGTGGGTTCATCAGAAAGAACAAAAGAGGCGATTATAAATTAGAAGTGAATGTGTGCAAGTGAGACTCTTTGGCCCCCTTGACCAACATCTACAGATAAATTTTCTTTCAGTCACCTCACACGCACCTCATGCAGCAACCGAGGAGATGCAGACCAACAAGAATCCTGTGTTCATTTCTGCCCGGAAGGGTAACGAATGTAGCGGCCGTTATGTTTCAAGTTGAAGTTCTACTTGCCACATTTTACGCCTCTGGAAATAATTGAAGAGACAGGCAAACGTGAACAAAACTGAAACATGCATGTCCTCTGAAAAGAGTCTTTCTGTACTGTTAAAGTTCTTGAATCACAGGAACCTACATTTCATGGTTACAGGAAGGCTGTCCAAGATAACGCTACAGCAACATTAACGATATTTCAAGCTGAATTGGATAAACTAGAAGATTTCACTATCTGCTCAGTACTAAATAAAACTCTGTTAAAAACAAAAAGTAATACATCAGATTTTAAACTGGACAAAAACCACATTCGTTACAACAATCCGGAACATGGCAGCACTTCCATCCTTCCTATTACCTCATGAAACAAAATAAGAAGGAAAAGAATGAACCAATAATCTTGTCAGATGTTTTATTTGGAACAATATGATACACTTGAGAGTTTTATCTGTACACTCTGATGTTGACTCTTCCGAAAAAATGGTTTCTGATAACTAATCAATAATCCAATTCAACAACTGCTTTTGAGTATATTCTTCTAAAGTTGGCAACAGCAAAAAAATCTGGTAAATATGGACTCAACCTTTCAAGTTACAGGTTTGCCAAACTCACCAATCAACATCAGCAACCCTATTTAGCAAATGACCTGTAAAACATCGAACCGGGAAAGCTGTCAAGCCAAGAAGAATATTAAAAGTTTGAGAATGTGCTATGTTGAAGCGAAAGTTGAAAGGAGATATCTTACTTGCAGTATAACTCAAGGGAATTTGGTGGTTAACACAACAGAGTTCTCTCGGAGTTGAGAAATCCCTCTTACTATCACATGCCTCTCTTTGAATAGTCAGCTGATAAACCTTGAACTCCACCAATAGCCTCATCAATATTTTAAACGAGCAGTTCCTTCACTAGCTTGAAATTAAATTCTCAAGGTACCGAACTGCATGCAACTGATAGTCTTTGTCTAGATGCTTAAAAAGTGCACTGTGTGTACAAGAATCAGGCTCGATCTCTCTGTCAAGCATCTGTTTATACAACCTCAAAGCCTCCTTCCAGTTGCCTATGTTGCAGTTCTCATTTATTAGAATAGTGTATGTATACTTATTTGGAACTATTCCTTTCTCCTCCATCTCAGCAAACGACTTGTAAGCCTGATCCATTCTCATCACTTTACAAAGGCCATTTATCAGCGCATTGTAGGTGACCACATTTGGCAAAACACGCTTCTCTTGCATCTCTGAGAAGTACATATATGCCAGTTCTAGTCTTCCCTTAGCTGCGTGTGCATGAATCAATACTGTGTAAGTTATCACCGAAGGAGACAAACCTTTGCTAAGCATCTCATAGAACACCTCTCTTGCCTTCATGAGTTGGCCACTCTCCAGGTGAGCGTGAATGATGCTAGTATAAGTTATATGGTCTGGAACGATACCATCACGTACAATTTTCTGCAACAAGGTATATGCTTCATCCAAATTGCCCAATTTACAAATCCCATTCACAAAAATATTGTATGTGAACAAATCAGGAGGGAAACCCCCTGCCAGTATTTCTTCTTGCATGCTAAATGCCTTGGAAGGGTCACCAAGCGTCAATTCACCCACTATTCGAGTATTGTACGCAAATCGGTCCGGCTTCACTCCTCTATGCAACATCTCATCAAATAACTCCTTGGCCATCGATAAGTTTCCCGCCTTGCAAGATCCATTTACCAAGATGGTATATGTAAAAACATCAGGGCAAGTTCCTTGATTGGTCATTTCTTTTTTAAGCTGTCGAGCAACAGCCAAGTCTCCGGATCTGCAAAGACCATCCATAAGTGTGTTATAGGTGACGACAGTAGGAGTGAAAGTCCTATGCCTCAACTCATCAAACAATCTGAAAGCATCCCCCAAGTTCCCTAATCTACAATACCCGTATATTAGAGTGTTGTATGACACTATATCCGGCCTTATATTTCTCTTTAACATATTGGAAAACTGTTCCCTGGCATCAATCACTCTTCCCCGCTTGCAGAGTCCATACATTAACGAATTATAAGTAGCCACGGTGGGATTCGCTCCTCTAATTACCATTTCTTTCTCAAGACATAACGCCTCTTCAAGCAGTCCTTTGTTGCAATACCCACAAATCAAAGGGTTATAAGTAAATGCTGTAATCCTCAATCCAGATTTCATCATTTCCTGGATCAGTCCCTTGGCCTGCTCCAGCTCCCCTTTCTTTGACAGCCCATTGATCAACACATTATACGTTACATCGTTCGGAAAACACTCTATCTTTTGCATCTCTGACAAAAGGTCAAGTGCTTGTTGCACTTCTCCTTCCTTGCAGAATGAATCCAACATGGTGTTATAGGTAACAATCGTCGGCTTAATCCCAGCCTCGCCCATCATTCTGTAAACGTCTTTAACTCTAGCCACAAGGTGTTTATTTCTAAGTATCCTAAGAACCCTATTGCAGTTCTTCACGTCTGGCAACAACCGGTTTCGAACCATCTTATCGAAAATCCAGAGACATTGCTCAAGCATCGATTTTTTTGTATAAACCCAGAACAAGAGATCGAGAAGCTTCAACGAGACCTTCGAAAACACATACTCATTAATCAAAACATCCACAATCCCATGCATATTTACACTAATCACCCTCTCCATAACCCAATGCGCCGGCCTCATCAAATTGTTGTGAGCCAGAATCTCAAGAATCACACAGAACGCAAACTCGGATCTTTTAAAACCCGGTTGGCCCTCGACCCATCGGAAAAACCTCAGAGCGATTCTGGGTCGGGTCCTAATCTCGACGAGGACTC
The DNA here is from genome assembly GCF_019419815.1 of Pyrus x bretschneideri. Classification (NCBI taxonomy): domain Eukaryota; kingdom Viridiplantae; phylum Streptophyta; class Magnoliopsida; order Rosales; family Rosaceae; genus Pyrus; species Pyrus x bretschneideri. The sequence continues at coordinate 4,569,197 of NW_025999524.1, forward strand.
GAACAAACAAGTCGGGGTCGACAATAACAGCTTGGAAACGATCGGAGACCCACTTGGAGTTGCAAAAAGCCCAGGGCTTTTCGTCAATGGTGTCGAAAATAAGGTCCCGGTAATGCGTTTGGGAGAAAGCTGTGGTGGGTAGAGAAGTAATTGAGGAGCAGTTGTGGGAAGACCCAGAGAGGGCGAAGAAATGGCGTACCTTGAGAGGACGGTGGTGTACGGCGGAGGCGGAGGAGGCAGTGGCGGCTAAAGCTTTTGAAGCTCTGGCGCAGAGGGTCATTGAGTGCAGAGGCGACTCATCCAGTGGCGGAGGATCGGCGAGAGAGAGGGGTTTTGGGTTTTGGGTTTCGAGTGAGTTCGACGGTTGATGGACGGCTCAGATCGAAATGAGCTTGGGTAAGTGTGTGGAAGCAGCCATGGTGATGGTGGCTATTGTATTGCGGACCCCAGCCCAAACCAAAACACTGGACTTCGTAATCCGAATTTCAAGTGTACTGTTAGGTTTTACTCTATGATCCACAACTGTTTATTTTTTTAATTCACACTTTAAAGATCAATTCGACCAAAAATCAACTAAATTCAAAATTATTTAGACGAATCATGTTATTCATTTTTTTTTAATGAAACATGTAATACTGTTGAAGCCTCAAATTTTGAAAGTGTTAATCAAATAGAAACACGAACTGTGCAACATTAAATGATGAGAAGGAGAGCTCAAAAATATAACAAGAATGTCTAACTGAAAAAATCAGCAGCATTTCCTAAATTATATTAGACTGTAGAGTATCTCCAATCACGCTCTCTTTGCAGTTAAAATTATCAAACATTATGTTAAGAGCTCTTTAAAAAAGTTGTACTCCATTCATACTCCCTACTTTAGCGCGTCATAATGACTGCATATTGCGCTTTACCGCAATGACAGAAAGCAATAATGCTTTTACATAAATAAATTATTTATATTGATACACAAGCAAGATCAAATGAAACAAATGCTAGAGATTACACCACGTCTTGTGATTATGATACACATGAAGCACATGAAGCAGCTCCCTTCAGCAACTCTACTTCTGACGATCCATTAATTGTTGAAGAATTGCCTGTCAACAACACAAACAACAACTCATGATACCCACGTGGTCTGGTACACGTTATTTTCGTCATTAAGATCGACGACGATGACATAAAACCTAACAAAAAGTTCTGATACATGTTAAAAACTTTTCCTACATTGTGATTAAATTCCTCGAAAGATCGGATTCAGTTGAGCTTTTGATGTATTTTATCCACTGCACAAGTTATTTTAAGTTGCAAGCACATGCAGAAAAAAAAAACACAAAGTTTTGTTGTCGTGACTTACAGGACAGGATCCGTATGATTTCATCCCCTGATGTAGTTCATGGGATGAAATTAAAAGTTTTACAGGACTGAATTCAATGGATTGATTCTGTCCTCTGTTGTCTGCAAACCCAATTAGTTCACGTTGTAGAAGGTGTTCGAATGCCTGCAGAAGCAAAAAATGAAAATGTTCTGCTAAAATGTAACACAACAATAAGATTTGTTATAACACAATTTTAGCAAGGAGCTAAGCGTACCCGCAAGCAAACATTTCTTGCAAAATAGTCAGCTGTCTTGACCGAATCGTGTATGCTTTTGTACTCTGCCAGACATACCAAACATGTAAGCGAAAACTTAATAATAGGACTTAGAATGACAAGAATCACATATTCACCTTTCATTACAGCGTTGAAATTGTATGAGTTCTGCTCTTTAACTTCCAACCTCTTCATGCATACCAGAATGTAAAGTTCCAATACAGAGCAATCTGCTTAAATCGTTGATTTTCATAAGAAAAAAAAAGGAGAAAAGGAGAAAAGAAGAAGACAGGAAACAATACATCATTGCTTTGCTTCGCTTCATAGTTATATACACAAGTCTTTGGCAGGCAGAAATGATGGATATGGGAGGAACAAAGAATGCAGATAATGAAGTCCAACAAAGAAAGATATAAATTCTCAGACCTTTTATGCATTCCAACTTTGGATGCCTTTGGATATTTGAAAGTGCGGTTTTGAAGTTTTCTAGTGACAGCATTCCAGATTCTAAATCCATATCAGAAACAGCGCGGAATCTAGTACCATGGTCCATGACGAGTAACTTTAGTATATGACGAATGATGAACACTAAAAGCAATACATTCATTCAATTCTCTCACTATCAAAAGAAAAACTTACAGATATCTTAACAAATGTTTGACGGTTGAATCAAGATTCAGATATGTATTAATGATCTCTTTGAATCTCTCATCAGCCAATATAGTCTGTAAAATGTCAAGGACTTTACAAGCTGAAGGATCTGATCTGCTAGAATACTATAGAATGAAAAATTGTTTTAGATGAATATTCTATGTTATCTCATTAAAAGACATAGTCAGGAAAGGATACTTGAAGTTTTGCATTGAATGCAATAGCATAGTCTGGTGGAAAGCTTGAGTCTGTTGGCAATAGTAAAATGTGCTCCAACAATCTGCCTCGTTTGGAAATTAAGCAAATCAGAAAAGCAACTACTACATTGGAAGTGTCAATATTTGGGAAGAAACAATAACAGCACCCAAGCCATAAGTTAATAACTTTACCGTTGTATGTCTTCATAAGCAGGAGGAAGAAACAAAAGCTTTCTATGTGAAAAACGAGATCTTACTCGTTTGTCCAAAAGCATATCAGCATCCTGCATGAAAATTTCTTCTCAACTTTGATGCAACTAATCCATATGCTAACATTAAAACCTAGGCATTCACAGTTATGGCAACAAAAGTTAACAAGGAAAAGATCACAGCAATTTTAAAGCAACATACCAGTCGCGAACTCACACCAATGACAACAGCTTGAGATGTAACTGACTGCATTGCATCAAGTAAACTATAAAGCAATCTCTGTTTTCCCTGTAAGGAACCATAAGTGAAAAAGAAATATTGAGTCAATGGTTGTTTATTTTTATTCTATAAAGACAGCATGAATTTAAGAACTCAAAAAGGCATTTGCATCGCATGAGTTGCACAACTTGCAGAGATGCGACATGGGTCAAAATTCATATCAGTCAAGACTCATAACATATTCCCGTGAGTAACCGACAAGAAACTCTTTAAGGTATGCGTAGGTTTAGCTTGTAAGTCATACACTTCTTACACCTTATATGTTGCACAATATTCGTATACCAAATGGCGTCTTGTCTTAATATTTATGGTTGATACTTCAACCAAAAGCACCCAACCAGAGTCAATTTTGAGAAAACAAGTATGCTGATTTGAGCTCTGATCAAGCAAACCCCTTTCATGAAAGCTCCAGTAGAGAGAAAAAAGTACTATATTTTCTCTAGGTTATAATTACATTTTCATTGACATTCTTCCAACATTTAGTTTCAGTAGACCGAAGAGTGTGTGTGTTCTTTATGTTTCAGTCTGCACGTACTCTTCTTCAATAAAAGACTTAAATTACTCCTTACGAAAGGATAAACTTTCCTACGATTTCCAGTGTAACTTTGCAGCCCAAGATAAGATTCACAAGTTTTTACATGTTAACTAATTGCTTTTCACAAATCTTCACCAGTTTCAAAGAACGAAGAAGCCAAAGATAAATCATGAATGTCAAAGAGCAAGGCTGCAGAATTGAAAAACAAACGGGCAAAGGAAGATGAGGTCTTACCAGAGCAAACAAGTCAAACTCATCCAACACAAAAATAATTGTTTTATGCGCTAATCCACACTCCCTAATTAGCAGAGAAACAGATCTGTCAGAACCTCTAATCCATTTGACAAGAATCGCACCACGGAAACTTTATACGCACCTTAACATGGCTATCATAAACTGAGAGTTATCATCAAACGATGCCTACAAAATGATCACAACATCAAGAAACCAGAAGTTTTCGGAAGTACAATGCTTCAAAAGTGGTTTCAGATAAAACTATGCACTTACCATTCTCGAGAACACCAACTGATGCTCCACGCATAGCTGCCTAGCGATTTCCTGAATGACCAACAACCATATTAAACAAAGAAAAACATAATGTTACTATCTAGGATTCCTGAATGAATCATCACAATTTCAACCCCAGACCTGAAAAAATAAAAAGAAAAGTAGACAGAATCATCAACCTTGAATGCGCAGTTGTCACTGCTATGTAAAAGGCCACTCAACCTAATCTGCAGCACAATTTCCACTCCAAATTAAATTGCAAATAAACATTAAAACGGGAACAAAAAAAAAAGCAGGAAAATGCAAGGAAATTATAGAGAATAAAAGTGAAAAATGCAAGCATACCACTGAAATCATATCAGGAAATTCTTGTAATAAATCGCTGAGCACAAGCTCCAATACCTAAAACACGAGTAGAATAATAAAATCAACTGTATATTTATATTACAATTATAAGAGGATTGAAGAGGAACTACAATGGAAAATTTGGGGGGCATACGGCAATTTTTCCGGAACCACGGGGACCCAGAAGCAAAATGGAGTTGTTGCAGGCCTCAGTGATCGAACTCGAAACTAAAAATTTCAACTTGCTGCAAAAAAAATAAAAAAAATAAGAAAATCAAAGCCAAAAAGCCCCCAATTTTTATTTTTAAAAATTGAAATTAGGGTCGAAGCGTGTGACTTGAAGGAAATTGGGGACCTGTAGTTTGAGTCGTCGGAGTGAGAGAGAGCTTTGAAGGCGAAATTTGGGTCGCAGAGCCGGCTCCGGAGCAGACATAGGGCTTTCTCCGCCTGATTTTCCCGCGCCATTTCGAGAAGCAAGCTCGGAGCGGGATGAAATGAGACGAGAAAGAAATGGCGGGAAGGAATGCGCAGTCGGTTTATACAGTACCAACATGTGCCCCACCTAAGACCGAAGGCCCAAGTTAACTATGGGCCGAACTGAACCTTTTCGGTGGGCCGAAATTGCAACCGGGAAAGTGCTTGTGAGGCCCATTCTACGCCATACATTACGTCATCGGCGCATAGTAGAAAACAAATAGAGAACCCGCTACGATGCGCCATTGGCCTTGGCTGCGATTCCAAAAATATCGTCCCGACGAGCTGAAGAAAGAAGCACCGACCGGTCATTCGCATTCAGACATCGTTCAGAAGAACCAGAGGAAGAAGAAGAAGCAGCGAACTTGCGGTTGGAAGCGTCGGAGGAGAGATGGGAAGCATCAGTTATGCTTCCATTTCCAACTTGAACTTCATCCGGAATCGCACCCACAATTGCTTCGACTTGCGGGGACCAATCAGAAATCAGCTGGGTTCCGTTCGAGTCCACCACTCGAGGAGGCCGAGACCGGAGCTCAGTGCTCTGCGGATCCGGAGGAGCCTCCGCGGTGACGTCGTTTGCTGCGCTGTTGATGATGATTTGAGAGAGAAGCAGCAGGAGTTTGGCGCTGGACCTGGGGTTGGGTCCGCCGTCAAGGAGAGGCCTTCTACTGGTAACACTTAACATCCACAATTTGTAAAAAAAAATTCACTGAATTTGTTATTAAGTTAATAAGAGCTAAACATGGATTTTCTTACAATTGTTAGTAATTCTAGTGCTTTTGATTCTTTGCTAATCTGAGTAATTTGAGTATGTTTAGAAGCAAAATATACCTTAAATCTGATCTGGGAGCTCTGTAATATCCGTTAAGTATAATAATTGTCTGGTACTGATTCAAGAAGTAATTTGTAATTAACCCTGGTAAGCATTTTGCTGGCAGGAAGCACTTTTGCTAGAAGTGCTTTTCTTAGAAACACATTGAACTTTTTACTAAAAATCCAGTGCTTCTTGGAAAAGCAATTGGAAGTACTTCTTGAGAAGCACCTCTAGAAAGCGCTTCACTTCTAAGTTTTTCTTCCAAATGTAATTAGAAGTGCGTTTGATTGAGTGGAAGAAAGTGCTTTTGCTACTACAGAAAAGAAACCGAGTTTCTTTAGCTCCTAGTGTAATTTGGACCTTTTTCGAAAACAATTCGTTTGTACAGGTTTTGCTTCTGTAAAAGCATATAAATTTACTCACTTATCACAATTTAGATCTTGCCTTGAGAAAGTACGCGTTAATGTCTTCAGTTACAAGTTTGACATGCCATTTTGATGTACAATATAGATTTGGTTGATGGAGTGAAAGAAGACAATGGAGGAAGTTCGATTTCCAATTTTCTGTATCCTAGTCAAGAGCTCCTCCCGGATGATAAAGAGATGACCATATTCGATCATCTGGAAGAGCTGCGTCAGAGACTTTTGATATCAGTTATAGCGGTTGGTGTTTCTATTGGGGGGTGCTTTGCATATTCTAAAGACCTTATAGTATTTCTTGAAGCTCCGGTTAAAGAACAAGGTGTAAAGTTCCTGCAGCTAGCTCCTGGCGAGTTTTTCTTTACTACTATAAAGGTTAGACTCAGTGAATATCTATCCGGTCCTTGAAATGATTGCTGCATTTAAGATTTTGTTTTCCGGAAGTGCAAATCAGTCTGGCTAGCTATTGCGGAAGTGTAATGAAGTGTTGTAGGGACTTTATGATTAGTATTTCGCATAAGAATCTCAGTCTTAAATGAGAATATTACCTCTTGCCCCTTTTTTTCGTGTTTTCATTTGGTTATTTCAGAAGTAAATCACTTTAACAAGAAAGTTCTTTTGATTGTTTACTGCAGGTATCAGGATATTGCGGCATTCTATTGGGGAGCCCCATCATTCTGTATGAGCTTATAGCCTTTGTTCTTCCAGGATTAACGAGAGACGAGAGAAAATTTCTGGGGCCAATTGTTTTAGGCTCATCGGTTCTTTTCTATGCTGGTATCACCTTCTCCTATATGGTGTTGACACCAGCAGCCTTGAACTTTTTTGTTACGTATGCAGAAGGTGTTGTGGAATCTTTATGGTCCATCGATCAATACTTTGAGTTCGTACTTGTTCTCATGTTCAGCACAGGCTTGTCTTTCCAGGTAACGACTCTCCTCTCAAGTATTCTTAACCGAAATTTACTGTTGGTTTGTGCCCCTAAAATGCATGCATTGAAGTGGATCTCTCAGTAGAAGCTCCGTTAACAAATTACCTTTCATCTTATTCTAGGTTCCGGTTATACAATTTCTCCTTGGACAAGTCGGTCTGGTATCAGGAGACCAAATGCTATCAATTTGGAGGTATGTTGTGGTTGGCGCTGTTGTGGCAGCTGCCGTGGTTACCCCGTCAACGGATCCACTCACTCAGCTTCTTCTGGCAGCACCCCTCCTCGGTCTTTACTTAGGGGGTGCCTGGGTGGTTAAGCTTACTGGCCGGTGAACCCTATTAAACGCATGAAATTTATTTGCAGTATCGCGCATTCAGTGTTTGTAAGGATCTTTACATTTGCAACATGTAACATAAATGCGATCTTATATAGAACAAGGGTGGATTCTAAACTCGAATTCAAATGTCGAAACAAGATATATTTTCTTCTCGAAAACAAGGACTTACAAAGCTCTGCAAAATCAATTTCATCTCTCTCTCTCTCTTTCTCTCTCGCCTAACTGTTCAAATCAATATTCTGCACACTGGTTTCTAAATCAACAGTATTAGGAGAGGCCACTTCAGATTCGAGCTGTCTCAATGAACTCTTCAAACAATTGCACGCCTGACTAAAAGCTTCCAGATTTCCGTTGAGATTCTGCAATTCGGATTGCATATCATCAACAAAACTGGAGATTTTCTCGGATGCTGCGTTGATAGCGGGAACCTCTTGTGGGGGGTATAAACAAGCTCCAAGCTCGTCTATTTGTATTCCGATTTCTTTACACATTATCAACAATTTCTCCAAGGAATCCACAAGATTACCGCTGCCATTTGGGTTTTCCAGTTTAAGCAAACCGCTGATGGTGCGAATTAGTTCCTTTATTACCACAAGAGCCTCTGACACAACGGCAATTGCCAATTGAGAAACTCTCATCTCTTCAGGTGACAAGTCATTGCCCAGATCACCATCACTTAAAATTTCATCATCATCGGGTTCAATCTCTGCTTCAGTAGAAGGCTCGATAGAGGATTCATCTGTCGGGTCAGAGGAAGCTGGCTTAAGCTCCTTCATCTCACGAAGAACATCCTTCACCGAAACTGCAACCTTTGTCATTGCTCGCCCAATTGCTGTAATATTTGTGGCAGGTGTCATTTTGAGAGCAGAACACGCTTCCCATACTGCACCGACCCACTGTGGAATTGAGAGTTTCCCATCTTTATTCCGTGCTCCTGCAAGTGTATGTTCCAAGTGAAGATAAGGTTCCTACTAGCTAAAGTAGTCGTCAAATCTTTAGCCAAGACAATTGCACTTCCAACTACCATAATATGCAATCAAATAGACTCTAATGGTTATTAATCAGCATTAGCCTCCAAAATTTGATGTCAATGATCTACACGAAAGCTAACTCTAGAAGCTGAAGTTCATGGTCACTTTGAAGTCATACACCTGAAGTTCATGGTCACTTTGAAGTCATACACCAATGACAGTGTGTATGTGATTTCAACAAAAATACAAAGCATGCAGTGATTTTTAAGAACAAGAAATGCTACAGAAACAATGTATGGTTTAGAGGGGGGAGAGAGAGAGATTACCATACAAAGAGATAGATTCCTTCCACAGCTTAAAACTGGTGTCAACAACTTGCTTTACAGACGTATGGACACAAGAAGCCAGCGTAGGCCCTGCACCCACTGTACTCCCATGTGAAAGCAGAAGAAAACCTTGCAGGGTATTGAAGTAGGAAACCATGTTTTCTTCAAGTGATCTAACTTGCGGTGTTTCTCCTCCGGTCCAAAGCATTCCAACTGCATTATCAAGTCACATTTAGTCACTTGAGCATCAGGCATTATGCAACAGAAGGGAGAAGAAGAAACTATACAGCCAGATCACGAATCGAAACATAGATAGACAAAAACCATATACGTCAGATCTCCATGGCGCCTTTTTTCAGAGTACATGATCACTCAAGGCACATTGAAGAATATGGAAAAGTTGTTGAGTTACGGAAGCATATTTGTAAGGGTAATAATGCTAGGGAGACTAAATTTGCAAACTAAATGATATGTCACCAATACGATTGAGCATGTTAATCAACGCTTAAGAATAAACCAATCATCAACTTCCATATCCTTTAGTTTCCAAAATTTAGTCTCCCTAGCATTACCCTATTTGTAAAGTCCAGAAAGGTGAAATCAGAATTCCTTCTATAAATTTTCCAGATTTTTCCATTCGAAAGGACACGTTTTCGAATTAACTATACCAAGATATTAGCAGTGGACACAGATGAAAAAAAAAATTAAAATAAAAGCAAGAAAAATAAAAATTGAAGATTGATAGGACTTACAAATGGTAGCTTGTTTGGAGACTTGATCGCCCATCTTTGTGACCTCCACCCAGCTCACCTTCTCAAGTGTTGAAGGTGCGGTTTGATCCAACACCTGATTTCATCCAATTCAACAAACAAAACCATAAAAAAATAAAAAATAAATAAAAAAGAAGGAAAGATTGAATTTCTAGAGACAGAGAGAGATTGAACCTGGAAGGTCTCGTGGACGGTGTTGAGGTGGTGATTGAGAGTTCGAGTCAGTTGGTCTCTCTCGGCTCGGCCCATCGCTCGGCGTTTGACGGAAGGAATTGCAGCTGCAGCAGCGGGTTCTCAAAATTCTCAGAGGTTTAGGGGTTTTGTGGAGGGGAAAATCTTCTGCCGCCAAGTGCCAATAGGGTAACGCGATTAACAGCCAGTTCCGTTAATCGACGACGTCTCGTCTTTTGTATTGGGCTAAATGACCTTCGGCCCGTTATGGCAATGAGCTTTATTTTTATTTATTTAATTTTGTAATAGCGTATGAATTTTTTTGCTAGACCAATCTTAATTAGATAAGTAAACTAAATCTAGGATAACAAGGAAACTTAGGGAAGAGAGAATAGTTGAAACTAGAGTGGCTAAAGTGGGGGAATATTGGGAATACCGATTTGTGTATGTGGAACGGTGTGCTTTCTCACAACTTAACCACGAAACCTATCCATCACTTTTTTAGGAAAAGTATGATATTCGTTGATGAGGTAAATGAATAAGTACAATTGTTTGGACCCAAATTTACATCATCGGCCTATGCAATCAAGGCCGTTGAGTGAGCATAGCTCCCAACCTTCGGATGGAAAAATAAAGATAATTATGTTATTGTTAAAGGATAATATGATGGTTTTTATCATAATAATTATCTTTTAATATGAATTATATTGGCATCTTCTTAAACCAGATAAATAGGATGCAAATTATATCCCAAAGCAGTACAGTTCGAGTTGATTTGGGATGTCTGATGGCACTTGGAAGCTAAAAATGAATTTAAAAGGTAATGAAATTATGATGATGTGATAAGCGTGGGATTTGATGGTCTTGGATAATGGTGATAAGAAACCTAGGTAGGCTAGGTTATTTGAGTAGTGATGGATGTTGTTAGATGAATTGATGATGGAATCACAATGCATGCCGTGTGAAAGACTACTTCCCATATAATTATGTACTGCGAATTTGGTGGTGATTATCTCCAATAAAAGGAACCAACCACACCAGTGCAGGTGGATTGGTGGTTGTTTAGATGAACATTATTTGTTCAAATCCAAGCATGCAGGCTATATTAGGATTCAATGTGACAAGACGAAACACAAGGATTGAATTTGGTTGCATTTTTGACTAAGTTCAGAGTCTGGGGAGTAGTAAGGTTTATCCGAGGCTTAAGTCAGTGGAAGAGTTCTAATAGCATGGCAGAGTCTTTATTAGCTCATCAACCAACACAGACTCATCCTTATAAATACAAGACACCGTGCAGCAAAAAAAGCCCTCTCCAATTCAACACACAAAACTGTCCTGCACAAACTCTCGCTTTATGCGAAATCTCTCAATAACCTTGAGATTTTTATTTTCTTTTTCCGCCAACACATTTTCAGTTTGGATAAATAACACTGTGAAGGTAACCGACGAACATCTTCAGTTTGGATAAACAACGTTGTTGTCGTAAAATCAACCGACCGAGGAGCACCTTCAGTTGGATAAATAGCACTGCGTCGAGGCCAACTGGTTATTTATCCAAGTCTCGGTCGAGAAGGATTTTCGAATCCTTATTGGCAGAGGTCATCTCATTAGCCTTCTTGGCGAAGTAAGGTGTTACAGGTTACTACATTCAGCACATTGAAAGCCGAATTTGATATTGAGCTTCCCAAGACTAGCAGCCTCTTCAGACTCTAGAACCCGAAGGCCGATACGTGTTCCTTTCTCAGCCACAGTCGCAAGATCAAGAAGTCAGTAGCGCGCTTAACGCAGCATCAGCACATTTTACTCATCGGCCGAGCTCGGTCTACGAGTTGGCACATCCTACACACAACCGAAGGATGTAGTTAGTTTACTAATTACTCGGCCTGCGCGCCACGTAGGCTTGGTAGTTTTTAGGGCCAACAACAATACAAGGATATGATGCCTTTATTTAGGCCTGGATAAAACATTGTCAGAGATTTTAACCTGATCGAAAAGAAAAAAGTATCACACACTAATTACAATTAAATTTTATCTTCGAATAACAAATCACCAATTATATCTAGAAGGTCCTTGAACTTGCTCCATTGAAAGGCCATACCTTTACCACTTACTTTAATCTAAATCTAGATATATCACTTCCTCTTAAAAGTAGGAAATATATTCATACCAATTTCATATACTTTCCTGCTTTTTAATTCTCCAACAATATGTTGTATACGCTTAAGAAATCACAAACAGGCTTGTGAATTTCGAGTTCAAATATTCGAAATCGATGCTGTCCTTTTTAAGATCACACAACTTCTTCCTTTCCCTTTTGAATTTACCTTTTTATTCCCAATGTTGCACAGCTTTGGATTAATGACAGAGTAAGGAGCTGCTTGCAGACTTGTATTCCAATAGAAAATATGGGAAAGTAAAATATACAGCCTCTATCTTCTTAAACCTGAAGGCGAAAATAAACTCATTCCTAATATAATAAGTGAACCCATCCGAAAGGGAAAGAGATTTTCCCTAATATCTTTGGACTTTTAATGTATGTATGTATATCTATATATATCACGTCACAAAAACCAAGCTTCCCTCATAATAATATTCAAAGAATCTGATAGCACCACCACCATTCTCTTGTAGCTCCTCCTTGGCCTCCCCCTCCACAGCACAGTAGTGCATTCAAGAGATGGAAGCGCAAAATTCCGAACGTGAGCGTATAATCGAAGTACGTGAAGATGTTCCCGCTATAGAAACCAGCTTGAGTAGGACAAAGATATGTCGGGATGGATCCTGCGGATTTTTAAATGATAAATCTAGTTCCAAAGATGCACAGGGACGTTTTGCACTTCGTTGCGTTTTAATGAGCGTGGAAGTTGTTGGCAAGGGCGGAGCCAAGTACAAGGCTCCTCTAGGCTATATCATAGGGAGAGTATGACTCTTCAAGCTTAAAAATATTAATTTTTAGATTAGTTTATGATTTTTAATTGTCATATTTCACATAAGAAATGAAATTTTTTATTAGTAAGCTTATTTTTAAGAATAATAAGAGCTAATAGATGTTAAATAAACTCATCACTTTAACCAATGGTTCCTTATTTTATTTACTTGAAAGCTTTGAAGACTAGAAACCTAGAAAACATAGTATAAAATTCTTGCTTTAAATTACTACATTCAAGTTTTTACTATTATATAACTTTATGTAGGTAACGTAGGATTAAAAACTTGATAATTTTAGCTTAGCCTACCCACTGAATAATTTATGGCTACGCCATGGGTTGTTGGAGGTATCAAAGCCAACAGTCTTGCAATTCTCACCGATGCATCTCATCTGTTGACGGATGTTTGCAGCATTTGCAATTTCTTTGTTCTCAGTTTGGGCATCGGGATGGGAGGCAACTCCTCGCCAATCGTACGGCTTCTACAGGATTGAAATACTAGGCGCTCTAGTTTCGGTCCAGCTGATTTGGGCGCTTTCTGGGATACAAAGAGAAGGGACTTACCACTTTTGAAAAAGAAAATACTAGAAAAAAGAAAGGGGGGACATAGACCATACCCCTTTTGAAAAAGAAAATAAAAGAAAAAAGATTGGGTGGACATATACCCAAACCCCTCTATAAACCTTAAAAGGTAAGAACCTGCAAGACAAGCTGCAAAACGAAAAAGGAAATCCAAAAAGATTAGGTAAAAAAAGGAAATCACACATCAAGAATGGGAGACAAACCTGTAGGCTGGCATGCCCAAGAAATTTGAGTGCAGAAGAGGAAGAATCTCTATAGGAGGAGCAGAATGCCAAACAAGTGAAGATAAGAGAAGCCCTAAATTGGCTAATTTGTCAGCAACATCATTCCCTTCTCGAAATGTATGAGAGCAACGGAAAACCATGTTTTGCAATCGGAGAATACAATTGTTCCAGCGTGTCTGGAGTGATCAAGGAGGAGAGAAGGATCCAGAAGCGAAACAGGATATCGCGTTAGAAGAATCACTTTCAAGCCATAGATTTTGCCCACCCCGCGCATGAGCCAATTCCACAGCAATGATGACAGCATGGAGCTCCGCATAGAAAGAAGTACGATACCCCAAGCTTAGGGAGAAACCACCAAGAAAATAGCCTGCAGAATCTCGGAAAACCCCGCCACAAGCCGCAGGACCCGGGTTACCTTTAGCAAGGCCATCAGTATTCACTTTGACCCAAGAAAAAGGAGGGGGATGCCAAAGAACAGGGACTATAAAAGGAGCTTTACAAGATTTAGCCAAGATTCCAAGAGAGACTAAAAGTTGCCTATCCAAAATGCCTCGTACATGACCAGGGGTGAGAACTCCAACCTGGCTAATCCAAGCCAAGGTGGAATGGCAAAGGCGTGAGAAGGAAGAGGGTTTACTTTCAAACTTCACTTTGTTACGCATCTTCCAAATAGCCATTAGCAAGAAAAACCTTGAAGCTAGCCATACATTGCGAAGTTGTGGAGAAAACCGTTTTGACACAAAAGTAAGCCAAAAGTCAAACTTCACTTTCTACGTTTGGTTTAGTGGTTAACATTAGCATGGCATTCTTATTTTGTCATGAGATCATGGATATGGACATGGACACGGACATGATAATCATCCTCATAGTCATGAGGATCCCGATGAGACTCATAACCATGGGATTACTGTGACGACACATCACTCTTACCATCATGAGGTGCACTGCAATCACGATGGCAAACACCGTCATATAGTTGAAACCGCGGAACCTCTACTCAAGCATAGCTGTGAAGGTGAATAGAAACCGAAGCAAAATGTGCAGGGGGCTTATCTTCTTGTACTTGGCGATTCCATTCAGAGTATCGGAGTGATGATTGGTGGAGCAATTATATGGTACAAGCCCGAGTGGTAGATTGTTGATCTGATATGCACCCATGTATTCTCAGTAATCGTGTTCTCGACCACAATCCCGATGTTGAGGAACATTTTGGGTGTTCTGATGGAGAGCACTCCCAGAGAGATTGATGCTACAAAGATTGAGAAAGATCTCTGTGAGGTGGATGAGGTAGTTGACATTCATGAATTGCACATCTGGGCGATAACTGTTGGTAAGGTACTAATGGCTTGCCATGTTATCGTTAAGCCAGATGCTAATGCCGACATGGTACTGGAAGAGATTATAAACTACGTCAAGCGAGAATATAATATCAGTCATGTAACGATTCAGGTAGAGTGTCAGTAGAGTCTGAGAGAGATGATTTGCCAAAGTTTTTGAGTGTTTTAATTAGGTCAGTTTTGTGTTTTAAGACTTCAATTTTCCTCCATAGTTAGAAAGATCATCTGGTATCTCTTTGGTTGCTCTTATATATGTTTCTGATGTAAGACTTCACTTTTGTCAACATACTAAACCATAGTTACAAATAAAATTCCATCTATATATCATTCGTTCGAAATCGCCCAATAGGTTATTTTCTGATTTTTTTTTATACAAAGAATATTTTTATTTTAAATTAATTTAAACTGTGATCAATGTCGCAACTGACTCATGTGTGGGTAAGTTTCTCTCAATACACACAAATACTTGCAAAAATTTGGCATTCTAAAAGGGAACTGGGAATTTGGGAGGTCACTATAAGTCATATAGAATCAGGGTTTAATATCCCACTAATGTATGTTTAGTGTCGTTCGAGTTCATTTTCGATCAAAGTTTATAATCGGGCCTATTTGTGCATACTTCACCAAACACAAAACTTGCCAAATTTTGTATCTTGTAGGGCGTATGTTTGAGATTACTTCTAGAATGACTAAAAGTCTTTTCTGATAATAAAAAACACTTTTATGAACATGTGTGGCTCATGATCTCATGTATCACCACGTGATGTGTGAGACAACATGCGGATATATAGCCGGGTACGTTCATGGTTTAGTAAATTCAACTGCAAAAGTGCTGATATGTAAGATCTGATGGCTATGTAAATGATGAATTATCTTTGTGAGAAATCTTTTGTTTTTCCTTTTTCGTCCTATCGCATAGCTTCGAGCATGTCCTCTTCTTAGTTTAACTTGAAATAGAAATATCGTTTGTAAATTTGTAATCATTCTCTGATTGCACAGGGCACAAGGAAGATATGAGGCCAATCTCTTATCTTGCAAATGATTTCTTAACTCGATCAAAAACTCACTCTTATGGTTCTGATCGATCGAGATTAAAATATCAAATTATATGCTTTGTGCATACGAGTTCACAATGTATTTCAACAGTGTGAGTAAAATTGTAAATACCGAGAAATATAAAGCTCTGATAAATAATAAAAGAATGTAAATTTTGGCTTGTATAGGATAGGTGGATTTTTTCAAAGGAAATTAATTTCATCAAACACTACTCGCTCGTTATAGTTAAAGAGTCATTTCTCTTTACCTATAAAACCGTTGATAAATATACATAAGCGACGTATGAAAGCATTTTTGAACATGTGCTAAATTGTGGTATGCATGTACGGAGGAACAAGTACGAAGCCAAGATTTTCCGTCAACCTTTGCTTAGTGGCACAATTGATTATCCAATCGAAGCCTTCTTCTCAAATATCCTCTCCCTTGCCTTCCTTGCCTGAAAAAACAAAACCCAAATTCTATGAAGATCCGGAACAAAAACTAAGTGCTACTAGACTAAATGATCATATGCCGAAATTATGAAGAGATTGAAGTTAGAAATAGACCTGCTTTTCCCAGTTTGTACGAATTGTTACCAAGGAGAGCAGAATGGTTTGCACAAAAGAACCAACTTGTATCCCAATCCAAAGTCCCCTTCCTCTTTGGTGTACCAAGAAAGCCAATAGTGCAGCAACTGGGATCCCACAGAGATAAAATGCTCCAAGGTTTATGTAAGCCCCTATATGCTGCCACCCAGTTCCTCTAGCAACACCTGATTTTTAATCTCGAGATTAAAAATTTAAACAATGTAATTATCTCTAAGCAAGATGCTTAATTAGCTTATTGGCAGTAAAAATATAATAAAACATTTAACCTGTAAGGACCCCTTGAAAGCTGTCTAGAATAAGAGACAGACAAATTAGAGGTGCCATGGCTATGACATAATCGACGACGTCCTTCTCCTTGCTAAAAATGTAGCCAAATATGTACCGGCAGGCGAACAGGGTTGTGGTTTCTATACTGGTCTCTATGGCTGCTAGAAACACTGCGACGCGAGCAGCTAAACGCGCACCTTCTGGGTTACCGGCTCCTAGTTCATTTGCAACCCTAGTACTATACAATTTTACATGCAAAATGTAAAGTTAAATGATCGATTTGTTAGTTAATTTTTATGCAGATTTTAACTGTATTGATTAAGCATACCTTACTGCAGCACCAAAGCCATATGGTATTGCATAGAGTGTTGAAATGGTCTGGAGACTGTCCAGAAACAATTTGATTAGATCTAATCAAATCCAAATTCAAAAACTGGTTTTAAAATTTCTACATAAATTATAGAACGAAAACATAAAAACTTACCATACAGACAGTACTGAAGTTTCGAGGGCCGGATTTGGTAAAAGCCCGGAGAGCAAGATAAGCAATTCGAATGACCACCACTCAAGGCTACAAAAGCCATCAACAAGAATCAATCGGAAAGACTTTCGACGTTTACTGAGGAGCTAATCTCACCTAATCCTGTATTTATTTACTTATTTTTAATTTAAAAAAACAAGGAAATATTTTATGAAAACATGTCAGAAAATTCTAGTTGAAGAGCTACCATAACATTAGTGCAGAAGGGATTGAAAAGCGAAAGAACTCTCCGATTCCTTCGAATATCTCCTTAGAAATGGGAGCTCGGGTTTTCGAACAGGCAGAGGAAAACTTCATGTACATTCCAAGTAAAATCAAATTGAGCCAGTAGGATATACTGATTGCTAATGCTCCTCCAAGGTGATCCAGCCCGGACTTGAAGACGAGAGCCCAACAGAGAGGAATATGGATCAAGAGGGTGACGACAGAGCTTACAAGCATAGGAAATGTCAAACTTTGTGCCTGAAAGTATCTAACGAGTGGTTGAAGGGCAGCATGAGCGAAAAGACCAGGTAGAAGCCAGATTGTGAATTTTCTGGCTTCGCGAGAAATGTCAGGGTTTTGACCCATAAAAATTAGTAACTTGTCCATGAATATCCATATCAAAGATAAAGGAAAACAAACTAAGGTGAGGGAAAATATAGCAGTGTAAGTATGAAGTCCAACTTTCTTAAATTCTTCTGCTCCAAATGCTTGTCCACATAAAGTTTCCAATGCACTTGCCATCCCTAGCTGTTAGCATGTTACAAAAATATACTCAACTAGTTTCTACAAACAACGAAAGAACAAAAGTGGAGGATGAAAGGCTTACGAAAAGACTAAAGCCGGTGACCCCAGAGAGGGAGATAGCTATGGAGGCGCTAGAGAGAGCAAGCTCGCCAAGTTGACCTACCATCATCATCGAAACAACGCGCAATAAGCTCTGGGATAAGTTCACAGCAATCATGGGTGCTGCTATGTAACACAACCTCTTTGCTTCTTGGAAGGAAGAACGCCATGTTACAACGGGTGCTTTCACATCGACCATGACCTCTCTCTAGGATGAAGTAATAGTCTGTACTCTCCAAATTTCCATTATTTATGGAATTTTGAGTAAATTAAACTCACGTTTTCGTGCGATCTCTTGTTTTTATTCTCTTCCTTTAAGAAAATACAAAGTGAGATTATTGATTTAAGGGAGTTTTAATGAAAAGCTTATGGTACTGTTCACTTTAATGAAAAATTACATTTTTACACTAAAAAGTCACTCTTGATACTATTCATTTTACCCTTTATTTTGTCCTTATCATTAAAACTCAAATTTTCAAGCCATTTTCATTAGTTTTCCTTTGATTTAATCCCCACCAAAGTTTGTGTGTATGTGTGTAAACTCCAGGAATCAAAATAAACAAAATGTAAATGTTGGCTTGTATTGGATAAGTGGGTTTTATCAAAAGGATAGCAGAGTAAATGAATAAAACTCGACGTAGTTCTTTTAGCACGAAATGTTTCTCGATGAATAAAATTAAGCTCATCAAGCTTAAATCAGTTGTACAATGCATTATCCATCATTAGAATTTAGACATCGTCATTGATATATCCACTCCCTTGCCTTGGTTGGAACATAGAAAAACCCAACATATGTTAAGATCCTTGTAATTAACAAAGACTGATAAAATTGAGAGATTTTTCAATGGACTGGTATAAGGGTGGTACACCACGTGTCACTATACAAATGGTGGGATATGTATGCTAAAAAAGTTAATAACTTAAAAAATGAAATTTCCCACTTTTATTAAAACACGTGGTGTACCACTTATATTCCCGTCACAATTAAAAATTTCTCGGTAAAATTAGGCAATTTTAATAATAAAATGTTGTTGTTTTGTATTAGCTGCTATATCAATGAGTTTTACCATAACCTTTGTCGTTTGGTTGCCAAGACAATAAAAAGGAAGTACCAATACCGAGGGCGAAGTTTCAAGAAAACGATTTTCAGCTTATAGTATAGAAAAATGTTTGCACGAAAGCGAAAGCGAGTAGAATGGTTTGCACGAAAGATAAAGCCGGTGACGCCACAGAGGGAGATGGCTATGGAGGTGCTAGAGGGCAATAAGTACCGAGGTAGAATCACGGCAACATGCATTTTGGCAATAACAAGATCTCTTCCATATCTGTCTGTGAAGTGTCTTGGCCACCTTTTGCACGCTCAGCCTGCGTTAAAGTAATATACACACAACTATTCGGTCTTGGTTGGTTGATCACTAAATGACGGTACGGTCGTTACGACCGAATGACTAACTGTTCGGTCTTGGTTGGTTGATCAACTAAGTATCCGGTCTTGGTTGGTTGATCACTTATTTGACGTAGTGTGTCGAAATATTGTAGAAAATAGCGGCGGGATTCTGCTGAACATTATTTTAAGAAGCAATTTTACTTCTTTTTCCGGCCTTGTGTTCGATTAATTGATTTTCTTGAAGAATGATATGAGAATCTCTGAATTTAGAAGAAAAATGGAAGTCTTTCCAGAAAATAGATGCGGAAGGCGATCTAAATTATTGAGTAGTTGGTGTTGAATAAAAAAAGTTGTGATTCTACCATAACGATTTTTTTTTTCCTAAGTCAAATGCCTAGAAAAAAAATTGTATCAAAACATAGCCATTTCTTGTACATAAATAGGATCACCTCCTCAAAACAACAGGGATGATGGCTAGGACTGGTTCAATTGGTGCTCTGGCTGGGCCAACTACTGAATGGAATCAACAACTTACATTAGTACTTACATTAGCTTAGATGCAGTGGTATCCGCATTTTTTCACTGGGAGTTCCAGATTGAAGAAGAGGCAGATCAAAATATGGTGCGGAAAAACCCAAATCGAGATGAATGGAAGATGCATTTGGAACCAACTTGTTTTTCTAGATTAGTAGAGGTATTCATTGAAAAGTCTTAATGCTATCTTCGACAGTCTTGAGACCGTAAAAGCAATATGGGAAGTAGCCCAACCTATAAGCTCATGCAAAGTCTTTCCTCCCATCAATATAAAATTCATTCTCAACATTGACTGTACAAGTTGGGGAGCGGTAATGGAGGAAGAATCGGGAGGGGGGGTGTGGGTTTGTTGGAATTTTTGATTCGGTATTTTAAAATACAACTCTTCATTAGTCACTTAATACTATTCAATTTGTTTTAAAGTCTTAATTTCAGTTTTTATTTGTAAAACCAAAACTGATGCTTTAAAAGGGGTTTATAATGTTAGCATTTGATTGTGCAATAATGCTCTTTGAATTCACATTATCTGGCCAACGTCCTTTTGTGATTAAGCTTATATATACACTACTATTGCGTAAATAAAAAGATGAGAAATATAGAGCTCCAATCTTCTGTCCTTTTCACTTCTCTAAGTCTTCAATCCATATCTTTCATTGTTCACTTTTATACTAAAGTAAAAATTGGGCTGTTCATCCAATTCAAGTATTGCAAGTGTAAGCTTACAAGGATCATAGGTTGTTGTATTCTGAAGGGTAGGGCACCATAATCTGCTACACCGAGACCTAGTCTTAGAGAGGCGAAATCTACTCTTAAAGACAGTGAACTTACACGCCTCAACCTAAATCTTGTTCTAATCAAGGATCGATGAAGAGTATTCTCTACCTACCAAAGATAAGTATTTCATTGTTGTTTCATTATTTTTATATGGTTTACCATTTTTGTAAAGGAAATTTTATTTAAATCCATGTAACCTTTGTTTACACTCAACTTAAATTTTAAATGTTAATTGTCTATTACCCTATTGCTGAATTACTATTAAGTACAAAATGAAATTAATAATAAAACTCAAAATTATCAATAAACTCAAACACTATAATTAACTTTAAACCCTAGGATCACTCTTTGTCTATCCTACATTCATTCCGGCTAAAACCCTAATAGCTCTCATAGAGAAAACCAAGTTTATTTATTTATTGATGGATCGTGATTTTAAAGTTTTGAATCCTCCAATTTATCCTATGTTTATCAAAATACCAATGCACCAATATTAGTTCCAGCTTTACTAGCTAAACAACAGTCAATGGCATCAAACGATCGAAGCTCCCACAAAGAGCTTTAGCTCGACTCGATTTCTTCTTCTTCATTCCTCTTTTGATGATCTCCTCCTCTAGTCCCATAGATTTTTTCCCAAATGAAACTGAGGCCTGGGTCAAGATATGTGCCATATTACTATTGTCTTTTGTTGCACCTCTATGAATAAGTATCCTAGTAATCCCAACGTAGTGCAAAGACTCAGCAATCTGCAGTGCAGTCACACCTTTGTTAGTTCGAGCTTCAGCATCATCTCCTTTCTTTACCAACATCTCAATCTGTTGGAACCCCAGTCCCACATCGGACAGAGGGAGAAGAGAAGAGTGCTTTAAATAGAAATACCCCTCTCTAATCTGCAGTGCAGTCACACCTTTGTTAGTTCGAGCTTCAGCATCATCTCCTTTCTTTACCAACATCTCAATCACATCCGCATGTCCTGACTCCGCTGCACAGTGCAACGCGGTGTATGCAATCCAGACTTGAATATTAGAAAATGCCGATTGCTAATGATCCTCCAAGGTGATCCAATCCAGACTTGAATATTAGAATCCAGCAGAGAGGAATATGGAATAAAAGAGTGGCGAAAGAACTTATGACCATAGGCATTAATAAACTCTGAGTTTGGAAGTACCGAACGAGTGGATGAAGAGTTGCATAAGCAAATAGAGCAGGAATAAGCCAGATTATGAACTTGCCGGCTTCACGAGAAATCACAGGGTCTTGACCGGTGAAAATCAGTATCTCCTCCATATAAATCCATATCAAAGATAAAGGAAGACAAACCAAGTTGAGAGAAAATATGGCAGTGTAAGTTTCAAGTCCAAGTTTCTGATATTGTTCTGCTCCATATGCTTGCCCACACAGAGTTTCCAGTGCACTTGCCACTCCTGTCGGTTCAAACAGCAAGTTACAAATCAAATTAGTTTTTCGAGACAGATTATTTCTACGCTAAAATTTATGTGGTTATGCCAGTTGGTCATGGCAGTTTGTACCCGAGTTCAAATCTCATCTCAATAGACGTAGTAGCTTAGAATATCATATTGTGAAAAGATATGGACTTTTGATTCATAAAAAAAGAACAGAAGTTTCATGCATTCTATACATGGTAAGGTTAACTGGGATTTCTACCAACAGAAACCAAACAAAAGATGAAGAAGAAGATGGAAGGAAGATAGAGACTTACAAAAAGACTGAACCCGGTGATGCCGGCGAGGGAGAAAGCAATGGAGGAGCTAGAGAGAGCAAGTTCACCCAGGTGACCAACCATCGTCACTGAAATGAACCGCAGGATGAAGTGGGAAAGAACCACAGCAACCATGGGTCCTGCAATGCATCCCAACCTCTTCACTTCTTCGAAAAAAGAACCCCATGTCAGACAACAACTACTACTACTACTACTTGAATTTCTACTTCTTCTTTGTTGCTCTCTACTGTAATCTGACAATAGCAAGCTCTCTTCCATGGCTGTGTCTTTTGCTGTGGAACTCAATTGCCGTGGCGGCATTTGCAAAGAGTGGTTGTGTACAGCCAATATGACAGCAAGAGAAGCAAACCAGTTATGTAGCATCATTATTTGCATAGAGTGGTAGTTTACATATTTTCTATTGATTCTGTGCAGATTTTTTTAATATTATACAAAAATGGAGCAATTATTTGCTTGCTTTATTTGCTAGGCTACAAAAAAAGAGCCAATGTGATAGCAAGAAAAACAGAGCAAATATTATAGGGGTTGAGAAAGAAGTAATCCTTGTATTGGATGTGTGAATAAATTGCATAACTCAGCTGAGTTTTTGTCAACTTTACACATCTTATCATGATAAATTTGCTGATTCAGAACTCAGCTGTTCTTTCTTGCCGGATATTGCAGTACACTTTCCAGAGACATTCTGATACAGATGTTGGGCAGGAACTGCAATGCAAGCTATCAGTAGATTCAGGACACCATGTTGCATTCGAGAACGTCTATCTCACTTGATCGTAGTCAAGACCGAATACCACAAGTCTATATGTGTGAATCATATTCGAATATGTTATTACAAATTTTTTTAGTGCCAGAAGAATGGATAAAGCTAATACTTTCTTCTTATTCAAGCGACAGAGAAAATTGTGCTCCTCAAAACTCATTACTCTCTGCCTTGAAACACAAGTCATTAACTTGTGGGGAGCTTCCCTCAAATATCCTCTCCCTTGCCTTAGCTGCCTGAAACATTAAAATCCTTTCAGCAATGTAAATTGTTGCTTCTATAGATAGCTACTACCATTAAGGAAATACCAAAGCCATGGAGAGTTTGAAGAAATAGAACACATCTTGGGACAGTTTAAGAAAATTAGACTTGTACTCATAAGATTTGAAATGTTCTTCATCTCCCTCCCAAATTCTTTCCAACCAAACAGAAAATAGTGGAATAGAACAACATTATCAAGAAAGTTAGGGTTGATGAATATACCTGCTTTTCCCAATTTGTACCAATTGTTACAAAAGAGAGCATAACGATTTGCACAAAAGCACCAACTTGTATTCCAATCCAAAGGCCCCTTCCTCTCAGCTGTACCCAGAAAGCCAATGTGGCTGCAACTGGAATCCCACAAAGATAACACGCTCCAAGGTTTATGTAAGCCCCTATATGCTGCCACCCGGTTCCTCTAGCAATACCTGGTTTAACCATCCACAAAACACATAACATTAGACTAAAATGAAAAAACTCAATCGTTTATTGGTAATAGGAGAAGATAAAGAAAAAAACCTGAAAGGACCCCTTGCAAACTGTCTAGGGCAGCAGCCAGGCAAACTAGAGGAGCCATGGTTGTGACGTAATCGATGACTTCTTTCTCATTGCTAAAAGTGTAACCAAATACATTCCGGCAGGCAAAGAGGGTCGTGGTTGTTATACTTATCTCTGCGACTGCAAGAAACATCACAGAAAAAGTAGCTATTCGAGCACCTTGTGGGTTACCAGCTCCTAGTTCATTTGAAACTCTAGTACTGCACAATAGGCGAAGAAAGAAAAAGATAAGTTGATGGTATAAATGTAATCTGATGGTATAAATATGCTTGAGCATACCTTGCTGCAGCAGCAAACCCATAAGGCATTGCATAGAGTGTCGAAATCGTCTGCAGACTGACCACAATCAGTTAGAATAATCACTTTTCTTCTACATGGTGATCAAATTGACAAATTAATTTTTATTACACAGAATATATACCATACAGACAGAACTGAAGTTTCAAAAGCCGGATTTGATAAAAGTCCAGACAGCAAGATAAGCAGCTCATATGACCACCACTGAAGGCTACAACCATCAATAAAAATCAATCAAATAAAGAAATGATGTTTGAAATAAAATATTGTAAGAATCAAGCATAGCGAATCGTCTTCCTGAGACTAAAATGCAAAAATAAACTGGGTACCATATCATTATTGCAGAAGGGATGGCAAAGCGAAAGAACTCTCCGATTCCATGGAATACCTCCATAGAAATTGGAGCTCGGGTTTTAGAACAGGTAGCAGAAAACTTCATGTATAATCCAAGTAGAATTGCATTCACCCAATAAGAAATACTGATTGCTAATGCTCCTCCAAGGTTGTTCAGTCCAGACTTGAATACTAGAAGCCAACACAGAGGAATATGAAACAGAAGGGTCGCACAGGAGCTTATGAGCATAGGAATTATTAAACTTTGTGTCTGAAAGTATCTGATGAGTGGCTGAATAGTGGCATAAGCGAAAAGCGCGGGAATAAGCCAGATTGTGAACTTGCCGGCTTCGCGGGAAATTATAGGGTCTTGACCCATGAAAATCAGTAACTTCTCCATATAAATCCATATCAAAGATAAAGGAAGACAGACTAAGTTGAGGGAAAATATAGCAGTGTAAGTATGAAGTCCAAGTTTCTGATATTGTTCTGCCCCATATGCTTGACCACAGAGAGTTTCCAATGCACTAGCCATTCCCAACTGTTCAAACAGCAAGTTACAAAATCCACTTAGTTGTAAGAAAGAGATCCATAAAAAAACCAGTACATGATTTACCCTTCAGCAATGCATGACTAATGGTTTCAATCTTGCATTATCACACTAAAACCCGTCATTATTCGATGTTAATACTACATCTACGATGAACTTCGTACTCAATCATCATCAAAATTTGTTTCTTATAAGATTATAATGAAGTGGTGGTTTCATGATATACATCATAGCATCCTTACATCTGCAGTCTTTTTGCAAACCCACGGTGCACGGAGATTTAATTTCTACGTGGTTTGTGGACAATGTTTGCGCAGGAAGCATTTTTTAGTGGACAAAATAGTTTATGAGAAGAAAAATTAATCTGAAAGCGCAACTGTTGTCATGCAGTGAATCTTAGCAAAGATGCCCCAATAGCAGCAGCAGCAAAGTCCAATTAAACTCGTGATCAGCCGGTTGGTGGCAAAATCCTAATGAACCTCTTATACTTAATGAAGTATATCCTTAAACCTTTGGCCAAAACAAAAAGACAAATTTTTATGCTTTGTCTCGACTCTCTTGTCATAGATAGATACCCAGTGCAGTGGAACTAAGTCATTCATGATTCCGGTGCATATTTGTTGGTAATATTTACCACCCTATTTATTACTATTGAATTGGATTAAATTTTCAGATTTGTATTTATCCGCTACACATATCTCAAAATTTAAATTTAATGGTAATAAATGAGTGGCGAATATCACCATCACTTAAAGAGTGTGAGCAAAAATATTCCCCATATCATATAGTTCAATAAAATCGACAGAATCCAAAGGCAATCTTTGGTGCCGTGGTGTCGTATTCATCAGAGAATATCAGAAGAAGTGATTAAAAATACGGTAGTGCTATTCACACATTCCATGCACTTTTGTTAATTTTTATCCGTTGATGTTCTTCATTTCATTCGATCTAACGGCCAAAAATTGAGATAGGTGTAGAAGTAAAAATAAGTGTGTGGATAGCACCAGCATAAATATATAGCAAAATTGCAACCCAATACAAAAAAATTAAAACTGTCCAGATGCAATGCAACTGGGTGTAGATTAGAGCAAATATTCAAATACAATCATGCAGAAAGTATATTATAATCTATAGTGCTGGTTTGGTTTGTGTTTTAACTTTTTCACTCACGAGAAAGTTTTACCGTGTTAGGCTAGTTGATTGATTAAGGTCTTTTGCATCCGGATTCGAGTCTCTTTCCCAACAAATTATAGTAGTTTAGAATCTCGCATTTTGAAAAACAATGTATACTTGATTCATGAAAGAAAAAAGATAGAATGTTTATTGGCATTTCTACTAACACATAGCAAACAAAAATAGTTGGACATTAATTCCAAAAGATACGAATGAAGAAAGAAGGACGTACGAAAAGACTGAAGCCGGTGACGTTGGAGAGGGAGATGGCGACGGCGGAGCTTGAGAGAGCGAGCTCGCCCAGGTGTCCGACCATCATCATCGAAATGATCAGCAACATGTTCTGAGATAGAATCACGGCAACCATGGGTCCCGCTATGCATCCCAACCTCTTCACTTCTTGGAAGAAAGAAGTCCATGTCAGAATACTTGTAGTACTATTTATTCTCTGTTGCTGCTCTTCTTCTCTGCGTTTTGGTAATAGCAAGCTCTCTTCCATGGCGACGTTTGCTGTGGAAGCGTGGAGCTCAATCAATGAGTAGTCGCCTAACGACGTTGGAGGTTTGGATTTGGAATATATATGGGGATTGAGGAGGGAGAGGTGGAGAAATTTTATACCTTTTCAAGGACAGAGGCCAGAAGTTTTCATTTTTTTATGACTGCGTGGTGGTAGTATACGACCAATATGACAGCAAGAGCAACGGACCAAGTTGTACAATTTATTTGCTAATCTACAAAAACAGGCAAGATTTAAATTTAAAATAATATAAAAAAAAACTGACACTATTATAAGAAAATAAAAATGTTTTAGTATCGTTCTCTTCACTAAACCAAAGTTTAGTCTCTCTGCCAACAATCTCTCTTGATAGGTGATCTTGTAGTATGCACTCTCTCTCGGGTAGCCTCCTTTCCTCCTCAACTTTTGCAAATCAATAAAAATGTTTTATTTCCCCGCTGCCGGGTAAAAGGAAAACGTCCATCCTACCCCCCTTGTATTGCAGGATAAATTTTACGAGACAGTTGAGGGATGGAATGGTCGATGCTGGTAGATTCAGACTGCAACTATTGTGTAAGTTTAATTAATCCAAGTAAATAAATATTTGGACCAATCCCCCGGACAAAAACACGATTTCTGGTTAAAACTTCAAAAAACGTGTGTTGTTTGACTGTGGTTAGAGATGAGCTGAAATGCCTTTAGTTGCATTAAAAATAGTCTTACCCCGAAGAATACCTCATGCTTCAACCAAAAAAAATACAACTTGACAAGTGACAGACAATGAGACTTTTGGAAGTTCTGCTGTATCATATTATCCAACCCTCATATTTTTTGTGTTTTGTTATTTTCTATTCTCACTAAGTTTTTCTACATTTTGGATGGGTTTTCTCTCTGTGTGGTTAGCAGTAATAAACAAAGTCAAGTGGCAAAGATGCTAATTTAGTGAAAAATGGCAGAAGTGAGCTCAAGCGTTAAGACTCCGCTAATTCCAGACCATCAAGAATTTGATGGTGAAGCAATACCATCTCAAAGAGGAATTTGTAGAGATGAAATGTTGTTGAAAAAGCAAACTTGCAGCTATGGCTGGCAGGCCCTCTGATTGCAGTGAGCTTGTTACCTTGCAAGTCACATCAGTCATGTTTGTTGGCCATCTTGGAGGGTTGACACTCTCCAGAGCCTCCACGGCCTCTTCATTTGTTTCTGTCACTGGTTTCAGTGTATTGGTAAGTTGGGCTTCTCTTCAACACCAACATGAAATGAGGATGATCGGGTGACAATTTTTAAAAACTATAGCGCTTTGTCGTGCATTTTAACTTTTTTATATTGCCAATATGATTGGCTTGCGATAGAACGACCTTCTTTTCCCATTTTATGTAACTTGTCAACCGGTTGATTAAGATGATAATAAGATATGTATTATTCAAGTTTAACTTGATCCAATTCTTATTGCACCTAACTATATTAGACTGCAGACATGGACATCTTTCAAAACTTTGTTTCTTTAAGGTCCCGTTTAAAAAAAATGACAAGATTATAAGAAAATAAAAATGTTCTATTAGGGGTGTAGTTAAATAAGAATTTAAAAAATATTTTTAAGTGACAAATTTCATAAGATTATGCAGACTTCTACAAAGATTAAATAGATAAGAGTACCGCTATGGTCATGCACAAATTTATTTCACCACCTATTTTGTATGAAATTGTAGTGACACATTTCAATTTTTTTAGCAGCAACTGCAATGCAAGCTATTAGGAGATTGAGGACACAAGTCTATATGTTAGAATCATATTCGAATATGTTATTACAAATTTTTTCTGTGCCAGAAGAATATGGATAAAGCTTATACTTTCTCCTTATTCCCGCGATAGAGAGAACCATGCTCTCAAAACTCATTACTCTCTGCCTTGTCACACAAGCCATTAACTTGTTGGGGGGTTCCCTCAAATATCCTCTCCCTTGCCTTACTTGCCTGAAACATCAAAAGACCAACATCAAAATCCTCTCAGAAACATAAAACGTTGCGTCTATGGATGGCTACTACCATTAGTTTTGGATAGATGTTCTGTTTTAAGTGCCAAGATAAACCAAGGAAATACAAAAACAGTGGGGAGTTTGAAGAAAAAGAACACATCTTGGGACAGTTTCAGAAAATTTAGAATGGAAGTCATAAGATTCAAAATGTTCTTCGTCTTCCCTCCCAAATTCTTGCCAACCAAACAGAAAATAGTGGAATAGACGATCAACATTATCAAGAAAGTTAGGGTTGATGAATATACCTGCTTTTCCCAATTTGTACCAATTGTTATTAAAGAGAGCAGAATGATTTGCACAAAAGAACCAACTTGTATTCCAATCCAGAGTCCCCTTCCTCTCAGCTGTACCCAGAAAGCCAATGTGGCTGCAACTGGAATCCCACAAAGATAATACGCTCCGAGGTTTATGTAAGCCCCTACATGCTGCCACCCGGTTCCTCTTGCAATACCTGATTTAACCATTCACAAAACACATAACATTAGACTGAAACATGAAAGAACTCAATCGTTCATTGCTAATAGAGAAGATAATGAAATTGACCTGAAAGGACCCCATGCAAACTGTCTAGGGTAACGGCCAGGCAAACTAGAGGAGCCATGATTGTGACATAATCGATGACTTCTTTCTCATCGCTAAAAGTGTAACCAAATACATTTCGGCAGGCAAAGAGCGTGGTGGTGGTTATAGTTGTCTCTGTGACTGCAAGGAACATAGCAGCGAAAGTAGCTATTTGAGCACCTTGTGGGTTACCAGCTCCTAGTTCATTTGAAACTCTAGTACTGCACAATAAGCAGAGAAAGAAAAAGATAAGCTGATGGTGTAAATGTAATCTGATGGTATACATGTGCTTGAGCATACCTTGCTGCAGCAGCAAACCCAAAAGGTATTGCATAGAGTGTCGAAATCGTCTGCAGACTGTCCCAAACGATCAGTTATAAAATCACTTTCTTTTTTTTTTCTGTCTACATGGCGATCAAATTGACATACTGATTTTTATTATACAGAATATATACCATACAGACAGAACTGAAGTTTCAAGAGCCGGATTTGGCAAAAGTCCAGACAGCAAGATAAGCAGCTCAAATGACCACCACTCGAGGCTACAACCATCAATGAAAATCAATCAAATAAAAAAAAGATTTTTGAACTAAAATACCATTATTGCAGAAGAAACTGGGTACCATATCATTATTGCAGAAGGGATGGCAAAGCGAAAGAACTCTCCGATTCCATGGAATACCTCCATAGAAATTGGAACTCGGGTTTTTGAACAGGCAACAGAAAACTTCATGTACAATGCAAGTAGGATCACATTCACCCAATATGAAATACTGATTGCTAATGCTCCTCCAAGGTTGTTCAGTCCAGACTTGAATACTAGAAGCCAACACAGAGGAATATGGAACACAAGGGTCACACACGAGCTTATGAGCATAGGAGTTATTAAACTTTGTGTTTGAAAGTATCTAATGAGTGGCTGAAGAGTGGCATAAGCAAAAAGCGCGGGAATAAGCCAGATTGTGAACTTGCCGGCTTCGTGAGAAATTACGGGGTCTTGACCCATGAAAACCAGTAACTTCTCCATATAAATCCATATCAAAGACAAAGGAAGACAGACTAAGTTGAGAGAAAATATAGCAGTATAAGTTTGAAGTCCAAGTTTCTGATATTGTTCTGCTCCATATGCTTGGCCACATAGAGTTTCCAATGCACTAGCCATTCCCAACTGTTCAAACAGCAAGTCACAAAATCCACTTAGTTTTTGGACAGAAATCTATACAGAAACTTGTCATTATTTCGTTATAATTCGTACTTAATCATCATCAATTTTTTTCTTAATCATTAAGTAGCTTCATGATATAAATCATAGCATCCTCACATCTGTAGTCTTTTTACAAACCCACAGTGCAGACAGATTTAATTTCCACATGGTTTGTGAATAATGTTTGCACACGAAGCATTTACAGTGGACAAAATAGTTACGAGAAGACAGATTAATCTGAATGTGCCACTGTTGTCATTTAGCAAAGATGCCCCAGCAGGTAACAGCAGCAGAGTCCAATTAAACTCGCATATTTTGCTTAATATAATCAGTGATTAGCTGGCCCCAGATTGGTGTCGTATTCGTACTCATCAGAAAGTATCTTGCTCTGATTAGATAAAGACATTTTAGCCAAAATGGTTCATGCGATTAGCATAATTTTAAGTTCTTATATTTGAAATCGATAGTAGTGGTCCGTGAGTTTGTCCACCATTAATAATTTTGGTTATTCCGAAAAAAAACTCTGTTAAATAAGGATCAAAATGATGAAAATACCATTAATTTAATTAACAATATGCAAAAATAATTTAACAAAAATTGAGTGTATTTTTGTCATTTTATCCTTATTTAATAGAGTTTTTCTTCACAAAATAATCAAAATGATTGATGGTGGACAAACTGGACCAATTCTATAGATTTTAAAGCTCAATGATCAAAATAAAATGTTATGCCAATCCCTGAGACCATTTTGGCTAAAAAAAAACCTTAAATATATAGCAAAATTGCAACCAAATACAAAAAAATTAAAACTGCCAATGCAACTGGGTATGAATTAGAGCAAATATTCAAGTACAATCATACGAGAAGTATATATAATCTACAATGCTGGTTTGGTTTGTGCTTAATTTTATGTTACGAGAAAAGTTTTGCAAACATATGTTAAGTCAGTTGATTAATAAGTCAGTTGATTAAGATCTTTTGCACCCATCTCTTCCTCACACAAATTATAGTAGTTTAGAATCTCGCATTTTAAAAAACAACGTATTCTTGATTCGAAAGAGAAAAAACGATTGGATGCCTTATTGCCATTTGTATAGACACATAGCAAACAAAACAGTTGAACAGTCCTTCCAAAAGATACGAATGGTGAAAGAAAGACTTACGAAAAGACTGAAGCCGGTGACGTTGGAGAGGGAGATGGCGATGGAGGAGCTTGAGAGAGCGAGCTCGCCCAGGTGGCCGACCATCATCATCGAAATGACCAGCAACAAGCTCTGAGATAGAATCACGGCAACCATTGGTCCCGCTATGCATCCTAACCTCTTCACTTCTTCGAAGAAAGAAGTCCATGTCAGAATACTTGTAGTGCTATTTCTTCTCTGTTGCTGCTCTTCTTCTCTGCGTTTTGGTAATAGCAAGCTCTCTTCCATGGTGACGTCTGCTGTGAAAGCGTTGAGCTCAATCAATGAGTAGTCGCCTAATACGTTGGAGGTTTGGATTTGGAATATATATGTGGATTGCGGAGGGAGATGTGGAGAAATTTTATACCTTTTTCAAGAACAGGGGTCAAAAGTTTTCATTTTTCTCTGACTCTGAGTAGAGTGGCAGTATACGACTAACATGACAGCAAGGAAACAGATCAATATGTACAATCTTTACTTGCTAACCTTAAAGAAAGGCAAGAATATAAGAAAAATAAAAATTTATTAGGCTAATGAAGGTTGGTTGAGTTGGTAAAAAAAAAGGACTAAGCAACTCCAGCGTTGGAGCCCTCCCCTCAGGCAATGCACTATTCAATCCACCTAATGAACAGTAACTGCCCTTAATGAACAGTAAATAGCCCTGGCAATAGAATTTGCATCTCCACTGTTACACTTCAATAGCCCTGGCAATAGGCAATAAAATATTAGTATTTTTTTTATTTATAAAATAATACAAAATAATTTTAATTGTAATATCGGATAAGATTTTTAATCGTTATCGTTGCGCCACGTGTCATTATCCGAAGTATTATTAAATAATACAAAATAATTTTATAGAAAAGTAAAAACAATTTTTTTTACATTTTTTTTCAGATTTTTCAGATTTTTTTTTAATTTTTTTGAATTTTTTACAAATTTTTTTAAATTTTTATTCAATTAATTAATCTCTGCCGTTGGATATAAAAAAATTTGAATTCCAACACTCCAGATTGTGCCACGTGTCACAACGGTAACTTTTCTTAATTTTAAAACTATTTTTTCATTTATTTTTTTATTTATAAAGAATATTAATATCCACCGTTGATCTCAGATCGAACGGTGGATATTAAATCTGACTTTTTTTTTTTTAACCGTTGAGATCGAACGGTCCAAATTAAGTAACCGTTGAGATCTAACGGACCGTGGGAAGCCACGTGGCTTCCCAATGGTAACTGACAAACTTTTTTTTTTTTTTCTGATTTTTGTGTCGGCGACGCGCCCCCACGCGCGAGTGGGGTGCACGCGCCTGACACAAAAAAAATTTAATATTCCCTGACGCCAGGCTGACGTCAGCCTGACGTCACATAGCCCTCAGGCTCTCGGGCTGGCAATTCGCCACGGGCCCGGAGCTCGAGCCTCCACCTTCGGTCGGGCTAGCCCACGCTGGAGCCCTCCCACCGGCCCTCGGGCCCTTGTTTTCTCCACTGTCCCCCGAGGCAAACCCAACGCTGGGCTTGCTCTAATACTCTATCTGTAAGTTTTCAAAGAGACTTGCGCCCTGGAATAGGGTAGCTTCTCCTCCCTGTAAACTTTATTTATTTATTTTATTTTATGGAAAAAATAAATTTATTCAAAATGAAAAATCTGGACTACAAAATACAAATGTTTCCTATACAATAAAAAAGAAAAACTTTTTTAGCAATATTGGGTAAACAAGCATCATGAATGGAGTGTCCATCACTAGAAATGACATCAGAAAGAAAGTTAACATTTCAGAAGACATGAGCCCAAGGTATAGAAGAAAATGATCGTGCAAGTAATTTGATATCCACAATAATAGTAAGAAACTCACCATGGCGTTCTGCATTTGTTTAAAATGGAATCAATAATGGGTTGAGTCATCTTAAAACAGACATTCTTAAACATTTGATTTTTGCAAATTTCAATGCATCACGTAAGGTAAGTGCTTTAGTAATAAATATAGTATTCTCCCCAAGATTGTGCGTCCTGGCAACAATAGAATACCCGTTATAATCTTTAATGACAAAATATGCAACCACAGTAAAATATTATCGATGGGTTTATAGATGAGTTAACTTAACAAGTGAAAGGACAAAAACACAGATGAATCTGCGGTTGAAATTTTTGAAAACATGTGTATCATTTGATTGTGGCTAGAAATGAGTAGAAATATCTTTAGCCCATTGGAAATTGACCCTACCATTCAAAGTGTGGAATAATTCATGCTTCCATAAAAAACACTTGACAAGTGACAGACAGTGAGACCATTGAAGTTCTCCTCTGTCATGTTACCCAACCCTCATATACTTTGTCTTTTGTTATTTTCTGTTCTCACCAATTTTTTATACATGTTGGATGGATTCTCTCTCTGTGTGGTTAGCAGCAATAAACAAAAACAATCAGATTCAAGTGGCAAAGATGCTAATTTGGTGAAAAATGTCAGAAGTGAGCTCAAGTGTTGAGACTCCTTTAATTCCAGACCATCAAGAATTTGATGGTGAAGCAATACCATCTCAAAGAGGAATTTGTATAGGTGAGGATGTTATTGAAGAAGCAAAATTGCAGCTATGGCTGGCGGGGCCTTTGATTGCAGTGAACTTGTTGCAGTACAGCTTACAGGTTACATCAGTCACGTTTGTTGGCACTCTCCAGTGTTTCCATGGCCTCTTCATTTGCTTCTGTCACTGTTTTCAGTGTGTTGGTAAGTTGCGCTTCTATTCAACGCTCATATGAACAAAAAAAAAAAAATCATGTTGTACACGTTAATTTTCGGTATAGGGTAAAGAAGTAATTGTTGCAATGGATGCGTGAATTTTCATCATTTATTGTGGATAAGTTCAATGTTTTAAAAGGCAAAAACAAAACCACGTCGTTTTATGAATAATCTCGTCTAGACGATAGGCTTGAGGTGTGAGGCTAGAGTACCCAAAATAATTATAGTAGTTAATATATATAGTTTTTTGTTTGTGTGGGAACGGCAAGGGCTAGTGTTGAAACCAGGAAAAAAAAAACCTAAATGATTGATGCCATGTAGAATTATTATAATTTCATGAATTATATTAATAACACAAGTACAATATCTTATTTACTAGTCTATCACTTAAAGAGTACAAGTAATTCAAAACCCACAGGATTTTACAAGATCGAGCCCAATAAAATTCTAACCGGATTCTCCTACACTAACACATTCTTAACAATCAAGCAAGCAAGCCAAGGAATCAAATATTTGACTGCTATTATTTTTTTCTCTATTCACATCATAAAGCCATGAATTTTATGAAAAAAATTGTCCAAAATGACATGGTTTTGGGTTCGGGCTTTTTAAAAATATAATTTTGAGCAGCAACTGCGATGCAAGCTATTAGGAGATTCAGGACACCATATTGCATTCGAGAACGTCTATCTCACTTGATTGTAGTCAGGACTGAATGCCACAAGTCTATATGCATGAATCATATTCGAACGTGTTATTACAATTTTTTTGGGTGCCAGAAGTACGGATAAACCTAATACTTTCTCCTTATTCCCGCGATGGAGAGAATTGTACTAATCAAAACTCATTTCTCTCTGCCTTGTCGCACAAGCCATTGGCTTGTGGGGGGCTTCCCTCAAATATCCTCTCCCTTGCCATACTTGCCTGAAACATCGAAAGACCAACATCAAAATCCTCTCAGAAACATTAGTTTTGGATAGGTATTCTGTTTACGTGCTAAGAAAAACCAAAGCTGTGGGGAGTTTGACGAAAAAAAACACATCTTGGGACAGTTTAAGCAAATGGATAAGAATGGTAGTCATAAGATACGAAATGTTCTTCATCTTCCCTCCCAAATTCTTGCTAACCAATAGAAAATAGCAGAATCGTTGAAACAATTGCAGAAGATCAGCATTGTCAAGAAGTTAGGGTTGAGGAATATACCTGCTTTTCCCAATTTGTACAACTTGTTACTAAGGAGAGCATCATGGTTTGCACAAAAGCACCAACTTGTATTCCAATCCAAAGGCCCCTTCCTCCCAGCTGTACCCAGAAAGCCAACGTGGCTGCAACTGGAATCCCACAAAGATAAAACGCTCCGAGGTTTATGTAAGCCCCTATGTGCTGCCACCCAGTTCCTCTGGCAATACCTGGTTTAACCATTCACAAAACACAAAACACTAGGCTGAAACATGAAAGAACTCAGTCGTTTATTGCTAATAGGAGAAGATAAGGAAACAAACCTGAAAGGACCCCTTGCAAACTGTCTAGGGTAACAGACAGGCAAACTAGAGGAGCCATGGTTGTGACATAATCGATGACTTCTTTCTCATTGCTAAAAGTGTAACCAAATACGTTCCGGCAGGCAAAGAGGGTCGTGGTTATTATACTTGCCTCTGTGACTGCAAGAAACATCGCAGCAAAAGTAGCAATTCGAGCACCTTGTGGGTTACCAGCTCCTAGTTCATTTGAAACTCTAGTACTGCACAATAAGCAAAGAAAGAAAAAGACGCTGATTTTTTTCCTATAAATATGTAATCTGATGGTATAATGTGCTTGAGCATACCTTGCTGCAGCACCAAACCCATAAGGTATTCCATAGAGCGTCGATATCGTCTGCAGACTGTCCACAACAATCAGTTAAAATACTTACTTTTTTCTAAATGGTGATCAAATTGACAAATTTATTTTATTATACAGAATATATACCATACAGACAGAACTGAAGTTTCAAGAGCCGGATTTGGTAAAAGTCCAGACAGCAAGATAAGCAGCTCAAATGACCACCACTCAAGGCTACAACCATCAATAAAAATCAATCAAATAAAGAAATGACGTTTAAAATCAAATATTGTAAGAATCAAGCATAGTGAAACGTCTTCTTGAGACTAGCATGCAAAAAATAAACTGACTACCATATCATTATTGCAGAAGGGATGGCAAAGTGAAAGAACTCTCCGATTCCATGGAAGATCTGCACAGAAATTGGAGCTCGGGTTTTGGAACAGGCAGCAGAAAACTTCATGTATAATGCGAGTAGAATCACATTCACCCAATATGAAATACTGATTGCTAATGCTCCTCCCAGGTTGTTCAGTCCAGACTTGAATACTAGAAGCCAACACAGAGGAATATGGAACAGAAGTGTCGCACACGAGCTTACGAGCATAGGAATTATTAAACTTTGTGTCTGAAAGTATCTAATGAACGGCTGAAGAGTGGCATAAGCAAATAGCGCGGGAATAAGCCAGATTGTGAACTTGCCGGCTTCGCGAGAAATTACAGGGTCTTGTCCCATGAAAATCAGTAATTTCTCCATATAAATCCATATCAAAGATAAAGGGAGGCAGACTAAGTTGAGAGAAAATATAGCAGTATAAGTTTGAAGTCCAAGTTTCTGATATTGTTCTGCTCCATATGCTTGACCACACAGAGTTTCCAATGCACTAGCCATTCCCAACTGTTCAAACAGCAAGTTACAAAATCCACTTGGTTATAAGAGAGAGATTTATACAATCTACCCTTTAGCACTGTTAGACTGAAACTCGTCATTATTTCGATATTAACACTGCATCTACGCCGAAATTTGTACTTAATTATCTTCAATTTGTTGCTTATAAGATTATCATTAAGTAGTTTCATGATATACGTCATAGCATCCTTACATCTTTAGTCTTTTTGCAAAAGCTACACGGATTTAATTTCTTCATGGTTTGTGGACATTGTTTGAATGGAAACATTTTTAGCGGACACAATAGTTTGAGAAGACAAATTAAACTCGCATACTTAATATAATCCATGATTAGCTGGCCCCATGATTGATGGCAAGTGGGCCTAGACGTTAACAAAGTCAATTTTTTGTGCTGCGTCTCGACATTCTTGTCATAGGTAGATACCAAGTGCAGTGGAATTGAGTCCTGGATGCTGTCTAGATACCTAATTTTACTTTTCAAACTTTCTTTTCAATTTTTAGTCGCCGAATTAAATGAACTGAAGAGGCCAAACAACAAAAATTAAAAAAAGATGTGTGAAAAGTAAAAAAATGTGTGTGAATAACGCAACTCGCCTTCAATAGAATCTAAAAGGTAGTCTTTGGTGTAGTGTTTGTATTCATCAGAAAATATCAGAGGAATCAAGCGTCTCGGTCCGATCATTTGCTGCATCAACACTAGCAAATCGGCACATACCTAGCTTGTTCTGAGTTTTTGGCTACCAGCTAGTTCTAATAAAAACTGCCCAGATGCAATGCAACTGGTATAGATTAGAGCAAATATTCAAGTACAATCATACAAGAAGTATATATAATCTGGAAATCCTGATTTGGTTCGTGTTTAAGTTATTTAGTTTTGCAGACGTGTGTTATACCAGTTGATTAAGGTCTTTTGCACCCGAGTTTGCGTTTCTCCCCTAACAAATTATAGTCGTTTAGAATCTCACATTTTGAAAAACAATGTAATCTTATTCATAAAAGAAAAGAGATACGATGTTTTATTGGCATTTCTTCAAACACGTAGCAAACGAAAACAGTTGGAAATTAAAAGCATAATTCCAAAAGATATGAAGGAAGGAAGAGAGGGCGCTTACGAAAACACTCAAGCCGGTGACGTTAGAGAGGGAGATGGCGATGGCGGTGCTGGAGAGAGCGAGCTCGCCCAGGTGGCCGACCATCATCATCGATATGACCTGCAACAAGTTCTGAGAGAGAATCACGGCAACCATGGGTCCCGCTATGCATCCCAACCTCTTCACTTCTTCGAAGAAAGAAGTCCATGTTAGAATACTTGTAGTACTATATCTTCTCTGTTGCTGATCTTCTTCTCGGCGTTTTGGTAACAGCAAGCTCTCTTCCATGGCGACGTCTGCTGTGGAAGCGTGGAGCCCAATCAGTGACCCGTCGCCTAATGACGTTGGAGGTTTGGATTTGGAATTTTATAGAATATATGTGGATTGCGGAATGAGTGGAGGAGAAAGTTTGACCTTTTCAAGGACCGAGGCCAAAAGTAAATTGATCAACCGAGGAGGGAGGGGAGGGAATTTTATGTAAATTGATCAACCCACTGAGCTCTAGTTGTTGCTCACTGTTGCACCGATGATGTTAAAAATCTGTAACCTCTGTAGTCTGGATTTTCCATCTTCGTTTTGGTCGAAGAGCTTTGGGCTCTCCGTTTAAAACTTAGGACAAGGATTGGCTGCCTTCCACTTTCCACTTTCGGTGTCTTTGGTATTCTTCTGTTTGGTCCTGGTTAAATCACGTCAATATTTTATATTACTATTTATTTTTGTCTTATTATCTTTATTAAAAAATAATATAAAATGTTAGCGTGACTTAACCTTAGGAGAACACGGCATGACACCGAAAATAGAAGGACATACAATCCTTGTCCAAACAACCATCCAACGTTCAAACCCTAAGGCCTCGTTTGGCAGCTCGGATTGTATTGACTATTTCTGTCGGATAGGATAAATAGCCACCGGATAGTTAGACTAAATTAGTCGGCTGTTTGGTGCAGTATCGGACTAGTGACTGTATTATTTATACTGTGTTTGGTATTATACTAGATAGGAGGAATTAAACTTTAAAAAAAAAAAATTTAAAAAAGTGAAATCATTTTTTTGTTCCCAGATCTCTCCGCACCCCCCAAACACCCTCCCTCTCTCCCTTCTTCTTCCCCGACTACAGAAGAATCCCAAATAATTGTTCCCCAGCTCTCTCCGCCACACCCCCCAAACTCCCTCCCTTTCTCTCCCATATTCTTCTTCCCCGACTAAATAATCCGGGCGTTTTGGTTGGTTTTATTAAGCGGGTGTATATCGTGTTATCCTATCCGATCGGTTAAATTAATCCGGCGCTTATTTAGTACGAGTGAACGCCAAACACCCGAGTCCGTATAACTAATCATATCCGATCTTTTATCCGATCTGCCAAACAGAGCCTAAGCTTTTAATCATGATGGATCCTACCCCTCAAAATAGGTTCTCTAGTAGGAATGATTACTTAACAAAGTCATTCAATATATTAATGAGTAATGAACAGGAGTACCATTTACGAGTTTCAGAATAGGCTCCATGCTTGCGATCAGAGTTGATTACGAGAGAAGATCAATCACCAACCTGGACTTATTGTAACGATGTCAATCCTGAATAGGCTCCATGCTTGCATTCAGAGTTAGCAGCTTCCAAAGCTGATGAAGGAAAAGTCTTAGTGAATACAACGAACATGTATATAAAGCATAAAATATTTAACTTTTACACAACAAAAAATATGTAAAGTTGGTAGAGATATTTATGAACAAGACTAGGAAAGAGTAGAAAGTTAAGCTGTGGGACTTAAGGAAAATAAAATGCTTGATTTTGGATTTTTATTTTTCAAATGAATGTAAAGATAAATTTACATATTGAATTGGATTTGTGAGGGTATTTAAGGTAGTAAATTTGAGTTTTAAAAGATATTGATGGTTTAGTTAAAAACCAAATGGGTACAAGAAATAAGTTGGATATAGAAATAGGTTACATGGGTTTAAATAAAAATTTCTAAGTATTAATAGGCAAATATATGACACAAAATTTTAGAAACTAAAGTATATGAAAGTTGATGATTGATTTATTACTTAAACGTTGATAAACGTACTCATTCTTAGTGACATATCATTTAGTTTATAAATTTTGTCTCTAAATTTAATCTCACTAATATTACCAAATAAAAAAATGTGATCGTAAGACAAGAACTCAGGATAAAAAGAAAATGATAATTTAGGAATTTAAAAAGAAATTTTAAGAAAATATATTAATAACAAAACAACTAACGCAAAATCAAGTGCATTAACTTTTTAAAATTCGTTTAACAAACTATACCTAATGAGAAAATACTTTGTTATCGTCTTGTCATTTCACAAAATCGCTTACCTACCGTCGTACCCCTAGCCCCTAAATCACGCCCGTCCTCTTCCCCCTAAATCACGACCGTCCCCCCCACTTTCAATCACGACTGTCCTCCGCCCCCTCCCCGCCGGGCGCCCTCGGGGCAAAAGGAAAACGTCCGTCCTCCCCCTCTTTTCAAGCACTTTTTTGTATTGCAGGATAAATTTTACGAGACAGTTGGGGGATGGAATGGTTGATGCTGGTAGACTCAACCTGCAACTATTTTGTAAGATTAATTGATCCCCTTGTCAATAAATATTTGGACCAATTCCCTCACAAGATGATTTCTGATTGAAAACTTTAAAAAAACGTGTGTCGTTTGATTATGGTTAGGAAGGAGCTGTGTCAATAAATATTTGGACCAGTTTGATTATGGTTATGAATGGGTTGTGTCAATAAATATTTGGACCAATCCTCCGACAAGATGATTTCTGATTGAAAACTTCAAAAAAAAAACGTGTCTTTTAACTGTGATTAGGAATGAGCTGAAAGTTTACTCTCATTTTTTTACCGAAATCTCTATGAGTTGAATGATGTCACTCGAATGTTGAGCTTTAAAAGGCTTTTTAACAAGAAATGCTTAAAAAAATATTTGACACGTGACAGACAATGAGAGTTTTGGAAGTTCTCCATCATATTAGCCAACCCTCATATTTTATGTGTATTGTTGTTAGGAATTGTTATTAGCACTCCAAAAATCTCATTCTACACTCCAAACTTTTTATATTAGGAAAAAAAAAATACACGTGTGAGTGTGAGGAGTGTAGAATGAGATTTTTGGAGTGCCAAAAACACTTCCCTTGTTTTGTATTCTCTCTAATTTTTTTATACATTTTGGATGGATTCTCTCTGTGTGTGGTTAGCAGCAATAAACAAAAACAATCAGATTCAAGTGGCAAAGATGCTAATTTGGTGAACAATGGCAGAAGTGAGCTCGATTGTTAAAACTCCTCTAATTCCAGATCATCAAGAATTTGATGGTGAAACAATACCATCTCAAAGAGGAATTTGGAGAGGTGGGGATGTTATTGAAGAAGCAAAATTGCAGCTATGGCTGGCAGGGCCTCTGATTGCAGTGAGCTTGTTGCAGTACAGCTTACAAGTCACATCAGTCATGTTCGTTGGCCAACTTGGAGAGTTGGCACTCTCCAGTGCTTCCATGGCCTCTTCATTTGCTTCTGTCACTGGTTTCAGTGTACTGGTAAGTTGCTTCTCTTCACATGAAACGAAGATGCTAAGGTGGCAATTTTTCATCTTTGTCGCGCATTTTAACTTTTTTGTATTGCCAATATGATTGATTTGCTACACAACGACCTTTTATTCCCATTTCATGTAAGTCGTTCATTAGTTGAGTAACATGGACTTCTTTCGTTACCGTGATTCTTTATGGTCCGTCAGCGTTTTTGCTAAAAACACTTTAATTTTGAGGCCCACCAAAATTTTTTATTAAAATTAAGGTTCTTTATTGTGCTTTCACAACATAAGAGCACTTTCAACTTTTTCTATAGAACATTGCACTTTAAATTATCTGAAAGCCCTAGGTGATTTTCCTCTAATTTTCTCTCAAAAACATGAAATATGTCTCAGAGTTGGGAATGGGAAGTGCATTAGAAACCCTATGTGGACAAGCCTACGGAGCCAAACAGTACCACATGCTTGGAGTCCACATGCAAAGAGCAATGCTTACACTATTAGCAGTAAGCATCCCCGTAGCAGTCATCTGGTTCTACACAAGCACCATTCTCATGGCTCTTGGCCAAGACCATGAGATATCCACGGAGGCAGGAGCCTTTAACCACTGGATGATTCCGAGCCTGTTTGCCTAGTCTCCTCCAATGCCTCAACAGATTTTTACATACACAAAACAGTGTGTTTCCAATGATGATCCGTTCTGGAGTCACAGCTCTTCTTCACATTGTGGTTTGTTGGGCACTTTGTTTTGGATTCGGACTGGGAAACAAAGGTGTGGCGTTGGTAATTAGCATTTCAAATTGGGTTAATGAGGTGTTACTGGCATGTTACGTGCAGTTCTCGTCCACCTGCATGAACACTTGGACTGGATTTTCAGAAGAAGCCTTGAATGATATTGTCAGCTTTGTCAAACTTGCGATTTCATCAGCTATAATGATATGGTAAGTTTCTCATCAATGACATATATGTGAAAAACCCTTTTTTATTCCATCTGAATCACTAACTATACTCTTTCGCATTGCAGCTTCGAGTATTGGTCTTTCGAAATGGTTGTTCTCTTGTCTGGTCTTTTCCCGAACCCAAAACTGGAAACATCCGTATTATCGATAAGGTAACGTTATCATATGTAACAGATAAAAACAGAAACAGGAAACACAAAGTAGAAATTAAAGTTTCTCATCGTTAAAGAAAATTCGAATAGATTCTGAACTTTTATCATTAATGCAGCCTTAACATATGTTGGATGGTTTATATGATCTCAGTTGGTCTCGGCAGTGCTATAAGGTCCGTGATCCATGTAATTTTCTTTAGCATACGAACGTAAAATGTTGTACTTGTATACGTGTTTTATTCTAAGAAATTGAGAATAATATTTCCCTGTTATCATAAAAGCACTAGAGTGTCGAATGAATTGGGAGCAGGACAGCCGCAAGGCGCGCAATTAGCTCTACGGGTCATGACTGCAATGGCCTTGTTAGAGGGTGCTGGAATCGCAACAGCAACGGTTTTGGTACACTTTGTTTCGGGAAAGCTCTACAGCAATGAGAATGAAGTGATCGTATATGTTGCTAGAATGATGCCACTGCTTGCAGTTTCCGACATCTTGGATGGATTCCAATGTGTGCTTTCAGGTCCTAATCAATCTCTGTATATTACTGCATCGAACTGCTTGATGAAACTTTTAAATTAACATGTTTTTCTTGTCTAAATTCTGCTTTCGCTGCTAAAAAGAATTATAATTGGCTATCTAGGGGCTGCCAGAGGGTGTGGATGGCAAAATCTTTGTGTAGTCATAAACCTTGGTGCTTACTATGTTGTCGGAATTCCTACTGCTGTGCTTTTTGCTTTCTTCCTCCATATTGGAGGTATGGTGAGTCTCTCTCTCTTTCTCTACACACACACACACGTATGTGTGTGTGTACGTGCGTGCGCCATTGACGTCTAAATTTGTATGAATAGGGGCTTTGGATGGGGATCATTTGTGGGCTTCTTGTTCAAGTCACAGCGCTTGTTGCAGTAAATTTGTGCACTGATTGGCATGAAGAGGTAAGTCATTCATTTCACATTGCTAAAGCATTTTGTATATGTTTAATATAAGGTCTTATAGGTCTTTTCATTTTGCTGTTTCGGGCTACGAAAGCTGCGAATAGTGTCCAAAGTACCATCTTAGCCATCGACAAGGCGACATAGATTAGAAACGAAAGAACACCACATTGTAATAGGAGCAAAGGTTCAACATGTTTCCAGAACTTCAAAGAACTGCATTCCATTTTCAATTTAATTTCCAACACAATACATGAGTACAGAATTTCTCTAAAGATAGAAGTGCACTAGGAATCTGAATACCAAAACTCACAGTTCCGAGTACGAGACAGTCATGCGAGAATTATAAATACATAGAATCGTTAACCCCATGTACCACATCTTATCAGCCCAAACAATACAGATCAATCAACACTCAAGTCTATATGGTACAATATTTTTTAAAAAAATGGGGATGTTTGTAATTAGCATAGTTCTGTGAACTGAAATGATCGCCACGCCCAAATTTCTCGTAACAATGTGAATATCCATCATGAAGCCAATTCAACTTTACTACTGCACACAAACAGATGGTACAGTTGAGAGGGGTGGTTCTTCACCCTTGATGTTTGTTCCAGCTGCACTATCAGGTGAAGGAGGGGGCTGCCTTGTTTCAGTTCCACGATCAGGAGAAGAAGGAAGCTGCCTTGTTTCAGTTATGTGATCAGGAGAATGAGGGGTTTGTTGCTCTGCATTCTCATTGTTCTCGGGATGAAAATTAATAGGGAACTTTGTGACTCTCGGCTTGTCAGCTAAAATGTTTCTCTGAACCCTATCAACCAACACCTTAGAGGGAGGTTCCTCCCTCAGCTGTTCATCATCATAATCATTGTTCACATAGTACCCCACTCTAACAAACTCCTGCCCCAGATATGAACATG
Organism: Pyrus x bretschneideri; assembly: GCF_019419815.1. Lineage (NCBI taxonomy): Eukaryota > Viridiplantae > Streptophyta > Magnoliopsida > Rosales > Rosaceae > Pyrus > Pyrus x bretschneideri. The sequence goes on from NW_025999524.1 coordinate 4,613,982, forward strand.
TCAGTAGCAGCACCGTGACACCAATGATATCTTCCTCACGTATTTTTGACGGATCTGGAGGGTCTGCCTGCCATAGTAACATAACACACCCACAAACGCACACAAACAGAAAATGATTCAGTTTCTTAGCGATTGCAATCCTAAAACATACTCGGAACAAGAATTTGGTGTAATTACCTGAAAGACAAAACGATAGTTACCAACGTTGACAGGACCAACAAGCACGCTCTCCAACATTTGGTCGTAAGTTTCATCTTCAGCAGATCCCACGTATATCAGCTTCCATTCCAAGTCTGCAAGAAATCAAATAGCATTACATGTCAAAACCATTGATGTTGCAGTAAATTATATCAAGAACCCTAGCTAAATCTCAATGATTGAACTATGTGATAGATCTACTAGCTGTGCAGCCCTTCAATTTTACATCCTAGTTTTACTAATAAAATAGCCCAATGTTTGAAATCCCTAATTGGGCAAATTATATTAAGAACCCTAGCTAAATCTCAAGCAAGACCCTCTAAAAATTTCCTATAAATTCAGCAAATAAATTAAATAAACTAATTTGAAGAATCATGGGTTTGATAAAATTACCGTCTTTGAGGGGAGTCAAGCACTCGTACGATATTTCGAACTGAAAAGGGCTGAGGAAAGCTGCCGGGTTGTCCAGAACGGCGACGTTCGTAAGGTTGACGGCGCTCATATTCTCAGAGCGAATCGAGACTCCGTTGCTTCTTTAAATAGACCAATCCTAGCTGTCGATTTGATATCCCGCGATGATCCGGCGGCTGGCGGATGGAGGAGAAGGGAAAGTAGGAGGAGGAGGAGATTGTGAGACGTGAAGAAGTGGGAAATGTGATGCGCTTTTTTTCGAGGAAATGTAATTATGTATTAATTAGATGGTGTGGAGGGAAAACTGGTACGGACTTTGGCGGGAGTTTCAACTCTGTTGGATTTAGGCCGTGAAAATTGCGGGGAGTTGGAATTTGGTTGGGCCTCATTTTACCCGACCCGTTAGCTTTTAGCTGACTGGCAGACGACGATTGAGCCCAAACCCACCAGTGGGTCAAGCTCCTAGCTAATTGTTCCCTATGGTAACAAATTAAGAGCTCATTGGCTCGCTTGGCTATGCTTTTAAAATGACTGAAAACGTTTTTTGTAAAAATATTCTTGATACCAATCGTTAGTAAAAATCCAAGTGAATCCTGGAAAGTACTTTAAGTACTTCCTGCAAGAAGCACATATCTAGTGCTTCTTCCAAAAAGCACTTAAAGTGTTTTTCAAACTCAAAATCAATTTAACCAAAAACGCTTTTAGATATTTTAAAAGCACATCCAAACGAGTACGAGGGCTCAAAACTTAATAACGTTCACAGAACAAAGTAGACACAGTGTTCAAAGTTTAAGTACCATTGCTAAAGTTTAGTTTCTCCACTCTTACTTGTGTAAGTTATGACACTAAGAACAAGCGAAATTGCAACTAAATTACATTACAAATTTACAAGAGTAATTTCCAAGTAATTGATTTACAATTTGCTAAATTTTGCTAGTAGTGTGACAAATTTTTGCGTGCATTATGGATTTTTCTTCAATGAATGAAAAGATGAGACCTAAACTTGTGACGTCTTTTAATGCTAAGAAGACAAGTATTATTAGATTAGTCAGTTTTTGTTGTTTAAATTTGTTGATCCTAAAAATTACAAAGTCTATGTGGCGCGCAGGCCGAGTAACTAATAAGCTAACTACGTTATTCGGTTGAATACGAGGCGTGCCAACTCGTCGTCCGAGGAGTAAAATTTATTGATGTTGTGTTGAGCGCGTTACTGACTTCTTTATTTTGTGACTGCAGCCGAGGAAGGAATAAATCTTGGCATTTAGATTCTCGAGCCTAAAGACAAGGCTGCTAGTTCTGCGAAGTTCATGAATCGTCGGTGTTGGATTCAGTCACGGTGATTATATTCATGAGAGTATAAGCACGTCGAATCGACACCAGACTATATGGACACAAGTATTCAAAGGTGACGTATGTCTTGATGGTGAATGTGGTTCGGCTGTCAGAATGCCGAACTCTGAAACTCACTTGTGAGTATCCAATCATAAAATCACTCGGTGTTCAATGTGCCGAATGTTGTAACTCGTAACATCTTACTTCACCGAGAAGGCTAATAAGATGACCTCTGTCAATAAGGATTCGGAAACCCTTCGTGACCGAGACTTGGATAGGTAACCAGTCGGCCTCGACGCAATGCTATTTATCCAAACTGAAGGTGCGCATCGGTCGACTGATTTTACAGTAACAGTGCTGTTTATCCAAACTGAAGGTGTTCGCCGGTTGCCTTCACAGTGCTGTTTATCCAAACTAAAGATGTGTCGGCGAGAAAAAGAAAAAAAAAATCTCAAGATGTTTGAGAGGTTTTGTGCATGGCAGTTGTGTGTTGAATTGGAGCTCTTTGAATTGCACCCTCCTTTCTCTATTTATAGCAGCAAAACCCAATCCTAACCATACTTGAACTAGGACTCCTTACCCCAATCCATCTTATCTTGCCCAATCCCACTTCTATTAGGATTTTGAATTCAACCTCTTACTAGGCCACATTCACTTCCACTTTCTGGTATCTTTACTTGGCCGAAAATCCTTATTGCATCAGGACTTAACCACTTCATTCATCTGCTTCGCAATAGGGCCTACCTACTTCCTATTCATCTGGAACATTCTTTTCCAAACAGGGCTTGGCCGACTTGTAGTTAGGCGGTCCATGAACGGGCTAGTTTGTAGAAATCCTCGAACATAGCTTATGGGCCGAGAATAATTCCACACTCGGCCCAACCCAATCATTTTGGGTCCAAACAAAATTACATCATTCCGACTATAGTATTTTAATTTGGTAACAATAATAAAATTGGAAGAAACAAAACAATTGTGTGTGAAGGCAAATCTAAAAATATGCTTTGACTTGTTAGTTACCTGGTTTTTTGGAAATGTGGAATCACCATACGACGCGAGGGCATGCAAAAAGCTCATGCGACCAAGCTTGCAAATCCTAAGGAAAATTAACTTGACACATGTAGCGCCACCGTGGACGTAGCTCCACTGCCCGTACCATGCATTTCACAACATCAGATAAAATTAAATTACCCTGTTAAAAAAAAAAGGAAATTTAAATACCAAAAAAAGAAAATAAATAAATAAAACAAAAAATTAAAATATGGAAAATTAAAATATAAGAAAAGTTAAACATGAGGGCGTGTTTGGCAACGAGATTTTTTAATATGTCAAACAACACATACAATTGATATATTAAGTGTTATAATACAAGTAATATATATAATAGTTGATACGGAAAATTGCCGAAAAGGTCCCAAAACAAAACAAAACAAAACAAAAGGAAAAAACGAAAAATAACAAAGTGAAAAAAGTAAAAAGTCAAAAAAAAAAAAAAAGAATATTCTAATTTTGGGGCCGAGCAGCTGTACATATACCAATTGCAACTGGACTCCGCAAACCCTAGTCTTTTCCTTCACTCTCTCTCCCTGCTTTCTCTATCTGAAGCCCTAACAAAAATGGCTTCGCGTAGGCTCCTATCCTCTCTCGCCCGGTCCTCCGTCCGCCGGGCGCCGTCCAAATCTCCGATCTCAAGCCCTAACCCCAGGGTCGCATACCCATCGCCGTCTTCCCGATCCGCTTCCCCCTACGGCTACCTCCTCAACCGCGTCGCTCAGTACTCGACCGCCGCCGCCGCCGAGCCTCAGACGGTTTCAGCCTCTCCGAAGAGCAAGGATTCCGGGAAGGGAAAAATCACCGACGAATTCACCGGGAAAGGCTCGATCGGGCAGGTGTGCCAGGTGATCGGAGCCGTCGTCGATGTGAGGTTCGAGGAGGGACTTCCCCCGATCTTGACGGCGCTTGAGGTGCTGGACAACTCGATCCGGTTGGTGCTCGAGGTGGCTCAGCACTTGGGCGAGAGCATGGTCAGGACCATTGCTATGGATGGGACTGAAGGGCTTGTGAGAGGACAGCGCGTTCTCAACACCGGTTCGCCGATCACTGTAAGCTATATATGATTCTTTTACGGTATGCGCTTTCTGATTTGATGAGAAATGTTAGGGCTTTAGTGTTGTTCGATCCTAAAAGTGTTGACTTTGGTGATTGGATTGATAGAAATGAGATGGGTTTTGATTGATTTGTGAATTTTTGGTGGGGTTTTCAGATCTTGGTGTTACTACTATGGATTGATTTATGGTACACATTTTTGTAGTAGAAATGTAGAATTGTTGATTGATTGATTTACACTTATGGTGCATTCAATGTTAGCCATTAGAATTACTCGTGTCCTCAACGACTAGATTTTCTTCAGAATTTATGTGGACAATTTGTGATCTTTTTGTCCGAGTTTTCCTATCTATCCTTTTTAGTTCTGATCATTTACAGTTTTGTTTTCACGAACTTGATGTGCTTATTGTTTTGGAGATGATTTTAGTGGTTACATTTGGATTTTCCTTGAAATCTAACTTGTATTTTGGTTTTTATTTGCTATTTTAGGTTCCTGTTGGAAGGGCTACTCTTGGCCGTATCATGAACGTCATTGGAGAGCCCATTGACCATAGAGGCGATATCAGTAAGAAATTTGTAAACCTTGAAATATATAATCACTTGGTTATGATGTGTGCATATTCTGGTGTATTACGTTAATACATTGCGCCCACTTTCTGATAATTTATGTGTGAACACTCCAACAGGCACCGATCACTTTCTGCCCATTCACAGAGAAGCTCCTGCTTTTGTTGAGCAAGCAACCGAGCAGCAGATCCTTGTTACTGGAATTAAGGTATGAATATTTACTATGTAATTTGTTTTAGAATTTGATTCTCTTGTTGCTTTGCTTCTCCATTGCCTTTGGATTCCATGTGGTGATTAAGTATACTTACTTCACCTGCTTCATATACAGGTTGTCGACCTTCTTGCTCCCTACCAAAGGGGAGGAAAGATTGGGTTGTTTGGTGGTGCTGGTGTGGGAAAAACTGTGCTTATTATGGAACTTATCAACAATGTTGCTAAGGCTCATGGTCAGTTTTTTTTAAAGATGTGCATGTTAACGAACTTGTTTGGTTGTTTTTATTGCTTGTTTACACATCCTTGTTTCATTGTTCAGGTGGTTTCTCTGTGTTTGCTGGTGTCGGAGAACGTACTCGTGAGGGCAATGACTTGTACAGGGAAATGATTGAGAGTGGTGTCATTAAGCTAGGTGAAAAGCAGGTAGAGACTGCTTTCACATGCCACCCCTTTCCATGCATTTGTTACTGTTACTGTTTTCTGGAAGTTGTTCCTTATTTGCTATTCTCCTTCTTTTGTTTTGTCAGGCTGACAGCAAATGTGCTCTTGTGTACGGTCAAATGAATGAGCCCCCTGGTGCTCGTGCTCGTGTTGGTTTGACTGGGCTCACTGTGGCTGAACACTTCCGTGATGCTGAAGGGCAAGATGTGCTTCTATTTATTGACAACATTTTCCGATTTACCCAAGTAAGTACTCTTGTTGGAGAACTGTGGAAGCTTATACGTCGCCTGTTCAAACAAGAAGATTATATGTCATCAGACATTGCATCTAATGGTCTGTGTTTTTCTCTGGTCCATCCTGCAGGCAAACTCAGAGGTGTCTGCTTTGCTTGGTCGTATCCCATCTGCTGTCGGGTACCAGCCTACTTTAGCTACTGATCTTGGAGGTCTTCAGGAGCGTATCACAACTACCAAGAAGGGTTCCATCACTTCTGTCCAAGCTATCTATGTGCCTGCTGATGATTTGACAGATCCTGCTCCTGCCACTACCTTTGCTCACTTGGATGCCACCACTGTGCTTTCACGACAGGTCTGACGTGTCTATATGGGCTAATAGTAAAACAATCTTCCCATGCCATCTCTTGCTAACCTTGTTGATATTTTGAATTGAACAGATCTCTGAGCTTGGTATCTATCCTGCCGTGGATCCTCTTGATTCCACATCTCGTATGCTCTCCCCTCATATTTTGGGTGAGGAGCACTACAACACTGCTCGTGGTGTCCAGAAGGTTCTTCAGAACTACAAGAATTTGCAAGATATTATTGCTATTTTGGGGATGGACGAGCTCAGTGAAGATGATAAGTTGACTGTAGCCCGTGCTCGTAAGATTCAACGGTTCTTGAGTCAGCCGTTCCACGTTGCAGAAGTTTTCACGGGTGCCCCTGGGAAGTACGTGGAGTTGAAAGAAAGCATTACCTCCTTCCAGGTACCCCCTCTCCCTCCTCTCTCTCTCTCTCTCTCTCTCAATCTCCTTTCTCCATATATTTCACACTGAAGTTCTTTCTATTATCATCTCAGTTACCTGTGTACAATTTAAGAAGGTTTTCTCATAGACAGTGATTGATTACTTAATATTAGTCTGTCCTGATAGATCCAGGAAAAATGCATCTGCTCCTCAAATTGCATTGTAGTTCAATTTGTTGTTTTTAGGAAAATTTTAGTTCAATTTGTTGAATCAAAGGATTTTTATTCAAACTAAGTAGTAACGTGAGAATCAACCTGTAAGAGTAGGGTGAGGTTAGCAAAATTCAGTATGATACAAGGCGGTGATGTTTATGCCCATCAAGATCTGTATAATAATTTGTTATCTCGATAATCATTTTGTTTATGACTGCGTAATGGTGAGATGTAGTTTGTACCTTTTGGCTATCAGTTCACGATCAATTGAAAGCGAGTAATTTGTTTGTTTTCATGAATGCATGCATCTATCAATTTGCACTCAGGAACATTACCAAAGCTTAAATAAGATGCTTTTAGAATAATGATACGAGTACTTGTGAGCTCAATTCGTATCATTGTTTTTGTAATTTTGTTGACAGGGAGTGTTGGACGGGAAGTACGATGACCTTCCAGAACAATCGTTCTACATGGTTGGAGGTATTGAGGAGGTCATTGCTAAGGCAGAGAAGATTTCCAAGGAGTCCGCTGCTTAATCATCTTTTCTGTTGTTTTATCTTGATAATTGCGAAAAACCCAAATAATTTTAGATGCAGCTGGCATTGCCAAGCGAACAGGATTTTCATTTTTTAGACAAAACTTTATGAGCACTTGGCATTTCAGATTTAAGCTTATTGCAGCAGAGTGTGAGAGAGAAATGGTGTCAATCGGCCGATCCCCTTTTTTTTCTGGTTGTTCAATAAGGGGAAGGAAAAGAAGGAGGACGACAGCGTGTATATTGTATTTTGTTCCTTTTCAAATTTAAAACATTTGAATTCCGATGCACCGGTGATTGTCAAAGTTATAAACCCACTTTTTCATGTTAATTACTTGAGTGGCTGCTCTAATGCTACTGCGTTACTGTCGCGGGATATCATTTGAATGTTAGTCGCGGATATCATTTTACTCCGATGCCCTTTCTTCCATTTTTGATCAAAAAATTAAAAGAAGAAATTCATTCATCCAGCGTAGGCTAGCAGAGAAGAGAATCTTAGGTGGATGTGTGGGCACATGAGGAATAATAGAATTAGAAATAATAGAATTAAGAACGTAGAACTGGTTACAATTAAAGATAAGATGAGAGAAAAACGGTTAAGGTGGTATGGACTTGTGAACCATAAACCTATAGAGGCCCCGGTTAGATTATTATATGGAGGCTCAGAGCAGAAGAGGCAAAGAAAGATAAAAGGAAGACTTGGAAAGAGACTAAGAAAATATATGAAATGCTTGGAGATAATAGAGGACTAGACGTAAAATTGAGCACAATGCCGTTTTATGATTTATACAGTCAACCCCCTTTGATAGAATAAAGCTTTGTTGTTGTTGTTGTTGTCGTTGCAGTGTTGGAGAAAGATTGCACGAAAGATATTTAACATTGTATTACTGAGTCGGGACCTCATTATAACAAGATGAATGACTCGTTTGAATGTGCTTTTAAAATTATTAAAACGCCTTTAGAGAAAATGTTTTTGGATTCCAAAAGCACTTTTTAAAGTGTTTTTCCAGGATTTACTTGCATTTTTACTAATAATTGATTCCAAAAATATTTTCACTAAAAACGCTTTCAGTTTTTTTAAAAACACATCCAAACGAGCTCGAACTTGTTTCCATGTAAATTACTATCCAATGGCTTCGATCATCTGCTTGATCAGTTATCCTCCACAGGTCTAGGATCTAGCAAAACCATGCCACGTGGACTCGCGGCTATCCAATTACCAGTCTAACCTCAACCCACATCGCTAGTAGAGTCTTCGTGTTAATCGATCACCAGCTTCGGCGCCGCCCTCCGCACCCCCACAACCCCCGGCCACAACATAAAACCGTCTCAAGCCCAAACCCAACAGCCATGTCACTCACAATCTTCCAACCCGCGTCGGTCACCGTCCACTCCCATGCGCACCTTAGCTCCCCCCTCCACCCCATGTCTATCCTACGCCGCCTCAACCCCCACCACCTAAAACTACGCCGCCACCGCTTCGCCACCGTCGCCGCCGCCGTACGCCAAGACACCGCCCTCTGGACCCCTGCCCCGCTCTCCGAGATAGAACCGGCCGCGGAGTCTCTCTTCCACGTCCGCGTCGACCTATCCGACGCCCCCGACCTCGCCTCGTCCCACACGCGAGCCGGCCAGTACCTCCAGCTTCGCGTCCCGGACGAGTCGAAGCCCTCGTTTCTGGCCATCGCCTCGCCACCATCGTTGGCGTCCCCAAAAGGGGTGTTTGAGTTTTTGGTGAAGAGCGTGGCCGGGTCCACGGCGGAGCTTCTGTGCGGGCTCAAGAGAGGGGCCGTGGTGGAGCTCAGCCAGGTCATGGGAAAAGGCTTCGACATTGAACGGATCGAACCGCCGGAAAATTACCCTACGGTTCTAATTTTCGCCACGGGATCTGGAATCAGGTTTGTAAAAGTAGAAAAAATCGAATTCAAGTGAATTTAATATAGTGTTACAAGCAATTTGACATGACGCAGCTCTTGAATATGTGCAGTCCAATCCGGTCTCTGATCGAATCGGGGTTTAGCGCCGATAAGAGATCCGCCGTGAAGCTATTTTACGGCGCTAGAAACCTTGACAGAATGGCGTATCAGGTATTTGCTCTGTTTATTTATTTTTATTTCCCCAATTCAATTTATGACTTTGATTAATTCCGCTACTTGATTGTCTAATTTCTCACAGGATAGATTTAAGGACTGGGAATCTTCAGGTGTTGAGATTGTGCCAGTATTATCACAACCGCACGGCGGTTGGACCGGACAAAGCGGTTATGTGCAGGTAGACCTTCACGGTTTCACCCCATGCGCTCTAAGTTTTATTCACTTCTACGTACGGAGTTAATGCCTTCTGTGGTTATACATTTTCAGGCTGCCTTTTCCAGAGCCAAGCAAATTGATAACCCTCTCTCTACAGCTGCTGTTTTATGTGGGCAGAAGCAGATGACTGAGGTATCCTTTCTGTCCAATTTACATTTATTAGTTTGCATTCGTTACGTTTGTTATTGTTATATTTCAAGTACGTGTGTACTTGTCTATTGAATATTGTCTTAAGCATCTTTTGGGTTCATATTAGATCTCGTGGCTACATGGTAACGAAAACTATAATCGGCTGAATGTCAATTTACAAGTTTGGTTATGGCCAGACCGGCTGAATCCCTCGTGTCTTTTTCCATGTTCAATGTTGAACAAATAACTTTGATATAAGACAACATCATATTCTGAGTCTTGATCTGCACCAGACAAGGTGCTACCATTGTCTTCTTTACTAGTTTAGCCCACAGTTAGGTGCAAATAATTTGTTATAAGACCACCTATTATAGTCTTCACCGGAGGGCCGATTGTATTTGGCCTCTAGGGTTCCGCATAAAAAAGAATTGTGCTCTCAGTGTAAGTAGTAAAGATAACCGAAAATGCTACACACTTTAATGGTCTTGGACCAAGCCATTTTACTGAAAGAAGCAAAGCTGTAAGGCGCATGTTGAAGGGAAGATTTCTGCGGTAGATGATGTTGAGGTCACTATCTGTTTATGAATGTATTCGACACCTTTTTTGTGTGTGAAAATTAAACAAAAAAAAAAGATATGAGCTTGTCCTCAGTCTAACTATATCTCATCTGCTTAGAAGCATTTGCTGATTACGAAACCAATTTTGGTCCTAGTTTCTGTGGGATTGCCATCCTTCACTATAGTACATCTATTGGCAGCTGCTAAGTTTCTCATCTTATGTTTCTTCACTGAAAAGACTTTCGTCTTCTGCGCTGCAATAGATTTAGTCACCATTTGTGATAATAAAATGGCCTGGTTGCCATGTGTTCAATAGTCCTCCTTGGATTGGTGTAGCTCTAACGGTTGATGTCCTGCATCTTTCTAAGTTGCGTTATGGTGAGTTGAGTTAAGTTGTTTAGGGTTCTTTTCCCCCTTTGTTACCAAAAAGTGGTCTGCCCTTGTCTGGGATGGCTAGACTTGGTCCACTGCCTACTGAATATTTCTTACCTTGGCGAATTACACGTAAAGAGAAATCTTAGATAAAAAGACTAACCCCAGCAAGGGAGGGGTCTCATGTTTCAAATAATTGCCACTTCATTTAGCTGCGATGCCTGTCTGTGTGGAAAAGTTTGAATGCTAATTCTGGCTATTAACATGAGCATCATCGCTTCTATTTCTAGCACGATCAAATTTCTACGCAGACGTGACATTTTTAAGATGATTTTTCTTTGCAGGAGGTTACCTCAATTCTTGTAGCAGATGGTGTATCAACTGAAAACATACTGAAGAATTTCTGACTAATCCATCAAAATTACATTGTTGTATCTTTACTGAGTGAACAGTATTGATTTGTTCCCCACTGCTGAGGATAAATTGTCCCAGCTTGGAAAAACGATAATAAAAACAATTTTGGGAGATTCTGACATATAAGCATGTTTGTAATTTGTATTTTCAAACTGGTAATTATCTCAGCAGTTAAATTGTAAAATCGACTCTTAAGTACATTATTTTTAGTCAAATTTCGTATCAACGGAGTGAGCGGTAAATAGACAATAATGACTGTCACAAGACGCTAATGCTGCTGTATTAGCTGCGGTATCTCTAATCAATCATGCATAATCGGAACAAGTTAAGCAAGGGAAACGCATCTGAATTGAAGAAGCAAAGTTTAGGTACAAATGCAGGCAACCGAGAATGCAATGCTTAGAGATCTGTCATTCACTTGCGTTTCTTCGGCTATCTTCTAAGTGCTTTCCGTCGGGCTCAGTTGAACCCCGAGGATGGTGATCTTTTCTCTCTTATGAATGGTGGTGACTATGCTTGTGATGATGATGGAAATGCTGGCGACTTCTCTTGTGCTTCAACTGTTTGTCAGCCTCATCACGGTTGTCATCCGAAGACTTCCCCAGAGATCTGCTCCTTCCGTCACGTTTGTGGGAATCAGACTCCGATGATCTCGAATCGACACAACGCGATTGTGATCGCCTATGAGGTGGATGGTGTTTTGCATGCCTTTTCCTTCTAACCTCACCATCCTCGTAACTAGACTCGGGGGAAACGGATCTCAAATGTCTCTGGCGTTTGTGGTGCTTAGCATGACCCCTTCGGATTCTTCTCTCGTCCTCATCACTATGAGAACCAGAAGATTCTGAGTCTGACCTCTAATGGCGCTTGTGGTGCCTCGAATGACTTCTCTTCACCGTATCATTATCATCATCACTGGAAGAATCGGGACCAGAATCTGATCCAGAATCATGATGCCTGTGCTTTTTGTGGCTTCTCTTCTTCCTCTTCCTATCTTCTTCGTAATCACTCTCATACTCATCACTGCTATCATCACTTGAGCCCGAGGAATGTTTCTTTAGCTTTCGCTTGGATTTCTTCTCCTTCCTCACTTCACTGTCACTTGCACCAGAGTGAGAGCGCTTCTTGTGAGTTCTTTTAATTGACTTTCTTCTCTCATCACTTCTGCCAGTGTCACTATCGCTATCAGACCGTGACACAGATATCTTATGCTTCGAAGATTTCAACTTCCTCTCCTTGGCTTCTGCATCAGCTTTTGCCTTAGCAGCAGCTTCTAGTTTCCGCTCCCATTTCAGCGGGGCTTCTTTCTTCTCCAAAGCTCGTTTCTTTTTCTCCTCAACCAGCTGCATGAACCTCCTGGTGTCCATTTAGATATAAAAACCAGCACAATATCTGCATGTTGGTACAATGATGACCGGAAGTGCATCTCAAAGAAGAGAAACAAAAATGTTAGTTCCAACACAAATTACATACTTCTTAGCATCACACATAAAGAAGACAAATACTAAACGCATGTCAATCCGATACGGCTAATCACCTAATGAGCTTACAGAAAAAAATCCTAATCATAATGTTCTCCTTCCATATAAAAATTCCAACCAACAAATAAAGTGAATTGTGTTCCACAAAACCCGGCAAACGAAACATCCTGAATCAGTCCTATACCAGGTTAATCTGTAACTCATTAGCGACCCAAGTTTACAATCAAAACAAAACCATTCCACCAAGGATAACATCCACAACATAAAGAAAAAAAATTCTCACATCACAAAAGAAACGGAACTCCGGAAATTCAATTCGGATTTCTTACCTTATCTGGAACAAACCACAGCTCTACAGACCAAAAATCCAGCGTCAAAAGCATAAAGCTGCAACTCTTCTTCCAAACCACCCTGCAAGGTAATGCCTATCTGTCAAATGTCAAAAACCCGTTACTCAATTGATGTGGTTATATTTTCATATATTATTATCATATATTTTCTTTGGATTTTGTCTATATGAACGGGTTAAATGCACTAAAATCTATTGTTTTATTTCATAGGCATTCAATTCCGGAGTTATGCTAAAAAGGAGTGGAAAATAAGATTTTCGGGTGTCTAGAGTAATTCCAATTGGGCAAGAGTCTACTCATGTACAAAGACATGCATTACAGTATAAGGAAGAAGCAACGGTTTTGGAGAACAAATGGACATGAGGCTAATTTCGGTTATCTAATTTTCGCAACATAACAAAAACCCAAATAAAAAAATTCTATGCTTCGTATCACGATGAATTGAAACATTTAAGAGCGCGCAATTTACTTTCGCTAACTAAAGTTTTCTTTTTCTCAGTAACCAAACAGAAACTCCAGAATGAACATATACACAGTTCCCTCATCATTAATTAAATACAAAAATCTCAAACCCAGAGACCCGCTAAACATTCAAAGACAGAAACTTTAGGATCAAAACCCCAAATTTCACGACAGATAACAGTTCAAAGCAGTCAATGCACCAAAGAAAAAAACCCTAAATTGACAATTGACTGAACGAGTTGATAGGATTAGCTGCAGTAACGTACCTGAAAGAAGAGAGAGACAGCTAGGGCTTGACTTTTAGCCTTCCAGAAGCGTCTACGCATTGGGCGTTGTTGATTGGGGGTGTATAAATAGAGAGGGACGCACACATCACATCACTCGGGTAAAAGGACTATAATGCCCCACTCTTTCTTGCTAAATAAAGGAACATAAATAGCTACCACTAAATATTACGGTTTGATAATATTATTTTTTATTTACAAATGTAAGATCTTATATTCGAATCTCATAAATGATAAATTCAATTAAATTGCCCATTGTGTGTGGTATAAAAATTGAACCTAAAATATAATGTTTGAATTTCGTAAATAACGAGTTCGATTAAGTTGCCCATTATGTTTGGTATGAAAATTGAACCTAAAATATAATGTGTGAAATACGAATTTGTAATTAGCTCCCAACCAAAAAACACCGGTAAGGAAATTTCTATATTTCTAGTTTGCTTTGTGAGGAAGAAAAAGAAAAACAACTCGGCACAAGGCAGACTGACCTGGTCAATTTCACTCGTTGAAACTCCAACTCTCTCTTCTTCTTCTTCAATTTTTTTTCTTAGAATTTCGATTCCGATCAAATCCAAAACCCAAAGATGGCGTCTTCCGCCTCCGGCACCGCCACCAACGTCATGCTCGCAATCTTCGAGAAGAAGACGACCCAAATCGACCTCTACCGCCCCCTCCGCAATTACATCGCCTTCAACTACTCCGAGCGCGAAGCCCAGAACCTCGAAGACGACCTCCAAACCGTCAAACAGCTTCGCTCCGACGTCGAGCGCCAACCCGACCCATCTCTCACCACCCGCCGCGACCTCCTCCAAAATTACTTTAAAGCCCTCTGCCTCGTCGAGACACGCTTCCCCATCTCGCCGGACAAGGATCACATCAACAACGTCATCTTCGTCTGGCACGACACCTTCAAGAACAAGCAGAAGGCTTCCCAGCAGAACATCCACCTGGAAAAGGCCGCCGTTTTGTTCAATTTGGGGGCCGTGTACAGTCAGATTGGGCTCTCCTACGATCGCGCGACCGTCGACGGTCGACGGCAGGCGTCGCACGCGTTTATTGCGGCGGCTGGGGCATTCGCATTTCTGAGGGACAATGCGGCGACCAAGGCGTCGATTGGGAGCTCCACGACGGTGGATTTGTCGGTGGAGTGCGCTGGGATGCTGGAGAGGCTGATGCTGGCTCAGGCCCAAGAGTGCGTCTTTGAGAATACGATTGCCAAAGGGAGCACGCCGGGTGTTTGCGCCAAGATCTCGAGGCAGGTGAGGATTGTATTGTGCTTGTTTGATTGATTACAGATTGGGTTTTAATAGTGTAGGTAGAACTTAATATTGATTGATTGATTGAACTGCAAATGTGGGTGTGTTTGAGTGAAGTGATTCTGCTATGCAAATGTTAATTTTGTCATTTTTTTTATAAGTTGTGGTAGCAGAGAGGAGAATGGATCGTATGGCTGTTGGAAAGCTGATTGCTTTCGGTATTCTGTTTGCAAGTTTGGGATTTTACCTCGCTTTCAACAAATACCATATAAATTATATTGCACCAAAGACTATGTTTGATTAATACTCTCAGAATCGTAACTTTTAGTTGCCTCTGGACTACCGTGTTTTCGGGTTTTCCTTGAATGGAGAAATAATGTTTCCATACAGGTTTTAGTGACCCACTTGATTTTGTATTGAATTGATTTGACACTGATGTGGTTACAGGTTGGGCTGTATTACGAGGAAGCTTTAGCGACATGTAATGCTCCGCCCTTGAACCAGCATTTTGACAGGGCCTGGATATCACACATGCAGTTAAAGGCAGCTCTCTTTTATGCAGAAGCTTGCTATAGGTATGGTCTAGAGTTGCATGAGAAAGAAGAGATTGCAGAAGAAATTGCACGGTTAAAGAGTGGGATCAGTGCTTTGTCTGAGGCTAAGAAAAACACAAAGGGGGCTGCTGCACAGATTCTGGACGCAATTAGCAAGTTAGAGGTCAATCTGAACCGTAACCTGGAGAGGGCTGTGAAGGAGAATGATAGAGTTTATCTCATGAGAGTTCCTTCCCCTGGTTCCTTACCACCTGTTCCGGCATTTTCTATGGTGAAGCCTTTGGCAATGAGCGAGGTCCTGGATGCAAGCAAGGAGAAGATGTTTGCCAGTCTTGTTCCAGACAGTAGTGCAAAAGCTCTTTCCAGGTACACTGAAATGGTTGATGACATTATCAGAACACAAGCAGAAAAGTTACAACAAGCCAGTGAACTGACCAGAGTAAGGCTCAAGGAAATGGACCTACCAGAGTCTATTCTTGCCTTGGAAGGGAATTTTACTCTTCCTACAGATCTTAAAGAAGATGTGGAGGCAGTGCAGATATGTGGAGGCCCTGCTGGTTTGGAAGCTGAGTTACAGCAGCTTAGGGATTTGAAAAGGGTAAACCAGGAAATTTTGATACATATTGAGGAACTCTTGCAGAAAGAGGCCAGAGAAGATGCTCAGTTTAGAAGCCAATTTGGAACACGGTGGACGAGGCCGCAGTCAAGTACCCTGACAAAGAACTTACAGGATAGGCTAAATAGGTTTGCAGGCAACTTGAAGCAAGCTGCAGATAGTGATGCTCGGATTGAGCGCTCGGTCCGAGAACATTCAGCTCTCATGTCAATCCTTGATCGTCGTCCAGTAATTCTCTTGGAACTCTTCTTCTTCTTCATGTTTCCCAAGTGTCTTCTTATATGTCTTAATTCCTTTATTTCATTTTGGATTTTATATTCTTTTTCATTTTAATAAAATTTATATGCACATGGAACGTTTGTCCATCATAGGTGGAAGTGTTTTTGTTTTTCGTTTGTCCTCGTTTCTTAACCAATGTTAATAATACAACCCAATCCACCAACAATTGTTTGATTTCATTGATTTATTCTTCTCCTCTCATTTTAATATGTTTAGTCTTTCATATTGACATGCTCCTTATTTGTTCTCCTAATTATGTTCCTCCTGTCCCTCTCTCTCTGGAAGTTCATAAGTTAATCCGGCTTAGTATATTTGAATCATGTATCTCCTGTATGTCGGTGTCGTGGCTTTCTAAATGGTTTTATGTTCTTTCTTCTCACAGATTGAATCTGCCCTTCCAACTCTGGCTAGGCCAATAATGTCTTTGGATGCCAGTGAAGATGCTATTTTGGGGGCCCTGAAGCAGAGCTTGGTAAGTTTTTCTCCCCTTTTTACTTCGTCTGTATAAAGGTTGCATGATAACTCGTATGGTTGTTCCTGTCTGTTTTATGGATTTATGTCTTATGATGCGCCTTTTCTTTTCTCTCTGTCTGATTGTGGTGAAATTTGTCCTGATTACTTAGTTGATGCAAGTGATATATTGCTTTTGGATCAGTTTAATATTTGAAAGAAAACGATTATAACCCCATGACAGTGTAGTGGTTCATCTTATATTTATCTGAATGTAGGCATATTGTTGTATCAATTTTATAATGTTAGTTTCATATGTGTGTGCGGTGTGAATTTGATTACTCGTATGAAGTACTCTCCCAACACACACGCGCGTATATATGTATAAACTCAGACCTGGTTTTCCTGTTGCATTGTACTGGAGAATAGATTAAACTTGTTTTCTAAACTTCTAACATGAGTGGTTTGGCCATTACTAGTTTTGTTATTTTTGCATTTTTAACTTTCTGTACTCAATGCAGAGGCAACTGGAAACCCTTGGTGCTCAACGAGCTGGTCTTGAAGACATGCTTAAAGAGATGAAAAGAAAGGTACGTTGATTATTTGATATTGGATGCAACTTTTTGAGAAATTTTTTTTGTTCAATCAGCAATTCATGATCAGCTTTGTCAATTGTTAATGATGCCTTGGTTCTTAAGTTTAGTGCTTTGTGTACTTATTATTTTTATGTGGCCTCAGGATGATATACTTCCTAAGTTGATGACGTCAACCGGCTCCTATGAGGATCTTTTCAGGAAGGAGATATCTAAATATGATAATATAAGTGAAGACATTGCCCATAATATTGAGGCACAAGAACAATTATTGCTGCAAATCCAGGTCCGTTTCTTTTCTAATCTTTGTTGGACTTTCTTTATGCATATTTCTTCAATTTCCCTCTTTTTTCCCCAGCATCTGTTTCGAGTGTCCAATTGGTAATCAACGTACCAATTGGAAGCTCTGCTGAGAAAATATATTTTATACTACTACCCTGTTATTCTTTTCTTAAAAAAAAAAAAAAAAATGAAATGCCTTTGTCAAATCAAGCCAGTTTGCTTACCAGTGAGCTGTCGCCTGTCTGTCATTTCATGTATTGAAAATTCATCCATATTATTTGCTATGAGTTTTGAAATTCCTTTCCTTGTATAATATTCCTAAATAAATGGAAATGGATCTTAGCGCTTAAATATCTCATTTTCAAAATGTGTGTTTGTCATCTGCAGGCCCAAAATGATGAATTTGCTGCAATCTTCAATCTAGAAGATTATAAAGGTAGGTCTTTTATGGAGTGGGCTATTTTTCATAAATGGTTTGTATACTTTAAGGTAGCATCTTTTGATGCATTATTTAATCATAGATGTTCATTGGTTGTATTATCCTACCCCTTAATGACCATGTTAAATGCTTTTGGGGAAGTCCTCCGACTGTCTCACGACATAAAATCTATTTCCTTTATTTTGTGATGCCATCTTTTTGCATATCATAATTAAAGTGGAGTGTATTCTTGTCTTTTTCCTGTTTGTTTCCTTCTCATTTTGTCCCAGCATCTCGTGAGAAATGTTACAAGCAGATTCAAGCTGCCATAGCAAAGTTCCGCGAAATTAAGGAGAACATAAATGAGGGGTTAAAGTTCTATGTTACTCTTCAGGTAATTTCAATAGTGTGCACTTACTTTATAACTATTTGAGCGCACTATTTTCATTTTTATGGTTGGATCTTTTCCGGTGTCTGTTGTGACAGCATGCTATCAATCTTCACACGGTTGTATTTGAGAATTTATTTCCGTGACTTCATGTTCCGTGTTCCAGTGGTTGATTGCTTTGTCCATTTTCAACAGGATGCAATAACGAATGTAAAGCAGCAGTGCAGTGACTTTGTGATGACTAGAAACATCCAGTGCAAGGAAATGATTGAAGATGTGCACAAACAAATGGCAGGCCTCAGTTTCCAGGATACTAAAACCACAGGTGCATACGACAAACTATCCTTCTGTGGGACATCAAGCTCAGAGATCTGGTTCACAACAGCCAACAGATCCTCGTCCTCAAACATCACCGTACTACCATCCTCCTGAGCAGCCAGCAATGGCTGGATATTCTCACCCTCCCCCCTATGGCTCAACACAGCAGATGCCATCTCCTTACCATGTGCCACCTCAACCTAGTAGTCCATACGCTCCTCAAGCTGGTAGTCCATACCCACCTCCTCAAGCTGGTAGTCCGTACCCACCTCCACACACCCAGCAACAGCCACCTGCAAACCATGACTATGGTCAACCTGCATATCCAGGGTGGAGGGGTCCATACTACAATACCCATGCACAACAACCTGGATCGCACCCTCGACCTCCTTACACCATTCCAGGTCAATACCGTCCTCCGCAACAGGGTGGTTACTATAGCCAACAATAGTGTTGTGAATTTTTTCATTTTAATGAATTCTCGGTAGAATGAAGATGTAGTCGTCGGAATATTTCGAGGTGACTGGTGGTTTTACTTGACGCTTTCGTGTGAAGTGCACATCTCGTTCAGACATTTTATTTTTCAGTGTATAGCCTGAGCATATTTTGATATATGTAGAAGTATAGAAAATAATGAATTCATGTATTTGAAATATTTATGGACCAGATTTTGTCAAGGTTATCTTGTAATACACACAATTTTTATGGAGTCGGAGTGAAGTGTCTGATTGCTTCTTGTTTGCTTCTTGGTGGCTGCCCGGCATGCGAAATTGTACGTGAGACATGTAGCATATTATACGATTAATATACGGGACTTTTCACTTTTAATATCATCGAGATCTTTTGTGATAAAATTCAACACCTAGCAAATAGGGGGTTAAGTTAAAACAATATTGATGATATTAGTGATAGACCATATTTAGCCTATAAAGTTTATCACATGCTAAGTAAGATGAGTACAAGGAGAGGGGAAGAATCACTTAGTGCAAGTACGAACATTGTTATTGGAACGTCTTGTGTCAATAATATATCGACATCTTAAAATTTTTTTATACATGCCATAGTTTGACACAAACGTTACGGTGATATCAACGCACTCGTCCTCTCTCCATTGCCGACAGGAATCTTCTCATCAGGTTTTTCTCTGGAGAAACTGATGACAATGGGCAAGCTACCTTCACCAGGTGCAATACTACTTTAGTTTTTCATACGATTAAAGGACAAGCACTAAATGGGAAATGAGAGAAATAAGGGAGCAACTAGTGGGTCACACTTACATGATCGAAAAATTACCTCTTAATTATAAAATAAAATTATATTAAAAGCTATTCATAACAAATTATTTTAAGTCAGTGTGAGGTTATTTGGTACTATGTTCTAATAATATTTATCTTTCATTTGTAAGTGAGAGGTTCTAGATTGAAATTCGTAAATGAAAAAACAGATACCATGCGTTTCGGCAAATTTTCTTTAATGAACCGGTAAATTTATAAATATTCATTGATTTTCTTATATTTCGCCGGTTGAAGTTTGCATTAATCCCCTTTCTTATATTGATCCTTATTTTTTCGGATAATTCTACCGAAACATCATCAATTTTGTGAATATTTTGAACACTGGGTAAGAATAGCATCTTTGGTAATTAAATCCCAAAATTAATGGTTGGTTAAGGTTCGCCCAAGTGTGGACGCGAAGTAAAAATACAACGCCTATATATGTAAGGGGAAGCTTGGCAGCCTCCATGCCATACAAGCATTAATCTTCTCAAAAAAAAAGAGTTATATATGAACACAATGGAGAATCTCTTCCTTCCTTTCTCTACAACATACATTCCCATGTTATAATTATTACTCAATGCTCTTGCTCTCATCGTCTATGCAAGTTTGAATCTTCCAAAACTAAACTTCCACGGGGTAGTTTAGGACGGCCGATTATAGGCGAAACAACCGCCTTCATGAACGAGATGCAACAAACGTTTGTGGGAGAAAGAATGAAAAAACACTCCACAAAGCTCTTCAAAACCAGCATATATATTCGGCGAGCAGATGGTTGTTTTGTGCGGCACTGCCGGTCACAAGTTCATTGCCACCAACGAGGAAAAGCTTTTATGCGGAAGTGCCGCTCTTCCTACCTAAAAGCTTTTCCTCGGTGGTGGCAATGAACTTGTGACCGGCAGTGCAGCATAAAACAACCATCCGCTCACCGAATATGCTGGTTTAGAAGAGCTTTGTGGAGTGTTTTTTTCATTCTCTCTCCCACAAACGTTTGTTGCATCTCGTTCATGAAGGCGATTGCTTCGCCTATAATCGGCCACCCAAAACTACCCGGTGGAGGTTTAGTTTTGGAAGGTTTAAACTTGAATGCATAAACGATGAAAGCAAGAGCATTGAGTAATAATAATAACATGGGAATGTATGTTGTAGAGAAAGGAAGGAAGAGAGCCTCCATTGTGTTCATATGTAACTTTTTTTTTTTTTTTTTTTTTTAAGAAGATAGATGCTGGAGGCGGCGAACACAATGAGGAAGGAGGTTTTGTTGCTGATTAAGGAGAAGAAAGCGGCTGCTTCCAGAGGAGTCCAAATGCATGACATCTTGTCTTTCATACTATTTAACCCGGACCCGACTGGAAGGTAATTAATATAGTACTTAATCAGGTTAATCATATAATTACAGTCCAGTTGTTTAATTTATTAGTTTGTGTTTCTTAATTGATAAGGTTAAATTTTGTAGGTGTATTGGTCGGCAAGCAGCACCAACAAAATCCCCGAATACTTTCCTGATCCGGAAGAGTACAAATTCGAGGACATCTACCGAATGGGATGCACTTATTTTGTGTATAGCCTCTTTGTGACCTCTATTATTGATCGACACGCATTAAGTTTATGACAACAAAATTAAGAAATAATTAAATTTATTAACACGTAACAATTAGTAATAGAGACTACATAGACATCATAAACAAAATGAGTACATAAAATTTGAACTCGGCCACATGGAGTGCTGGAAAAAGAAAGAATTTTTTTTTTTTTATATACAGACAATTGGAAACATATCAAACATTTTTGTAGACCCCATTAGTCCGAACTCACCCTTCCCCAAGACTATTACTTCGGGGAGCCCCCGGCCCACCTCCTTCACTTATTAGATAATGCTTGCATAATAACTAGTACAAGAATATATTGCATGTGCAATAAGGAAGGAAGAACATGCATTGACGAGTCAGGATCCTCATGCCGTATAAGGATGGAGGCGAATGTGAACGCCTCCTTCTGGTACCGGATTCAGGCCGCCGGCAATCTTGGCGCTTGTATTTAACACTTCCCACTTATACCGTGTCACGACGTGATGGAGGAAACGGAGAAGTTGGAGTCTAGCATATCCTATTCCGGGACAAATTCGAGGACCGCTGCCAAACGGGATGTTAGAGTATGGTGGTGGAGTATTTCCGTTCTCAAATCTGCTCGGGTCAAATTCTTCCGGCGCAGCAAAATTCTCGGGATTTTTATTGGTGCTGCTTGCTGACCAGTACACCTTCCAGCCTTTTGGAATTGTATAACCTTCATAGGTGAAGTCAGTGACAACCTCTCTGAATGTTCCTTGAAGAGGCGGCACCAGCCTCATCACTTCAAGTGCCACACTCCATGAATATTTCATCTTCTGTATGTCTTCCCAGTTAAGGGCCTCCCCTAATTTTTTCGACCCTGCAATCTCCAGTTGTTCTGCACGGTTTAAAATTAAGACAGTAATCACCAAATAATCGGTGAATATTAAATGGTTAAATAACTGAGATGGTAGCAGTTTAATAGAATGAATCATTATTAGTACTACAAAAAAGTCATTTTGCTTTCCTCCTTACCTGTTCGGACTTTGTCACAGATGTCAGGTCTTTCTCCAAGAAATTTGATAAGGAAAGTTGTAGCCATGGAAGGTGAGTGAAATCCACCCGCCATCAAACCCATAACTCTGTCAGCAACTTCATTTTCCGTCATGAACTGGCCGCGGGGATCGGGATTAAACAGCAGGTGAGACATGATATCATTTATTTTGATCTCACTAGTACTACTGGACACAGCTGCTTTCTTCTCCATAACCAACAGCAAGACCTCCTTCCTCATAGCATTTGCTGCTTTCATCGCACGATGAAACGCGGTTCCCGGAACATTCAGGGGAATTGTATGCAGCCCTGAGGTGATAACATTGTAGAATTTGGCAAACTTTGCGGTCCTCTCCGGATCGTTCTCGAGTCCAGTGAAGAATCGAGCCGATAGAGTCGTGACAAGTAGCTGAGCCAGGTCATAAACCTCAACACTGCTTTTTCCATCCCAGTGAAGCTTCAAATGTTGTTGAACCATTGAATCCATTATCTGTGTGTGTTGAACTAGAGCCTCGGTCTTGAGAAAACCCGGTGAGCTTTTGACATGGACAGCATCTACGCGTGGTGTGTGCTTGGAAGCAACTTTTTGGTACGAAGAGCGGAAGAGCTTCTGCGTATAACAAAGTGGTACGTTTATAAAGAAAAATGGGGACATTATAAATAAATTATGAGTATAAAAAATTTAAAAATATGTGCACAAGATGAAATTAATATATGGGTACAAATTAAAACTAAAAAGAAACTTGGTACAAATTAAAAAGAGTTGAAAATTAAAAATG
Source organism: Pyrus x bretschneideri (assembly GCF_019419815.1). Taxonomy (NCBI): domain Eukaryota; kingdom Viridiplantae; phylum Streptophyta; class Magnoliopsida; order Rosales; family Rosaceae; genus Pyrus; species Pyrus x bretschneideri. The sequence goes on from NW_025999524.1 coordinate 4,637,126, forward strand.
ATACAAACTAAAAATAGAAATATATAATACAAAGTTTAACCATAAATATAAATATATCAAATGTAAAGTTTCTAACACTAAATGAATATATTAATTTTAGAAATAAAATTTCATTATGTTGGTATGTAAATATAATTGAAATAATGACGTTCATTAAAAGGTAGGGACCTTGATCAAAAATTAAAAAGAAATAAGGTTTTAATCAATACAATGAAAGAAAGAGGGATTAGAACCTAATTTCTCCTACATTCAAAGGGCAATTTGAAAGTGGGCAGGCTAGTTGGATTAGTCTTTTGAATAAACTCATTGTCGAGGCCTCGTTCTTTGAGTAAACGGAATTATTATTAGCACTGTAAAAATTTCATTCAATTTGTACTCTTCATAAGTGTATTTTCTCTATAAATATAGAAAATTTAGGACACAAAATGAAAATTTTAAAGTACCAATAAAAATTTCTTTTGTGATAGCAAGCTTTTATTCTATGGATCCAAGTGACTTTGGCCAAGGCCCGTTTTGATTCGTTTACATATGTGCTATAGGAACCCCAATCTACAACAATCTCATTTATCATAATTAAATGGATACAACACAAAACTACCTCAACTACCACAATATCATACATCATATTTAAAACATTGTAATGTCATACCTTATCTTACAAAGTTTTGCAACGTCAGAACTTCGTCAGTTTGTCAAATTTTCTGTTAAATGTTGAACTGTCTATCAATGAGGTATGAGATTTATCATCACCATGACTTTAAGTTGAAGTCGAACTTGAGACCTCCGTAATGCTAGTTTGTTGTTTCATACACTTAAAAATTAGGGAAATACCCTAAAATTGGGACAATTTCTTAATCTTGGGACAAAAATAGGCCAAACTTTGTATAGTGAGAAGGGGAGAAAGAGTGCGAGAGGGAGAGAGAGACAGAGGAGAGAGGGAGGGAGGAAGAGAGAGTAGAGTGAGATGGAAATCAGAAAGTGAAAGAAAATAACCCATTTATATATGAGAGCAATTAAGTCATTTCAAGGTGTAAAAAATCCTATTATGTTCGATTGTTGTGCATGATGTATGCATATTTTAAATATCCTATTTTTGTTCCAAAATTAAGAAATTGTTCTATTTTTGTTATTTCCCTAAAAATTATACGACCGTAAAATATAAAAAGGCGAATTTTTTTATATGAACAGTATCCATCCAAATATACGGCCAAAAGAAAAATCCGTTAAAATGTAGTACATCTCTGTTCACTGCAATGATGGCATTTCACTTGGGCAACAACTTGGGCCCCGTCTAGCTTTGCTTTCTTCATTCCCTAAATCTATTCACGAAGAATACAGCATAAAAACTCAAGGGCAGACAAACAAAACCTGAGCAAAAGTAAATACTCGCAAATATTTCACTCGAAACCACTATATACATTCATGGTTTGTGCTGTGCATAAATTGAGGTACGGACAGCTTGGTGAGGAGTAAGGGCCTTTCCGTTCACAAGCAACTGTTCTATGAAATCCACACGAAATGATTTGAACTCGTACAACTGCCAATAATGGGAACCGAAAAACAAAATTAATAAAAAATCGTTATATTCATTGGTTACTCAATAAAGAGAGTAAATAATTGTTACTGCTGTTCATAAAAATCAACAATCTTACGTTCCAAGAATAAGATTATCTGGAGAATTCTAATTAAAAGCTCTTTTTATTATAACTAATGAAAATAAAGAACGTCTAAATTATGTGAAACGAGTACCTTTTCTTTCCAAGAAAACTTGAAACGCCGATGAAAAGGTTCCAGTATTGTTAGCTGATCTCCTTCTTTGATCTGTGAGAACGAGGTAACAGTTTGACAGTTAATCACTTGAATTGGTGAGGGACGATAACATAGTTGCTCAATATACATAAGGGTCAAACCAATCCGTATTTGGGATGTAAAGAAAGTACATGGTTTCTATTTCTCATTTTATTCTTAGGCTGCCAAGTCTTACCGAATCATATTGAATGCCATAAACTGACACAACAAAGCATATTTGATTTGAATCGCATGCCAAGTAGTACCTAATAAAGAAGATGAAAGGATGAAAAAGTCATGAACAAAGCAAAAGCACTGACAATTCAAATGCACTGAGCGCCCAGCAAACTCTCTCACACACAAGAGCAAGTTTATATTTCTAATCACTTCAAGTTTCACGACGACTTAGTTCTACATATTAGTGACAGAAGATGTAAAAGAAAGGTGCTTTGCAGAGGACTTACAGTGGAGCAACGTTGTCATGCTTAATAAAGAATAGCACTTTTCCCACTAGTGCTACTGATTTGTTCAGACCCTCTGATAGAATATCTACAGTAGCTCTTCGATATGAGGAGTTCACTAATAGAAGATGCAAAAAAAGAAAATCAATATATTCCTGTGGGAAAGAAAGAGCAACGAGGCAGGCTCACTGAAAATTACAAATCATCATAATCCAAAATACATGAAAGAATAATGAAGCATACAGTTTACAGCAGCCAGAGATGATGCTAATGACAGAAGTCGTTTAGATCTAGCATACCCCTGCAAAACAAAAATCATAAGGTCGAGAACCGGCACATATCATATTGATCTAAAAACCGTTTGCTGTACGATATCCTTACCCTGTGCTCCTTTAAGTACTTAATTTCACGCACAACATTACATAGATATTTAAGTGTGCTTAGTTCCCATTTCCAACTTAATCTCAACATTGAAGACACCGAAATACCACATTTATAACGAGAAATGCATTACCCTTAACAGATTATCCAGCTTGTCAAGAAGGCTAACAATCTTTTGAACCTCCTCTGTAGCATTGAGACCAGGATCCTTTAAAGCAGCAGCTTCAAATCCAGAAAGGGCCCTTTCATAGTTTTCCAGATATCTGTTTACCTGAATCCAGAAACTTAATCTTACAATTGTATAAAACATGAGATATTGAGCAGTACTAAGGACCCAATCAGATGGCAGCATGTCTTTCTAAGACTCATGCAACTTATGTCACTTCATACATCCTCCTCTTTACTTAACAAAAACAGAAAATAATATACAATTTATCATTACTGTTTCCTATTCTCTGCACTTGTATTAGTACAACTCCATCTTTAACCTATCTAGATGCTGATTCATAAAAAGGAAAGATTGACGAATCATCATCTACTTGAGAAACTTATGAGTACTAATTCCGGACAAAACACAAGAAAAACTGAGCTTACACTGGCACAGTTAAAATATAGATCTGGATTGGACTGCATTCTTTCATCCTTTTCCTGATACGCAACATAAAACATTAGAACATCTTCTAACTGACAGAAGATCCATACTTACAAGAAATACAGCACATACACAACTGACTCTGCAGAAGTTCTTACTTTACGCACTTACAGCATTTTGGTATGCCTTCAAAGATTGCAGAAGTTTGGAATGGTCCCAAGCTCCAGTCACAAAGAAACTTGTAAGACATGCATTTCCAAGATTGTCTGCCAATAAAGTTAGAAAAAATCAGTTAAACAGAATAAGCAATGATCTCCAAAAAATAACCAAAGAAATGAAACAAGGGATTAAGTGAATCAGTAGAAAATATTTATGCATGTACAAGATACCAGTCAAATCAAGCTAACTGGAAGAAGGCTAGCAAACATCCAAGGTAAATGGCAAAGCAAACTCAGTGTTACATGCTATACAACTTATCAAGTATAAATCTTACTCAAATCCGAAGAATATAGAACTTTTTGAGATGGTTGATTATGAGATCTTACACCATGAATTCCCATCCTTGACATCAAGAGTTATGGCTTCCTTGGCATGTTGAATGCTTTCATCAACAAGTTCTGCCTCATTGTCGGTACCTAGAAAAATGATGAAAATTAGGTAAGCATAATGACGTACACATCATGAAAAACAACAGGAAAAACAAGTTGAGTAGACAAAACGGTTGCCTTGAGCCATTTTTCTTTCAAGCATCGAAAGTTGACAAAGTATCTGCCTGTTTGGACCCTGCCTCCAAACGCAATGCACATATCAATCATAAATCTTATAGTACAATGAATTGAGAGGTCACTGCAATAAAACTACAAAAATCTAATCAAGAATAACCTTGCTTAGGGCAAGATTAAAGCAGTTCTTGGCTGAAGATAGATCTCCCTTCTTCCAAATGCAGTTACCTAAACATAGCCAAGCATCTGCAAGAGATGGATTCAACTTAACCTGCATCGTCGTTTAATCTATTTCAGGAAGTGAACTGAAAGCATTACAAACATGCTCAACTACAGGAAGTCACAATGCATTCTTACAGCTTTTGAGAGATGATCCTCTGCTTCCTTTCTATAATTCGGTAAAACATCCAGTATCTTTCCTCTCAGATATTCGTATTTCGCACGTTGAGCCGGATGTTTTCTTTGCTCTGGTAAAAGACACACGTGTTGAAACTTGAACTAATAAGATATAAATACAAATGCAACATAATAACAAAGGAATTAGCAGTGACAGCGATTCGAGAACCAATGTAGGCATTACAGAAACAACACTTTTATCAGGGGGAGATTTCGAATTCATCAACTATTTAGTCTATTTCTCAAATTTTAAGCTTCTATGTGAACCAATGTAGTCCAAAATTGGAACTTCAAAGTTGAAACGAGCATATCAACGAAAACCCACAAAAGAGAAAGGCACAGATCGGGTTTATAATCAAAGGGCACTAGGTCAGCTTCAAATGGAAGTAACAGAGATTAAAAACGAAATGGGTAAATGGAAAAATTACCAAGAGGAATGGAATCGAGGAGGTTGAGGGCAAGATCGGAATCGGCGTTTAATCTGGTGATTTTGTCATCCGGGTCGGCCGGAAAGTAGGTGTCTCGGAGGAGGTAAAGAGCTTCGGCAGCTCTTGCGGCTTTGGCCAGTGCGTCGTCTTCCACTGCTCGACTGCTCATCGCTCAGAAACAGTCGCACGCAGAGCCAACTGTGAGAACGAGAAAGGACAACGACAAAGGGAGACAGGGAAACAAATGGTTCGAAACGCGTCGTTTTCGTCTGCCCCAAACATTGAAGCTAAATTATACGGTGACCCGGGTCGTATGATTTGGGCCAGATTTGACAGACTTGCCCTGACTTTGAAGTTGGGCTGCACTATTACCTCAACTGGACCGATGTCCACAGAAATGGAAATGAGGCCCATTTATGATTTGTAGGCAATACTAGTTTGAAATTTCGCTTACATGAACCGTGGGTTAAACCTATTTTATGGAACTTTTGCCGCTTCAAAAGCTTCTCAAGACACTTTGAAGATGTTTTAGCCGTCGGAAATCCGTTTTGGCTACCTTTCAGGCCACTCTAGTTTGTTTTTTTAACCATTCAATACTACGGTCTGGTAGTATTCTTCTTCACTTGTACGTGAGAGGTCTTATATTTGAATCTAGTGCATGACGAATTCAATACCAAACAAGGTTGTCCAGTGTGTAACTTAACTAAATTCCTTACTCCTCTTTACGTAAATATATTTGTTGTACTAAGAAAAAAAACTGAAAATTTCAATAAAGAATATCTATGCGTGGCAGTAAATGACAACATCAAATCAAATGGATTATAAAATATTTCTTACTGCACAACCAAAATGTATTAAAAGCAATTGGATACCATCCGGATCCATTTTGTGGGGGCAAAAGGTATTAAAAGCAATTGGATACCATCCGGATCCATTTTAGAATCTCCACATCTTAGTCATTCATCGTGTATCGTACAATAAAAAATCACTTAATTTTTTTTTCTTAAAATTAAACAAAAATAGTATCTAACGAAAACTGACCGCACGATATATGATAAACGGTTAGGATGTGAGAATTCCTAGGATCCTCACAAAGTGGATTTGAAGAGGATCCTCATCCGTATTTAAAAACCCAACTATCACATTTTTCAGGAAAACTTTTACGAAAAGGGATCCTCTCCGGATCCCTTCCACCAAGGTCACAAATCCAGGTCTTTAAAATTTGATCCAATGGCTAAAGTTATTCTAACTTTTAAAGTGAATCCTGTTTGTAGCCGTTAGATCCAATTTTAAAGACTCAAATTTGGGATCTTGGTGGAAGGAATCCGGAGAGGATCCCTTTCTAACTTTTACAATTTTACTTACTGTTTTGTTGTCAGTTTTGTGAATTTCAATAAACATATATCGTGGAATTTTCGTCAAACAAAAGGCTTCTCAAAATTCACATAGGATGTATGTGTTGGAACTTTGTTTGGACTCTACTAATCATGATAAGGATTAATTGTCACATTACAATAATAATCAATTAGAGAGCCAGTATTTCAATCAACTTAATTTCTTTAAAGTAAGACATTAACATTAGAGTGGTGGATAAACTCCAAGTCTATGAAGTTGAGATGCTTTATTTACTGACTACTGGTGGTGGTGGTGGTAGACAGTTTTGTTTTAGCGTCTGCATAAATAGTGGTTCCAGCTCATGAGAAAAATACGTTCCAAAATATACTAGCCCTATATTAGTGAGAGCATAAAGTTCGTAGTGAGCAGAAAATTTTTCTTTGATTCTCAGTTGTGATGGCATCTTCAGGTATGAATCTATTCTTTGCATAAACACAAGCTAGGACGAAAAAGAAACATTGAAGTTCTCAATGGAAGCCGCAAAGATTATCCCTCCAATGGCCTTAACTTTGCCAGTGCTGGCAGTGGTGTTTTGCAAGCAACAAATCAAGATTTGGTAAGAAAACCATAAGTACTGTCTCGATTAACTTTATAGCAAAACAAACCAATCTAATTAATCATTCAGATTCACTGTTTGACAACATAAATGAGACTAAATGAGAATAGTCACAGACTAATTAATCTCATGGATGCCATACAGGGAGTGACCTCGCTCCAGGAACATTTGCAACAATTCCAAACCTTGGTGGAGCAAAACCACATCGACAAAAATCTAATCCAAAACTCCATCTTCTTCTTCGAGTCCAGTTCCAACGACATCTTGTTAGAAACAATCAAATGTTAAGTATGTATTATACAACAAATTTGCACAGTTTTATTACAAATGATAAAACGCAACAACAAACACAATATATTAAAATATAAACACTTAGTGTAATTATATATAGAAACACAAATCACTGACTTGTTCTTTGACGATAGAGGCTTGCAGAGCAATCTCCTAAGATAGAAACTCGTCCCTACACTTGTGCAGCAGTTCGATGGACGTCTATCTTGCAGGATACAACTATCTAATCCAAGTTCTTGCACTCGAACTTGGATTCTTAGCGAATTGGTTGTGTGGTTCTCAGCGGAATATGAAGGAATGAATCTGGAAAAACTTGTTACTAGTTTCTGGTTTTTATCGCCATATATATAATGGCATAATTCGAACTTTTCCAACCGTTTTGGCTTATCAGTTTTTTGTAAAAAGAAAACCGAATGCAACTGTTCAATAAAAACTGAACGTAACTGTTCAATCGGAAAAAACTGAATCCAAAAAATCAAAAACGTAACTGGTGTTTTTCGTCCATCCGAGCCCCAAAGCCCATTTTTGACATTTAATATATACACCCAAACTCTCCAATTCTAAGACCCCAAGGTCCATAGCTTTGGCCCAATTCTTTTCAAACCATAAGTGAGTGAACTCACTTATAAAGACTTAATAAGAATTGTGGTTGGGCGATGTGGGACTCCAAGTCCCACAGAAAACACAAGTTCCAACACATCTTCGACTACTTTCTCCCGTTTAGCCCTCCAATACTTGACCCGGATGCTTATGTGCAAGCCATGCTAACCCAAGTCACAAAATTCCTTGACCAAATCTACAAACTTGGTGCTCGCCGGATTTCAGTGTTCTAATTTGGCCCCGTTGGGGTGTGGTCTCGGCGGAGTCCTCCTGTCTGGTGCACCCATTGATCGATGTTACGGGAAGATGAATGCGATGGTCAAAAAATACAATAAGGGACTAGAAAGCTTGGTCAATCAAATGCCTGTTAATTACCCCGACGTCACTGTTTATGGCGCACTTTATGACATTGTTCACCAATTTCGAGCCACTCCCACACGTTACCGTATGAAAATTTTCATATAGATACATATAATAGCGCTCGAGCTGCCTGGCTAATGTTATCAGATTAAGCACAAATTGACATGCTAATTAACTGATCGATCTGTGTGATTATTTTTCTGTGTAGGCTTTTCGGACGTGTCTAGTGCATGCTGTGGGGAAGGGACTCTAGGAGGATTGCTTCAGTGCGGGAAGGAGGGCTACACAATTTGTTCAAGGCCCAATGAATTTTTGCTCTGGGATTTCTTCCATCCATCTGAGCATGCTTACAAGATCATATCCAAGGCTTTGTGGGCTGGCACGAAATATCGAATTAGACCACTTAATTTGAAGACTAGTCAACATCACCACCCTCCCTCGTGTTTGATCAAAGCTAGATCATGAGTAAATTAATTACAAACCCTATGGATGGTTCAATACAATCTTAGAATTTTGAGAAAATTTTCATGGTTCGACTCCTAGTCATGCCCACAAAGTAACATTATGGTCAGTTCTATGTTATGTTCATGCCAATTTGACTTATTTTACACCTCTAATCATATCGCATCATAACAAAAGTCTATTCTTCAACCTAAAAGGTAGACATTTTCCAAGTCGTACAGTATAACCTATGCAAACCGCAATATGATAAGTGTATGTTAAAATTCAAACGTGAATTTGATGAGTACTAAGTACTAGTAGCTAGCGTAACGTGCACATCGTTGGTTGGTTTGGTTAGTTAAGCATCGTTAATCATTAAATTTTCAGTTGAAAATCCACTATGCAAGTTAGTAAATAGATAAAGAAACTTGGTGGGGAATCGGATGGGATTATTTATCATTGATGGGATTATGATAGGCTGTCCGGCGTTGATTAAGAAATGACAACTTGCTTATGTGTGGATGATGCAGTCTTGTCCTGTGCAGTCACATATATTATCCTTATTATAAAAGAAAACTAACGAAAAATTTAAAATTTTTTAATTTTAATGAAAAAGAACAAATAAATGTGGTAGTAAATAGTATCAGGAAAATATAAAAATATAATTTTTTGTTAAAAGTAAACAGTACCGGAGTGTTTTGTTAAAACTTCTATTATAAACCGTATAATGTCTAATTCGGAGTAATGCTAAATAAACCAAATTTTAAACATAAATTGCAAATTATGTGATATATGATCAATAGAAAATAAACACGTTAATCAACAGTTAAATAATAATATAATCGTTAACAACCATGTTACGTAATATTTACAAAATTTAATGTAAATAGTTTGCTCACCAGCATTACTCGTATGATCCCATTTGGTTCGTGACAAAAACACCTTCTCAACTGTGTTGGGCATGGCGTGCGTGAAACCCACCGACAAATAATATTTTGTCAACAGTATGAACTCCCCGGACATTCCAACTTTATGCATAGTCTTTGATGTTTTAAGTTAACGCTTCATAATTTATAATTCCAATATGGTATTTGATGTTTTAAGTCAACAGTCTTGAAAAGAAGGATTTGTAGTTCAAACATTAACAATATTTTTTTTAATACAAGTTATATTAAGAAAGTGATTGACTCCAAAAACTCGATGGAAGGGTACATGTTTCTAACCACTTTAGCATTTAGCCTTGCAGTCGAGATCATGTGTTTGATTTGAAGCTCCTCTCCTTTGATAATTATAATATGGCTTACATTGTAATAATTACATACTTAAAATGGGATGATTTTCACACACATTGTTTTAGCTTTTCACTCACTCTCATTTTATTTACAGCCACATAATTAAATATAAGTACGTAGGAAGAAACAAAAAGTATGTGCCAATTATTTCCTGAAACAACCGCCCTTAGTTAGGATCAAAAAGGCAAATTCAAAATTTTAAACAAACGTCAAGAAGACCAAATAACTTTAGACACGTAGTGGATCTTGAAGTACTATTTCCGCATTTCCCTAATCAAATCCATCCACATCAGAATTACTCGTTAATCAACAAGTAACTGAAAAACAATGTAATTTGGAAGAAATTAAAAGGCAATTTCTTCATGTGAAAAAATGAAAAACGAGTAGATAAGTCTCCAAAGGACAGAAGAGTGGACAATAGGGAAGACGCATTAAACTTCCATGCTTCCAATGATTAAGGCGATAAACTTGGTCCTTGGTACGTGTCGAACAACTCCGGTTGGACCGGGCCCAGAAGGAAACCCACGAAAACGACATCAATAAAAATTGACTTGAAAATATCCGAAAGCTTCTGGTGAACTATTGGCGGCAGCGAGTCCGGTGACTCAGCACCTCTAGCTGGAATTCGGATGGTAATAATTGGGTCCCACACGCATTCACAGCGAAAATTCGCATGACAAAGAGGAGAGAGAGAAACAGGACACATCAAAGTTTGAAACACATGCTCCTTCCCCACCTTTTCCAAAACTTTTCATCCCGAACGCGCATTTATTTTCTTCTTTTATTTTGTTAAGGGTTGATTTCATCTTTTTCCCCTACAATTTTCCAGTTACTTCACTTTCGTCCTTCAACTTTTTTCGTCTCAAGTTCACCCTTGAACTTTGAAAGTATGTCTAATAAAAATAGGAAAAATTTGAAATAGGTCCAATTTTATAGGCCACATTTTGAAATAGGTTCAATTTTTGGTTACTTTGGACCCATATCAAAAAACCCCATAAAAATATAAAGTGGGTTTTGTTACAAAAGTTGACAGAATGAAACGTTATTGTATTTTGATTTTTGAAGAGTATTTTAGTAACTCATATAAGTTGATCAAAATGCCCCTCATCGACTTATACGCGATTGCTTATGTCTACAGCCAGACATTTATTGCTACTTAGTACTACGGCTTAGTGGTATTCCTCTTCATCGGTAAGTGAGAAGTCTTAGATTCAATTCTCGCAAAAGGTGAATTTTAATCACATTGCTGCTAACCCTTTGTAAGGCTTAGCCCTACTCCCTTGGTGTAGATATTATCGTTTGTTAAAAAATAAAAATAAAAAAACTAGTTTATTTTTGAACAAATATACAAAAATTTTGTCATATACAAAAAGTTAAATTCAAGTAGATTACCAAATAGACTCTTATTTTTTGTTAAAGTAAGATATAAAAACTTTGCCACATACAATACTACCACTCCCCTTCTTTCCCTCCACATTTCGCATTGTGACGGTCGAGAAATTTTAGTGCTGCCATAATCGACACCATATACGCTCCCTTCTAAGTTTGTCAACTTTTATTTGAGGAGCAAAATGAAACAACCACTAAAATTCAAGGAGCAAATTTGCACTTAACTTTTTTCGCAAAACACCAAACAAGTAGCGCCACACAACAAACGAGTAGAACTACTTCCACTGGCGACTCTGATTGACTCGCTCTCCCCTCTATAAAACCCCCTCACAACGTTTTCTCACAAACCAACCAACTCTTTAACCAGATTCCAATTCATCGAAGTTTACACAGGGTTCTCTCTCTCTCTCTCTCTCTCTCTCTCTCTCTCTCGACTCTCAAATGGGAAACTACATCTCATGCACTTTGGCCACGCCGATGATCAAGAGCTCCAAATCAGCGAGGGTGATCTTCCCCAACGGCGACGTCCGGCAGTTCCGGGAGACGACCAAGGCGGCGGAGCTCATGCTGGAGTGTCCCAACGCCTTCTTGGCCAACTCGACTTCTCTCCAAATGGGCCGGAGATTCTCCGCCCTCACCGCCGATGAGGAGTTGGAGTTCGGGAACGTATACATCATGTTTCCAATGAGGAGGCTCAGCTCCATAGTCACTGCGGCTGACATGGCCGTGTTCTTCATGGCGGCTAACTCCGCTACCAAACGTATATCCGGCTGGAAGGTTAGGATATTGCCGGAGAGTGGTGGCGGAGGAGGAGAAGTGGTGGCGGTGGAGAGTGGGAAAGAAAATCATGGTGATCAAGATCATGAAGGTGATCATCAAGGTCCATTGCGGCTGAGCTTGGACGGAGTTGAGGGGTTGCAAGTGGCAGAGTTTCAGTACAGATTAGCTGCGTCTAGGTCAAGGAAGCCGGTGTTGGAAACCATCAAAGAAGAGCCGATTGGTTCTAGATAATTAATCATAATTTTTCATTTCCTGGATTTCCTTTTTTTCGGGGGTTCAGTATATGATCTTTGGATCGTTAATACTAGATTAGTAGGGAGATTAATATCGTATTAATTTCTATCGTAACTGTAATGGTGGTACTGGTAGCTGAACGGAATTTTCTTTTCTTTTTCAATAATGTTATTCATAACATGTTTTTATATCACATTTTCATACAATCTTAGATGACATTTGATTTGGACAGCCACTTCATTTGAATTAATCAGATTTTTTAATTTAGTTCATTATTTAATAAACTAATAATTAAGAAAAACTAGTCAATTAAATGATGATTGTGATATACGAAGAGTTTTCTCATTCATTTCCTTGGGTTTTGCAAAATTTTCAAATTATATGGCTATCCACATCAGTTGCTACATGGTATAAAAATATGGTATAAAAAGATGGTATGAATAACATTACTCTTTCTTTTTTTCCAAATAGAACGAAGAAGTTAGATTGTATTAATTTGTGACTTGGTTGGTGATTAATCACCAATTTATTACTACTATTGTAAAGCACGTAAGTCGGTTTGGAACGCGAAGTTAGATCTTTATTATTTTATTTTTAGTTCACAAGTTTATAAAACATATTAAATATAGCAGATTAATTAACTTAGTATAGGACCATATATTTTCTTCTACACTCAAATTTGAATTACCATTTCTTAATTTATTAAATTAAAATATTGCTCGAATGAAAACAAAGAATATAAAATCTTGTAATGATGAAGAAATAAAAGGAACAAGTGGTTGTAATTAAAGTGATACATTTATAAGTGAAAAGAAACATGCACACATAGCTACGTATTATTGGACAAAGAACACAGCGTAACAGTAAACCAGAATAAGACGTGAGGCGGTTGGCAACACCGTCTAACTTGACGGCGAACATTGGTAACAAAAGCTCTAGTGATCATGGGCAACGTAGCTTTCACATCTTGTACGACGTGTCCAACGTGAGACAAATTAGTACAAGGACCTTGCCCCACTGTGGGGATCTAGAGTGTTCAACTCTTGGATTTATTGTCGTAAAAAATCGGAGTCCTGTGTCCGCGAGTAACCTAAAAATACAGAAATTTAAGAGTTTCACAAGCCTCAGTTTATTGTATTTGACAAAATATACACATGCATCGCTCTTCCGTACATAACAAACAACACCCAAATTTGGTGACGAATTGCTAAACCAACTACTTGGGCCTCCCGGAATATGGGTGGACCGTCAGTCTTAAAGCTACACAACTTCAGATGGTTGCCAAGTATCTTTGACATACTAACTGCACAGAACAACAGCAATACAGCATATTGCGCTCAAATGTCCATGTTGTCGAAAACTTCTCCATCTTCATCGTAGCGCAACTCGTCCATCAGAAATCCATCAGCCACCAGGTTACTGCCAAAAACAGTGGGTAAACAGAAAACCCCTTGGTCGTTGGTTCTTTGTGGGAGCACTTGTTAAAATTTAAAGAAGTTTGGAGATGATTGTAACCCACCTTAAACAGCAGACACGGAAGCTCACAACACGCTTAAGTTTCCTATTGTAGAAAAAGAAATTGAACGACCATCTGCAGGAAACAAAAGAGCGCAATGTCATTGACAGGTATATGCAGCCAAGAATGTGTAAATTTATCAAGTAACAAAAAGATAACTCACATGGATCCTCTCTCAAGAAACGGATCAGCATCCGAGTCTGGACTGTAACTGTAAACTTCACATTCCGCTAGTCTAACAACCTGCATTGCAAGGTATCAGAAAATTGCCTCCTGGAATTACCTGCTTTCACTTCTTTTGAAAATATGCTTACCTCATCCAAAGCCTTGTACAAGGCTTCCAGCAAGGAACTGCCCTCATTTGTCACTGTCCATTCCTGAATTGAATTGTCCCAGCAAAACCAGAGAACAGGATCAACATCGTCTTCAGTGTAATAAAGCCGTCAATATTCTATAAAAACTAAATGATATGACAAATAATAATGAACTAGACTCAGCATCTGGTCAACAGGAGGATTGCAAAGTAATGTAACTGTAGCTGCACAAAGTAACATACACGGACAACAAAGCAAGAGCGCGTTTTATGATTTTATCACAGCAATACCTTTGATGCTTCAAACATAGAGGTATCAAAAATCTGCTTAAAACTGTCCCAGCTTTCCTCTGTGAAGAACTGATGAGCATTTACTGCACTGGAAACCACAAAGATGTGGGTAATACACTTATACAAACTACAAAGAAACTATTAAGAAGGACCTCCACGTCAATGCCTCAGTGTACAATATACTCCAAAGTCATTAGGTGCAAAATAAAACAAAATCCATGACACAAATGTTCAACTTTTTTTACTTGGGAAATGGAGAGACTTGAACTCTCAGCTCCATGCAGAGCGACAGTTCAAACTGTCTGTCAAACCACTTGACAACACTCCCAATGCAAACACATAAGAGGATTATACAGCGGGTTGCCACGTCGCCCAATAAGCTGACCGTGACATTACCCATAATCCTCTTGTTCAGGCCTCCATGAAATGAAATACAATGTGTTTAATAAAGCCCAAAGAAACAGGGATACCTGAAGTCATAGTCCGGATACAAGTGATAGAGTGTCAAAACAAGGTAAATCAATGTCTTCCGGCTGGAATGCACATAAAGTATTACAAATTAAACATCGATGAGAAACAACGTGCAACTTTCCACATCTATCTAGTTAACATAGGTCACCTGGATCTAGTCAGCAGAAATTCAGCAGGCGAGGAAGAATCAGAGTCCGAAGATTTCCCAAGATAATCAAGAATCTGAGTATTTCAACAGAACAATAATATCGAGACCAATCTCTCATTTATATAGCAAGAGAATATGGGATGGCCAAAAATGAAAAGTACGAATATGCAAGAAAGCTTTCGATGTTTGGAAACCAATATACAGAAAGCATCCTTACTTACTAAAATATATAATCAGATCAATACATATGATAATATACAGATAAGTAAATGAGAGTAGATGACAAAAAAAATACCAAATCGACATAAAACAACAACAACAACAACAAGGCCTTATCCCACTAAGAGGGGTCGGCTGTATGAATCCTAGAATGCTATTCCACTCGGTTTTGCAGCAAGCCACAAATCTACACAGAATTATAAAAATTCTTATATTTTACCTCATTCTCCAAACTGAGAGACAATTTCTTATCCGATCCGGTGTGTTTGCCTAGTAATTAAAACACAACAGAAAATAAGTCTTTCTCCAACGAATCACAAACACGTTGATAGCTCGAAAAATTCAAAAAATACAAATTGTACCCACAAGAGTAAGCTTCAAGACAACCCTTAATTGTTCGCTCTCCGAGATTCAAATCACTAAAGAAATCATTTAAACTGCAAAAGTCAAGCCCAAAACTTTTTAAATTTACAAAAATTGCACAGAATCAGAGTGTAAGGACCAAATTAAATGGCTGCTATTGCACAAAAATTGCACAGAATCAGAGTGCAAGGACCAAATTAAGTTACCGCTCCAACGGGGTGTATTCCAAGAACTTCATACTCAGCGAATGTCGAAGGCACCCAAATTATTACAGAAAAAGGAGATCCTGTAAAATTAAAAATTAAAACAATTTCAAATTTCAACCACATTTGTATAATCCACAGCACACACTCCACAGATACAAATCAAAATATAAAAATTAATAATAAAAGCGTAGTTAAGCGCATGAACTACAAGCATTTACTGAGAACTCGATTAAATTAAACTATAAGTACCGAAAAATTAGCGAAAAACTGGACTGAGAGATGAAAAATGACGAGACGGGAGTACCTGAGAGAAAATTAGAACGATTTGAAAAAGGCGAAGACGACGAGGTCCCGATTCGGACGTTAGATTTCGGTAAAAAGGGATTCTAGAACGTTTCGGACAGCCACCAATTTCGAATATTCCAAATTTTGAATTAGATTTCAGTTGGTGCTTCGTGGACAACCCCTCAAAGTCAAACCTCTCCACAGTATAAGCGTGTTGATGCATATTGGACGGACGCCACGTGTCCATTTTTAGGACAACTGACTAGTGGATAAGGATTTGCCGTTCAACCGAAATACATTGACAGCCGGCCTACTAGACTTTCAGCATTTGAGATTTGACTGTTAATGTTTCACTTGTACGGTTGTGGGCAGTGCTTTGCACATATATTTTTTTTACATATCACATACTTTTGTTAAATTTTATCCATTTATTTTATTCAATTTTCTCGATCGGATAGCTAGAGATGCATAGGGGTGAAAAGTAAAAAAAAGTGTGTTTTGATAACATCGCCCATTGATCTTTTATGTTCCAAACTCATTGATCTGATCCTTAATGTTTTACTCATTAATGTACGCTTAACATCTAAGAGAAAAGTTAAGAAGACTCTCGGTGAAGTATCTACCACCTTATCTTTTTTGCACAATATTTATAATGTTGACATTGAAATTGAATTGTTTCATGATTTGAATGCCTATAAATATGTTATTACGACTTAGGTGCAACTGCGAGGATTAAATAGACTGAAGAAGTTCAAAGTCTTTCCTTTCTTTTCTTTGCTTTTTAACAAATGGCAAAATTCATGAGCAACAAAGAACGAGAACAAACAGTCTTCAAAAAACAAAAAAAAAAAAAAAAGAACGAGTACAAACATAGACTCAAAAACAAGATAAGCACAAATGAAAGAGAGGCCGACAAAAACACAGGAGACAAAGCCCAAATACAGCTCATCCCGCACCCAAAAAAAAAAAAAAAACAAAAAACAAAAAAAAAAAAACAGGAAAATCCTAAAAATTTACAGGTCTTGTCTTGTAGATGCAAGCTCGAAGACAGCTTTCCTTCCTTTGGCCTTTGAGAAAGTAGACACTTGTGAGATTGATTTAGATTTAACAGCTTCTCTCTCTCTCTCTCTCTCTGTGTACTCCTCTTTCTCTCTCTAATTTGTTGATACTCTTTGTATTAGGGTTTTTCTCATGCAGTTCCTTCATAATTTTAAGGTTTTATGGAACCTGTTTGTTTCGTGATTTATGATCTTTTGTTCTTGATTTCCATTTGTACGATACAATTCGTATAACGAATAAAAGTAGTGCTCAAACTCTTTTTTTTTTAATATATTTTTGTAATTTGATTTGGGTGCCAATTTTTATGAAAATATTTCTTGAGCTTGTATCATAACATGTTCTCTTTCATTCCGTAGATAGAGATGGCGTCTCCCACTGCAGAGGCCAAATCTTCCATTAGATCAGTGAAGTACAGAGACAGCCACCAGCTTTACGACGTGGTTTTTGGCAGCACCACCATCAAAACCTTGGTCACCAGAAAACCCGAAATAGTGGATTCTTGGGTAGGATGCATGCGAAGCCGTGACGACAATATCAACATCGTAGGACTCGACATAGAATGGCGTTGCAAATCCTTGACAGGAGATCATACTCGCCCGTCCACTTTGCAAATCTGCACCGTCCAACGCTCTCCCGGAACAAAATATTTTGCCCTCGACGAGGGTGGTGGGAATGGTGGGAATGGTTATAAATGTCTTGTCTTTCAGTTTAAGGATTGTGACACGGTTCCGCAGTCGATCGTTAACTATCTTGGCAGCAAGAGTTGTGTGTTTGTTAGCGAGAGAATGACATACATCAAGGATAAGCTGGAGGAGCACTATAAGTTGGACGTAGCATATCCGATCGACATTAATCAATTCATCAAGGTTAGGAAGCCTGAGAAGCCTACTAATGTGAGAAACGGTGACTGGGACAAAACGTACCTTGATCCTACTCAGGTTCGCTACGCTTGCTTGGATGCTTTAATATCATACGAGGAAGCTTCGCGTTTCATTAGTACAAACAAGGGCCCCAGGAAAGCGAACCATAGACTGTCTTTGGATGGATTGACGCAATATCTTTTCGGTGAAACAGACCCGGAGATTGCGATGGAAGAGGAAAATAAAGAGGAGGAAGACGAAGAAGACGACTTTGATGTGATTGTTTCCGACGAAGCGGAAGACGAAGACTATGATTTGGTAGAGGAAGATGAAGACTTCGACATGATTTCTCACCAAGATGTGTATGAATTGGAATATCCACCTCTAAAATAAATACTGAATGCTGGCTGTTTCTGTGACACAATTGAGGATTGTTTTAGTATTTACATTTCAACTTACATATGATTTGTCAGCTTTGGTTGCTTGACTTGATTTTCTCAGTATAATTTCTGTTTATATAATACAGTAGGATACTTCACTAACTGCCCACCAACAAGCATTGCAGGCCAATTTCGATTCATTCTTTTCGTCTTTGATTGATGCCTCCTGCTGAAATTGCGTGCCTCTCTCCTCTTGATCACAAGCCAATACTTAATTACGTCGATTTGCTGGTATTAGGCTGAATTTAGTGACCACGAATAATATGGGGCTGGGGCTCCGTATCAAGCTGCAGGGTTGTAGGTTCTGTTTCTTCATCCGAGGAGGTTGCTGACGAACTTGAAAGATCCTAATCGCATTTTACCCGCCATATCAACAAGTGAACTAGTTAGTGCCGTGTTAGCATACTAATTGGTTACCACTTGAGCGCTACCATCTATCACATGCATACACAAAATAATAGGAAGAGAACATGCATATACATACTTGGTGGCTTTGCCTGCGCAGGAGAGCAGTTACTGCCATCACCATTCCATAGATTGGCAGCACAAACCCAGAAGTTCGCACTACTAACAACTGCGCAAACACAAGCAAGAAATTAATCGAAGGTCAGATTTTCAGATGTTGTACCTTCTACCTTATGAAATCCATGAAGCAGGGTTGAAGCTAATTTGTAAATGTTTTTACCATAACAAGTGGGAAAGAGTACTCTTGGTTTCCGCTGATGATGAGGGGAAGCGTATGCCGGAGAAACAGCAGAACCATAAACTATAGGCACACCAAGAAACAAAACCAAAACTTGTTCAGATATGATCATCAGGATAAGAAAATGCAGAATTCATCAGTTTACCATCTGCTCGAGGAAGAGAAATTACAATGAAAGTGAGCGAACTGCCCAATAACACATTTCTTGCAGTAGAAACTGAGTACTCGTCATAGCCAGGGTTAAGGAAATCGCGATCAGTTGCAACGATTGCTATGGTTCGAGGACTGTCCCTTCTCAAGATCTCCCAGTTTCCCCTGTTAGGACAACCAAAGTTTTAATCAGAAAGAAATGTACTTAAGCAAAGCCTTATCACACGGAGATTAGTAACATAATTCACCTAAAGTTCATAGGTACACGCCCAAACTCAAACAGCGGAGGAGGAGCCGTGTAACCCGGCTTGAATTGCTGGAAGTAATAATAATCAATGTCACAAGGGTATTTTTCATATCATCGACTAAAATTTCTCCATGGAAGGGGTTAATTATTGGATTAATGTCAGATTAGTGAACTCACCTGATGGCATATCTCACAAATTGTGTCGCCTTTCTCATTACACCACCTCTGTACACATCTTCTGTGGACATACTGCAAGATTAAGACACCAATTAAATTCAATTTCGAACACAGAAACGCACATGAACATTTGATCTTGGAACGCGCTTGAAGAAATTAATGACACTTCTTTATCTTAATCCTCGAAACAATGACAAGGATATCACACAACAAAATTGAAGCTTAAGAAATAGGACTAGTTATTAGGCGAACTAACCTTTAAGCTGCCACAACAAGAGCACGGCGACTCCATGTTCGAATCCTGATCCTCATCCTTACAAATCCTGCATTCTGCTAGCTTCCCAGGAGAGGAAGGTGTATCTTTAAAATCGACTTTCTGACAAGAGACGTCGCTTTTCGCATCTTCGAGCGCTGAGGAAGTGGCTTGCATCGATCTGTTTCTGCTCTCGATCGCAGCTTCTAAAGTGGATTCGGTGATCAATCGATCCACCAACAATACAAAGTGCTCCCCCATCCTTAAAATCTCCACAAGAAACACAGGAATTCACAACGTTTTAAGGAAACCCCCTGGAAAAAATAAAAATCCATTTTGTTTGATACATGAGAAGTTGAACTGTATTAAAACAACAGAAATCAACGAAAGAATATCGCCGTTATCAATTCATATCGCAAAAGGATACACGAAAATCAGCAAAGCTCGTAACAAATCGAACCAGCAAAGAATTCAACCAAATTAAATAAGTAGAGAATTCTGAATGATCATCGAAAAGAAAGAAAAAGAGAAGGAAGAAGAAAGTACCCAGAAAAGAAAGCAAAGTGAGATGCCAGAAAGTTGATACCTTTATGAAAACTCAGGCCTTAAAAGGCATCAAGAAAACAAGAAATGAAGAATCTGAGAGACTTACGAAGAGGTTACGATATTCTTGAAGCCAAGAGATTGAGCCACTTGTTTTGGGACTCAATTTACAAATATAGCGTCTTAATCCAAGATTAATTAATTAATTAATATTTGTGTTCTAAAATAGCGGCGTTAATACAGCACTCTTGTCTCTCTCTTTCTCTCTCTTATTTACTGTGCAAGATATTTATGTAGACGTGTCCACATGTTTTTTTTTTTTTTTAATACATTGATATTTTTACAAGAAATGAAGAGTTCAGCTATGAATATGGACAATTTAATTTGGTATGAAATTTGTCATCCACAAGATTCGAACATAAGACTTCTTACTTTTAAGTGAAGAAAAATATCATCAGACCGTAGTGCTGAGTGACATTGTATTGTATTTATATATGGATTGGAAAGGAATCCTCTCCGAATCTCTTCCACCAAATCCACCTAATCACCTAATTTGGACTCTTGAAATTTGATTCAATGACTAAAACTATTATAATTTTCAAATGAGCTCTCTATTTATAGTTATTTAATCAAATTTCAAAGATTAAGATTGATTAATTTGGTGACAGGGATCCGGATAGGATCTGTTCTATATGGATTAAGAGCAAGCTTAGAGAGAGAGAGAGAGAGAGAGAGAGAGAGAGAGAGAGGGCTCGACTTCCACGATTCCTTGTACTTTAACCGTTATTACCGTTAAGATTTTCCACAACTTAACTTTCAAGGTAAATTTCATTTTCTCATCTCTAACCACACCATCGTTGTTTTTGTGGAGTAATTTTGGTACAACATTTTCACCTGCATATCTCTAACTACCAAGTCTCTAAATAATTTGTATTGAATAGATCAAATGAAAGCCGATGAATGTACGTAAATACATTATGTAGGAAAATAAAAACTAATAAAAATGATTTGAAAATTTTGAGTTTTAACGATAAGAACAAAATAAATGGTAAAGCAAATAGTACCATAATTAACTTTTTAGCGTAAAAATGTGATTTTTCGTTAAAGTGAACAGTACCGAGAGCTTTTCGTTAAAGTTTCCAAAATAAAATGCACTGAAATCATTGTTGCTCATGACATGATATCACAAATTTAAGATTCCTTGTTTTGGTTTGTTAATTGCATTTTAATTACGTAACTAATGGTTGTTTGTTCAAACGCATATATATGAGAGATCAATTGATCATTTTTCGTGCAAGTGGCATTTCACTACAGTGGTGGAAAGGAGTTATGCAATTGCATCTCTGTATGGATTCAAACCCCATCAGCTCCTTAACCTAACATCTAACCACTAAGATATCCTAATGTAGTCATATTTGTCTAAGATGAATATATGTAATCTCAAATGAAAATTGTTATTTAACCACTTATTTTTACCTCTTAGGTATTGTTGTCTACAAAAATTACAAAACCTACGTGGCGCGCAGGCCGAGTAACTAATGAGCTAACTACGTCCTTCGGCTGAATGCGGGGCGTGCCAACTCGTCGGCCGAGCTCGGCCGAGGAGTAAAATGCGATGTTGTCGCGTTGGGTGCGCTATTGACTTCTGTATCTTGCGATTGCGACCGAGGAAGGAACGCTCTCGGCCTCTGGGTTCTATAGCCTGAAGACAAGGCTACTAATTCTACGAAGTTCACAAGTCGTCGGACCCTGATTCGGTCACTGTGATTATATTCGTAAGAGTATAAGCACGCCGAATCGAGACCAAACTGTATGGGCACAGGTACTCGAATGTGATGTATGTCTTGATGGTGAACGTAGTTCGGCCGTCGGAATGCCGAACCCTGAAACTTACTTGCGAGTATCCAATCATAAACTCACTCGGCGTCCAATACGCCGAGCAATGCAATTCGTAACACCCAACTATGCCGAAAAGGCTTAGTCAGATGACCTCTACCAACAAAGGTTCGAAAACCCTTCTCGGCCGAGACTTAGATAGATAATCGGTCGACCTCGACACAGTGCTGTCTATCCAAATTGAAGGTGTTTCTCGGTCGGCTGATTCTGCGGCAGAAGTGCTGTTTATCCAAACTGAAGGTGCTCACCGGTTGCTTCTACAGTGCTGTTTATCCAAACTGAAGGTGTGTCGGCAGGAAAAGAAAAGGAAAAGATCTCAAGGTGTTTGAGAGAATTTGCGCAGGGCAATTGTATGCTGATGTTGAAGAGAGCTTTCTATTGCGTAATTTCTTGTATTTATAGCACCTCGCTCCTTGAATCCAATTCGCACTTTGATTCGGATTGGGAGTCCTTGTCCCATTTTACCTTTAACTCGAACAATCCTACTCCTACTGGGATTCTGAATTTTCCTCCTTTTGAGGCTTTATTCCTTGCCGGTCGAGACTCCTGGTCGCACCAGGACTTCCTCGACCTTTTCTATTCACCTGGACCTCTTAGGATAGGATTTGGCCGACCCTGCCAGCTGGCCCGGGTTTGTTATTCGGCCCATAGCATTTGTCATTACCTTGGGCCGAGCACATCTTGCTGCTTGGCCCAATCATAGTATTTTGGGCCCAAACAGGTACATTTGTTAATTTTTGTCATTAATATTTTTTAGTTCATTCGATCAGACGGCCAAAAATTGTACGATGCGTTTAAAAAATAAAAATAGGTGTGTGAATAGCAATACCCATCTCAAATCTTATTTAATTCATTCGACCGGACAACCCAAAATTGTAAGAGAAGTGTGAAAAATAAAAATAAGTGTGTCAACTACAATACCTATCTCAAATCTTGTGGTAAAATGAGTGGGGAAGAGATCATGTAGGCAAAGAAAGTCAACGATTGTTAGGGTTTATAGAGAGAGTGCATGTAAGCCTATCTTTCTCTCCTTTCTAAATTCTTAGTTTCAATTGCTTAAATTTTCCGAAAAATCAAGTGGAGCATTAGGGTTTATGGAGAGAATGCACAGCATGTCATGAAATGCATTTTGTCGACAATTCGCGATGCTTGTCATATTGTGGTCAACATCAACGTTCGGGTGTGCCACGATGGGAGCGTTACCGTGTCATGACAAGCCATGCCAAGCGTGCAAAATGCATGCCATGACATTTCGTCAGAGGCCCACAATGATGTTTTGGCATGCCATGATGCAAGGGTTAACGTGTCAAGGCAAGTAATGACATGCATCTTTTATTTGCAGGTGTTCTTACCGGTAAGTACACGTTCAATATCTAAGCTGAATATTTACACATCTTCTTACCGGTAATAACACGTTCATATAAGTTGAATATTTACACAGTTTCTTACCGGTAAGAACACGTCAATTATTCACCATTCTGGATGAGGGATAGCCGCATTTGAGTCCTGAACAGTTGCATCACCAAAACCAAATTTTCTTTTCCTTTTTCGTGACCTAAACCATAATTAAATTAAAACGTTAGACTAATAATCTGGTTTTATCGTTTTCTAGGTTTACTTTATAAGAAGGTGAGGTGTGGTTGATCAACAAACATTTATACGATTTGCAGGAAGTGCGACTGAAAGAGCATCAAATACTATTATAATTAGTGGGAGTTATATGATGCGATTTTGACTTGTCGAAGCAATTAGTTTCTAATTTATTTGCATAAACAAATTAAATAATAATACACATATGCATGTAAGCGTAAATTCAACATAAATATAATTTTGTGAGCTATTATTAGGAATACTCTATTTTTTTAAAAATAGGTCCAACGATTATTATTTTTTGTTAAGTTTGTGATAAAACTGAAAGTTTAAAAGAATTGTAATATTCTAATTTATAAGAATTAAACCTCTTCAACCATGGTGCATTCAGCTTTTTAACTTATTTAATATATCTATATCAAAGATTTTGTTGTCAATAATCTATCTACATCACAAATAAATCGTTTTTAGCTACTTATATTATAGATATTTTTATTTGTAATCTATCTTTTTAGAATTAGTTGTATTCAATGCTATCTAAATACGTTTCACTTCAAAACTTTTGTTATCTTCTTATCATAAAGATATGTTATTCTTTGTAAGCTATGAATCTGTTTGATTGTAGTCACGACTATGGTGTAATTCCCAACTAAACTTCTCCGAGTCCGAAACAAGTGAATAACGTGATTCACTAAAAGTTGTCCCCGTTAAAAAAAAAAATGAAAATTTAAACTTGAATCTAACTTCCCTATGTTTAATTGGTGCATGTTGCATAATTGGATGGAGAGTTGAGTGGGTGAGGTGACGATCGACTTTCTCATGCCATGGATCATACTTTCTTATATGCTAAATGGCTATCATTGAATCCCTATTACACCTTCAATTATTTTAGATTTATATTTCCTATCAATAATGTACTCATATTTTTTATAATATTTGTCATATTAAATGGCCATCATTGTATTTGAATATCATTCACCTTCACATAATTCGTGATGCACTCTCTTAAAGAAATAAATAATACTGCATTTGCATGGCGTGTGACCTCACAATACTACCCATCGGATCTCCTATTTTATTTAAATGTACTGATACGTAAATATTTTATTATTAAAATAATAAACGAGAATAAAAATGGTGGAAATAAATTAAGTCATCGCATGATGATGTGGATCAATTTTTGATAATTAATTTAACATTTAATCTAACAAAACCTATAATTTGATAAATAAATAAATCTTGATAAAAAAACTGAAAAGAAATAAATTTTAATTAATGAAATAGAAAAATGAAGGAAGAGAATGTAATTTCTCCAAAATTCTACGACATCAGGGGTGTAATCGTCATTCAAAGAAAACCGCTTAACAAACTCGTCGTAACGAACACCGTAACGTCAACAAACCCAATCACGCCACGTGTTCATCTTTGGCGCCAAAACACGAACGAACAGTGTCTAAATTTACACCGAATGCCGCTTTCACTCTCACTCGCATTCTGCAACTGCAAGTGAAGCTCCTCCGCACAAACGAAATCCCACTCCAAGGAACCAAAATTCCTCCTTCTGATTCGCGAAGCTCCTCCGCACAACCAACCATCAATGGAGGCGCCGCTTCTCGTCTCCCTCATCCTCCTCTCACTCCTCTCTTTCTCATCCGCCCTACCCGCCCAGGCCATCGAAGATGCCGTCGAAATCCTCTCCGATTCCGGCTACGTCTCCATGGCGCTGACACTTGAGCTCGTATCCCAATCCCTCGTGCCGCAGTCCCCTTCCCTCACCATCTTCACTCCACCGGACACCGCCTTCACCAAATTGGGTCAACCCGCCCTCTCTCTGCTCCAATACCACTTCTGCCCTCTTCCCCTGCCCCTCCAAACCCTCAAATCCCTCCCCTCAGGCAGTAAGATCCCGACTTTACTCTCTGGACAATCCCTCTCCGTCACCACGCCCCCCTCCGGCGTCCCAATTTCGCTCAACAATGTCAAGATCACTTCCGGGTCGCCCATTTATGACGACGGGTTCCTTATCATTTTCGGAATCGATAACTTCTTCGACCTCAATTTTCATCTCCCGATACCGACTCGGATCCCCGTTCCAGATCCGGTTTGTGGGTCTTCTTCCCCGCCGTCATCCGCCAACGGCACAACTGCAATTAGGTTTCCCGGAGCTTCCCGGTTCGAAGAAGCGAGTGAAATGCTGAGGTCCAATGGCTACAATGTCATGGCGTCGTTCCTCAACTTGCAACTTCTGGGTTTCAAGAACGCGACTCCAATGACCGTGTTCGCTCCTCTCGACCAAGCGATGGACAACCCACTGCAAGAACCCTCGATCTTTCTGCGACACGTCGTTCCGTGCCGGCTGATGTGGAGCGATTTGGCGGGTTTCACAGACGGCGTTGTACTTCCGACGTACATGCAGGATTTTACCATCACCATCTCGAGGAACGGCAACGTTTTGCTGCTGAATGGAGTTCCAGTCTTCTTCGCCAACATGTATTACGGCGACACCTTCGTCGTTCACGGCCTCCGCGAGACTCTTGCGATGCCGGAGACGCCGGAATCTGCCGATGAGTCTTCGCCGGGAAGTGGAAGAACCGACGATGAGGTGCCTTTTGATAATACTGAATTGTGAGATCAACTTCTGGCAAGTGCTGTTAATTTCTTGCAAACAAGTTCAATTTTTTACTGAAGAATTTTTTGGGTCGTCAGCTTTTTCTTGTAATTAGATGGAAAGTTGGTGACTTTTATTGTAATTTTCGCTCGTTCTTTTGTATCTGATGCGATTCAAGGGGGGCAAAATTAGCAAATGTAAAGATATCAGTTCAGTGAAAAAATTCAAAGACTTCAGAATTTTACCCGATTTCTTTTGTGAACAAATTTTGAAGCTATTTCAGCAGATTAGTTAAATGCTCAGTTATCATTTTGGCTTCTGAGCTGAATTAATTTCGCTCGAAAATGTGATCTTTTCGTCATTTGATCGTTGATCATTCCGTTCTGAAACAAAACCGAGTTCAGCAATGTGTCCGACTCCGAAACTGAGATGATGAAGGAATACTCAGAAGGAGAAGGCAAGACAGATGATCAACAATATCTAAATTGCTTTTACTATACACAAGAAACCAGATACAGGACCGGAACTGCTATTAGCTCCCAGGCCCCCACAACTCGTAATGGAACTTCGCTCCACTCGGTTTTTTCTTTTTGATATTTCAATCCGAAAAATAATGACGATAACAAACCCTAATTGTATAACCGATTTCTACTCTGAGACCTACTACTTCTACTACTAGACTTCATTTGATGTGCTGGAACTCCTCCTTTCGCTCCTGCCTTTTATTGGCAAGGATGGTTTTGCAAACTCTTCCTCCGTTCTGGGGCGGTTTGCGTAGAGTATCCAGAGAACAAGGCACAGCAAGACTCCAACTGATATCAGGGCCAATCCTGCATTCACAATTTTCAGGTAATGGTCCAGCGGAGGACAGTAACTTGACGTGATTGTTCGAAATGTGTCTCGAACAAAATTACAATCCTGAAGGCTCAGTAAAGGCGGGGTGTAGTGCTGAAGGGCATAGCTCTCGTTAACAGCTGCAACAAGTTGATTGTAGATGTCCGGGCTTACCCTTCCAACAGTTGTGCATATCCCGGATGCTGAGACTTCACATATATAGTTCTTCCAAACCTGAAGAATTCATACAACCAAATAAATGGGATTAAGCAAACCATCGGCAATTGTTTCTCTAATCTATTAGTTCCACAAATCAAGCAGCCTCCAGTAGAATATATAAAGACACAAATTAATAGTCATAGTCGACGATTCTTACCAAAGAAGCATTTGAAATAGACACATCTTGATCCCCACATTGGCTGTCTCTCAGTTGAGAATCGTACGGGTAACAGAGAGGTGGCATCAGAGGCCCCGACTGATTGTAATAGTAAGGGTATGGACTGGCAGGGGAAGGATACGTATTGGCATAGGTGTAGATGAACTGGTTGACAACATTGACAATGTCATTTACAATTTGTTTACTCTGGCTAAGAGTCTTGTTTGTGGTTCTCTGGTCAACACATGGAAGGACATTGCTAAGTGCTGTTTCGGCGTGAGGATGTTCTACCCATTCTTCCATGGCTACACAGGTGTCGGAAACAGCACTGAAACACAATCACCATAGAAATGTATTGAGTTGCTGATTCAGTAGACAAGCAAATAAATACCTGAACAGAAACATTTCAATCAAAGATTACATATTCTTACTTGTTGAGGATCACAAAAACTCCGGAAAGAATGAATGTAACTGCCACAAGTAGCCATCCACTAACAATAAATCTGTAACAATATCACGGCTTTGTCAGACAGATATATGAAGACACTCCAGAATGTGAAGAGTAGTAGAATTAGTACAAGTGTAGCAAAACAGCCAAAGTACAAGGGTGACTTACATGTGGATCGCATGTTGGTGCCTAAGGAGGGACAGAACTGCAACAAGATACATCAGTCAGTTGAAATTGAAAGCAGGCAAAATTTCCAATAAACAAGAGGAACAAACAATAGATTTCATTCATCAGGTTGTTTCTGTTGTTACATACAAAGACCAATCACAGCTAAGAGAAGCATCACTGCTGCCACGGTGATTAAAGATGAACGCCTGCAACAATCAACTCAAAATTAGTCCATAAAAAACATGGGGTTTCAGTATAACCCGTTAATTAAATTGTAGTACTGAAGTTTATGGACACATACACAATATTGAAGACTCTTTTTACTTTAATGGAATTTTCATTTGTCTTCTCCGTTAGTGTGTCCGCTGCAGTGTTAAGATCCACATTCAGCTTGTCAATACCATCCATGACATCAGAAGGTAAGAAAACCTGGGCCACGCTAATAGCCTTTGCAAGGGTCAGATACTCCGTGACATTTCTCAGGGTCTGCACAGTGTAGTCCGACTGGTTAACAACATAATTTAGTGTGTGCATCACTTCGTCATGAAATTCATCTTGCCCAACAGAAAGAAGAATACATCCAGTCCTGTGTGAAGATATAGTTTATCATGTTAGAATTGTGGCACACAAGAGACAGATAACATAACGAAACTGCCTTTCTAGCACAACAGACAGCCAATATGATAAGGTGCTGACCTAACTAAGTATAGCATAAAACTTTCCTACACTACATAAAAATGCTCATTATACAATCTTAAGTCAAAAATATGAAGTTCAGATCTTTACGCAGAAGCACATGTGAAGACCAGTAGCATAATCAAGCAAATTCTCTGCGAGCGGTGTGATCCTTCACCTTTAATGTTTATCTTCCATCCACAGCAATGATGAACCACAAGTACCATGCCAAAAGCAACAAACCACAAGACGGCAATAATGAAACCAGCAGCACCCGTAAATCCAACGGACTGCAGAAAAATAGAGATCACATTACCAGGGAAATGATGGTAAACTTATACGTACAAGTAACAATATAATCCTCAAATGACCTTTTTTTAACAATATATTGATCTAACTACTATTCACAAAGGTGTAGATAATTGCATTTAAAGGAAAAGCAGGAACAATACTAATAAGGTAAACAAAGAACACGAAATTCTGTGACATAACAAACAGATTCTGCATCTTTAAACCAATACTGGAGGTACACCATAACAATGCAACAAGGAATCAAGACTTACTGCCCAGTAATGCCGATTCACAATGTCCCAACCTCCCCGATAACGCTTAAACCGACTGAGAACATCCGGCCTGTTGGTCCTTTTCGCCGCCAAAACAAGCGTCCCTTGCGGTGCATCGCTTGGCTCCGGAGATTGAGCAGTCTCCTCGATTCCATTTGTCCACGACCCCAGATTCTCATCCACTGCAAATACAACGGACCAAAAAAATTACAATGTTAGAAAGCTGCACAATTTTCAGCAGTTGAGAGTCTTGAGACTGAGCCGTTTAGACTTAAATAAGACAACACTTTTTTTATTCGAACGATATTCTAATTTAATCCAATCCAACTCTCGGGAAGAGAAATTCGAACTTGGGTCTGCAAAAATATTCGAACTTCAGGTTTGTAACAAAAAAAAAGCATTTGCCTTGTTTGGTTGCTGATCAAAAGGGGGAATAAAAGATCAGATTTTTCTAAAAATAAGAACAAAGACGAAAACCGAAAAACTGGATTGAATTGCGACCGAAGGTTTATGTATTTTCCCATTTGTCTCGAAACCAAAAACACCAATGGCTCCAAAAAATCTCACTTTCCATTTCTCCCACCACTAAATCCTCCGCAGCAACCGGAAAAGCACACGAGATCCGACCCGTTTCAAAAACCGAATTCAGAAGCGTACCTAGACTAAATTTCAGAAGATCTCTGGTGGGTCCGAGTCCATTCCGAGCCAGACCAGACACGCAGCTCGCAGAGCCCATAAAGAAGAAGAAGCAGCAGCAGCAGAGAGCGGCGGTGGAGGAAACCGGCAAGCGCTCCATTTGCAGAGCCGTCTGACACTCTCTGTTCACCAAAAAAACTCAGACCCAAATCCGGATAAGAATCGAACCCATTTACAAGATTTGGTTTTGGAAGAAAACCCAATCTTAAATAAGTGTAATCAACCAACCGTTTGTTGCGTTAGTGTTGTAATCTGATTACATTTCTTGGCGGTGAGGGAGATTTATAAGAACCAACGTCACATGGGGAGGTGGGGTAAGTGCTGATTAGAGAAGAGATAAACCGAAAAAGGCGGGTATGAAATGAAAAAAAGGCGAGGTTTTAGGTGCCTCGAGCCTCAGCTCACCTGCTTGCTTACTTCGTCTCCTTTCCGTCTTTGTTGAAATACACTCCATTAAGCAAGCAAATCAACACAGTGTTTTATTTATTTATTTATTTATTTGTACCACTTTTCTCTTTTTGTCCTTTCTGCTTTTCTCCTTTTTTTTCTTTTTTTTTCTTTATTTTATTCTATATACTTTCATGGCAGGTAAATTGCAAGAAAGGTATTAGAAGTATAATTGGATTTTGAGATCTCGTTATCTTGACTGACATAGAATCAAACAAGAAGTTGTACGAGTAATTACTTGGTGTATTTAGAATGCCCGTAATGTTATTATTCTACTTAAATTATAACATGCGTATTTGTTATTTACTAATTTATTTTAAAATTAGATCATATCAATTTTGTCATCTACTCATAAAAACTAGTAAAATAGTAACGTTATGTGGTGTCATCGTTTCCGTTGCACAAAAATTCCTCTAGGCAACAAATAAGAATTACTAGTAGAAATGCTCGCATGGCGGATTTCAACAACATGCTTCGACAAATTTCAACAGGTTTTACTCGGCATAGGCTTCCTCGACACCTGTTGACATGCCTGTTCGGCACAAGTGTGCGACGTAGCGCGACAAATGACTACATATGCACCAGGCACTTGACGAAATGCATTACTTAAAAAAAAACTACAAGAAAAAAATACATTAATCTTTAATATTAGAACACTCTAAATGTTAAAATTCTGAATCTATCACATTCTCGATGTCGTGATGGGCAACCATACGCAAGTTTTTGTCTTATGTTAGCAGGGGCTGCTCATTTTTTGGCAAAACGAAGTTGCCATTTGTAAATGAAATAAATGCGTCCATTCTCCTCTAGTGCCGTGGGGTGGTCATATAAAAAGCAGTACGTAATTAATTAATTAAAATAATAAGTGCTTTTGCAGAAAAAAAATAATATTAATCATGAAGCATGACAAAAGTAGAACACTCTCAATCGGATCCTCTTTCGGATTCCGTAGCGGATGAGAACAAAACGGAAGTATCCTTGGAGGGACGGAATCGGCATTTTTTGACAATTCACGACGTTACTTTCCATATTTATCTCTCAATATTTGCTAACCATTTTTTTTTAATTTCTTTTATTTATAGTGTGTTCGTTTAGGTTAGGTGCACTGTAACGTCATAATCTTGTGGTAAATTTGTAGGTTGAGACCAGAGAGGGATGGATGATATCAGTCAAATTTTCTAATTTACATTTAATTTTCTAATTTGCTAAAAATTGTATATTAGGAGACATTAATTATTTTACGACATATACGCAGATATAACACATAAAAATAAACACAAAAATATTAAATTTATATACACATGTTAAATAATAAAATGTAAAACATAAACAAAGATTGTATTAGACCAAAAGAAATAAAGATTGCGACGTATAGGTCGGCTGGCCGACTAGAGAGGAGATTTTTCTAAGTTTTGGGTATTTAAGTGATCTTCCACATGTTTTAGTACAAGTAAAGAAAATTGTATATTGTAATTAGGGGCATGAGGACCGTGATTAGGGGAAAAGGATCCTCTCCTGATTCTTTTTTTAGAGATCATAGAAATTCCGTGATCTCACATATTCATCGTATATTGGACGGTCAGAAATCATTTCAAAATTTAAAATTTAAAATTAAATATAAATAGTACCTAACAAAAACTGATCGCACGATATACGATAAACGGGTGAGATTACATGATCCCTTATCTGTGATTAGGGACTAATCAAAGCTTAGGGGTGGGGACATGTGGGACCCAGCCACACTACCTACACTCTACTTAAACACGGAATTAGGCAGCCCCCAAATAACATCCAAAGCAGCGCAATCAGTGCCGCACGAAACACCTGATCCCTCCACCCCTCAAATCCTGCTATTTTACTGCACTAAACATATTGCTAAGAGTCGTGCTACACTAATCATCTAATTGTACTAACAATTCTCAGTATTTACTTATGAACGTTGTGTCAGGGTTAAGATTAAAACATTAAAACTAAACAATTTATGTTTCATCTTTGATATCAAAATTCATAGGTGTGATTGATCTTGCATTCTCGGATAATTTTCTAGTTCAACTTCTAACTAAGTATAGTGTTACTTGTTTTTTCATTATTAGAGATATTGTTATTCTTTGTTGGTTTAGGATAATGTAGCTTAACTTAGCTTGGCTTAACCGTTTTATATGGAGTTGTTTGAGGTCTAAATCAGAGGGAGGGGGACAGGGACATTGCGAACCAGCTAACACATATGATGATGCATGTCTAAATCAATTAAGCAGCCATGTTCATACAGTTTTAGTCTCAAGGCAATCGGTTTGTGACCAAACGAAAAGACAAATTAATTAAGCATGCTTGCATAATTGTCTGCTATGTAAGACATATTCCAATGTCGTATATGAAACACATATAACTAGTACCGTAGTATGTAATGTGGGTGTCAAATTCCATCTTCTGTTCCAGAAAGCAAGTTCCATATCGATTAAATTGAGGGTATAAGTACCAAGTAACGTATTCATGAAAAACCGTTTATTTTTTAATTATTTAGCATAATAAGATAGGCACATTATACTCATGCATGCAGTGCGGATCTAGCATGAGGTGAATGGTTGTCGATGACTTCAACAACTTAAAAAATTGTATGCATATTTGCGTATGGTATTTGACCGTATAAACAGTTAGGGAAAACTGAATCACAACTTTGTTCTCCTACTTCTATCTTTTTTTTTTATTATTATTATCATCTTTGTCTTTCTTTAATCTCTTTTTTATCACCAAGTACTCGATGAAATGGCTCAGTTGACAAGTCTTCATAGTTTTCGACATTACTTCACAGTTTCCTATAGCCACCCTTGACAAGCTTCTACAGATCATTGAAGTTGTTAGCACATGTTGGCAATAATCGACAAGTTGTTATCAGGTGCTCGACGAAATTGTCCAAATTTTTTTTATCAAAATCGTGATCCCATTTATTTGAAAATTTTGACTCCACCATTGCATACATGTATAAGATGAGACGATAGGATAGTAGTATATCCATACATGCATATAAGATTATCTCTTTATATTATTATATTATTAACACGAGACGCTTACGCTACGCACTACACCCATGGCCCCATACATGCATGAACCGCAAGCTAGCTTTAGAAAAAGGAGATGACACGGGGGACCAGGGGAAGCTGAAAAGTGGTGCATGCATGTGATCAATGATCAGATCCAATACATACCTCCAGAAAGCTATCTTCCCCCTCACCAAAAAGATTGATAAAACAATTGTGCATTTCTTGAATGCCACATAAAGGAAAGTGACTCTCAGAGATATGGATGCGTCCGTACGTATATATGCGACACATGGTGAAGTTTCATGGCGGTGGAGGTGGTTCCTTCCTCGTAAATTTGTCTTTAGATCTAACCCAAGCGACACCTTAACTTGATCATGTGTATTTGTACATTTGTGACACGAAGTATGTGCAGATTTCTAATGTTATCGTATCTGCCGTTTGATTTTGGGTGTCCATTGGTGTAATGGCATCGGCAGCCGCTATAATAATGTTTCGGCAAATACAGTTGGGTCGTCCTCATGGTCATTAGTAGCTTGGGACAATGTTATGGCCAAGGCCAGTCAAGCATGAATGATTTTAAGTTGTTGATGTATGTTGGTTTTTCGTCATTCTCTTAAAACTAAGGTTCTTTATGAACTAATTTCATGTTTTTAGTATAATATTTTATATTGTTTGCGCGAAATGTAACATTAAATGTGAGGCGACTGAAAGTTTTACTTTTAAAAGAGTTTCCTTAGATCAATAACATAAGAATCAAGATCCTAACATTTCTTTTTGTCCCTCTACATTTCAGAATAATTATTTTACAGGTAGTTCCATTGATCTTCTTTAATTTGATCCGACAGACAGAAATTGAAACGAATATATGAGAGGTAAAACTGAATGTATGAATAGCACCATCCTACTTTATAACTTTTTAGGGCACTAAAGGAAGGCTAAAGAAGTAAAAGATGGTTGTAGAATCCACCAACTATAGCATAATTTGGATCTTGGCGTTTATGGGATGAAAAGGACACCACCCAGAATGGGATCTTGGCGTTTATAATCTACTGGCTTTTGGTTTGGTTTGTGGAAGGCTTGGCTGGATTTTGCTACATTCAAGGCCATTTACTTTCAGTGAAATGATAATCCCATGCTTTTTCTGCCTTGCGCCTTTATGTAATCTTTTTCATCGTTTCTGTTTGATTTATTCAATCTAATCTAATGATCTTAAATAAAGAAAAGCGTACGAGATAAGTAAAAAAAATGCATAGTTATCATTTCCGTTTACCAGCTGCTTAGCAAATTAGCAATCAATCCACTCTACTCCACAATCATAATAATTCCACCAAAAAGTAATAATGGCCTACTAATGACTAATTGAGAGTGATATCTACAAGTCAGAAGCTTTTAATAACTAACTAAGCACACACTAATACTCCATTGGAGCAACTTGCAAATTTGCCCCCCAACTAGCATTCAGAATTCCCTTTCAGGCTTTCACCTTTTCGACTATTGGTGCAGGTGCTTACTACCAAAAGAGAAAAAGAGAGACGGGAGAAAGTAAAAAGAGCTTGCCGACTAATCTATCAATCAGTATCTGCTTTTGCTTTTGAAACCCCAAGAAAATTTCCACTTACGGCCCCTAATCACGGTAGTTAGGGATAATGGCCGACTAATTACTGACGGATCAAGGACCATTTTGCATTGCAATTTGCAACCCAAGAAAATAACTGGGCCAGCAGATTTAGATGTCAAACGGGTTGGGCTTAAATAATGGGAAGTTGGGCCCAACACTGAAAATTCATCTATATGCAAATTTCAGACCAAAACGAGTAGCAGAACCAAACCCAAAAACGAAAAACAGAAAGAGGAGGCATGTGAAGTTGAGCACCAGATGAAAATTACTCCATGCATTCAGAAAGTCAGGTTTTGAAACAATAAAACGTCCCATACACTCGTTACTTGTGCAAATATTTGCCAATCATTCAGGAGGCATGAACCGGGCAGTTCAAGCCGAAAATTCTAAAATACATCAATGTATGACGTACCTTACTGAATTCAACAGCTAAATGTGCACTAAAGAATTCAAGAGAATTAGACGGGTGGATACGAGTCGCTTGGTGCATAATAGGACGCCAAAACAAGGGTCATGTAGAGAGAGCAAGAAAATGTCGAGATTTTGTCAGCAGACAAGATCTAAAAAGAATGCCAAATTCTGTGATCAAAGTTAAAAAGAACCGGCGTTTGCTCTCCACCATTGCAAAGGAAAAAAAGGAACACAATCAGCATATTATCTTGTAGCATATTATCTCATAGCAAAAAACAGGACAATGCTTAGGACTCGGTTGAAATTCCTTAAAACTGAAGTTCAAGTATTGCTCTTCTTGAACACCCTGGAGATCATTCGTCGTGTCCCCTGCCATTTGAGGTTTGAGGTTCAATTCATGTTCCTTGATTGAGATTTTCATTGCTCAATTTGTTTTGGTCTATATCAATATGCTACATCAGAGTATCCAACACCGCGAATTGGAAAAATTGTTGAGAAACAAATTCTAAAGCTGTAACAAGAACACTTGGGGAAGAGGAGTTACCTTATCAATTCCCGTCTCGCTAGTAATCTCCTCAGTGGTATTTGCATCTTATGACGCCGCTGAACTTTGGACGCCTGGTTACTCCTCCAATTGAAGACCATATCTTCCTGTCGATGACTAAATCACTTGTTTGGAGTGCCGATGGTTAAAAATGAACTCCCAAATCAATCCACAGATGTCTATTTGTAAAATGTGAGAGATTTCCATTAATAATAAGGATGAGTTTATATCAAAACAACATAACAACGATCATCAAACAATAAACCAAGAATCCGAACGTTCTAATATTTCTTGCTCAATTGAATCAAAGATAAATTCAGAACGTCAGGAGACCCTCCCCCAAAAAATAGTGTAAGTTAACTCTAGGAGAAGAAAACTTCCCCGGTTACAATAAACCCCAATCGAACTTCCACATTTCGATTGGAAACCAAGACTATATAAATTACTCCTACCAGTAACAAGTTAGAAACCCATCTCAAACTACCTCCGAATTCGCCTTCAGGCTACTTATTCTTCACCGTTATTCCGAGCTCCCCTGCAACAATCACAGTGGTTGCCATGTCCAGGAACATCCCATGCTCCACAACTCCGGCAAGCTGCAAAATTGCGTCGCTGGCCGCCTTCAAATCCCCAATATCTTTCTGGAAATACAAATCCACAATGTAATTCCCATTGTCCGTCACAAAAGGCTTGCCATTTTCGACGTAAGTCCTCAGCTTTCCGACGCAACCCGCGTACTCAAACAAATCCTGGAGCTTTTTGGCCGTGAATTTCCAGCAGAACGGCACAATCTCCACCGGCATCGCCAGCCCGCTGCCTCCCAAATGCTTCACAAGCTTCGACTCGTCGACGATGCAGACGAATTTCTTACAAGCACCCTCCACCATCTTCTCCCTCAAGAGGGATCCACCTCGGCCCTTGACCAAATTGAGGTGGGGATCGACCTCGTCGGCGCCGTCGATTGCGAGATCAAGAACAGGGTGCGAATCCAGGTCCGACAACGGAATTCCAAGAGACAGGGCTTGCTCGTGGGTCATTTTCGACGTGGGTATTCCTACAATGTTCTGAAGCTTCCCTTGTTTCAAAAGCTCGCCGATTCGGTCGACTGCGTGCTTGGCGGTGGAGCCGGTGCCGAGACCGAGGACCATGCCGGACTCAACATACTCGACGGCCTTGTAGGCGGCGATTTTCTTCAACTCGTCCTGGGTTAGAATCACAGACGACGTAGGAGGTGATAGAGGGGAGGAGGAGGTCGGCGGAGGCAACAAAATCCCAGCTTCCATGGCCGGATTGTGAAGAACCCAATATAAAAATGGGGGCAACAAAAAGAAACTATTACTGGGTTATCCTAAAATATAGAGAAAATCAAAACCCAGAATTTGGATTTAATAAAACGAATCAAAAATGCTATCTTTTGAGATATTCAAGCATTTGGGGAGACCAAAAATGGGAGCAGAGTTAGGGATTTTGTATCTAGGAATGTGTGGCGGTCAGCATTTGAGGCAAAAGGTCAGAGAGAAGAAGAGGAGGAGGAGATAGGGTTTGTGAGGAGGCGAAGTTGGGGAAGGAGTTGTATTTATAGGGGAACATGGAAAGTGGTGGGAGCTGGGAAATTGTTGGGTGGATTTAAAAAATCTGCATTGAAAATTGAAATTGGAGGAGATTGGGGGTTCTATTTACGCGTGGTGGGAAAAGATTTTCCAGGTCCTGTTCTAGAGAAATTTTTTATTATGATCAGAATATAAAAAGAAAAAAAAAGATAAGAAAATAACCTCACGTGTTTATATATAAGTAGTAAAAAATTTTATTTTTTAAATTATTAAATTTTTAACACACATATCTTATTATTTATATAATGACACGTGATATATCATCATGTGTACTGGTCACACTGAAAAATCTCTCATATCATATCCCTGTAGGGGCACTTCTTTCAAGTACCATTTTATTTTATTTTTTCTGATTAAAAGAAAAATACTTTTTATATTTTTATATGTATTGAAATAGGTTGCCACTTAGTAGTGGTATTCCTGTTAGAAGTAAGATGTTTTAGGTTCAAATCTCGTTGATGGCGAATTCGATACTAAATTAGGTTGCCCATTATGTGGTTTAACCAAACTCCCCTTCTTTCTTGTAAAAGATATTGATGTACTAAAAAAAAAAAAGTTGTTTTTGGTTAGATTTTGAGATAGGTTTTTGGGTTTAACTTTAATTGTTAATTAAATTTATTGTTTCTAAGAAAAATGGGCAAAAGAAGTTGCATTTGGTTTAAATTAAGCCAAAATGCAACTTCGATTGAAGGGGTATTTGGTGTATATATTGGATTGTTTAGCTGCTCAACAATTAACAACATTCGTTAAGTTGAATTTGACATTTTGAATGGACTAGTGACAACAAACGACGAACAACTTTACCTTCTTATTTTTGTTTTCAATTGAAAAAGAGTGGAATTTAGCATGAAACTTTACTAACACGTTGCGATTGAAAGTTGAAATTTTTTTCCAAATTCTAGAAAATGTTTTTAGTCATTATAGAAATCCAAAAGCACAAAACTTTTTTAAAAAAGAAAAAGAAAAAGACGTTTGATATCATCCATCGAGTATGGCATTGTAAGGAATAATAAGAAATTAGAGAAAAGGACATCCATTTTGTTATGCCCTTTGAGTTGAGTGGAGTGTTTGAATTAAATTCAGCAGATAGTAATAGATCAATGGCTATGAATAAAATGCCATATGAATGGAATCAGATTAACCCTTTTTATGCTTTTTTATTATTTTATTTTTAAAAAAAAAAAAAAAAAGGCATGGTGGGGGATGGATGGGAAACAACGCATGCTGCATGGTCCATTGTGATTTACAATTCTCCGCATATTCCCCGTTGCCTGGATTCCCTTCCTCTCTTTCTTTTGCGCCCTACCACCGCCACCCCATTATATATATTTATATTATATAATATTCTCTTAAATGATTTGAATTTTTTAGCAAGTGATCATTTATCACAATAATAAAAAAGAGTTGAGCCTTACATACGATATGAGTTCGAACATCGTTAATGGCTAACCTAACATCTAATGTAAGAAAATCTATCATTTGACAAAAAAAAAATATATATATATATATATATATATATATATACACAGGGCACGTTTAGAAGTATTTTTAGAATGACTGAAAGCAGTGGCGGATCCAAGATTTCAAGATCAGGGGGTCCCAAGATAAAAGTTCAAAAAAAAAATATTAGACTAGTTTGGTTGCATAGCACTATTTTTTTTATTGAATTTGGTTTATTGAATAATCAAAATTAATCAACCACATCAAGTAGCCAAGTGGTAAGGGCGCGGATTTCGGCTCTTAAAATACAAAAACAGGGAGGTTCCGGGTTCGAGGCTCCAAGCTAGTGAGTCTGCTTGACTGTGGCCATGAGAAAGCTGAAATGCCTTTGTGAGTCTTCTAGGCCCCTAGAAGGGGTGGATAACCGTGACTTACCACTGGTTGTCCCACTTTAAAAAAAAAAATAATAATAATAATAATAATAATAATCAAGATTAATCTCAAAGGTGATAAAACCAACAAATTCTCCTCAGCAACATAACACGATATTAATGACTTTACAAAGATGAAATTTGTTAATGTAACATATATATTACAATTGAGAGTTGAGACTAGAGTTTAGGATTAAAAAACTTAAATGAATTTGGAAGAAATAAAATTAGGCAGCTAGAGGTGGTGGAACAGCAAATGGTGTTGGGGGATGGGATAACTTAAGTTCAAAATTGGGAGGTTACGATGATTTGGAGGATTAAAACAAAAATTAGAAACCTCTTCTTCTTCTTTGTAAGCATTGTTGCATGCACATCCATAGAGGCAACAAACCTCTCCGCTGCACCTGCTCAAATTGTTGAAGGGTCCCGAAGGTCGATCACAAGTGTTTCTTCGGACTTCCGGAGGGTCCCGGGACCTCCCGGGTCCCTATATGGATCCGTCCATGACTGAAAGTGTGTTTTAGAGAAAATGTTTTAAGTGCTTTTTCAGGATTCACTTGCGTTTTTACTTATGATTGGTTCCAATGTTCACTTGCATTTTCATTAAGGATTGGATCCAAAACATTTTCACCAAAAACGGTTTCAACGTTGTTTGTTCAAACGGATTTATTATTAGGTAACCGTCATATGCTTTTTTTTTTAGATGTGAACTATTATTAAACGAAAATGGATGATTCGAAATTATTATATTATTTTATAGGAGGAGGGGGATTTCAAACCCACGCATAGATAGAAACTCAACACCCTATCTAATATGATATTAAACCTCACTTTAGAATTTTCTTAATAAATATTTTTTGATTTTGCATTGCCAAAACTCAAGTGGTACAGGTTGATGAGTAATAAAATTTGTATGTCATGAATTTACTATGAATGTTTCACAATATTGTGTCGTAAATTTGCGGTGTCTTTTTAGACGAGCGGAAAAGGTTGTTTTATGCAGTTTTTGACGAAGACATTTGTTGTGTGTGGTCCATGAAAAAGACATAAGCGAGTGCAGGGCATCTTCATGGGAAACTCAGTTAATTGTACACTAGCCTTCATGTGCGAAGGCATTTTTTGAATCACTACATGTTAAGTATGATTTACACGTTTTAAATCATGTTAGAAGAAAAGTCAAATATTTGAAATAAATGAATAATCTTAAATCATGTTAGAAGAAACCTCATAAACCAATTTAAACAGCTGAATTCACATAATAAAATCAGTCTTTATAGAATTTACATAAAGAATAGAGAAACTAATATTTAATAAACAATTGATTGAATCACATTATTGTTAACTCATTGTGAGGCAAAGCCCGCCCCCTCTCCCTTAGTGTAAATAATATCGTTTGTTAAAAAAAAAAAATTTGACAACTAATTTAATCACATTATTATATGCGTGCGAAAAACTTTTTTATAATTGGCATTACATGTCTCTTAAGATGTTTTGAACATGTTTAAAATAGAGAGAATAATATTTAATAAACAACTAATTGAATCACATTCTTACTAGCCCATTATGAGACTAAATCCACATCCTTCCCCGTTAGTATAGAAATATTGTTTGTTACCAAAAAAAAAAAAATTCATTTGACAACTAATTTAATCACATTATTATTCGCGTGCGAATGATCTTTTTTATAACCAGAATTACACACCTCTTAAGATGTTTTTAACGTGTTTGAAAATAGATAAATTGAATCACATTATTGCTAGCCTATTGTGAGGTACTAATTAAAAAAAAAAAAAAAACCCACAAAATCATTAATTATTAAAAAATACTATTAAAATGACAAAAATGCCCTTGCCTTATTTGATGCATTATTTTGGGATACTTTTGAAGTTTTTTGTTTTGGGGGTATTTTTGTCAAATTATTTTTAGTAAAGCATTATGACACCAAAACACTATTCACTTTTGTGTTGACTTTACATATAGGTTGTACTATACTAACCTTCATGCACGCACTTACACGTGCAAAAGACATTTTTTGAATCACAGCGTGCTAGACGCGACTTACATATTTTAAATGTATTTATATGCGTAAATTGACAAAAGAAAAGTCAAATATTTGAAGTAAATGAATCACTTTAGATCATGCTAGAAGTAACATCTCATAAACCAATTAAAGCAGCTGAATTCACATAATAAAATCGGTCTCCATAAAATTTACATTAAGAATAGAGAAAATAATATTTAATAAACAATTGATTGAATCACATTATTGCTAACCATTGTGAGGCCAAGCTCACATCCTCCCCCTTAGTATAGATAATATCGTTTGTTTAAAAGAAAAAATCATTTGACAATTAATTTAATCACATTATTATCCGCGTGCGAAAGATTTTTTTATATCCAACATTACACGCTTCTTACAATGTATTAAACGTGTTTAAAAATAGAGAAAATAATATTTAATAAACAACTGATCAAATCACATTATTTCTAGCCCGTTGTGAGGCTAAGCCCACCCCCTTCCCTTAGTGTAGATAATATAGTTTGTTACATAAAAAAAAACAATCATTTGACAATTTATTTAATCACATTATTATCCGTGTGTGAATGATCTTTTTTATATCACGTGGGTACCATCAACTTTGTCATTTGTTTATTATTTTCTCTCTTCCCTTTCATTTTTTTTATTCTTTACACATAAGACAAAAATTTTGGTGTTACCCACTTTGACAAAAATAATTGGACCAAACTGCCCCTTAGCCAAAATAAGTCAAAACCTGCACAAAATCATATTTCAAATTATGCAAGGGTAAATTCGTAATTTGGTCATAAAAATCTCCGCTGTGATGCACTGTTCATCACACCTCCAACTTTATATATAATCGATAGGTGCATTGCATTCGTAATTTGGTAAATTTGGTATTTTTTAGCTTTTCCTTTTGTTTGATTGGCTTCTATGCTTTGTTTTGTTCATTCATCAGTCCGTGGAGAGATTTTTCAGTATGACAAGTACACAAAATA
This sequence comes from Pyrus x bretschneideri, assembly GCF_019419815.1. Classification (NCBI taxonomy): domain Eukaryota; kingdom Viridiplantae; phylum Streptophyta; class Magnoliopsida; order Rosales; family Rosaceae; genus Pyrus; species Pyrus x bretschneideri. The sequence goes on from NW_025999524.1 coordinate 4,679,887, forward strand.
GTACACCACATGTAATTATATAAATGGTAAAATATGTCTGTTAAAAAGTTAATAATTTAAAAAATAAAATTTCCCATAATTTTTAAAAATACATGGTGTACCATCCGTATTTCCGTCACAATACAAAATTTATCCAGCCCATGAGCCATTTGCTTTTCACGTTTCTTTTCAAGAAAAATAATAGGATTCTCATTCTTTTCTTTTCTCTCGTGTCTCACTTTTAAGTCCAGGATTTCTTCGATTTCCATCGTCGAAAAGAAAGTTTGGTCAAAGTGCACCAAACATGGGGGGTTACATTTGTTTTTGCCTTGAAATTGTCTTCTTACGTAAAAGCCACCGAAGTCGCACGGATTTTATGACATATTCCAGTCAATGATCAACCTATGAAGGTGCCGGGAAGAGTGCTTCTCACGTACGGGGAGGACTAACCTGAGCACGCAACAATGCGCACTTCTTGTAAAATTATTGACATTTTAAAAATTTAATTATGCACTCTTCATTAATATTACATTATTCACATGATTTTTACTGTACAACTAATCACTTTAACGTGTATTTAATTACAAGAAGTTTATGCTACAATTAAATAATTTAATGACTTATTCTCTATGTAACAGCCTATCACCGACTATATATAACCATGTGACAACTAGTAGCTCAAAAATGTCTGTAGCGATAGATAGCTAGGCTTGCATACACACCCTTTTTTGCATAACATACTTTGATGCTAGCATGTGTAATAGTTTTGGGAATGAGTGATATGAAATAACCAAAGATAATGATATCTTGTTAACTAGCCCAGCAAAAATGTTGCTCTTTTATGACCAAAGTTCAGGATTCGAGTCATGGAAACAGCCTCTTTGCAAAGTAAGGGTAAGGGTGCGTATAATATACATTCCTCTTCCGACCCTCACAAGTTAGGGAGCATTGTTGGTTAGGGGTCGTCCCTCTTTTTTTTGTTTACTAGTAATTATATATCATTAAATTTGGAACAATTATATATTTTCAACATAGGACTAACTAATTTATTAATTTCTTGTGCGTTAATAAATAGAGAATCGGTCAGAAATGAGAATAATGGAAACAATACACATGCCTTGTATTCTCATTCTTAAAAGTAAACATGACACTACATGTTAACTCCATTTTCGCAAACATCATCATAAATTACCATAAAAATACACCTTTAACACGTAGTTCTGCGAAATTCGGGTGCTAATATTCTTGTTCACAGCTCTGATTTTGGTATTAATGAAGCTTTAGACAATTGAGCGTCACTGGCTTTTGAGAAATGAAAGAACAAAGCCCAAAAACCACTTTCCGTCGCCAGTTGCAGAGGTTTTTGTTTAAGAAACAAACCCGTCTTCTTCAAACCTCAGACATATGTTACTAATTTAAAGTAGATAGCAATGTACAAGGAAAGGGAGAAGAGAGCGAACACATGCTGCCAGAAGAGGATTGCCGAGGCCTCTCTAACTGCGTAACCCCTCAAGCTGGCTATTGCTCCCAATAAAATTGCACTCGGTGTCGTGTACTGCATCAAAAGCACAAACTTGTACATTGCATCGTCGTCGACCAGAAAATTGAGCTTATCGGCCAACGCCACTATACCAATTCCAACCAGAGGAAGCAGTAAAAGCCTTGCCACAGTTATACCAACAGTTGTCCGGAGGCCAAGCGTAGACTCATTTGGCCCCTCTGCAAGCATCCCCCCAAGAATAAGCATCACCGAAGGCACCACTGCACCGGCTAAAATCTCTAAACTGTCAGTGATGAAGGACAGTGGAGCATCATCTCCGAAGAAAAAAGCTTTTAACATTGGTATTGTCCCGATGGTGATAGCCAATAAAGAGGCAATTGTTGGAGGTTGCAGTATGTGCTGTAATGGAGTTTGCTCAGCAACAATTCTCATCCTCCTGACCACCCTAGGTTCAGCCAAACACCTAGCCGACTTGGGACTGTTTCCGCCACCTTCTCCCGAGAGATCAACATCTGGCAAAGTGTTCAGCGAAACGTTTGAGATGCTTTTGAAAACCCTAGCAATAAAGGGTGTCTTGGAAAGCTCGGTTTCTTTTTCTTCAATACCCGGCCATTCAGCTTCTACAAGGAGAGGTCTGCTCGTAACGTTAGTTAGTGGTTCCTCCTTTTCACACCCTTCTTCAACAATCTCATAGTACTCCAAAGGAGGCTCCATCATGTGGTAAACAAAGGTATATACAAGAATTACAGCAACCCATCGGGCAAAAGAGACATAAGCCACCCCTCGGGAGTGACAATGCTGTCCAAATGGGTTTTTCGGGGTATGACAGACAGATCCAACAATGGCAACTGGGAGATTTCCAGTATTCCCGAATGCCGTCATGATTATGGTAAATCTGTTCAACTGTGGGGGAGGACGACATATGATCACCACTAAATACCCGAGGAAGCAACCAATAAGCGTACTCACTAACACATTAAATGGGATAAACCACCACTTAATAAAGTTTTCAAGTGTAATCGATCCACCTAGCTCGGTAAAGATTAGACATGGCAAGAACAAGGCGAAAACAAGCTTGCTGAGGAGCTTAAAAGTAGCTCTGGGTATCAACTCAGTTTTCGGGTGCGAAAGAACCAGTCCGATAACCGTGAGGGACAAAAGTTTCATCAAGGGAACTATTGCACTCATCACATCCCCACTATACACCAATTTTTTTTTATACAATTCCATAAGATACCGATACATCTTTCCTTTAATTACCAGAAGAACAAGCGTGATATTTCTCTCTGCAATTAGACAAACACAGATTCCAATGAATAAAACCAGACCAAATAAATTTGAGAATCCACAACATTGATTCAGGACAACATGCCAAACGTATGCATGTAACAAAATCAAAGTGCATTATCCGACAGATTATATCACAACATGGCTACGAAAAATTCAACGGAAATGGAACACGGGGATTTTCACAAAACTTAGCGAACCAAGAAAGAAAAGTGCGTAAGTCAGTACACACAGAATTTAACCTAAATGTCAACGAAATTGTAGTGCTCAGAGAGAGAGAAGAAGAGACTTACAGATAGATATGATGAGATTGGAGAGGGCTGAACGATAGGTTTGACAACGGGGCGGCGGTGGTTGAGGCTGTCGGAGAAAGATTTGCCGGCGAATGCCTTGATAACAAAATTTGAAGCCAAATGATACTGAATTATGACTTGTCAGTATTCCTTTTCAGAAGGAGAGAAAATGAGTTGTCTTTTCTTTTCTGAAAACAAAGACGAACAAAAACAGGAGTCGTCGTCGAGTCCTTCGGAAGCATGAGGTTCTTTTTTATTAGTTCTTTTTTTGGCGGGTGGAGATTATGTGGTGCTGATCGAAGGAAGGGCGGGCTGGGAGCTTTGATTATTTTTTGGTAATGTATTTGGGCTTTTGCAAATTGGGTTTAATACTTTTTGGGCTTTATTCAAGCGGACTGTTATGTTATGGGCTGTAGATTTTGAAATACTAAATTCAATGAATTTGAAAAAAAAAACCTAAATTAGTGCTGGCTATGGGGTTCGAACCCATGCGCACTTATGTGCAGAAGATCTTAAGTCTTCCCCCTTAACCTCTCGGGCAAACCAGCTATTGGCTTCTGTTGTACCCAAAAGTGTTTATATACCTTACCAATTTGTTTTGTATCGATTTGAAACTGCACCGCAACAATGGAAGGTTTATATATTCACACACTTTTCAAAATCATCACTCATTTTAAAATCTATAAAAATAAAAGAGAATTTGTACATAGAAAAGTGGATGATGATTTTTTCTAGAGTGACAACTCCTTAAGGAAAATATGGGTAGTCAACAATTTCAGGACATGTTGTATATTATGCATTTACTAACACATAAGTAATGAAAAAGAAGATTTTATGTTGAAATAAGTACATCTTATTGTCAAGTCTAGTAGCGTAGGTTTGTACTAAGTAAAGCGTAAAAGTAATTGGTTTTATGATAAACAAGTCAAGTGAATGAGTGATTCATTGTCATCTCATGTTGATGTCAAATTAAATACGCTCTAAATTCTCGAATTAATAGGACAAACCTCACTTTTAATAGGTGAATAACAAATCACCTTCGAACGTGAATGATTAATACGCCGTAGACTTATAGAATCGCCAAAAAGGAATTATTATTACCTCATGCCCAAATAACCACGCATAATTATCATTCATTCAAGACCTGTCCCACTTTAAGTTAACATAATTTTTTTCCAACAATAATACAATAGGATACTGGCATACTGCTATTCATAAGCTCTTAACAAGTATTTTTGTCCAAGTGGCTTATTTTGATTGGTCGATTGTCAACCGTAATTAGTTTGAATCAGTTGGGGTCTGTTTTCGGAATGTTCGAGCTTAAGCCATAAACTAGCTCTCTGTGCTAACTGTGGATTGTAATCTTTTTTACTCTCCTTCTGTGTACGATTTAGCTAGGTTGAACTAGGGTTTGGGTTGAAACCTAGCATGCACAACAACACATCAAAAATAATACAAGTAATTTTGTTAAAAATCGTAATCATATATTAATATTATAAGCAATACTTTTAAAAGATATAGAAATAAAACTTAATTCACTGGTAAAAGCCTGGGAAAGGTAAAGGAAAAAGAGGTGAATGACAAGTCGTAGAGTGGTACGTTATATATATACATGCACACACATATATACATGGACTGAGATTCCCTGATTGTTTGTTCTATTTATATGCAGAAAGAAATAAAGAACACACAGTAAGCGAGCGTGAGTGAGTGAGACAGAGAGTACTGGCAGACACTACAAGTCATCATAAACATCAATGAGCTTCCCCAATCTGCCAAACGTACGCTCTCTCTTATTTCTGGGAAAACTCCACCTTACATAACAGTTCCTTGTTTCCAAATATTCTCTCTTTTCTGCTAGAGATTTTTCAATATGACCAGAACACAAGGTAGTACACCACGTGTTATTATACAAATGGTGGGACATGTGTTTTAAAAAGTTAATAACTTAAAATATAAAACTTTCCACCACTTATATAAAAACATATTATGTACCATCATGTTCCGGTCACAATAAAAAATTTCTTCTTTTCTGCGCGTACCCAAATGACTTGTTCGTGTAGCTAGCCCTACGTCTACTCTCCAGGGAATGAAATGGTTGGAAAGGAACTAGATTCATTGGGGACTTGTGATTGGAGCGAACCAGCCCTTTTCTTTTTTGGTTAAAAAATAACTAGCCTTTGGGATCTCTCTCTCCTATTTAACGGCTGCCATCCTCAGGAGGGAATTGAGGAAAGGAATCAACCATATCTTCTGTCCACAGAAGTACGCGTACGAAATGGGCATATATAATATTACACATTAGGTCATCAATCATGTATTCTTGTGCTGCATGATCATTTTCGTTTTGCAACAATAGTCATATATTGTAAAGATAATTAAGACGTCTATACTAACTAATTAACTGATCTCTTCTCGGATTATCAATTGGTATTGTGCTGAATGCATGTTATCGAGCCCCTTCAGAGCAAGGTTTCTGTGCTATTGGAGGAAAACATGAGGATATTGCTCTGCAATAACTTTGTATTTTATCACATAGAACTATTGTGTTCTAAAGAAAGTAAGGAAAAAATAGTGATATATATTATATAAGTGATCTTATATGGTGAAGACATGATTCATACGATAGAGGTATGAGTCTTTAATAATCTGGATTACTTGGTAGTCTGGCTTCATATCCATTAGATTGACAAGTAAGTATAAATAGTATTTTTTTAATTCAATCTCAACCTTTCATTTCCCGTACTACTAAATAGTCCGAATTATTTTTAAAAATTGCATACGATAATCCTATAACTATTTTGTTTTTTCTACACTAAAACAAAAACATGTTAATTAAGAAATGCTCTTGCATGTTCCCAAAATGCATGACACTCTAGGGTTTGCATAACATTAATTGAGATTAGCATATTAAGAATTTTCTGTCTTATATATGCTATCTATACATTCTTTTATCTTTTGCATACTCTTTGTTAATTTTTGTCCCTTGATTTTCCAATTCATTTGATACAATGGCCAAAAATTGAAAAATATGTGTGAAAAGTAAAAATGAGTGTGTAGATAAAATTACCCTAGATGATATGGTCGTGGTTTTGCATGCATATGTAAATTTTTTTTATTTGGAAGATGTATTTCACATATACTGTTAACTTTTCTCACACCTCTTTTAGTTTCTGATCATGAAATTAAATTAATCAAACAAAAAAATAAGATTAAAGAAGAGTGCTTAAGATGCTAAAAAGACTAAAACAGTGTATAATTTTTTATTTAAGATTTAATCTCAGCTGTACATATACATATGTGTGTAGTTGTGGCAGCGAGCCATGAGATATAAGAGTTGATCAGACAAGTGTTTGTGGTGAGCAATCCAGCTGTCTGATGAGATATGTAAAATCAGCTAGCTAGGTCAGCAGAGATGGTACAAAATTAGGGAATTGGATCCGTTCCGAATCTTAGTGTCTAGAATTTGAGAAACAAATCATCTGGACCGCTGATTGATGTGTAAAAGAATCAGAGCCGTTGGTTTTGTGTGGTGAGCTAGGAAAATGAGTTAATGGGGACCGTTAGATTGAATTTGTGCTGTCCAGATGAATTGATTTCTAGGTTCCGGAAACTAAGGTCCGGAGGGGATCTAATTCCCAAAATTAAGAAAAGAGATTCCCTCCGGATATCTTTCTCCAAAGTCCAGGGATCAAGTGATCCAGACCCTTGAAATTTGATCCAACGGCTAAAAATAGAGAAGTTAGTAAAAACTTTTAAAAGTTATAATAATTTTTTACCGTTAAATTAAATTTCAAAAGTCTAAATCACTTAATCCATATGTTTTGGAGAAAGAGATTCGGAGAGGATCTCTTTCCCAAAATTAAGATAAAGTTGTCTTGTTTGAGTTGAAAGGACTTCGAAAATTTTCAAACAGGATATGAATTGGTGCCCTTTATCTCTGCCCTAAATCTCTATCAGTACTGTTTTTTAGATCTGCATGTTGGCGTTTTCACCTTTTATGGCTATATATACCCTCGCCCTCCTTCTTCCTCCCTCGTCCCTTACCATTTTCTCAGCTGTGCCCTAGATTATTTCTCTCTTTTCGATCTGTGGCAATAAGCCCTAAATTATATAAATGTGATTATGTATAGTACTTATTGAACAAGCATGCATCTTCTAGCTGATCAAAACAGCTTGTAATTAAGCCATGCATGCAAACCCTACATTATGTGGTCGTGTATTCGCTTCGTTAATTTAATCCCTAGGGTTTTATATATGATGTCGTGTGGGTGGGTTTATATACATACATATACGTATATATGTGTGTGTGTGTGTGTGTGTGTGTCTGAAAGGAGCTCTTCTTCAGTCCAGTCCGAGGCAGTTTAAGGGCTGGCACTCAGCTGCTGACTCGTTGGTTCAAAAACTCATCATAAAGTTGCTAAAAGAAGTGGTGTTTTTCTGATCCAACGAAGCAGGAGCCGAGAAGTTGGTTATTGCTGTCACGTCTTGGACTGAAGGGAGCTCCTTACCTATAATTATTCATTCCAAAACTTTAAATTTATTTTCTTGGTAAAAAGATTACTAATTACTGGATTTATGAATTGATTTTCTTAACTCACAATTTATTGTGCAGTAGAACTTCATGCAGATATATAAGATGCCTTTGGGAAGAAGCTAGTTTACTTGGATATATGACATATGGGGAGCATGCTTTGAAGATCGATTGTTGAGAATTCAACCGGAGCTGCATACGCCTAGCTAGAAGCTACTTACTGGACTCACTTTTCCGGCTGGAGATTTGATCATCAGAGGCCGATGTAATGTATTTGTATGGCAATTAAGAAAGATCGAACTTAGGTATTTAATTGGAGTGGTTTTGTGTACACTCAAATTTTTTGTGTGGACACTTCGTTTACTTATTTTGTTTAGGTCACCCATTTTTTATTTTCTTTGGACACCCTTTCTCTCTTCCCAATCTTATCGCGACGACGCGGTTATTAAAGTTTGATCCAAATCAGTTTGTAGTTACCACTTTTGTTTTAAAATTCTATTGGTGTCCAAAGGAAATAACTGTTTTTTTTTTTTTTTTAATGAATCATGAAGTTTTTTGAGGGTAATTTTAAACCACTAAGTCTTTTGGGGTAAATTTTTATTTTAAATGAAAGTGATGTGTGTCAAAAGATGAACTTGTGTACATAGAACCGACTCTTTTTTTGATAAATTTGGCTTAGTAGCCCCTTCACAAACCCAGCCCTTCTTAAAATGCAATATCTACTCGTTATCTTTGACGCAATATTGGTAGATTATTGATACAACATTAAAAGTACTTTTGTTAAAAAAATGTTTGTAGAGATTGTTTTCAAGATGAGGGCTAATTTTAATTGGTGGATTTGTGAAAGGGCTAGTAATCCCAATTTATTTATTTTTATATGGTGATCAGTTGTTTTGAATTAACTGATGGTTCATTGGCTCCAATTATAATAAAATATTAGATTAATGAAGAATTGAAGATTGAAGAGCAGTGTTTAATTATTTGATTACAAATTTATATTTAATCAAGCAGCCTCATCATATAGATAGAACCGACTAAGTTAATTTCTTTTTCGTTCCCTTGGAACTTTGGGACGAGGATCCTCTCTGGATCCTGTTTGTGGGGATCTGGAGATCAATCAATTGTATCTGTTTATCATATATTGTGTGGTTAGTTTTCATTAAGTGCTTTTATATTTAATTTTAAACAATTTTTAACCGCATGATATATAATAAACATATATGATTGATTGGTTTTTCAAATCCCACAAAGAGGATCCGGAAAGTATCCTATTCCAGAACTTTGAAGTTAGCCGATTTACTAAAGATATATGCTTTTCTCCCCTTTAACAATTAAGATAATGGTTAAAAATTAGCATCTGTTGTCTTAGAAATTATTGAAGCAATCATAATACTGTTGGTTGCTCGTCAACGACTCAACCTTTACAAGGCCATTTTTCAGCGGAACCATTTTTATGCCTCTCATGTTGTTTGAGAAGGTATCATATTTATTTATTTATTTATTTTTGCCACTCATTTTATGCCTCTAATTATAATAAAAAAATATTAAACAATTTTAGGATAAATGTTTCAATATGTCCGAGAAATACGGAGCAATACACATGTTAATATAAAATTTGATAAACACTTGAGAATTTTTTATTTTATTTTACGGTATAATAATATATAGAATACCGTTTTGTATTTCAAACGCACTATTTTTTTTTTCCAATTATATAAAACATTCCGCATTGGTTAAATCATTTTTGTATCATACTGTTGATCCGACTTCTCTCTAAATAAAAGGACATCCAAGTCCTAGTTATTTTATTCAATAATATTTCAAGATCGTTGCAATTGATCGGAATCTAATAATAGAAAATAAATCAGTCAAGATTATGGAATTGTTTTGGCCGTTGAGTTTGTGCGCATCCACGGCAATTCCTCAATCATTTCAAAAAATGTACATTTTTATTGAAACTTAATTAAAATTTGAGTGTCAACCAAAAACTAAAAAAATAAAAAAATTAGTAATTGAGTGGCCCACGATAATGACGACGACGTCTGCCTGTGCTTGATCATGATTAATAATATAATTCCCAGCTGCCCCAACTTCAAGCGTCCAATATAGATGAACTGTAACTCACAGATTCAAACTGATGCAAAGGGATATGCCCACACTTGGGTTTTTTTTCAGTTAAGACAGTTTATGATATTAGTATAATTTCACATTATATATTACAATGAAAATCTATAGAAGAAATTTCTGAATTTATCTGTCGTAGTCTCGTAGATCATTTTAGTCATTTTGTGAAAAATCTGTCAATATATTCGTTAAATTGTCTAGTGAACAACCACGTACCACTTTTAAGACTACTTTTGTCAAATCAATATTCTCTCCACTTAATAGGGATATTGACAAATTTTTTATAGATGACTAAATTAAATGATTAACAGTGGACAAACTCAAAAATCACTTCTATAATTTTTACTGTCAGGGACTAAAGTGAAAAATTATATCAATTTCAGGATGTATATTTTAGTTAAAAAGCCATCAAAAGTATAGTTGGTGGATCGAGAATTCTTCTAATTCACATTTTACTGTCATATGCTAAAAAAGTGGCATTTTCTTTTTCGGGTGTGGAAGTGAAGAAAATGAGCGGAGATAACATCTGTATATCTTAATTTGATTTATGTTATAAGTTAAACGTGCGAAAATTACTTTCTTGTAAACTACCTAGATTCATGGGTTGTATATAACTTGCCTCTAATATGATTATTGATGAAAAAACAAACGAGAAGAACCAAAACTTCCTTGAAATTTTTGACGAAAGAACTTATTTCATTAACTTGGAATCCTACATGTCTATGTATTTATACAAACAAATTACTATATATATATATATATATATATATATAGCCGCTAGTGAAGACCGACCCCCTTTGCGAGCTCCAAAAGTTGGAAGAAAACCATAAGCGTTGAAGTAGGCACGCTCAAAACGACCAAAGCCAAGAATGCCAAAGCAAAACTTGGCCTTGTGTCCATCAAGTGGGACTGCAAGAAGCCCATGACTTGGCATATAAACGAATCGTAGGTGGTGTAATATCGCTTCTCCCAGTCCATCCAATCCGACGGAGGCTCGTAGTTTCTCTCCACCATCTTCATTTCGTGAACTCTCTTCCGGAGAACAATCATGCTCTCGTCCACTAGCCTGCTGCTGTAGTTTTCGTAGTACTGGTCTGCATGATCACCTCCTTTTCTGCTCGATGCAAAAACCCTAGTTGAAGAAACCTTCCGCTTTTGGTTTCGGGTCGTGCTGGAAATCGGATTAAATGAAAGAATGTTGGAGCAAGAAGAAGAAGAAACGAGTGAAGTTGCTGCCATTGCTTTCTACGGTGATTGAGAAACGGGAACGATTGGTGTACTTGAAATTTGATATGGTTTTTGGTGGTGGATGCACCTACATTTATGGGCCTAATTATAGTGCTAATAAATTATTAACAATTAAGATAATAATAATAATGGACTAATAATTGGAGAGATAAAGGTTCTAATTTTGTAGATTAGAGAGAAAAAGCGGTGGGGCATGTGACACAGCTTATTAGCTAAGAAACTGGGAAAATGGAGATGGAGGCTTAACCGTGTTTTTATATTTTAAGGGGCACTAAGCTTGTTCAACGCGTTATTTACGTCAGAAATTCCGGAAGTTTAGCTCCTGTCACATCACACACAGAGTGAGACTTGTGGGGTACGGATAACAAGACTTTAATCTTGTGCTGCCAATTTGGTATATGTCAGATTTGATGCACCTTTTTAATCGACGGCTCTGATTTAATCAAGAAAAGCGTTTAAGGCTTAGAAAAATCATTAAATGATCATTTTTTAAATACCAAACGTTGAAATGGATTCAATCCCGAACCATCCTGGAATCATTGGTAGTTTATTATAACAACTTAAAAAACTTATGTATTTGTATGTGTATTGTATTTGATCATATAAACAGTTAGGACAAAAAAAATTATAACCTCCTCTTACTTCTCCTTGTATTATTTTGTCATCCATGTCTTTCTTTTTTTTTTTCTTGCTGTGTGTGACTTTATTGTGCACACCAATTAATCGATGAAATGCCTCAGTTGATAAGTTTTTACAATCTTCAATATTATTGTACAGTTTTTTATAGCCACCATTGACAAACCTCTACATATCTTAGTAGTTGTTAACATATGTTAGCATAAACCTTCAACAAATGTTAACAATACTCGACATCTTCATACTAGGTGCTTGACGAAATGGTCCAACAAAGTTTTTTTGGTCAAAATTATATTAACAATATTTAACTAATATGTCAACGATATTCCTCTTGATCAATTCAACAATTACGATTTAATTTTAAATAATATTAACAGATTTTCTTGTATCTTATCATGTATAGAGATTAAAAAAGTTTGGACAGGGAGTCAAGAACTGGAAGTTACATTTACCTAACATGCGTGCATCTTATTTCAGAGAAACCTTCCTGGAATATATGAACAAATGAAAGGATCTTTCGTTTATTATATTGTAAATCATTGAGGAGGATATTGGCATTTTACCTGGGGGGATCCACCGGCGTGGAATTGGGTTGACATGGACGGGCGCTTATATTTGTACTTAGGGGTGTGCTATTCACACATCCCATTTTACTTCTCACACACCCCTTGATAATTTCTGTCTATTAATTTTCTTCAATTCATCCGATCCGATGGCCGAAAATTAAAATGATGTGTGAGAAGTAAAATGGGGTGTGTGGATATTACACCCCTTGTACTTATGAGCAATGTTTGGCTCTTCAGTTCCTCTCAATTAATTTAGTGTCTAATTTACCTTCGTGTAATAATAAGAAGAATAAATTTATAGATAAAATTTATAAATTAAATAATATAAAAGTTGATGATTTGATTATTACTTAAATATCGATTAATGTATTTATTTTTTATTAGTGACATATCATTTAGTATATATATTTAGTCTATAAATTTTTTTTTTATCAAACATTTAGTGTATAACATTATTCTATATATCTCCCCACCTCCTCTGGTGAAAAAGAAATAAGTTAATTACCTAGCATTATTCTCTTATTATATGAGAAGTGTTAAGGAGACTTTCTATAGTGGAATTCTCTGTAAGCTTTTTGTCACCTCACAATTTACATCAATTGACGGAACAATGTTATAAAATATTGGTAAAAAAATATAAGATGGCAGAATACATATAAAAAGTCTCACTCACTTTTAAAATAGTCTCATTACCATTTCCCTTATTATATACTGGTTAATTAAGGGTAGCTTAACTGAGAACGAGGAGAACCCTAATAGAATTGAGGATGCTAGTTAATTTAAGCACATTGTAGCTCGTGCAAAAGCAGCAAAACCCACCTGGAAAAACAAAAACGTAGCAAACCAAGAAAATACTTTTGGAATTAATGATGATTTCAAGAGCCCATAAAATGTTATTTGATGAATGAGGGTGGGGAATTTAAATTTAGGAACTCTTTTAGTGCGAAGAAATACCACTAAATTAATAACTTGTTAAGATTTTGTGAATTGAAATTGATTGTATTGCATGTGCAAAAACTTTGCGACAAGTTATCTCGATAATGAAACATAACTAATAAATTAATTCGATATAGCTACACGAGTGAACAATTTTCCAAGAAATTAATTAATTAACCAAATAGTTAATATGTTTATCTATTTACAGAAGGCAATGAAGCCATGCATGCATGGACTAAAAGTGAATATTCCCACTGCCTAAGATCCCCTTAAAAATGTCCAGCAATGGGAACATCAAAGCAACCGTGGATATTGGGACGCTAAGTATAACAAGAGCAAGCATTCCCAACGCCACGCTAGGCCTGGTGTTCATCAATTGGGATTGCAACAACCCCACGCCTTCGCAGATGTCCGAGTTGTAGTGTGCATAATATTGCTTCTCCCACTGCATCCAGTTCGACGGCGGTTGGTGATTGTCTTCGTCTTGCATCTCCGCGTCGTGAATTCGCATTCGAAGCACAATCATGTCCTCGTCCACAAGTCTACCGTCGTAATTATCATGACCACGCGACGACGCAGAAATCGTCGGAGTACGACGCCTACGCTGCATTTCGAGCAACCCCATCTTTCGGTTAACGCCGGAATTGAAATGCCGCGGCGGTGACAGAGCTGAGTGAAGAGCAGAGATTACCATTGCTGTAGACATGATGAAAAAGCTTGCAGCTTTTCGAAAGTTTGATGATTAAGAGTTTGATGTGTGTTTTTGTTTGGCAACTAGGTACGTACACGGTACATATATATAGAAGCTACAAATGATTTAGAGAGAGAGAGAGAGAGAGAGAGACCGCGTAGGAATGACACGTGGCAATTTGCGCGTGCCTTTTTTGGCATATAGCAAGAGGCAGGAGATGATTGGGAGCCCTCGAAGAAGTTCCTTGTATTCGAAGTAATATTGTAATGGGGCCGTAACCGCCGTTTATGCGTGTGAGCAGCCATCTCATGTTTTTTAGGTATTACTTTTCTTTTCCGACACACTTTCGGTTTCGGGTACAGTTAGGAGCGCTCATATCATATTTTATCGATTAATATCACACCTTCCGAGGTTATTTTGGTTATTTTAGCAACGTGTTTCGGGCATTTTTGAGCATATCTTCGAAGCTACACAACCAGATGGATGCTAACAGCAACATGACCATGTTACAAAGATTGTTCTAGAAGGTTTAGGTTTAGGTTAGGTAGCGTTGAATGAAATGCACGTTTTTTTGCTTTTACTTTTTCAATTTATGTTATATTTGTGATATTCTAAAGTACAAGCAGAGACTCGAACTTTAGTACAAATGCAACATTGTGCGATTGTACTTGGCTATTTTAGCCAACTGGCCTGACATGTATTTACATGGAAACAACGTTGAATTGAAATTGTATTAGCTAAAGAGCGTAGGAATACAACCCGTGGCTCCAAATCTGTGATAACATAGCAAAGCTTTTGCAAGATGAGTAATGAACAAACAAAAAGATGTGCAAATCATGCACCTCTCTTGATACAAAACTGAAAAAGAGCCGACGGAAATTACATTTGCCTATCATGCATTTCACGGTATTAAATACTGGTTAATTACTGCGAACGAGAAGAACCCTAATATAATTGAGGAAGCTAGTTAATTTCCAGCACATTATGACTCATGAAAAATCAGCAAAACCCACCTGGAAAAACAAAAAACGTAGCAAACAATGAAAATACTTTTGGCTTTAATGATGATTTCAAGATGCCCATAAAATGTTATTTGATGAATGAGGGTGGGGAATTCAAATTCAGTAACTCTTTTTCACGTTTGAAAGAAAGTATCGTTGAACCAATAGCTAGATGTTATTGTGTGAGTCAGGGCCGTCTCTAAGATTTTGGGAGCCCTATGCGAAATTTGTAAAAGGGACCCTCCTTAAGATAGTTTTAAGTTTTAGAAAAGTATGACAATGTATTGATACTATAAAATATTCACTTAAATTAAAACAAAGTCACTTAGTACTACGGTCAAGTGGTATTCGTCTTCACTTGTATGTGAGAGGTCTTATATTCAATTCTCGCCAAAGGCGAATTTGAACCACATTATTGTTAGCCCATTATGAGACTTAGCCCACTTCCCCACCCTCTTAGCGTAGATAATATAGTTTATTCAACAACAAAAAAAAAATCAAAACAAACTACGCTAATATAGTTTATTCAACAACAAAAAAAATCAAAACAAACTTTAGCACTCACTGGTTGCATGTTCACAAATGTTCTTAATGATAAGTAAAAAGAACTACAAACAATAACCTTCACTAAATAATCAAAAACAGTTTTATCTTAAATAGCCAAACATGAAAAAAAAAGAAAAAATAAAAAAATAAGAAAATGTCGCTTTTCAGGGTGTTATTATTGACACTAAAAAAATCTCATTGTACTCCAAGTTCTTATGTTTAGAAAGGAAAAAAAATACACTCTTAAGAGGAGTGCACAATGCAGTTTAAAGTGCTAACAAAAATAATTTTTAAATATAGAACATTATTACATAATGTTAAATGGAAAAAATTTAGGGGCCCCTTCAAATTTGAGGTCTTATGCGACTGCACCTTTTGCTCCCCCTCAACGTCCCCTCTGGTGTGAGTCGAAATTTATTGCATTGTATCTGCAAAAACTGTCGCAAGTGATCACAATCATAAAACACAACTAAAACAAATTAAGTCAATATAGCTACACGGGTGAACAATTTTCCAAGAAATTAAATAAATAAATAATAGGTGTGTCTATTTACAGAAGGCAGTGAATGTAAGTTCTATATGAGAGCAAACACTTGGTGATTTGATTAAAGACATTTGGAATGATAAGGAGATTAGGATTGACATTTGTGGTAGACTTATCAGGAGTTGTATTATTTAAAGTTTCAAGTTAGATACATTCTTGATAAAACTAGAACTCTTCTAGATGATATAATGCATAAGTGTTTCACGGTGATAAGGCTACTCTTTGATAAGGATCGCTTAATGGGAGGGATCCTTATTGAATTCTATCGTATGCAGTATAAACTGAGGTCCCTATTCTCTCACAGTACACGCAAGTTTACAGAAAACTCAAGCCCCATTGAGCGAGCCTTGCTTTCAGTTGTGTAGAGTTGCAGAAGAACTTCAGTTATTAATCCTATTTCTCTAAGACGATGTCTTCCATAGGTAAGTGGTTAAGTTGATAATTGTGAATAAGTTTTTCCGTTGCATAATTTACTTACAGTGAAGCCATGCATGCATGAACTAAAAGTGAATATTCCCACTGCCTAAGATCCCCTTAAAGATGTCCAGCAATGGGAACATCAAAGCAGCCGTGGATATTGGCACGCTAATTGTAACAAGAGCTAGCATTCCCAACGCCACGCTTGGCCTAGTGTTCATCAATTGGGATTGCAACAACCCCACGCCTTTGCAGATGTCCGAGTTGTAGTGTGCATAATATTGCTTCTCCCACCGCATCCAGTTCGACGGCGGTTGGTGATTGTCTTCCTGCAGCATCTCCGTGTCGTGAATTCGCATCCGAAGCACAATCATGTCCTCGTCCACAAGTCTACCGTCGTAATTATCAGGACCACGCGACGACGCAGAAATCGTCAGAGGACGACGCCTACGCCGCATTTCCAGCAACCCGGTCTTTCGGTTAACGCCGGAAATGAAACGCCGCGGCGGTGGCGGAGCTGAGAGAAGAGCAGAGGTTTGCGTTGATGTAGACATGATGACAAAGCTTGCAGCTTCTCGAAAGTTTGACGATTTAAGATTTTGATGTGTGTTTTTGTTTGACAACGAGGTTCGTACGTGGTACATATATATAGATACTGATGCTGCAAATGAGAGAGAGAGAGAGGCCGCGTAGGAATGACACGTGGCAATTTGTGCGTGGCTTTTTCGGGGTTGGCATGTAGCACGAGCCATGAGATGAGAGTGAACCCTCCAAGAAGTTACTTGTCGGCAAAGTAATATTGTCACGGGACGGCAACCCAAATCTAATCCTTTGACTTTGGAGACACGGTAAGCAGAGTATCTTACAAGTGGAGAAATTTTTAATCTGTGACTGAAATACGGATGATATATTACGTGTTTTTACGTAAGTGTTGAGAAATTTTATTTTTTAATAAATGGTAGGAAATTTTATTTTTAAGTTATTAACTTTTTAACAAACATATCGCACAATTTATATAGTGACACGTAATGTGCCACCACATGTGACAGTCACCCTGAAAAATCTCTCACTTAAAAGTGTGATTCTCCATAGAATTTCGTTGGCTCATGATTTTGGATTTTTTATTAGCTCGTGATTTAAGCATAATTTTAGTGTCAATATTATAAAATACTGTGCAAAAACGTGAAACATAAAAAAGTTCATAGAGAGTTTGACTTTGAGAAAGTTTATTTAGCATTTATCTTGATTTTATACCTTTTGTGTAAGTTACTACTGTTTATGCATATGCATGTCAGCAGCCATCTCATTTTTTCTTAGGCATTACTTTTCTTTATCCAGGAGGATTCACAAATAAGAATTTTAGGGATCCTCAAATTGTGATCGTTTATGTATATAATCTGGTCAATTTTTCAATGAATATACATAATTTGAGGATCCTAAAATCTTCACAAAAAGAATCCGTAGAAAATCCTCATTCTTTCTTTATGGCACACTTTCGGGTATAGTTGGCACTGCCCGTGTTATATTTTATCGATTAATATCACAGTACCGAGGGTATTGTGGTCAATTTAGCAACGTGTTCTATCTTTTAAACATGTTTGAGCAAATCTCCGAAGCTACCGAAACGTATGGATGAGAACAGCAGCGTGACAAATGTGTTACAAAGATTTGCTCTCCACATTTAATGTACCGTTGAAAGAAATGCACGTTTTTTTTTGTTTTTAACTTTTAACTTTTTATTTTTTATAATAAGATATTTTAAATTACAAATGACTACAACGTAGAGACTCAAACTTGAGTGCAAATGGAGTATTGTGTGAATTTTATCTGCCACAACCAACTGACCTAACTTGTAAGATGAGTAATTAACAAACATAGAGGAGCTTGTGCAAGATGAGTAAATAACCTTCCATAACAACACTACTAATGCCCAAGTGATCACAAACCTTCCAGGACAAAGTCAATTGGCGATGATTCACTTGATGGCTGGTTTAATTCGACTTTTTCAACTGTTACGGGTTGTTCATTAACTTCATTTGGCTCGTTTTGTTCATCTTGTTCGGTATTTAAGAGCTCAAGCTGCACCGCCGGTTGGATTTGGTCAAGAGGTGTGGCCTCCAGCAGCTGGTATTTCGGTTTGTTTTTCGGAAGGAGAAGGTAAGTGGTGCTATACCAAAACAACAGTATTCTACTTTGAGCTACCATTGTTTCCCTAATGTGACGTCCTCCGAAGGGGATGCGTTCAAGTGCCTGCAAAATAAGGAGGAAACAGAGCCGAAGGTATTAGATATAAAATTATACATACCTCAGTCAAGCGATACAACGTTAATTTTAAGAACCATACAACATAGAAGCATAAAATTGTGGTACTAGTGCTAAAGGGTTTACGCCTATGGTTCTTACATAATATTAGGTTCTATTAATAAAGAGAAGACGCTTCATTTTCTTGAAAGTTCAAACAGGAGTTCTCCTTGAACCTGCTCTCCGTTTTGAATATCGTAAGAATGCTGATGATCAAATTGAAGACCCCTAAACTCATTGATGCAAAGACCTTGGAAAGCCCTGAAAGTGCACAAGGAAATATAAAACCGTAAGGTAAAGGAAACAATACATAGTTGTATCATTTGATATATCTAAGCAATCAAAACTTCTTTCGGGCAAATGGCAAGTGATCCAAGTGATCTTTGATCTTGCCATCTAATTAGAGAGACACGAGGAATCCAACGAAATACGATTGGTGTATTCTCTGCATTGACATAATAGCCTCCAAATACAAGAAAAACTGTCATAAGTGAAGGTCCCACTGCCGAACATCAATGGAAATGCTGATCCAACGGGAATCTCAGCCAACAACTTAGATAGAAGATAGGGTCCTAATGTACAAGACCCTTTAGCGTGTTCTCTATTTACTATTGCACGCTCCTTTGGGAACACACCCAGAGTCTTTGTTAGAGCAGCCATTGCTGTGTTTATACAGCAACCTGAGAGAAAATATCCATAAGTAGGACCAAAGGTAGTTAAAAACTTAGATAGAGACGCTGGTATTCAATAAATTTTTTGAATATTCGACTTATTAAAAACCTTTCATTTTTTTATTTCTAAAGCTCTTATATAATCAAATTTGTAGAAGTGTTGGGATTGCAGGAAATGAGCAGTGTCTCTACGGAAGTTTGATTCAGGAACTCAAAATCATGTAGATTTCTAAAGTGAATTAACGAAAAAAAAAAAAAAAAAAACCATTTCACACCTGAAGCAATCCCATTCCGTCTTGTATTGATGTCTGAGATATTCCCATTCTCCAAAAAACTGATGCAAATATGATCGCTGATGCAATTGACATTCCTGACCAAACTTTATTTGTTGGTCCATCACGAGAAGCCTAATCAGATTGTTTAGTGAATCAAACAGAATCAGGTAACTAGAGTTATAGTCATAAAACAGCCCAATTCATCATTCAACGTTCAAACCCACCTAAATAGATGAATATCTCCCTCACCGTTGAGTGCTAAAACGCTACTTAAAAAGTGTGGATGTTAGGTTGATAACGAGCTATATTGTTATAAAGCTTTGTCCTGACATTATAAAAGGAAGCAACTAATACAATCTTTAAACCAAAGTGAACTAATTTACAATGTCATCACTGAAAATCCTATATTGCACATTGAGCTAATCCTTTTGTTTTTTTTTTTGGTCTTCATGCTAAGACAAAGAAAAAGGTCTTACCTGCATCCATGCACACTTTAGGAGCAAGCGGAATTACCTCCACCAACCTCCCTTCTTCAGGACTCTGTTTTTCTTGCTGAACTTGGTTTCTTTGTCGGACACTTCCCTTCTTGTGATCCGAGTTGCATAGAGAACTAGTGACGATTGTTGTGAAAATGACTCAACAAGAGCATCTACTCTTTTCTGAGAAGTATGCTGGTGGTTCATCAGGTGTAGGACCAGCATAAACAAGTGCACCCTCTGTTAGCAACACGATGTCATCGAATTTACCATACACAGAACTTGTAGGCTGATTTATGGAGCAAATGACAGTGTGTCCATCGTGTGCAAGCTGTCGAAGGGGTTTCCATTACTTTCTCTGCCTGGTGGGCATCAAGTCCTAGAAGCACAACCGGTATATTGTGTCAAACAATGAAAGTAAAAGGTCCATTTTCTGCTTCCACGAGAAATAAAAATACGCTACAATAGTCATCTACCAGTAAATGCTAGCAGTAGGGGCTTGTATCAGTCTTCACATCAATGCTATCTTACCAACGCCAACTTGAACAACAGGCTGTGCTCACATACTCCAATCTTTCTTCAGAGGAAGATATCTCCGGAAGCTGCAGCTCCGCGGCAAGTGACAACGTCTCTCTCACCGTCAGCTGCGAGGAAAACAGGTCCTCCTGTCTCACATAAGCAAACCTTAACACCCAACACAAAATTAAACAAATGAGAACTGCAGAATAAGCACAAATTCCAAATGAACTACACAATGAGCTTTGAAACATAAACAAGCAGCATACTTATAGGCTTTGTTTGGACTAGGACTGCCATTTACCTCCAACAGTCCTGATAAACGTAGCCGTGGCGACGCAGCTAGCTGACCCGCAAGTACATTTAGCAGCGTCGTCTTCCCTGACCCTGACGGCCCCATAATCGCCAGTAGTCTCCCGGTTTCGCTTCTCCGCTTCCGTTTTTAAGCAGAAATCGAACCTAAGCATTCAAAATTAAGGAATTTAAATCTTTTATCCTACACATTTTCTCAGCGACCAAACCGGTCGTAACGGGACATGTCATAACCAACAGATGGAAACTTACAGCTGTGGAGGATTTGTCAGAGAGGGAGCAGTTGATGTTGCGCCACCGGATTGTGACTGGAATCACTTTTCCGACACCCGGGGTTTCGGCTTTGTGGTCTATCGCGTCATTGTCCTTGTCGTCGTCGGCGTCGGTCTCCGGTGGGAATTCTGTACCGGAGCCGGAAAAGAGGCAGAGCAAAAGAGCTGCGGCACGGCGGCTAGGGCCCGGCCCACCCCGCTGCCCCCGATGCCCAAAACCATCTGGCCCACTGAACCATTTCATTGAAATCGCTCTTGCGCGACGCGTGTCCCTGTTGGGGATAAGAGGTGTAACGAAATAAACTTCTGGTTGGGCCAGCCCATCACAGGCAATCCGGTAATCTTACCGTTTTGGGCTGTTCGAAGCATAATCCGACCCGCAATGGAATCGGGTTGGTGCGAATCGAATTTATCAGTTGTCCCCAGTAGACAAGCCCGCTGTCCTTGGAGACCAGCCGTCGCCATCTCCTTCTCCCACGTTCCCGTTCCAGTCCCGACCCCTCCTGAGTTTCCATCGTCACTCCGATCATCTTACCATGTCAGCAAGGTGTGGGCCCCACCTCCGTCGTCCCACTTTCGCCTGAAACATTCTCCACAAATTAACAATGGCGGACAACTCCAAGGAAGAGCCCAAGACTGGCCCCCAGTCCAATCGCTGGTACAACCTAACCCTCGGCCCCTCCTTCAGAGACGGCTCCGCCAACAAGTACTGCACTCTCCGATGTAAGTATCTATCCGATGTAAGTATCCTATCCAATCTGCCTCTTTTGTAATCCTTTTCGATTTTTGATATCCATCGCAGACGACTTCAAGCCGGCGTCGATTGACAAGACTAAGGCCGGGGCGCTGAAGAAGACCAAGGACAATAGGGTTACGGTCGAATTTCAGAACAACCAAGTGGGGAAACCCAATGTCACGTTTAAAGGGAGCAGCGAGGAGTACAAGGGCAACGACGCCGTATTATTCTTTGACGGCCAGACGTTTCGGTTGGAGAGGCTTCACCGCTCCGTGAAGCAGCTCCGGCATGACCGCCGGCCTGGGGAATCGGCGGCTGGTATGGCTGTAGACCCGCAGCTTTCTCCGGTTGGCAAGGCGCCCAAGCTAACGCATCAGTATAATCCTGCTAGAACTGCATTCCCCGTCGTGCCGGTAAGGTTTGGCTATTAGAAATATTATGATTCAAGGTTGAATCTTTTGTTTTTGGTTATTGAAAAGCAGCTGAAATTTGCACTCTTTTGGTTCCTTTTCTGTTTCATCAGGTTGAGGTGGAACGGATAGATGTTGGGGTGCCTGAGAATCCAGGTTTGTTTTTATGATAGTTCTTTTCCTTTTTGGTTCCGAAATAAGAATATACATCGGATTTTTCGCTTGTCAAAGAATGCTTTTCGTTCCCTCGAGAGGATCGGAATCAAACTTCATAATGCCATGATTAAATTAAGTAGACATTGCTTGTTCTTTAGTTGCATTTCACTGCATGAAGCTCTGTATGCAAGTGAGAACAGTATGGTGTTTGTTTACTTCCTCCGACAAAATCAGTAGGATCACGATTTGGTATTGTAATGACAAAAACATTTTCACGAAAAGAGCTTTCAGTCATTTTAAAAGCACTTCCAAATGAGCCCTCAGCTCTAACAAACTAAAATTCAAAACTTTTTCGTGTAATGACATTTGGCTTGGAATCTGGAACCTTGACGAGTTAATTCTTTCCTAGTGGAGAGGAGGGGCGTATTTTGTCTCAGCTTACCTTCCTGTCAAGTGTTTTTTTTTCCTTTCATAAGAATATTTCTTTTGTCCCGCAGAATGGGGTGCGTAGTTTCTCCATTGTCCAGTTGCAAACACTTTTGGTGCACAATTGTGATTTGATACTCACATATGCACAATACCTTTCACTACACATTTGAGGTAGCCAAACCCAATGTAGATTTAATTGGGGCCGCTGAAGAGTCCACTCAGTCTAACCCCAATGGTTCTACCTTATATTACTATGTTTGTACTGAAATCATTTTACCAACTCAAATATTACTGTGCCAACCCCCATCCTAAATGTTAAAAACTTTCGAGCGCTGTTCTTGGGCTGAGCTTTTTCTGGACTCTAAGAAACTTCTTTTTACTTGTTTTTTACTGATTCATGGTCACATGATTAGTCGCCAGTTGTCCGCCTGACTACTTTGGCATGCGTATGAATTTGCTAACATGACCTTCACCCCGCCTTTTCGAAGTCTACTGAAAACAATAAAGAATTTCATCTTGCATATGTCTTCATTCCTCTATGCTGTGTCTTGTCCAAAAAGTAATGATGCTGCTACTGTTTTTTTTTCTCAATTTTGTTTGCGCAGTTATCATATATCCTTATGTTTTGTTCATAATCTACAGGTGCGAAAGCTGCCAATAAAGGTGTGATTGATTACTCATCTGATCAACCAAATGTATCTGCTGCCTCGCCAGGCCCTAAGAATGAAGAAGTTAACGATGAACACCAGGATATAGATATTGAAGACCTTTTCGGTAGTTTATCACCCGATGATGGGAATGCTGCTGAAGATGAAGCCAATCCTGAATTTGACATCATTATGCCACATCAGAATGATAGTGATAATGAGATTGCTGATGTAGATGATAGCGGTGATGAAGTTGACAAGGGGCCAAATGCCGCAGAAGCCCTTCGAGCCCAGGTGATGAATGCACAGGGGAGGGAAACACACACTGATATGTTTGGAGACGAGGGGAATGCAGAAGGGAGGAAAACTGAGACTTCTAGTTCAAGTAGTAGCAGCGGAAGTAGCAGCGGAAGTGGGAGCAGCAGCAGCGGAAGTAGTAGTGGGAGCAGCAGCAGCAGCGGCAGTGAAAATGGTGGTAATAATGCAGGCAGTGATGACGATTCAGTCAACTCCATCTGAGATGTCGGGCAATTCTGGAA
This sequence comes from Pyrus x bretschneideri, assembly GCF_019419815.1. NCBI lineage: Eukaryota > Viridiplantae > Streptophyta > Magnoliopsida > Rosales > Rosaceae > Pyrus > Pyrus x bretschneideri. Next base: position 4,703,930 of record NW_025999524.1, read on the forward strand.
AGCTTGTCAAAGACGGTCAACAGTCCCAAAGGATGTTTACGCAGGCAAACGGAGCTTGAAGAAAAACAGAAGATAATCATACTGTTATTTGTACATGCTAATATTTTGTGAGATGAGATAATGATGCCACATAAGTTTTGTCATAAGCCGATACCTTGTATGGGTTACAACATAAAAGGAGCAAAATTTTGACTCATAAAAAGCAAGAGGAAAACTAATGAAAAAGATTTGAAAACTTTGAGTTTTAACGATAAGGATAAGATAAAGAGTAAAGTGAACAGTATCACGATTGACTTCTTAGTATAAAACTGTAGTTTTTTGTTAAAACTTCCAAAAGCAAGCAAAAGCAAGAGCCTTGAGTTTTATATTTTGATAACATTTGATCTAACGTTTTTTAGAGACGCTCTTATTAGATTTGCGAGCTATTCTAGTCAGGTAGTCCTACGAAAATTTGGTTAGCTGTTTTTCTAGAAGCATGACACGATGTCAGCATTCTATTAAACTTCAAATTCATTATTGGTCTTGTTTTAAAATTGAAAACCTAACTTACTAGTGTTATTATTTTGTATCATAATAATAGTATTTATTGTCAATGACTCTTAATTGCACGTGACATTCCTTAATCCATAAAATTTCCTCATAAAATGCACCTAATTATAATTAGCAATTAAAGAAAACAATTATGCTTTGGTCATCTCCATCTGTGGGCCCAACAAACCACCAATGTTGAATCTGCCATTGAAAAACCCAATAGCTCACCTCATCACACACGTCACCAAATATGCAGATCTCTATTTCTACCCACCAAATTTGCTATTTACAATAAGAAACGCTGATGGAAACTCTAACAAAACTCAAGAGTTTTTATGAATTTTTTTGCCACTTTGTATTTTCTTGCACAATAATTTATAACATTGTTACAAGTTTGATATTAAACAATAAAATGACAGAGAATTCATAAAAAATCCTTTAAAATTTCTCTTGCACAATTTATACCAAAAAGAAAAAACGAGCGAAATTTCTTTTAATAGACAAAAAGTTCAATACACAAAATCGTACTGAATTGTATTTCCAGCATACTAAAACATCTCTTAAAACGAAAGTGGCCCGCCGCCCCCATATTCCAATCGCCTTAAACACGTAGCCAAATCGCCTGGTCGGGGAACGTGCGGCCACGCGCGTTTGACGAGCGTGGGATGTTTTTCACTCCCAAAGTTTATTATTTGGGGCCACATGACAAATTAAATTTAAAATTAAAGACAGAGAGTGTGAACATAAACTTTTATAAGATCATATCAAACAAATCAAAAAATTCCACAGGGAAAAAATCGATGAACTCTTTCTTCTTCTTCTTCATCGCAACAAAATCAAACTTGGAAACCCTAACCCTAGCTCTGTTACACAGCCAGAGAGAGCAATTATTGTAGAGAAAGTGTGCGTTAGAGAGAGAAAGAACTGAAATTTGACGGTTGTTGATCCAACACATAACGAATAGTTGAAGACAGTTACTTTTTCTACAGCTCAATCTTTAAAGACCCAATCTTCAAACAGCTTCCCCACCATTTTTGCAAGATCCTGACCGACCCATTACCTAAATCCGTCTGAAAACCCTAATTCCACCAAAACCCACATCCCAATTTCCACTTATTTGACTCAGCAACCGACCCATATGCCCCAACTCCGCCACCAAAAACCAGCTGAGCCGCCAACATAACCGACCCATTATGGGAGCTGAGAAGAAATGGCTCCTAACGCTCTTCTCAGCCACATTCCTCTCTCTCCTTCTCCTCCTTCTCTCCTCCATCTCCGCCTTCAGCTTCCCCAAACCCTTCCCTTCAATTGTCCAGCACGGCTCTCACTACCCGCCCGCTTTCGCTTACTACATATGGGGCGGCCGCGGCGATAGGGCTCGGATCTTCCGGCTGCTGCTCGCCGTCTACCATCCCCGAAATCGATACTTGTTGCATCTTTCGGCTGACGAATCTGAAGAAGAGCGCCGACGCCTTGCCGCCGCTATCAAGGCTGTGCCTGCAATTCAGGCGTTTGGGAATGTGGATGTGGTGGGCAAGCCTGATCGAATCACTTACATGGGGTCCTCCAATATTGCCACCACGTTGCGCGCGGCGGCGATTTTGTTGAAGGTTGATAGTGGGTGGGATTGGTTAGTCACTCTGAGCGCCATGGATTATCCACTTATCACCCAGGACGGTATGCAAATTTATGTAATTTCTTTGTTTTATTGACCATTTTTCCTTTAACTTGCTTGGGAATATAAATACGGTCTATAAAAAGATTGGATTTTGTTGGGGAATTCAATTTATTATTGAATATTTTGTTTAAATTGACTGAAGGAATCTGGCTCTTAGGGTTGGGGAAAGTGTTTATCTGGGGAAGTACTTATATGTAGGATAAATTAAAGCGAAAAGTTTCCATTTTTGTTAGAGCCATATATTTATAGGGGGGAGGTTGGCATAGCCCAGTTTGGAGCAACTGCGAAAAGTCATAGTTCAAATCCCCCTCCTCCAGATGTCCCAACTGATTCTTGTATAGGATCAACTGCAATTATTTTTCGTGTACAATCGGGAAAATGGTATGTTGGATGTGCCGGGTATTGAGAAACTTGATGTATTGGCATAGGAATAGGATGCTGTTTCTTTGACCTGGTAACACCAAATTTAGTGAACTTAATATTGTCATGTCAGCTCCTTATGCTGAACCTCTTGGCTTCTGCAGCTGTCATTCTGAAGTTGACTTTTGAGCTAAATTGTTCTAACGTTTAGGTGGCTCTCGTCGACTGTCCTTTTTTTTCTTTTCCTAATGGATTGGGTATAAGCTTCTGCTTGTATGGGCCAAAAAACAAGGGTTTACCTTATACCCAATTATCCAGGAACAAGATCCTTGACAAACAAAACCCCGAAAAGAAACATGTATCAGGACAGATATCTAGGACACTTATTGGGATTTCACTCGAGATGTTTGATGTATTTCAAGTGTTTTATTTGATGTATTTCATTCAAGTCTATTGATTTCACTTGAGATGAGAGAGTTTTTAGGGGACTTTATGGGGAGTTTAGCTGGTGGCGTTATTATTTATGCAGAAAGATTGGATATTGGTCTATTGTCTTTAGTAATTGCCTGAGTTTTAACATTAATAATCTGTACTGCAGAAAATGCTAAAGAACTTCTTTTTTAAGTAGAAAGTGTGTGAAAGTGAATATCAGTCTTTTGGTCTTAAAGACATTTTCTTGTTCATACTTGGTTCTAACTGCAATAGAGCATATAAAGAATCCTTAGGTTGAAGGATTCTATTTATTGTCACTTCTTCCAACGAACACGAAAAATTGCATCAAGGTTGCATACAATCTATGCGGATATAGTACATATGGAGATAAAAGGAATTAAAATGCTGTGTTACGATTTTCCTTAATGCTCAGAGATTTTACCAAGGGCAACACTTTTAATGTTTTACGATGAAGTTCTCCAGGCCACCAACTTTGTGCCCGCTTCTTGCCTTGTTGGTACATTTCACAATGTACAGCAGTGACAATGCACATGGTGTGCATCTTTGACAATTCTGTGAAGGTTATCTGTCCAAGGGAGACGATAATTCACTTATTTCTTGTTACTGTTACTATTGTTATAGCTTTATTGTCAGGCATTTCTTTTAAGTTTAAATGTGTACTCTAATTTCACTGTGCTGGTTTTTTTTTTTTTCCGATAAATGATTGCATTATGTTGTTTTTCTTCATAAATTACACCAACTAATTCACTTCTGCTTCTGTTTTGTACTTTCAGATCTGTCTCATGTATTCTCATCTGTCAGAAGAGATCTCAATTTTATTGATCACACTAGTGACCTTGGATGGAAGGAGTAGGCAAACCCTTTCGCTAATTTTTCTTTAGCTTTCTGGGCAACATATTTCTAATTGAACCTGAACCCATGTTTTTAATATTTGATGTAGGTTGCACAGGGTCCAGCCAATAGTAGTTGATCCGGCGACATACCTAGCCAGAAGGAGCCAAATTTTTCATGCTACAGAGAAGCGGAAAACCCCTGATGCTTTTAAAGTATTCACAGGCAAAGTCTAACACACATTTATATAAGATTACCCATATCGATATTCTGTCCACATGTTGAACTGCTAATTAGAAACCTTTTTTTTTTTCCCTGATTTGCAGGTTCCCCATGGGTCACTCTGAGCAGATCGTTTCTGGAATTTTGCATTCTTGGTTGGGATAATCTTCCCCGGACCCTGCTCATGTACTTTACAAATGTGATATTGTCACAGGAAGGATATTTCCATTCAGTTATATGCAATTCACCAGAGTTCAAGAACACTACTGTGAACAGTGATCTAAGATACATGATCTGGGACACACCCCCAAAAATGGAACCCCACTTCCTCAACACCTCGGATTTTGATCAAATGATTCAAAGTGGAGCTGCTTTTGCCCGACAATTCGAGAAAGATGACCCTGTGCTGGATATGGTCGATAAAAAGATCCTCAAGCGTGGGAGAAATCAAGCTGCCCCGGGGGCATGGTGCTCGGGCTGGAAAAGCTGGTGGATGGATCCGTGCACTCATTGGGGTGATGCCAATATCTTGAAGCCTGGGCCCCAAGCAAAGAAGTTTGAAGAGTCGATCACTAACCTTCTTGATGACTGGAATGCACAATCAAATCAATGCCAATGACGATGTCTGTGCTGAAAATGTCTCCAGATACCCGGTATGGTTTTCCTGTGAGCTAAACTTGATTAGTTTAGAAGACTGGCAACCGCAGGAGATATATTCTTTGGCCCCTAAGAACACTTTTCGTTTTGTGGGTTCGTCCAGTCTCATGCTTGACTATTGTTTATAACGGGGCGTCGGGGCAGAGTAGAAGGGAGAAACATAGTGAGTTAGCTTGAGGTATTGCCACTTACCGTAGCATGGCGGGCTGTTACCGATGGTATTGCCACTCGTAGCTTTTGAGTAACTGAGTTAATAAGAGGCTCTCCCTCTTTTTGTGCTGCCATTCCATGCTCTTGTATGTCTACTTCGATTCGGTTTACATTCGGACATGTTTGAATGTTGGATCACAAATTCATTCTTTCACCTCTGATCTGTTGTATCTTGTTCTAAATTCATAGTGAATCTCTCCCCCTCTGGTTTCGAACTCGCCCCTTCATGATATTTGAATTTAAGACCGCGCGCTCACCACGAGATTCGAACTCACCCATCACTTGTAATGTGTATGAACTTTAAAATATCGTAATCTAAATCGTTCATTTTATAAGTAATAAGAACGAAATAAAATGGTTCTCTCTCGAATTTTCCCTCGTGTATCAATCAAAATCCATCTGGGTTCCTATGCAATCGCACTGGTAGTTTTCACGGAGCAGTCCACGACGGTCTGGAAAAAACCCAAGTGCTGGATGACGCCGGTGACAAAACCCCACTTCTCAAAAACCCCAAAGTCTCAGAGCATGCTGATAAAATCTGCAAAATGCTATCCACCAGCAGCTCTAATTCCCAAATCGAGAGCTTACTCGACGGTGCTTCCGTGGACGTCTCGCCGACGCTTGTGGTGACGGTCTTGAAGAAGTTCAGCAACGCCGGCGTCCTCGCGCTCTCGTTCTTCCGGTGGGCGGAGAAGCAGAAAGGGTTTAAGCACAACACGGAGAGCTACAATGCGTTGATTGAAGCTCTAGGTAAGATCAAACAGTTCAAGATGGTGTGGGAATTGGTGAACGACATGTAGATCAAAGGGCTGCTGAGTAAAGAGAATTTTGCGCTGATTTCGCGGCGATATGCGAGGGAGAAGAAGGTTAAGGAAGCCATTGATGCGTTCGAGAAGATGGAGAAGTTTGGAATAATGGGGCCAAGAACAGAACTTTTTGAGGTTGAATGAGGTTTATAGAGAAATGAAGGACGAGGGTTTCGATCCAGATGTACGCTATTCTGATCAATGCACATTGTAAAGCGAAGAGGTACGATGAAGTGATTGAGTTGTTTCGTGAGATGGAATCGAAGAATGTCAAGGCTACTCCTCATGTCTTCTGCATTTTGATTAATGGGTTGGGTTCTGGAAAGAGGTTGAGTGAAGCCCTTGAGTTTTTTGAGCTGAATAAAGCCAGTGGTTTCGAAACGGAGGCACCCACGTACAATGCTCTTGTGGGGGCTTACTGCTGGTCGATGCGGATGCAGGATGCGTGTAGGGTGGTGGATGAGATAAGGAAATGTGGAATCGGTCCCAATGCCCGAACTTAAGACATAATCTTGCACCACTTGGTAAGGGCTCGAAGAACAGAACAAGCTTACTCCATTTTCCAGCAAATAAGTAGGGAGCCTGGCTGTGAGCCGACAGTAACTACATACGAAATCATGGTGAGGATGTTCTGTAACGAGGATCGCGTGGATATGGCATTGCAGGTTTGGGATCAGATGAAGACCAGAGGTGTCCTGCCAAGAATGCACATGTTCTCCACATTGATTAACAGCTTGTGCCATGGGAATAAGTTGGATGATGCTTACAAGTACTTTCAAGAGACGTTGGACTCTGGTAATCGACCTCCAGCGCAGTTGTTTAGTAATTTGAAACAAGCCCTTCTCGACGAGGGGAGAAAGGATGTTGTGATAAGTTTGGGTCTTTAGATTGACAGGCTCAGGAAAACTCCGTTAGTCGGGTTGCGCTAAAGAGACATTCGAGAGCTATTCGATACTGATGGCTGCTAAGATTGATGTATTAGTATTCTGGGGCTTATTCTTGTTTATCCAGCGTTCAAATTGTAGGACTTGTTTGACAACGTTGCAAATTACTTGGGAGAAAATCAGAAAGAAAACTAAAAATTGCACAGATCAACCTTCGAAAACTACACTTATACATAATTCCCAAACACGAACTAGATTGAAGTTCACTGAACTGACAGATTTTACAATTGTGTTCATATGCTCAACAAAAAGATGCCAAATCTAGAAACCCGAAAAAAATCCGAAAATGCCAAGAACCCTAACTCCACACATGAAAGAGCAGAAAGAGCTAGCATTACCAGAAACCGAGGCATTCAACTGAGATAACCATAAATCAAAAGAAACCCTAGCAAGATTGTTTATGGATGCCTGTAAGCATAAAAATGGTTGTGACCAATCGCATTCTCATCAGCAGGGGAGCTGTTACCAAGTTCAGGCGAAGCCACAGCCACTTGTTCCGGTTTCTTTGTTTCCTCTGTTCTCTCTGGCACATCAAGAACTTGCACCACAAGTCACCCATTGTGATAAACTTCCAGCAAGGTAACCGACACGCCATTGAGCATCAAGACGTCATTGGACAGGGTGATATTGATCGAAAACCCCACGAGATTCGTCCTCAGAACCGTCCCATCATTCAAGCTCACCAAATCGGTCCACAAAAGCCTGCAGGGTACCACGTGGCGATGGAAGATGGAGGAGTACTCGCTCAAGTTTCCGACCCGGTTCTTAAGAACTTGGTCAAACGGAGAAAGCGCAGTCAGCATCGTCTGGAACTTGAAGAAAGAACCATGAAATTGCAGCTCAAGAAACGACGCCATGACAGAGCACCCTTTGGATTTCAGCGCGGCGGAAGCGTCGTTGAAGGGGACTTTACCGTCTCTGAGCTCCATCCTCTGATCTGGGTTCTCCTTGGGGGCCAAGCAACGGAGGTTCTTGGGGGTGTAGCTTCGAATCGGACCCGAAATCTGAAAGTACGGATCCAAGAACCTGTTGATTCCAAAAATGATCAGCGACCCATCGTCGAAAATTGGGGAAGCAGTGACGCTAACGTTGTTGAGCGAGAAGTGATAGTCTGACGGCATAGTGGTGACGGTGAGAGTGCGGTCGAAGAGTAAAGCTGCGATATTGGCGCCGAAAGGGAGGGACTTTAGGGATCGGCGAGAGAAATGGAGGGGGAGGAGGTTCATCGGCGGCTGGCCGGAGTGAGAAAACGCGGCTTCGTTGGGGGCGAAGATGGTGACGGAAGGAGAGCGGGAATGGAGGAGGGTGCGAAGGCGAGGTCGAGGGGGTGTAGCCCGAATCCGAGAGGATTTCGACGGCGTTGGCGAGGGTTTGGGTGTGGAGGGCGGAGGAGAATTTGTAAGGGTGTTTTTGGCGGGTTAAGTTGGGACACGTGGAGGTGTGGGATTTGTTGAGGAAGGTGGGAGTCGAAAAGTTAGTTAAGGGCGTAGGGAGTTTGTTTTGTGGATTAATTGATAAGTAATGGGCCGAGACCAAAAAAGAGCCCAAACAAGAGTTCAGGCCGAAACCAGAAACAAACCAAAAGAAACTCTGAGAGGTCTATTGCCACTGTCCCTACTACAATGCATCTCGACCAGCACGATCCCACGCCCACAATCAGATCGCCGATTGCATCATCCAGCAACGAGCGACTCGCGGATCGCAGCCACAACGTAAAAAAACCAGTCACCAAGTGAAAGAAGCCTATGGGAGTCCACGAGCAACGTTGGCAAAAAGGCAGTCAGAGAGAAAGCGGTGGTGTTGTGAACACCCTAGTCGGTGGGGACATTAGAACTCTATACACCTTCTCAATGTAACCACAACAAAGCGCGGTATGGAGTGACTGCATATCAAAGTGGAGAAGGTCTAGGAGGAGGGACGCCGATGTGGTGTGCAAACAAGCCAAAACGGGATTGAGAACACAGGAAAAAGCAGCATAAGGAAAGAAAGGGGAATTTTATGGATTAGGACAGTTCTCATATTAGTTGATATTACTTTGAGATTGGGTGGGATCAAAACATAAAGGATCTCGTATTTTTAGGAGAGTTTTCTTAATAATGGTGTTAAGTCGGTCAGTGGCACAGTTGGAATTTTTAAATAATGGAGTCATGATTTCGACCATAAAACTTCATTGGACCATTTCGTCAAGCATCTGGTGTAGGAACATGTTGATTCCTGTCAACATCTAATGAAGGCTTATGCCAACATATGTTAACAATAACTATGATATGTAGAGGCTTGTCAAGGGTGGATACAGGAAACTGTAGCGTAATGTTGAAGACTGTCAAGGCTTGTTAACTAAGGCATTTCATCGAGCATTTGGTGCAGACAATAGAGTCGTACACAAGAAGAGAGAAAACGAAGACAAGGATGATAAAAAAAAATAGAAGAGGAACTATGAGGAGGAAGTTCTAATTTAGTTTTCCCTAGCTATTTATTGGGTCAAATACAACACCATTCAAAACTACAAATACTCATAGGTTTTGGAAGTTGCAAGTGGCCCTTTACCACAGTGGTGGAAAGGTGTTGAGCCCTTGCATAACGACGTAGGTTCGAACCCTGTCGGTGACTAATCTAACAAATCTATCGTTTGACAAAAAAAAAAAATTTGGAAGTTGTTGGGGCCATCAACAACCAATGATCTCGTGTTGGTTCTACCATTGAAGTCGGTGAGAACAAAAAAAAAGAGAGAAAATTTTGTATTTTTGTGAGAGATGTTTACGGATGGGGTGGTCCGAATGCCCCGATTTTGAAGGAAAATTTGTCTTCATCGATCAATAATGCACGCAATTGCTTAGAAGCCACTTTAAAGAATGAAATAAATGAACATTTGATGGAAATTTCTTGAGTAGAAAATCTCTAGGACTCTATATATAGCTGCTGAGCGCCAAGCATTCGAAAACAAAGGAAAGGAGACAATTTGAATATCGTTATTGCCACGTATCTCTTGTTTTCAGCCTTCACTTACATAATAAAATGGTTTGATGTGTACTTAAATCTACTTAATGAGGTGATTAGCCTGTTTAATTCGATGGTCGCACAAGCAACAAATTATTTTATTTCACTCGCTATATGTTGACTTCCCGAGGTAGACCCATCTCATATATTTATCTATCCATCATGCAGTTTTCTTCCTTAAATACAGATTCAAAATTAGCTTGAGTGTCTCTCACGGTCATATATGTTACATGCATAATGTAATTGGTGAATAATTCAACGCAATCGTTCTTAGAATATGGCATTTCGATATTGTCATGGGGCATCAAATTTGAAATTTAGGATGCAAGGGTGAATTTTGTTAACTAATTAGTTACAAGCCTCTTTCGATAATGTCATTTAATTCAGTGTATTGTGTATGTTATATCTATAATGTAATGGGCAACTAATTCAACATTCTAAGGTTATATTTGTATCCAACACCTTATAAAAATAATTGATTACGTAGTTTTCATCTTCAACCCATCTGATTAAGAAATTAGTAACGGGAATTTGTATGGTTGTGTGTGTCCTAAGTATGACTAACCTTATAATTAATCCTGCTACACTCACAATATATTTACTGATACACAAAAATACACACTCAAATATATATATATATATATATATATATATATATATATAAACAGGAAAAATATACTTGGAGCTTGAGGTGATCAGCATCTTATATATTATGGGCAGGGAGGTTGTCACTTTGATCATGTGATGATCTCACCTGTATCAGATGAAAACGAGTGCTCATCTAGTTAAAGTTTCTTGTACGAAAGATCAAACATTTTTTTACAAAATACACACACACACAATGACGGATGTACATTGGGACTAATGTAGTGTAGAAGGATCATTCAGAGTACATAAAATATACATGTGAAGGTCTTCCGAGGATCATTCGAATGATGGCAACAAGTCCACCACGTGTTCGAGGGAAAAACGTAGACCTTTAAATATTGGAACGTCCTAATGTTCGAATCCTGGATTAACCAATATATATAGGTGAACTGCTAATTTAGTCCCTAAATTATCACTTGAGTGAAAATTAGGTCTCTAAACTAATTTTTTTTTCTTCAGAAAAATCAGTCATTGAATTATAAAAATCTACCAATTACATCCCTAATATTAGATTCGAATATACCATATTCAATTTTTTGTCAATTTAAGTCACGTTACTTGTATATGATACACATTAGAGGTTCAGAGACTTAATTTTTATTGAGGTGATAGTTGAATCGGCACTTCACCCTATAATATATATATATATATATATAAATAACTTATAACATTGTATGTACGTTACATAAAGAGTATAATTCTCTCTCATCCTAATCTCATCCATTTCTCTCCCTTCCTCTCACACTTTACTTTTTATCTTATTATCTCTATAAAAAATTAATATAAAATGTTAATATGACTTTAGCGTAAGTATTCAAGTAGAAGGGGAAGGAATGAGAGAGATTAATGGCTGCTTTGGTATTGTTGTGCTTTAAAGAAAAACAGCTTTTGCTGTGTTGTGCGAATAAACAGTTGTGAAATAAAGTAATAGAGTGTTTGGTAATTTTTTTTTGTAAAAGTGCTTTTGAAAAAAAAAAAAAAAACAGTATTATAATATTTGATAAACTTTTATGTAAAACAGATGTGAAAAAAAACTGGTTTTTCAAAGTTGGGTTTTGCATCTGTTTTTGGCTTTTTTTTTCACCCAAAACTATGAAAAAAAACTGAAACTGAATGTTTACCAAACATAAAAAAGCTCCCAGCTTTTTTTTGATAACCACTTTTTTTCAAAATCACCTCAGTACCAAACTAGTACTAAAATGGGAGATAAATTCTTCTCCGTTTCATGATGACAGTAGCGGTCTAGGGATCGAGGCGCGTACAAGGACGTTTACCAAAAGTCCAACTAACCCATCACCTCAATATTCAATCATGCATCACTTCCGGTTTGCATTGGCCGTACGTTGTTTCCAGTGAATTTCCAACATCTGGTCCCATGTTTTAATTTCAAAATTACAATTTTTTTGCAAGAGATTCCAGAAGTTGTTCAAAGGACTCTTATTTTGTACTATATTTTGTTGTTAGTGTTGTCACGATGATGGCAGTCGATCCTTCAAAAATCGAACAGCAAGATAACTTGCTTTTTTATTGTCAAAGATAACTTGCTCAAATTAACGATTCTTTTGCACCAAAATTAATAATTTTAGTCAATCTAAAGCACGGAGTTCATAGATTGTCGTGGCCGCGTAACCATAAGTTGGTAAGACTTTATCTCTTCATGTTATAATTACACGGTTTAAAGCAACTTACACGCCCATGAATCCTTAATTTCGAATTTTACTTCTCTAGCTAAATATCGCTTGCTTGCGTACCTAAAAAGTTGGAGAAATAAGAAACCAACATGCAAAGTCAGGATCAAATTGAAGAAAGAATCAACATTCTTGGGCTACCACCTACATAATAATTGAGCAGCTAGCTTTTTATTTCCCTACTCGTTTTCATGCTTGTGTACCATTATATAATATATACACTTTTGTTCTTCTTATTGTTATACTAAAAGTAATGGAATAAAAGACAACCGATCATGAAAAATATGTAAGCAAATATTTCCTCAATAATGCATGTAAATTTGGAAATTTTAAAGAATCCCTTGCTAGGTAGGGTTTCCATCGTGCCAACAATCATCACTACATGTTGAGTTGACTCATGCCACTCACTCGACTGCATGACCCCGAGCTAATCAGGTTCCCCGGTTTGCTAAGGTCAGAGAAATCGTGTATCGTACGCAACCTTACTCTTGTTTAGAAAATAGATTGTTTTTACGACTCCCTTTGCTTTGCAAAGAGCCTTACCCTTTCCGATGCCACTCATTCGACTTCATAATTTCTGAAAACGACATGCATGTATACATACATGAATTATGGAGCTGGAAGTCTGCAAACCATGAAAATTTTGAATTTCAGAAAAACAAAAAAGAAGACCATGAAAATCTCCCCGAGTGGATGTGATATAAGCATACATTTGGCTAGCGATGTCTCACCTAAACTCTTGAATAATTGGACCCGTCCCATAAATTCTTTTGTTTTGATCGGCTCGTTCTCAAGAACCATACATATTTTAGATTTTTGCATGACATTTATTATTGCATGTTCGTTCTCTCACACTCAGCTTCCATTATTGCGTTTTTCGTCTTTGTGGAAGATATGTATTGACCTCAGTTGTTTTACGTACTTGTGGTTTAGAGGTTTAAACTTTTATTTGAATAATATCTTTATGAAGAACTTGGCATTAATTAATTAGCAATAAGGAGAGTAATCCAAACTCTTATAAGCCTTGTAATGTTTCTCGTTTCGCTATTGTAAGATTCTTTTACCTTTACATCCTCACACTCATCCTTGTGTGTGGCAAATTTTCAAGCCAAATACGTGGACAACACAAATTAGATGACATTGAACACGTGTATCTCGTTGGCCTTCACATGTGAACCAGCATGCTCTGATACTATGACGAAATTGGTGTTCCATTATAAAATCAAGCAATATGAGAAGTTGCCCAACCTCTTACAAGCCCTTATCATATTTCTCTTATCGTCAAATATAACTTTTTTACCTTTACATCTCACACTTTATATTAACTACGTGATTCATTCAAAATTCTAGAATTAGCCGCGCCTTGTATGATTTGAGAAAAAAGGTGGATGATGTCCAGCAATTAACACTGGTTTCATCCTAGCAAATGATTCAAGACAGAGGGGCTCCAGATCATTTAATTTTTTATTCTTTGAAAACTCTTTTAGTGTCAGTGAGAACCGTCGCCATCTTACAGCAAACATCTGCAACAGGTTCATCAATAATCACCTCCATACCCTTCCCCCCACCCCTAACACCAACACCCCACAAGAAAAACGAAAAGGAAAGAGCGTGTATGTGTGTGAATTTGTTTTATAAAAAAAAAATAAAGAGTCGGCCAGAAACAAGGCCAACAAAACATGTGCTTTGAGTCTCATTTTGAACTACTCGTATTTTCTTCGTATATTTATTTTATGTATATATTAAACTTTTCAGCAAAAGAGAATTAAAAAAAATAATAATAATTACTTATTCTCCTACATATACATAATGTGCCTTAAATTCATTTTGTTGTATAATTTCACTAGTTTATGAAAAAAATTATATTAAAATACTGAATTAAGAACGTCTCGTTGCATCTTTTTTCATAGGTCTCCCTTTTTTCATAAGTCTCCTTTTGCATTGGGACTATTTTGTTCTGATTATTTAAATTGGATGCGCGTAAACCAAGTTCATGGTGGACATAAACATCAGTAATAAATTAATTGCCACATTTTCAAACCTTCTTTTGTCAACATTTATGCATGATTTGGCTGTAACTTTCGTTTTTGGAGGCATACACTGTCTAGTAGGCCATTGAACAGAACAATCCCTTTTCTTTGGGCTCAAGAAAACAGCAAGACGACAGCCTCCAATTAAGCTGTCAAACATATACAAACCATCGAGGTTTGCTTCCTTCCAGATATCTCCCTTTCATTTTTATCTTTTTCCTGTTTTTTAAATTAATAAAAAAGTTGCTAATTTGATTTTTCTTTTTATTTTAGGTGGTGCTATTCATACATCCATTTTTATCTCTCACATATTCTTCTCAATTTTCGGTATTCAGAACGAATGAGTTAAAGAATATCAATTGATAAAAATTAGTAATAATGTATGAGAAGTTAAAATAAGTGTGTGAATAGTAGTATACTTTATTTTTGTTTTAATTTTTGCCAAGCTGTTGGGCATGAGCGCGTGATATCTTGAAGAATAGCAGGAATTGAGGACGCATGTCACTATCTTTTGCACTACCTTTTGGTTAAGCTCAACTTGCACCGCCCATGAGCCTTAAAACTCATGTTTGAGTTTTGAGGGAAAGTGAGACTCAAATTTCAGTTTTAATATGAGATTTAAGTTGAAATTTTTTTATTCAACCAAAGAAAATAAGATTAAACTTTGAGTCCAATAATCTCCAATACACATAACTAAATTATTAAAATTCATATATGAATTTTGAGTCCAATGTTTTCTTATCGATGCAAAGACTCAAAAATGAGTTTTAAATCTTTGCATTATTAGATGAGGACCAAGTCACACTACATTCTGATTATAAATATCTTTGTTCTCGCCCCAAACACACTGCCTTTGCAGCAACACATTCCCTTTCCCTCTCTCTCCTCTCTCTCCTCTCTTCCCCCCCTACCCCTCTCTCTCTCTCTCTCTCTCTCTCTCTCTCACTAGCAAAAAAAAAAACTCAGATCAGAATTATCAGAGTGGAGAGAAATGGGTGCTCTGGATGCTCTTTCAGACTATTTCACAATCTCAAGACCAAGAAAGAAACGAAAGCCAATGCAGGTATACTATACATCATCAAAACCTTCAAAACCAATACAAAATCTCAGTTTGGCTTGTGATATTCTGCTCCATGTAGTAGTTTGCATGTGCCTTAATCTCTTCTGATTAAGTTTTTCCATGGCTAAACACGTAACTAATCACATCTCTCTGCTCTTAATGTTGTTTAATTTTGCAGACGGTTGAAATCAAGGTGAAAATGGACTGTGATGGCTGTGAAAGGAGAGTCAAAAATGCTGTGTCTAACATGAAAGGTTCGAACTTCTCTTTCTCTATACATGTTATTTACCCATACTTAACCCTAACTGCAGCATGACTAGCTAGGTACTTAATTAGGAACCCATGATTAATTTTTTATGATAAGAAAGAAAAAGGAAGCATATATACATGCATGTGATGATCATCAAAGGCTGGACACCCAGAGTTTCTGAGCATCCTCGTAAAGCAAAAGTCTTCTGCAACTGACAGAAAAATTTACTTTGACTCTCTTCTCCAGTACTCAAACATCTGACATAATAATTGAATCTTACCTTTAATATGTGGGACGGGACCCTTGTTAGTTAAACCTAGTTAGATTAATTAAATACAATATTAACGTGTTATTATGCATAAATTCAGGCGCTAAGCAAGTGGAGGTGAACAGAAAGCAGAGCAGGGTGACCGTGACGGGATACGTGGAGCCAAACAAGGTGTTAAAGAAAGTGAAGAGCACAGGGAAGAAGGCAGAGATTTGGCCATACGTGCCTTACAACTTGGTGGCATATCCTTATGTCGCCGGAGCTTATGACAAGAAGGCTCCCTCCGGCTACGTGAGGAACGTGACTCAGGCACTTCCGGGCCCGAATGCGCCGGACGACAAGTATACCTCTATGTTTAGCGACGAAAATCCACATGCTTGTTCTATCATGTGAAGTGATTTAGAAGTAATTAAGAAGGGTTGAAATTCACTGGCTTAATTAGATTAGACTACAGTTAGTAAATTATTGTTGTATGCGGACTATGATCGATTTATGCCACGTTGTGCTTTGAGTTTTGTTTGTATTTAGGTTGATTTGTGTTGTTTAATTTTCTCCTTGATGTTTAGGGTTGTACGTACTTAATTTGATGATGATCATTTTCGGTAAACTTTTTGAGTGTTCTCATGTTATCACGTAAAATTATTATGATCGGTGCTCTTCACACACTCATTTTTACTTCTTACACACTCCTTTCAATTCTTTGTTTTCAAACCGAATGAATTGGAAAAAATATCTTTGAAATGGAGGAATTCTAGAATGTGACCTTTCAGATCATTGTCCATGCGGAACTAGTCACGCCAATAGAGAGCCTGTTGTATATTACCCACCCTAAGTTCACCCTATTTGATGTCAAATACGGAAGGGAATACAAAAAAAAAAAACTCATCTTACAAATAAGGTGATCAGGTCATTGTATGCAAATTTTCTCCATATTATTGTCCTTCCTTGCTCATTAAATATTAGATTAGGTATGTTTTGTAACACTAAAAGGGTAAAATAATACCCAATTAACAATATAAAATCAAATCATTCGACGTATGTTTGCAAATGAAACAATTAAACAATCAAATCACTGTCTCTTAGATATGTGCAATAGAGTGGCGGAATCATCAAGCCTTTTTGTGAAATTTTTGAAAATATTCTTTATGATTATATTTGATTATTTATACACTGATGTTGCATTTGTGCCCTACCAACACCAATCAACCATCCATTTTAAATTGTTTTATATCCAGCACTTCCATTGAAGATGGAAGAAAGATATCTCGGGACTTTTCATCCTCTTCGTTGGGAACTTTGGGATAAGGACCATAAGGTACAAGCGCTCCATACGCAGAACAAACTTCTCCTACATTTGGCATTATTAGACAAAAATATATTGGCAAGAATTTGATCAAAGATTCATAATATAATATAGTTTTTTAGTCAAAATAGTTCATGAGATTAATATAATTCTTTACTTTGGTCCTTAATATTAAAAATTGATAGAAGTGGTTCCTGAGTTTGTCTACCGTAAATTATTTTGATCTTTTCGTGAAAAATCTTCATTAAATAGAAAAGCAAGTAAATAGGTTAATTCGACAAAAATACCTTTAATTTTATACTAGTCACCATAAGCGTTCTAGATCTAGCTTCGTTATAATTATAGCAAAAACAGAATACGTACCGCATATACTACTCATATATTCAACAAATGATATATTGATCAATATATGTTTGATATATGAGTGACCAATCGATTGCTATATGTCTCAATTTTGCTACAGTACATCGAGATATCTTTTAAAATTTGGTCGTATATATGTGGATACATGTCCAGTAAATCATACTATCCTAAGCTTCTGGGTAGTTTCCACGTGTAACATGTAATCGCACTTAGCATATCTGTCGTCCACTTAAAAGTTTTGATCCGAATTAAGAGTAAGATTTTATAAGAGTTGCCTCTTGTAAAATCACAACTCAAAAAGAGCACTGAAAGGATAAGCTCCATGTAACTTTCACTACTCCACCTACTCTGATCAGAATTCATATACAACAATAAAAAGAATTGAGAAGATAAGCCTTCATGTAACTTTCACCCCCAAAATATATGCTTATGCTGCATGCATGAACCAATATGTTATTATATATAAAAATATACTCACTTTTTTGGGTCATACCAGATATGTATTTGGAACATAACAGATTTAGAAAGAACCAATAGTATTGTGATTTCGAAACCAATCTTGTGATTATATTAGTTATTCCTAAAATACGAAATCAACATGATTGATCCTGTCAAAATGATAATTAATATTGTGTACCTACGTACCATCTTTCGTTTGAGAACATTTATATGCACTCGTTGCATGCAACATCTTTATAGTGTATATAATCATGGGCAGCTCATATACAATGTCGCAGAACGTGAGAGAGATGTTGCATGCAACTGCAACAAATGCGTGCGCGAGGTTTCTCTGCTTTCGTTTACTGTACGTGTTCTTCAAAAGTGTACCGTCACCATCAGATGAAAAAAAAATATGCTTCTCGGAAACTTACAACTTTGCTCGGTTTAAGGGCAAATACTTGATGCTCTTGAATCAATTAGTTCCTTTTTAAAAGTTTAAACGATGTTTATGGTGGATACTTCATGCTTGGTCAAGATGCAGGCTCTTTGGCATGTTATTTTGGTTGAAAAAAAGAATATCGATCACAAAGTAAAAAAGGTAAGGGAGATTCCTTGCGTTAGTCAGCTTCTTCGTCTTTGGATTTTGGAAGTTTGAATTCAAAAAAAAAAAAAAGGTACTTCATATACACTTGTACAAGATGTTCACTTCATTTATGAATATTCTTTGAAGAATGGACCTGAACACGATATCGTTTTTAAGCTTTGCCATCTTGACTTCCTAGCTTTGTTTCTTAATTATAAGTTGTAAGCCAAAAAAGGGACTTTTTCAAAAGTAGGACTCTCTGTCACCTCACAGTTTAACGTCGATTTTCGTGCTAACATTTATGCCAAAAATATGAAGTGACAGAGAATTCATGAAGAGTCTAACTATTAAGAGAGTCTTCTTAACATTTCTCTAATCTCTATGGTTTGAGCTAATTAAATTCCACTATTTTATGCCCCCATTGTTGCAATTTAACTCCCGTTGTAGTTTACTCATTGTTGCAAGTCAAATACAAAGTTAGGTTTGCCATTTTTTCTCGAGTTACATACGTAAAGGTAAATTAGACGTTTTTGAGGTGTAAAAACATCATATGCATGCCTGGACCTCAAAGTGCTGAATCCGTAGAAATTATGGCGGAGTTCAACCTGTTTTGAAATTATAACAATTAGTAAGCTACAACGATTAATTGCACCTAAACTACAACCATAATAAAACTTGGGCCTAAATCCGAGGTTCGTTTATCTTATGGCCAAGAGTAACCCGTAATAAATCTGGGCCGTTAGCATGGGCCCAAGAAAAAGAAGAAGAAAAAAGGTGGTCGAATGGGACCTCTAAATCGGTGTTTTAGGCATCACCGATAGAGATCCTAAATGGAGTCCCAACAATCGTGTAGTTTCTAAATATATGGACAAAAGGCTCTCAATAGGCCGGAATTGAATATCTCAAAGTATCTCAACATATAGAGACTCAAAGAGTGGACCTCTTATTAACCACATGAGACAACTTCTCATTTAATTTTCTCCTGTAGCTTTTTTTTTTTTTTTTTTTCCTTCTCTTGAAAATTAAATGTTTATTTTTATCAATGGTCATAATACTCCAACAAAATAAACAATAATTTTTTAATATTTTAATCCTTACATTTAGGGATTATAATATAAGGATTTCTTATTGCGAACAATATTCTTGATGTTGGTAGTGGGAGTTCCTAAGTATGAACTCCCATTAGAGATGCTCTTAGCGTCTATGATAGTGTATTGCATCGAAAAATGGGTACGAACAAGCACAACGACCTAACAATAGAAAATTTTTCTTATATAATAACATATAACGTACTGTTATGTATTCTGGACACAACGAAAATTTCTGTTAACAATTGCCCACGCACAAACGTTCTTTCAATTTGCTGACCGGTCCTTGAACCCTATTTATCGATGAATTTGCCTATTCGATTCGTAAAAGTTGCTCGGGACCAAAATATAGGGCGTGGAATTGAATGTGGAGGCAATGAGAGCCCTTACTTTCCTTCTTGCACAAGAATAGTAGAATACACACCTTTCACCTTTGTCTGATTGCGTGCTACTCTCTCTGTCTGGTTTAAAGCAACTTCAGGACTTTGAAAAATTGCTCAGAAATGGATAAAATATGACCAAGTGAGTTGGGAATTTGTGAACCATTTAAAGGGTAACAAAGTGAACTTTCCCTTTGTCTTTTAGGAACTCGAATATTCTTTTAAAGCCTCTATATGAGTCATTGACGTTGGTAGTGGGAGTTCCTAAGTATGAACTCTCATTAGAGATGTTCTTAGCGTCTATGATAGTGTATTGCATCGAAAAATGTGTAGGAACAAGCACAACGACCTAACAATAAAAAAAATTTCTTATATAATAACATATAACGTAGTGTTATGTATTCTGGACATAATGAAAATTTTTGTTAGCAATTGCCCACGCACAAACGTTCTTTCAATTTGCTCACCGGTCCTTGAACCCTATTTATCGATGAATTTGCTTATTCGATTCGTAACAGTTGCTCGGGACCAAAATACAGGGCGTGGAATTGAATGTGGAGGCAATGAGAGCCCTTACTTTCCTTCTTGCACAAGAATAGTAGAGTACACACCTTTCACCTTTGTCTGATTGCGTGCTGCTCTCTCTGTCTGGTTTAAAGCAACTTCAGGACTTTGAAAAATTGCTCAGAAATGGATAAAATATGACCAAGTGAGTTGGGAATTTGTGAACCATCTAAAGGGTAACAAAGTGAACTTTCCCTTTGTCTTTTCGGTTTTTTTCATTGCAATCCCTAGATACATGCTCTATTTTAGCGACTTCTTCAGACTAAACCCTAAAGCATCTTCAAAGAAAATATCAAATCAGTAATAACAAGAATAAAAAACAACGCAAATGTTTTTTAATCGATGTGCCAATTCTTATGTGGCATGACATGGAATGGCTGTAAGAGAAGATGCTGTCAAATTTGACAACTCCTTCAAATCTATTTTTAATTATTTAAAATCAAGATTTGTTCCGCAGAACGCCAGGAGTCTTGACAATTTCTCCATTACCACTGCATATCAGCCAAAAAGAAAACTAATCACAAAGTACTAAAAACCATCAAACTGAAGATTAGAATACATCTTGCTGGAAGGAGCTCCTAATCGAACAAGCTGAATCCCATATCGTCATCACTCACTTCCTTGGGTTCTTCCTTCTTCTACTATGCTGCAAGAGCAGCGGTAGCAGGGGCAGCCCCACCGACACCTGAACCAGCAACGGCAACAGCAGCATTGCGGCTGCAAAACCTCAACACTTTACCATTTTTATTATGGGTGGTAGAGAGGTGAGGGAGACAAGAGGAATGATGGGTGGTAGAGAGCTGCGCGACTGCAAACCTCAACACTATCGTCTAGGGTTTTAATCTATTTTTAGTTATGAATAAATACTTTTCTTCATTATTAATTATTTTTTTGTTTTAAAAATAATTATAAAAAGTAATAATATAATAAATAATAGTTTAAATTTGACATAGCGGGTGGTGAACAAAATTAATAAAAAGATCAAAATGCCACATCAGCCTTCAAATTTAAATTTCATGTTTAAAATTTAACATATCATTTGGAGATGGTCTTAGACTTCTATGCAGTTAAAATAATAATTAATATTGAAAAATAATTATTAATAATTAACAATTCTTAAAATATAACCTAGTGACAGGTCATAACAACCTCAGCATAAACATCATGCGGTTTAGAAATGTGGTATAATTTAACTGTTTCTTTAGCATTACTCGTTTTCACCAAAAATATGCTAAGCGATCATTTTTTTTAAATTATATTTTGTAAATAACATAAGGTAACGGTTGATTGTGGACTCATTGTTTCATGATTTAAAAGAAGCAATTCGATCACCAATTACTAAATCAAGTGATTTATAAAATTAAAAAAATTTCTTTAGCTTCACCATTTACAATAATGTGATGAGTTCTTAAAGTCTTATTCAATTTTTGCCTTCCTTTGGCTAACTACCCTTGTCCCTAGGAGTTAGGACCACTGTTATTGGAGCTCTCACAATGTTGTCAATGAGGGAAAAAATTACTTTGATTTATGAATGCACTTCAATTACAAGAGTAAAGAGTCCAACTAACCCTAACTACATCTACTGTAGCCTTTATTACATTCTTAACATTTTCTTGCTTTGAGAAATGGAACAGTAAAAGTACCGACATTTCAAATTTATCACGCATTGTTACGTGTTTTGATTTTTCATATAAAGTCACATAATTTATTTGAAATATTATTATTTTAATATTCTCGTTTCATATAGATTATTCCTTTTTTCTAAGTTTAAAATGTAAATTCCATTCAATAATTCGTTTGATTTTCATATTTAGATTGCATGATTTCATTTGTTTGCTTGTTTCTTGGAATAAATTCCATTATTTACACCTATTTGATATTTAAAGGCTATACACCGTATGGGTTGAAGCACAAAAGTAGAAAATGTGAGGGAAACTTTCGGAAATAATGGTAAATGCGGGGATCCAAAAGTGAAAAACAACTACGGTCCAACCCATTCCTCGTAACTGAAACCCTATTTGTCTTGCACCCACGGTTCACCAACTCTGACCCCATATCCTCCCCACTCACCGGGATACGTGACCAACGGTTCAATTTTTTTTTTCAATATTTACTATTGGTGCCCTGTTTCTTATTATTTTTACACAATTTCTCACACTATTTTTCAATTTCTCAGTGCGGTACTGTAACATGGGCCGGGCCGAAAACAATTCATCACGTTACTATTATCGATGACTAGACTTGAATTTAAAATATTCTTATCTATGAGTAAAAATAAATATTATTATACTTTTTACTAATATAAATGAAAATAAATATAATTTAATTATAATTTTAAAATTAATATTTTATACTAAATAAGGGAAAGAGGGTCGAACTCAAATAGAAAAGCTTTATCATAATAATTCATCGCTGACAACTTAATTTAAATTAAAACATATGTCCTTTTAGAACCAAGTTTGGACATATGTGTTTTCTTCCTTACAAAGCCCGATGGGACTTGGAATGCATTATTTATTGTACCACAATTAAAATACAAATATAGATGTATTGTTATTTCACAACGGTAATGCTCTCTTTGAATAAAAATAATCACGAGAATGGAGGTACATGTAACATCAAAGAAATCCTCTTTGGATTTTTTCCACCTAATCCATCAAGGTTATAAATTTGGGCACTTAAAATTTTATCTAACGGCTAAAGTTAATAACTTTTTTATGAGGCCCTTTGTTTTTAGCCGTTGGATCAAATTTAAGAGTTCGAATTTGTGAACTTGTAGGATTAGGTGGAAGGGATCTGGAGATGATCCATTTCCCATGTAACGAAGGAGAAATTTTAGTATGCCTGATGCATGGTCATTTTTTCCTATAATTATTTTCGTTATTCTCTCAGGTCGTTTCCTCGGTGATTGTTGAACCATGTTCCGAAGAATGGTAATTATGTGGCACATCGACTAGTTTGAATGGGTGTGGGTAGTACTGAGTCGGTTTTATGGTTTGAAGACCCATTCTTCGGCACATTGACTAGCTTGAATGGGTGTGGGTAATAGTGAGTCGGTTTTATGGTTTAAAGACCCCTTGATTTGATTAGGGATGTATTGATTGAAGAAAGTATGTAATTTTGCTTTATTGTCATTTGAGGATAGTTTCTCTATCATGCGGGAAGCTCTTTTCTCTTCGATTGGGTTGAAAGTTTCGACAAAGTTTTATTGAGGCCCATTAAGCACACTATCCTCGGTTTGTACATATTTGAATTGTTTTCAATGAATATTGTACTTCATTTAAAAAAAAAAACAAAATTGAGATTTCAGCTAAGCCACATAATAAATAGTCTAATTTGGTATCGAATTCATTATTCATAAGATTCGAACCTAAGACCTCTCATTTTCAAATGAAGAGAAATATCATCAGATCATAATACTTGATGACATTTTAAAAGTACTTTTAAACTTAGGTAAGATTTTTTCTTTAAATTTTAAATTAATTATATTATTACATTTTGTGTATCAGATCGTATTCCTAACTTCTGATGACAAGGAGAGCGAGAGAAAGAAAGAAAGAAGTATAGAAATTCAGTCTGTCTAGTCGTTGTTCTTGTACTTTTTTTAAATTTCTTTGCTTTTCTTGTCCAGTATTTAACGTTGGATCACATCATCTCAACATTCAGGCTTTTCTCTTCTTTTTCTTTTGTGTACTCTCATTGTTTTTCTCAAATAAAATATTGAGCTTCTACCCTCTGGTGACAAGACCCATGTGCTTTTCTTTTGTTTGCTTTTGAGGAGAAATAAAAAATTAAACATAAATAAATAAAGAAGCATCTCTTTCTCTCTACTTCCAGTCTTCTACTAAAAGTTGCAGGAAACCCAAAAAAAAAGAAAAACATACTTTTTATGTTTTATTTTGGTCAATACACGCCCAACCTTTTCAATTACACTGCCACTTCAAACCACCCAAGCTCCCAACACCTCAAAGAGTGAGAAGAAAGAGTGAGAAAGTGAACTTTCTTACCATCCAAACAGAGTTTTGAAGAAATGACCAAAGACGATGACTTTAAGCTCCTCAAAATCCAGGTGCTTTTCTATTAACCCACATTCTTTCCTTCACTCTCTCTCTTTTTTTTTTCCCTAAATATTATTATTTTTATTCAGTCAACATGTTGGTCTTTTTCTGAAGGATCTTTGTTTTTGTTGTTTGGTTTTTTATTCTTTTTGTTGTTGCATTTTTACAGACTTGTATTCTCAAAGTGAACATTCACTGTGATGGTTGTAAGCAGAAAGTCAAGAAACTCCTTCAGAGAATTGAAGGTACTCACTTTTTGTAGTGTTCTTGTATTTTAATTGATGACTAACTTACTACCACTTTTCTCTTGCTAAAAGCATATTATTGTAAGACTTGTTTGGTTACTGAGAAAAGTACGCTAGAAAAAAGGGTAAAATTAAGTAAAAAGATTTTACCTTTGATGAATTTAGGAGTAATTTTTGCATAAAATTCTCACTCATTCTTCAAGATATGATTGAAAATTTTCACCCATTTCTGTTTAAAGTTTACCGTTATGTGCATTTCTTATTCAGTTTTCTTCCTTTTTTTGAAACCCAATTCTCCTACAGGTGTTTACCAAGTGAAAATAGATTCTGATCAGCAGAGAGTCACAGTTTCTGGAACTGTGGATTCTGCAACTTTGATCAAGAAACTGCTCAGAGCTGGGAAACATGCTGAGATCTGGTCCCAGAAATCTAATAACCAAAGCCAGAAGGGAAACAACAACAACAACAACTGCATCAGAGATGACAAGACCAAGAACATCAACAACAACGAAGGGCAGAAACAGGGCATCCTCAAGAACTTCGAAGCCTTCAAAAACCAGCAAAAGTTTCCGTCCTTCAGCTCCGAGGAAGATGATGACTTCTTCGACGATGAGGAAGAAAGCGAGGAGGACGAGCTGCGATTTATCCGTGGGATGCTCAGGCAGCAGCAGCAGCAGCAGCAGCAAGCAAATGATGCAAAGAGAAATGCTGGAGTGATCAACGCGGCTGCTGCAGCTCCCAACAATGCGAAGATGATGAACAACAATGTTGGAAGTGTGAATCCCGGGAAGAAAGGTGGGCACCCGAATCAGAACATGAAGGCGAATCCAGGCGGGATTGATCCGAAAACAATGGCCGCCCTGAAGATGAACATCAATAATGGTGAAGCTACAAGAGGAAACATGAATGACCTGAGTGCGATGATGAGTTTAGCCGGTTTTCATGGAAATGGTGGAAATGTTGCTGCAAATGCTGCTGCTTTGGAAGCAAATCCCAACGTTCTTGGAGGGTTTCAGGCACAGGCAAACCCTAATGCAGCAGGTTTCCCAGGTGGTGGATATACCTCGGGGCAAATTGGTCAATACCCATCTTCTATCCTGATGAATCCAAATGGGTACACCCACCCATCACAGATGATGAACATGCAGGCTAGGCAAGCAGCAATGCAGCAACAGCCACAGATGATGTATCATAGGTCTCCCTTGGTTCCTCCTAGTACTGGCTACTACAATTACTATCCTAGCCCCGGCCCTAGCTTTTCCCCTACCGCCGCCGCATACCCCTACGGCGGTGAGCCTGGTTACGGCAGTAATAACACTGCTGCTCACATGTTCAGTGATGAGAACACCAGCAGCTGTTCAATCAGTGTAATTTCATCATCTAGGAAAAAACAAATGTGTAGAGGAGTAGGGGGAGGGGAGAGTGAACTTCTCTGTTTTATTGGTGGGGTTTTTTGGACGACGAGTCGTTTGTTGGACTGAATCTAATCACTTATCTGTGTAATGTAATCTGTAGTTCTTGGGGTAATGTTTCCCCTTCTTGTTTCAGGACTGAGTTTAATCCAACCATCCTAGTAAATAATCTGCTTTGTTCTTGTATTTTCGTCTTTGTAGTTACATTTCTTTTTCAAACAAGATGTGTACGAAAATAGGAGGTCGGGTACAATACATCTCACTCAGTAGTACGGGTTTTATGCTAAATATAACAGTTGCAAGATCCCTTAGATTGTTTGATGCAAGGTCTAAATAGTTAATTTTCCGGATCACATAGTGGTGCATATCATGGATGAATGCAAAAATAGAAAAATTAATTGAGGGATTTGTCTAAAATTAGAACGTAATGAAACTCCAATGAATGATACTCAATATAAAATATTATAGATACGAGAGTAAAAATCCGAGTGAGCAATTGACACTCTCATCGCATTTTGACCTAAATAATCTATTCTTTTGTGAAAGTGATTTACAAACATCGTTCTCTTTCTTTATATACTCTTGCTCACGTTTAGGTCGAAAAATCAAAAGAGAATAATAAGCCAGAAATAAACAAGATTGTCCAAAAATCGTTTCCCTATTTCTAAGTCATCCGAGTTTGGGTTTTTAGGTTACGGTCGATTCGGAAACTGGATAAATTTTACGATGCAATAGGGGGACAAATGTGGCATCGGATGGTGCATTTGTGGTCAGCGGGGAGGACCTGAGGGCATCATGGAATTTGTGCAGGGTTAGGAACAGCTGGCTGACAATGTCCAGTGGTATAAAATGCAAACACAGTATTTGCCACATGAACCAGATTTGCACGCGTATGTCACGTGCGTCTTACTTTTGATGCGTGCAAAACTTGTTAACCAAGAGGACCACAGGGCTTATTTGCAATTCTCACTTGTGGCCTTGTGGGTGGTTGGTGCTCATCTGCAACTTGCGAAGATTTGGAACGTGATCAATGTAAGTCAATACAGAAGTTAGACGTTTCAGTTTACAAGTGTTTTTAGAATAACCAAAAATATTTGTAATAAATTTTAATGTAAATTACATAAAATTACCTTAATTATTGAATCAGTCGCAGTTTCATACTCCTTCTTTAAATTTTTTTAATGTCATACCTCATTTACGAATTTTTTACAATTTTATACCTTCTATCAGTTTTCTGTCAGTTCTTCCGTTAAATAGTAACGTGACTTAATACGAGCCCATTATCTATTAAAAAATTAATAAAATATTAAAAAACTAAAAAAAAAAATCATTTAATAAAACCAAACCCAAACCCAAACCCCACCCCCCCTTCTTCCCCACTCCTGTCCTTCACCACTACGCGGACCGCCCCCCACCCCCCCCCTCCCCCCCCAAAACCCCCCGCGCTCTTCCCCAAACCCAAACCCACCCAAATCCCACACCATCGCTCGACTCCCCCCCTCCCACCCTCCCCGTCTTCCCCAAACCCAAAACCACCAAGATCCCACACCATCGCTCGACTCCCTCTTTCCCACCCTCCTCATATCGTTTAAAGTGAACAATACCGAAAGTTTTTCGTTAAAGTTTTTTTGTTTATTAGATTACAACTTTGGTTGATATTGATGAGACTTCCACCATCATATCATATATATATATATGTTTTTTTTTTTGGCACTAATATTACTCACTGCCGTGAGTGGTAGCAGAAGTGCTTTTACACCCTGGAGGTCCACAACTAGAAGAGGAAGGGCCCCTTGTTAATTTTTCAATTCAACCACTCAAATCATACTTTGCACCACTAAACATATATAAACTTGTGATATATTTGACGGCCAAAGAAAATAATAGAATGTAATGATAAGCGAAATATAATTGTCAGCCAATCCTCAACTCGTGAGTAAGAGCCTAAGACGTCTTAGGGTCAAATTTCTTTTGTGGCAAATTCAATACCAATTTATTCCTCTATCCCCTTATTATAAATATGTTGTTGTATAAAAAAATTAGACATAAATCATGCCTATTGTATCACGGATTGAATATCGATCTCGGATCTATATCCATAATAAGTGGGGTCACAAAACCACTTTAGAGATGAGTTTCCAAACTAGCCTAGTTCAATCCAATGTCCAATTCCCAATCCAAACCAGCCCATCAAACGTGCATTCCCATATCGATTTGGCAACCTAATGCGTCCAAATGCGGATAAAACTCATGTAGCTGCATTCAAACTTCGCCTTATGTAAAGCTATAAGTTTTTTTTTATTTTTTTTATTTTTTAATTTTTTTTTTTTTTTAAGGGAATTGGTGGTTTTATCATGTCAGTCCACTTTTATAGAGATTGAAAAAACTCACATAAGCTTCTCAGTCTCTCCCTTGCCACTATTAAAATATCATGACAAAGTTAAAAGGTGAGCCAAGTATTATCCTAATTCTGTTTATTCCTAGGAGAGAGTTGCATTGCACTATGGTTATTTTCCTTTATTTGCTTTTCAATATATTTGATAAAAAAAAATTTCATCTTTATATAGTAATATATTAACATCCTAATTTTATTTTTCCATGAAAAATAAATTTTAATATCCTAATCGAGATTGTCAACATAAATTCATTAAAATTTTAATATCCTAATCGAGATTGTCAACATAAATTCATTCGGGCCTCTTTGCCTTGGTCCTCGTCGTGATTCATTCATCAAAAAATAACATCATTCATTTAATTACAATATTAATTAAAGAATAAGAACAAAGGATGCAATAAATTTCTGTTCATAAGAAAAAAAATTGTAATACAAATAAAAATATGGTAAATACAGAAATTTCTAACGCCTTCGCGAACACGTCCTTGTGCTTCTTTTTTTTTCTATTTTTTTTTTAATTCTCCGAAAATACTAAACGGAAGTGCTTTATTGACAGCAATTACTTTGTTTATATATACAAGGCCGTGGATTACATTTGTGACAGAAAGAAATGAACACGAAAAGAAATCTATTGCTAAAGTTAAAACTTTTAACTTATTACAGAAGTATCAGATTCAACAACTGAGTTACAAAAAGATGTTGAGCTATGACGGTCTAAGTTAAAATCTCGTTGGTAGATAATCTAACATCTACTCTAACAAAATATATTTTTTGACAAAAAAAAAAAACAATTGAATTATGTGCAAAAAAAAAAAAAAAAGTTTCGTGACAATATTTGATTTGTTGAATCTTGATATTTACTTTATATTTTTATTTATTACTATTACGCAAAGTGTTGACACATTTTTGGTGAATAGATTTGGAAATAAATTTGGTGATTAACAAATAACAAAGTCCATAAAAAGAAATATATTTCTATTTCTATTTATATATTATTTTTACTTGCCGTACAACCTGAATATACAAGAAATATTATCAGACAAAAAAGTATCATCCAAAAGCCAAAATGGCGACCTAAAGAGGAGGAGGGAAAGAACAAACCCAGCAACCTCAAAACTCATTTACAGGTAAACCGTCACAAGATAAAACCATCACCAAAGAGGAAGGAGGCATTGCTGCCCATCTATAAGAGCTCACGCTCGAATTGGCACATAACGCAGAATCCAAAGGGGAAGGAGGGACCTACAGGAAATGCTGCGTATTTTTTATAAGGTGAGGTTAGATAGATCATCTGCCTAAATTATTTTATATACAATGTGATTTGTCGGTTAATGATTAATTTCTTTATTAAATTATTACAGAAAAACGTTGTATCTAGACCTGGGTTAAAAAAAATAATTTCTATTCCACTGAATACTACGGTCTAATGGTATTTTTATTCACTTATAAGTTAGAGATTTTAGGTTTGATTCTCAGCAAAAGCAGATTTGAACCATATTATTGCCAACTCATTATGAGGTTAAACCCACATCCTTCTTTTTAGTGCAGATAATATTGTTTGTTAAAAAAATAAAAAATTTCTTCTTTAACATCATATCCCAACAGATGAAATTAACCAAAGAGAAATAATTAACACGCACCTGTTTTAATTTTGATCGTTGATTTTATTTGGTTTATTTAGTATAATGGCTAAAAATCAAGAAAAACATGTAAGAAACAAAAAATGGTATGTGAAAATCGTATCCCTTGGCCAAATACTTTCCCTTTTTCTTCTTCTTTTTCCATTATATTTCGAGTCCGACGAATCCAACACATCCAAACAAGAAAACGCTGTCCAGCCTTTTAGCCTTTAAAACAACAGTCTCTCTCTCTCTCAACTCTCAACCTCCTCCTTTCCGCAAAACACCTACTCAGATAAATCACTTTTCCAATAAGCACTTATCTCTCTCTCTCTCTCTCCCCTCCATGCAACCGAGCTAAGACAAAGAGAGAGATGGTTAGAGCCCAGAGAGTTTTGGTGTTATTACTATCTTTTCTGGGGGTGCTTTTGGAGACTTCATGGGCGGAAGAGCAGCTTGTCAATCTGACCAGGCTGCACATGTTTGTGGATGAACTTCCCGATATGCCCCTACTCAAAGGCTTTGATGTTGTCGATGGTGTTCCCAAACCCAAGTCATTAAAAATTGGCATGTACATGAAAAAATGGGTAAGCAACCCAACCATCATTCAATTTGCATTTATTTTCTAACTGTTGTAAATTATATGGCGTAATTGTTGATAATTATATTTTTACATATATGTTGATTAACGCATTTATTTTGGATTGATGATGAATTGATAATTCGGTCTAAATTTTAGGTAGTTAGACTAAATTTCATAGCTATTTTGCAAACTATCACTAATTGAAAAGAAACACATTAATTAACACATAAGTAATGAGAATTGTTATTGACATTCAAAAAAATTTATTTTACACTTTAAACTTTCTATAATTAGAAAGAAAAATATACTTATGAAAAATGTAGAATGAGATTTTTGAAATGCTAATAACAGTTCGTTAAGTAATAATCCAGTTATTATAGCTTAAGACCGGACCAAGATGCACATAAGGGTCACCAACCCAATTCCATATTCACAGTTGTAAAGCTGCTTCCCGTAATTTAATTATTACTTTATTAGTGGGATCTCATTAGGGATGAGGATTCTCTCCTGATATTAAAAAAATGAGTCTGCTGAGCAAGCAATCGTAATCGTTGAAATTCAATCCAACCTCTACAAACAAAGGATCTTTTAAAAATTATAATACTTATAGTTATTGAATTAAATTTTAACAATCATGATTGTCTGCTCAGCAGATTCAGTTTTTAAGGTCAGGAAAGGATACTGGTCCTTATTAGTGAGCTCGTTTAGACCCCTTCGTTTGTCAGTGTAATCTTTTTATATTATTTTATTTTCTTTGCAGAGATTCCACCGAGACCTTCCGGCGACTCCAGTGTTCGCCTACGGTACACGTAAGCGCACAGCAACAGTGCCTGGTCCAACAATCGAAGCCCTCCAAGGAATCGATACCTTCGTGACGTGGCGTAATTACCTCCCCTCCAAACACATTCTGCCTTGGGATCCCACCATTCCAACGGCCCTACCCGCTACCAACAAGGGCGTTCCTACTGTGGTGCACCTCCACGGCGGCATCCATGAACCCGCAAGCGATGGAAGCGCAGAAGCATGGTTCACCGCCAAATTCAAAGACCGTGGGCCCGCTTGGCAGAAGCGAAGATATCGCTACCGCAATCAGCAACAACCCGGGAACCTGTGGTACCATGATCACTCCATCGGGTTGACCAGAGTCAACCTCCTCGCTGGTTTGATTGGGGCCTACATTGTCCGTCAGCCGGAAGTCGAAGACCCGCTTCGACTCCCAATTGGCGAATTTGATCGAACGCTAATGGTGTTCGATCGTAGCTTTCGCACCGACGGTTCGATATACATGAACTCTACCGGAAACAATCCCTCCATACACCCGCAATGGCAGCCGGAATATTTTGGTGACGCAATTATTGTGAATGGGAAGGCATGGCCGCAGCTGAAGGTACGACGTCGTAAATACAGATTCCGAATTATCAACGCTAGCAATGCGAGGTTTTTCAGATTCTTCTTCGCCAACGGTTTGAGATTCATCCACGTGGGGGCTGATTCGGCGTACCTTGGAAACCGGTGGGGAGCAAGGACATTTTGCTGGCGCCTTCTGAGATCGCTGACGTGGTGGTTGACTTTTCGAAGTCTAAGAATGCCAATGCTATCCTAGCCAATGATGCACCGTATCCTTACCCATCGGGTGATCCCGTTAACATTGCTAACAGTAGGGTCATGCAGTTTTTGATTGCTGATCATTCAGAGCTGGACACGTCACGTGTTCTGGCGAGGTTAATTCAGTACCCCGCTCCTGATCTATCGAGTGCATCACGCACACGATACATTGCAATGTATGAGTACACGAGCGACACCGATGAGCCGACACATCTTTATTTGAACGGGAAATCTTATGAGGCACCGGCGACGGAGATCGCGAAAGCGGGGACCAGTGAGGTGTGGAACGTGATCAATCTGACGGCGGACAACCATCCGTTACACATTCACTTGGGACTGTTCGTTGTACTGGAGCAGAGGGAGCTGGTGAATGTAGAAAAGTTTAAAGAGTGCATGAATAAATTAAACGACGCCGTCAAGTGCCAAATAAGCAAATATGCAGTTGTCAAGAGAGTAGACGTGCCAGCTCACGAGAAAGGTTGGAAGAATGTGTTCAAGATGAGACCCGGTACTGTGACAAAAATATTTTTGAGATTTGCTTACATACACTCGAATGCATCGTATGAGTTTGATCCTACTGCGGAGCCTGGTTACGTGTACCATTGTCATGTAAGTATAGCTTTTAAATTTTGTTTCACTTACACTATGCGTGTTTTCATTTTATTTTCGTATTAGTGATATAATTTAAACTACTCTAGTATGGTGAAAAATTGTTAATATTCATAGGGTTTGACATGTAATTTTAATTCTATTTTGTGTAGATCTTGGATCATGAGGACAATGCCATGATGAGACCCTTAAAAATTGTCCGTTGACAAGGGCGACTGGATACGAGAGACTCCCGGATGCAAAGTAATATATAATCATTTACACAACAAAATCTCTCCACCGAGACCCACCAGTAGTTAAAAGTAGCACCGATACTTTCATGAAGCATATGCAAGATTCATAGACACAACTTTGAATAACAAGGAACTCCCGCGACAAGGCAATGTGGCGTTTTTGTCACAAATATTGATTGTTACAGCTTGAGATGGTAAAAGAGTGCGGAAATCATTTCCTTACTATTATTTTCTACCTCAGCACACTCTTTACAAAGAATAGAAGCTGCATTTTGTGGCCTTTTTGTAGGAACTTTGGGCTGTTGGCCCATTGCACCAAAAAAAAAAAAAA
This sequence comes from Pyrus x bretschneideri, assembly GCF_019419815.1. Taxonomy (NCBI): domain Eukaryota; kingdom Viridiplantae; phylum Streptophyta; class Magnoliopsida; order Rosales; family Rosaceae; genus Pyrus; species Pyrus x bretschneideri. Next base: position 4,737,375 of record NW_025999524.1, read on the forward strand.
ATGGAAAGTCATTTTTTATTTTCTAATGCAATCAATAAAAACAATTTGCAATGCTTCTTGATACAGATTTTTCTTTTTTGGATCTTTGAGGAACTTTTAATTTGGTGAGTCAGAAATTTTTTCAAATGTGTAAACTTGTACCCTACAAATTTTTCATCAAATCATAAAAAATTATGGATAAATTTGCCGATTTGGAGTAAATTATCACTTCATAAATGGAAAGTACAGGAAAATATAACATAAGTTCGAGTTCATTTGAGGGTGATCTAAATCGCTTTAGCATTAGATAGCGTTTTACCGCAATAACGAAAACTAATTATTTTATAGAAAATTAATTTTGAAAAGATGTCGCTTTAAAAAAAAACAATTTTGATTGAGGAAACTTACTTTTAAAGACGGGACTCAGCGGATAACATTGGAAGCACGGCCAGTCAGGAACAGCGGGAAATGGGATAACAGGGCTGCCTCCGAGTTCCGTCGACGGGGAAAACGAGATGACAGTAATTCTGAGCCGTCCGTTCCTCTCCTTGCCCGTTCAAAACCGACGATTCAACAAATCCCGACCGTCCGCTCCACCAATCATCTCATGCTTCAATCCCCGGCACTCCTTCAAGGTCAGTTAATTACCGCCAAACACTCCTCCCATTTATTTGAATTAAATCATGAACAGAACTAAAATTGTTGCTCTGTTTGGATACGGTGATTAAGAGAGACTACACGAGCGTAATGATAGTCCCGACCGGGATTGGAGCCGCCATTGGCGGATACGCCGGCGACGCCCTGCCCGTCGCCCGCACTCTCTCCTCCGTCGTCGATTGTCTCATCGCTCACCCCAACGTACGTATTTTAAATTTTAAATTTAGCGTTTTGAAGTCCCGAATTTGGCAGTCTCCGAGTCTGCCACTGTGATGTTGACTAATGTTAACCGTCGCGGCAGGTGCTGAATGCGGCGATGCTTTACTGGCCAATGCCGAATGCGTTGTACGTCGAAGGCTATGCCCTTGACCGCTTTGCTGAAGGCCTATGGGGTCTCATGCCTGTTCACCAAAACAAGGTAATTTCGGAAATTGAAATTTAATTTTCTCAACACATTTTATAGGTTTATTTTACTTAGTGTTTGATTTGTGAAGCAGGTGGGTTTGGTTCTTGATTGTGGCATCGAGGAGGAGCTTCGTGTTCGCCATTTGCAAGTGGCGGATGCTGCGAGGGCTTCCCTTGGCTTGCCTGTTGTGGAATATGTTGTCACTGACACTCCATTGCAGGTACTAATTTAGCTGTTGAAACTTGGATTTGATTTTGTATTGCGTTTATACGGTTATTAGGTTTTTGATCGTTAATTGCACATTATGTATGCCTTTCAAGTTTTAATCTCATTCGAAGAAAGCGCTTGAAAACTCGGCAATTGCAAAGAGATTTAGTCGTTACTAGCTTCACTTTTCTTTGCTGCCAAGCCTGTGTTTTCATCTCAATAATTGTGACTGTACGAGATTGAATGGGACAAGTTTTACAGGTAGAGAAGTGGGTTGATCCAAAAACCAGGCAATCAACAGGGAGGATTAAGCACCCTGATTCACTATTGAGGGCTGTGCAGGCTTTAGTTAAACACTCGCAAGTAAATGCTGTTGCAGTTGTTGGACGCTTCCCGGACGATGATGATGTTCATGACACAGACGATTATCGACAAGGGATGGTATGTTAAATTTTAACAACAATATAATGCATGTTCTGTTTTGTTATGTGTAAACTTTCCTGAATTGTTGAACTCTCGACTGCAATTTTATTATGCAATAAGTTGAAGCGAGCCAATTGCTTATTGTACTTGGTTTACTTAATTTTGTTACAATGAGTCCGTTGAACATGACCCTGAACAATAAGTTTCCAAATTTCACATTAGTGGTCCGGTTTTATGTAACATTGAAAATAGGGAAGATGTCGACGCTGCTAATATTTTTCCTCCTTCCCCCTCCCATTTCATCTTTCTATACTAACGTGCAATTTAGGATACTAGTGTAATGACAGGAATTGAAACTGCTTAGACGCATCATGTGTTGTACAGGCATCGCTCTCTAGTATTTGTGGTTATCACATAGCCACGCACAACCATAAACATCAATTTACAGTTAAAAACTAATCAGGACCATGATTAATATAGGGAATAAGGTGATATTAATGATGACATGCGAACGTTTTGGTTTGTTTGATATTACACTCTACTTCAGACATTACCTTCAGCAGCAAGACTGAAGGCATTCTGTTTATTTGTATAAAGTCGACATCTCATTTCACTTTGTACCTTACAGGGAATTGATCTATTGGCAGGGGTTGAGGCAGTTATAAGCCATCTAGTGGTGAAGGAGTTCCAAATTCCTTGTGCACACGCTCCTGCTTTATCACCACTCCCCATGACCCCATCTCTATGCCCAAAATCAGCTGCTGAGGAGGTCAGTAAATTTTTGCATAACTCAGAGTCTCGATGGCCGGTCTATGAGCGTTAGGAGATAATACTCGTAGGGAACATTGGAAAAAAAAAGTAGAAATGAAAGAATATGATATCAATGCTCTTCTGGAAGGTGATTTCTTTGTTCTCTCTTTTTCTATGTGCAACAGTTGGGGTACACATTCTTGCCATGTGTGCTTGCTGGGCTTAGTAATGCACCACAGTACTTGGTAAAGAACTCTGAGTCGGAGAATGGTTGCATACTTGCTAGTGATGTTGATAGCGTCATCCTTCCTAGAGATGCTTTTGGAGGACATGGCGCTATTGCTTTTGCACGAAGCAAAAGAAACAAGGTATAATCTTGGAACCTGAGGATGTTTTGCCTATTGCACGTATCAAAAGCAGATTTGACTGATATCATATGGCTACTTTTTCCTTGCGATACTAATTCTAATTTTATTACAGCCACTTATAATTGCTGTGGATGAAAATGAAACAGTCCTTGATGATACACCAGATAAATTTGGGATTGAAGCGGTATGTATCCAAATGTGCAATCAAATGTGTGCACATCCCGTCTTCTCATTTTCCCCCCTTTGGTTGTTGGGACTTGGGAGTAACTTCTGGGATGGAAGAATTTCCACGTGTCTCGTTCTAATTTATGGTGTAGTGATCTGTAGATATCATTATTCATTTCTTCTGAACATACGTACCCACTAGGAAAATGGCTTTGCTTCAACTCATAGGCTTTATGTTTCTAAGCTAAATGAAACTTTTCCTGCAGGTCAATGTCTCAAACTATTGGGAAGCAATCGGTGTCATTGCAGCACACAAGGCTGGAGTAAATCCGCATTCTCTACGAAGAAATAGGATTAAGAATCTTCAACAAACTTCTCTGTTGCCTGCCAATGGTTACGCTGTTAAAATGCCACAGTAATCGGCTGATTAAAGTAGTTACATTTCTCTTTCCAACTAATTTTTTTAGGCTTTAACTATTCAAGTTTCGAAATACATCATTCAACACTTGAGAATTTTATCACGTTGGATTTATGGTTGAAGATTCAACCTGCTGTTCTCGTAAAGATGTTGATGATTTTTCAGTAGGTGGAACGGATGCAGCTTGGTGACTTGTTGAATCCGCTACTGACTTTTAACCAGGTGAATCACCTGGTCACGAATTAAGCGCCATTCGACGTGGATAGGCGGCACCGAATACCAATTCATCAACCTAAATGTTGATGGAACGTGAAACTACAAGTCAATGGTTGTCTTGTATTTGTTTCGGTACGTTTTAGATCTTGATCAGAAGTAAAATAAATTGGTGGTGATCAAATTTTGTACTGAATGATGATGCTAATGCTGATACACATAAACATACATAGATATATCTGTTTGTAGACAAATATACATATAATTGAACGATGACCATAGAATTTGTTGGTACTGTCCTATTTCTTATCTTTGTATACATATAGTTGAACGATGACCATAGAATCTGTTGGTACTGTCCTTGTTCTTATCTGATACCTGTCCTAAAAAAATTGGGACGACTCTCTGCACCCCCACCTGCCGTTCAAAACTGGGGTTATTGACAACACAGAGCAGAAAGTAAAAGTTTGAATTGTTTTGCGAGTTTTGATTGTTTATGTTACAATTTACAACAGCAGTCTGACTCTTGAGAGGTTCAAATCTAGAAGCTGCCTTGACTGGAGTAAATATTGTTCATCTTTTTGTGGAAAAGGGCAGTCTACAAGGATCATAGATTGTGAATGGACTTTCCTTGTGCTGGTAGGAGCATCTCTAAATGAGATGTCAAAAATTATACGCAAAATATTATGACAAAAAAGAGTAGTATTTTTGTTTCAAATGAGATATTAAAATCCTACTTGGATTGATATTCTCTATTTTGTTGTCAAATTTGAAGATAGCGTCAAAATTTTTTTTTGTTTGTTTTATTTTAAATAAAAACTAATGAAAAGAACTTGAAAACTTTGAGTTTTAACGATAATAACAAAATAAAGAGTAAAGTGAATAGTACCAGATTTTACTTTTTAGTGTAAAAATATGATTTTTCGTTAAAATGAACAATACTATATGCTTTTCTTTAAAACTCCTTTATTTTAATGCTAGGCCCACAGATTGTCTTAATTTTTCTCACTTGTTGATTATTTTATTATTAAATTTTGACTCACGCGCTTTTATAAATAATAAAAAAGCATTGGACACTTTGCAAAATGTGATGTTACCCATCAACTATAAAAATGAAATTTGACATTCTTCTCGATGAAAGCACTTATGTGGCACAAAAGTACTTTTGAAAATTTCTGCCAAATACAATGAATGCTTTTGGCTGCCAAAAACTATTTTTATCCGTTATAGAAGTAAGTCTCAAACAAGCTCGACTTTCTAGAAAACCATAATCAATGCAAATAACTTACTTAGTTGATGGAGGATAAAGGGATTTAAGGTTGTGATTCAAGACTCCGGATCCTATTTGTGAGATCTGAGAATCTGTAAATCGTGTTCATTCATCGTATATTGTGCGGTCAAAAATTATTTTAAATATTTTTATTTAAAATTATACACAAACAATATCTGATAAAAACTAATTATATGATGTACGATAAACGAACATAATTTACGAATCCTTAATATCCTTACCAAAAAGATCCAAGGAGGATCCTGTCGGTTGTTTCAGAAAACCTTAACCTACGATTTCAGAATCCAATGTTTTGATTCATCGTAAATGGGTACATGAGCACTAAAATATTGTCACAATTTAAATACAAGAAAAACCTAATAATCATTAAAAGAGAGAAAATATATTATACTATAATAAGTTGAAAGGTAGATAGTGAAGGAGGAGGTGCTTATCCCGTTATCCGTGACTGGCAACCGTGTTCGAAATAGTAGATAGTGCTTTGCTGGTAAAGTGATTGGCGGTGGCTCGCTGGGAAATTTTAGATAACATGCATGGCAACCGTGTTCGAAATAATAATAATACAATGTTGAGATTTGCTCGTAAAGTGCTTTGCAAACATGAATCATATGTAAGAGCTAGCTTCACCATATGATTGTTTATATACCATTTGATTTCACTTGAGTATAACGATTAATGTATTAAGTTTTAGGTTTTATGAGAGCCCAGTCCATACCGTTACGAGAACGATTTATATGGACCGAACACATTGTCGCGATGACAACTTATATCATAAAACAATCATGTGCATGTTAACTACGCTTCACATAAAATCATATTACTAAATCCGGACGTAATAGTGACGGTGGACGGGTTCGTAAAAGTTGGTCTATACGTTGATGCTTCCCGTATAAAACAGGTCAACTGATTAATACCCTATGCTATAATGTTGTACAGTATATGGAAAGTCGGGTCCAAGAAAAACAGTGTTACTTGCATGCAGCTTGTCATTGATCGAGACCTGTAAAAAAAAATACAGTAAAAATGAGTTGAAGATCCAAGTACTGACATGCATAAAAATATTGCTATAAAAGTCAACAAATAGTTTTCCAAGTACTAGAAATTATGTCATTGCAAATTTTAAATAATACGGCATTCCTGCCCCTCGATCATTGTTGGGCCAGTTTGAGCATAAGATTAAACCAGATGAATCCTTTGTTGATTTTTGTTTGACATAGGAGAGGGCTGGTGGTACGAATACATAGGATAATTAGTTGGGGTTAGGATAGGATCAGATTTGAATTCTTTTGGTGTGACCAAAACTTACAAATGTAGTCGTTTGATTAATATTACAGTTTAGTGATATTGAGAGGTTTTAAGTTTGACTTCTATTGTTGAACTACATGCATTATTGCTAGCCTATTATGAGGCTAAGCTCACATGTCCTCCTTAGTTTAGATAATATCACTTGTCAAAAAAAAAAAAGTTCGACTTCCATTGATGGCGAGCTCTATGCCACATTATTATGACTAATTCATTGTGTGGACAAGCCCAGATCCCCACCCCTTAGTGTAAATATATAATTATATTAAGAAAAAAAATCAAAATTTAACAAAAGAATCTTCTACGATAAAACTAATCGGTAACGAGAATAACCACATTCATTAATCACATTCAAGGTTGCTTAAAATTTTGAGGTGAGACTACACTTCACATCCTAATTAATTCTTCGTGTAACCATACTCAAGCCAAACGCATAAAAAACACATTTGAGTGTTGTGGAACACATGTAGTCCTTGAACTTCAAACAGAAGACAAGGCAACCTGCTTTAATATTATGCAAAAAGAAGAAATTCCATTGTAAAATTAAGTGACAATAAAGAGAGTAGCAACCAAGAATTTTCCATGTAGTTGTATGCCATTCAATTATTCAAGATGTAGAATCGATCTTATTTTTCATGTATACCATTTTTCTTTTTAGACTTTTACGAACAATTCCTTGTCCACGAAAGACAAATGTTAACGATAAAGATGTATTTTTACAGCACCAAATTAAAAGACTAGCTTGGAATAAAAGTACATTGCAAACCAAAAGAAAAGAAAATATAAGAGAAATACGTAGCTGGGGGCAGCTGCCAAGCAAGCGGAGAGGCAGCTCGTCCGTCAAATACACATGGCATTTGTTGGACAAATACGTACACATCATGCTGCAGCTAACACAAGGGGAAGGTGGCATGCTTTCTTTACCTTCAATCTTTCCAATATCCTTTATTAGGGGTTTTATTTCTATACAATATAAATATATATATATATATAATTTTAATTTTGATACCATCCAAATTAAGTTGCTAGATAATGTATGTGCTATTTTTTGCCTGAAAAGTCGTATGCTCATCGATCACTTGCAGTTCAACCCTACCAAGATTTCTTCATAGCCTTAACGATATTGAATTATATCAGGATTTTTTTTTTCTTTTCAAACAAGACTATCATTGAATTGTGCTTTCAAGATCTTAACTCAAATCATTAAAAATAAGATCTAGAATTTAACGGCATATATTACTTGTTATAAAAGACAACCCACTTTTTTTCTATCATATTTCTCACAAGTCTATACGTTATATATATTGCAAAGCAAATATGGTTGCGCATAAGGTTTGCAATTCTTGGATCTTGTTTACACACAACCTTGCATATGATTTAGTAATTTTTCTCAATTGTTACGCTTAAGATAAAATATGATAATATGCATGTCTATAAGATCTAAAGAAACCTTGTTTGTTAAGAAAAAATATCTGTTTACCGTAGAGAATAAGGAATACCGATCAGAGATGTACTTAGCAAACAAAGAAAAAGAATGAATCAGATCTCTATGTATTAATTTACACATTAATTAATTATTTAGCTTTTTTTTTAGTACTCTTCTTGCAGTCGCGCGTGTGTGTGTATTATATGATGCACCTGGGCTCAGTGCCGAGATTTTACCAACAAACAATGATTGATAGTGTTTAATTTGAAGTTAACAAACTTAATTCTTCTCATCTTTTTTCCTTTTTAACGATAAAGTAACAAACTTACTTAGCTCCAATCACCCTAGAGCAAAAGGATATTACCCGTCCTACTATCCAGATCCGTATATTTTAGACAAGTAATATATAGACAACTCTCTCTCTCTCTCTCTCTCACACACACACATACACACACCCACACCCATCTTTCTTACATGCACGAGAGACACATGCTCATCAAGAAGTCCAACAACCTAACTCCCAACCTGCTGTGGATATTGTGTGTGGATATATTGTTTGTTCTTGTTTTTTTCTTCAATCAATGACTAGAAACGTACAAAGATGGGCATTACCTATGGTCCCCTTCTAGCTTTAGCAATTACTAATAAACAGGTTTACAGGTAGCTTAATTGTTGATTACAATGTTTTGTAAGAGAAACAGTACTAATCAATTACATGCATGTGAAAGCTGGTTGATATATATATAACGTATGTAACAATTCAAGATCATCGTCACCATCGGCCCGTTATATATAAACTTCAAACTAATACTTATAATATATATGGGGTTTTAATAAATTAATTTCCTCAATATTGCGTATTAATTAACCTAAACTCTACGTTAATTAATCTCCACAGGCTAGGAGTTTCGACAAATGTTGCTCAGAGAATCAAAATCAGAGAAAAAGATTTATCAAACCCTAACAGTTAATTAATTGGACCCTAGCTACTAAAAACTAATCTATCAATTTGTATACAGGAACCTTTAAAAAATTGTTAGTATTTTTAAGTCTAAATTAACATGATCGATCCACCTAGAATCATTATTAGCATTGCCATTGGGCTTATTAAGTTTATAATATGGTCAGAAAGTGAAAGCTCCAACCGAAGATTCATAGTGTAGGTAATGTGGACGTCATCATTACTTCATTATTACCAGAAAGGAAGACAAGAACAGAGAGAGAATTATTTTTCGCAGTAGGTCAATCATTGAACACGATTACCTACGAGCGAATACTGAATTGCTGCGCTCACTGTTTTATTAATTCCATTAGCGAATGGTGCTGTAGATAGATACAAATTGCAGTAAGCAGAATGCCACCAACTCCAATCCTCTCGTTGCTTTCTTATTTCATCTTTATAAACTCTTTTTCTTTTTTTGGGGTGGTTTTCGCTTTTTCGTCGAACAAAATTATTGGAGATTCATGATGATGAGAAACCGGAACTCTTATGATTTGGTAGCACATCAATTTTGTGTGTGATCCTTTGATTTTTGCTATCAAAGCTGATAATATTAATATATAACAAGAGAGAAGCACCAGTCTTACTCAACAATGCTGGGCTCTGGAATAAAAATTAAAATGTCTGTGCAGACTCAGCCAATAATTGGCAAGCCACAGCCATGGCCTAAACTATAAACCCTACACGCACAGAGACACACGCATATAATATATTATGTATACATATTAAATGGCCTATGTTTCTGAACATGAGATCGACAGAGACATATTGGTGAGCCGACGAAACAGCAGAGGTTATAGTCCATAATCCTTATCCAAACACTGAAGGCTGTAGTGTAAGTGTTGGTGCTTTTTTTATATTAACTAATAAATAAAATTGTTATTGTTTGATTTTAGTGGGAAATTTATTTGTTGTTAGTGAGAAATTTATTGTTGTTAGCGGGAAATTAAGATGGAGTTTTTTAGCCTTTCATCTTTTGTAACTCTTGTAACATTTTTCTTGTTAATTTTTGTTTATTACTATATTAACTATGGGTGATAATATTTGTTAAAAAAAAAAAACCTATGGGAAATAATAAATCTACAATTAGTAGCATTTTCTCCGTCATTCTTTTATTTATTATCCCACTAGCAATTTATTCTATAACAATTATTGTTCATTGCTCCATCTTTTCCATTTTTACTTATTGGCCAAAGAAGGGTTTTCTTGTGGTGGAGCTTTGGACTCTTCCTTTTTGTGTGGATATGTTTGAGTCACACAACAATTCAGTTGGGCTGTTGTATCCAGAAAGGGACAAGTCAATAGATATACTGCTGCTGCACCGGTTCGTGGAGCTTGAATATCTTAGTTAATAAAAAAATTGAGATATCCGCACCTCAACCTAACTGTCCACGTGTTTATTATCAAAATGGCATAATTTTCTTGTATTTTTTTCAACAGTAAGTGTGTGTGTGTGTGTGTGTGTGTGTGTGTGTGTATGGGGGCTGAATCTAGTTTACTGGACCATCAGCTATATTTGGCTGAATCTATACTTATCTGAAAGGTGCGCACAAGGGACAAATTAACGCACGTAGGTAAGTAGGTAAAATCAGTACCAAATATTGTGGATAAAGGAGGAGGGGAGTGGTTATTTGTAAGATTTATACTAATACTTTTTATGCTGATGAGGATGACAAAAATGGGAAGCTATCAGTCAACGTGCATGCATGAGCATGTGATCACATTGTTATTGCTACCTTCCCCCCTTCATTCCTTCCATTTTCTCTATAACGATTAACTGAACATGAACCTACGTTCACCTAAATAAAACCATCTTTGAAGCTGCTGGTGTTCTTGATTCATATTATCGTGCAAACACACCACGATCAACAGCTCACACGATGAATTCTTACCTACATTTTTTGTACCTACAGACTACAGTTGATGAAATATCTGCACAAGAATTGCACAGAAGGCTATTAATGGATGTGATCAAACGGTTACACAATATGAATTCTACGCTTAATTAAGGATGAGTAAGAGATCAATAAACTTGTGTGTGCGTGTGTGTGTGAATATATGTGTGTATATACAGTTATAATTGGATGCACTAGTTGGAGATTCTTTTTCCCTTTTCTTTTTATTGATGTCTTCACCATTTCTCTCTCGCTCGCGCTCGAGCACATATATATATATATATATATATATTTCTAATTAGGGGCTGAGATGCTATTGTTTAACTTAGCTACTTACTAGATCAATATTTTTTTTTGTACCCACACCTAGTTTTAATCTTAATTACTACAATTGCATGATATTATTTTTTTTTATTTTTTTTTTCTGGTAAAAAAATCATCGAATTGTACTAAGATTGTTAAGGTCATGATAATCATAGAGATTCAAAAACAATTTTGAATATATGGTATCTAACTGAATGGGGAGGAATCCAACTCTCAGTTAGATATATATATACCAAACAAGTTTTTAGAACTTAAAAAAAAAAAAAAATTGTTCTTCAAAGATGTTTGAAGATATGTTTTCAGAAATGATGAATTTTGTTAATAGAATATATACCAAATATATTTGACGGATATGAGAAAAAGATAAGTATATGACTTGGTTAGGCTAGGGTTTTAATTAATTAGTTATGGTATAACAGGACGAATTTGGGAACGAAATTTCAGGTATTTGATTGATACGGAGAAAAAAGCCAAGTATATGACTCAGTTAGGCTAGGGTTTCAATTATGGTATATGGGTGTCTAGTTTGTATCCGTCCAGTATTTATTTTAAAATATATAAGTGGTGAGAGGAATTAAATTCAGAATTTCATATATAATGGTGAACGATTTTAACCAACTAAGTTCAAATACTTAAAATAATAATAATACATACATACATAAATACATATACATATATATGGTATCTAACTAAATCGGGAGGAATCCAACTCATTATAAAGATATGCAAGGTCTTTTGATTCTCCAATACAAGATTCACAATCTTAACAAGCCCTCTCGCTCATGTGCAAAGTCGTTGCGCTCATGGGCCAACTTGACTCTACAACAACAACAACCAAGTAGTATTCCACTAGGGGGTCGGTTGTATGAATTCTAAAACGTCACTATGTTTTGTTTTGCGCCAAGTGTTTTGAGTCTTCCTAGGTCTTTCTCTACCCCTTTTTTCCTAACCCTCTGTTTCATAGTCGCATATTTTGACTGGATCATATGTAGGTCTTCGGTTTAAGCTTCACCTTATAAACCCATTTGCAACCAATAGGACATTTGTGACAAGGCAGGGGCACCAGAGTCCAAGTATGATTGTCTTGGAGGGCAGCAATCTCTTGTTGCATGGCGTCACGTCATTTGGGATCCTGGATAGCTTGCGAAAAATTGGTGGGTTCTTTGATAATGGTGAGGTTGGTGATGAAGGTTTTGTGAGTGGGGGATAGACGGTCATAGGATAAGTAACGAGATAGAGAGTGGGGCATACCTAATGACTGGACCATGCTTATGGAAGATGTGGGAGCAACACGGGATAGGAGGGCCACCTTGGCGTGAAAGTCCTGCAAAAATGTGGAAGGTTTGGTCTGTCTGGTGCCGCAAAGGGGCAGAGGGGTTTGGTATGGTAATAGAGTGGTTGGTTTGGTATTTGGTGGTGAAGTTGGAGTGAGTAAATGAGATGGAGATGGGGTGGGGTCAGCAAGTGTGTAAGAGTTGGTATCTAAAATGGTTCCTGGTGTAAAACTTGGATGATGCAACTCAAGGGGAGAGTCCAAATCAAACTAAATAGGTAAGGGTGAAGTGTTTGATGGGGATGGGGCAGCGGAAGTGGTAAGATTTTGGAATGGAAAATGGTTTTCAAAAAACACAACATCCTTGGAAACAAATGTTTTATTTTGTTTTATATCGAACAATTTATAACCCTTTTGACCATAAGAATATCTAAGAAAAATGCATTGGGTTGCACGGGGGTCGAATTTAAAGGGCCTTTGGGCGTGTGTATAAGCAAAGCATAGGCTACCAAAAACTTTTAAATGGGAATAGTTAGGTGCTTTGTGAAACAGTTTTTCGTAGGGTGCTTTACCTTGGAGAAGTGGAGTAGGTGTTCTATTGATGAGATAAGCCGAGGCTAAAGTCACATCCCCCCCCCCCCCCAAAAAAAATGTTTTGGCAGACAAGCTTGAAAAGGCAAAGCCAAGCAACATTGAGCAAGTGCCGGTGTTTACGCAACTAGATTGATGTAGAATGCATTTGAGAGCATAAAATCGATCAAGTTTGAACTCAGGGCCATTTTTACTTCGTATGATTTGAACTTTAGTATTGAATTGAGTCTCAACCATTTGAATGAATTTGACTAAGATGTCTTTTGTGTCAGATTTATGCTTCATCAAATAAACCCAAGTGCTTCTAGTATGGTCATCTACAATGGTAAGAAAATATTTGGCACCTGAAAGAGAAGCAACCTGATAACCAACCCAAATATCAATATGCAATAATTCAAAACATGATTTGGTAGAAATAGAACTTAATGGAAAGGGCAATCTTGTTTGTTTGGCCAATGGGCAAATTAAACATTTGTCCGAATCACAAATCTCATTATTTAAAAATGGGAATAACAAAGAGGCTTTATGAGATGGGTGTCCTAGGCGTTGGTGCCAAAGCTTTGGTGAGACGGTGTGGATAATGTTGCATGTTCCTTTATTCGATGGGTCGAGGTAGTAGAGTCCCTCCCTTTCAATTCCCGTCCCAACCATCTTCTTCGAGCGAAGGTCCTGGATGACATAAAAACAGGTTAAGAAAATGGTGACATATAAGTAATCATAGGCTAGTTTACTGATGGATATTAGATTGATTCTAAAGATGGGCACACATAGGACATTATCAAGAATAAGGTTATGAGAGAAAACAACTTCTCCATCATGAGTGACTTTGACAACGGAACCATTTAGCAGTTCAACGGTATGATTGTCAACGACCCGTGAGTTTGTAAGCAGACCAGGGCTGCAAACTATGTGATTCGTGGCACCATTGTCCAGGATCCAAATACTTTTGGTGCCTTTATGTGGAAAAGAAAAGGCTTTACCTGAAAGTTCTTCATGACTAAAAGGATTACCGACTTGATTAGCAAATGATGACTTATTCTTGTACAATATCTGAAGGATTTGCTTTCAATCGTCCTGAGAGAACGGGAAACTAGACATTGTCTCCTGCTTGTCATGTTAGGAAACTTGATTCCCCTTTGAAGAAAAAGGGCGACTAGATTCAGTCTCTGTAGCTGCCTTCCGTTTTCAATAGAACTCCAAAGTGTGGCCTTTCCATCCTCAAAAGGTGCACTTAAGATGTTCACGGCAATTTTTGGTGGTGTGATTGGTTTTGTTGCACTTTCCATATTGCACCTCATTGTCCTCCGCCGCAGGTTCTCGCGACAAGTTCTTCACTGCAAAGACAGCAACCTCTGGTTGTGTATTTTTCCCATTGGAAACCTTTGCTTGGTGTTCATGTCGAAGGACCAACGTATATGTCTTGTTCACCGTAGGCAGTGGTTCAAGAAGAAGAGTATTGCTTCAAACCGTAACATACGATTCATTTAGTCTCATAAGGAACTTCATGGTTTTCTGAGTTTCAACATACAAGGTCATCTCATTTTTTGTTCCATAACTGCATGCTAGAATAGAACACACAAGTATCGCGTTCATCCTATAAACTTTTAAGTTTAGGAAAGTAAGAACTTACACTTATATTGCCTTGGATGCAATCATGGATCTCATTCTCAACATGGAACAATTGAACTATATTCACATGTGAGAACCTCTCATTAAATTAGTCCACATCTATTGAGTGTCCTTGTAGTTGATGACGCTCCCTAAAATCTCTTTCGACATAGAACCTAGCAGCCATGTCTTGACCAAGTTGTTACAACAATTCCATTGCTGCAACTCTTCGGTATTGTTTTCACTTGGTTTCGTGATTGTCCTTGTGACGACCCATTCCTAATTTTCTATGTAATTTCTCCCCGAATGTGTAAATGGATGTTTGTGCCCCTGTTGGCAAGTGACGTGGACGTGACTGTGCAACTTTAAATTATTTTTTCTCGCTTTTGTAATTAATTTGTACTCGTTGTTACGAGGGTACATTAATTTTATCAGTGCTAGAAACACTGTTTGGATAGATTTTAGATTTCTTTTACTATAGGAAATGTACTTTACCCTTATGTTATCTATGCTATGAATATTTGTAGTTTTTAGGTTGTAACCACTACTGCGCACTCACTTTACTAGTTTAATTAAGTTCTAGTTTTGCTTTTAATTTATCCACTTTTTTCTTACATCACTTGCATTTTCGGTTACGTCACCTTCACATGATGGCCAACACGCCTTGATTCTGGTCGAGGCATGTCACTCCCATCAACAAAACTGAGTTTGTTCTTGATTGTTAGGGCCATACTCATGGATGAAACCCATGTGTTGTAGTTGTCTTCCACCAATGGCTGTGGCACGAGGATTGCACCAGATTAGTTTGAGTGGTGGAGATAAAACAGATGGTTGGGCTTTTTCCATTTTGAATAAGCAATCATGCCTTGAATGGTTAACCTTGAGTCTGGCTTGTCGCCCATGATCGTGTCTTCCTTAGAGTTGTGTTTTGTTGTTTTCCCAGATCAATACTCTAGTACCATCTAAGAAATCAGATTATACTGAAATTGTATTTCCTTGTATATTCATTCAACTAGGTTAACATTCTTATAGACATATCAGTCAACACATTCCTATTGTATTGCCTATAATCAAGGTTGACCAAAGACTAAATAAGGAAGTAAATAACTAATTATCAATTTACAATATATGGTAAATCAATCAGAGATTTCTTTCTCAACAGGTTCACGTGTTCAAACACCTTAACTGATTTTCTTATCTTCAATTGCGGCTACTTCTATTTATCTCGGATATCCTTGTTCTTAATCCTATCATTTCTCATGTGCTCACACATCCAACTAAGCATTCTCATCTTCTTTATACTCAATTTTTACACATGTTACTTTTTGACTGCCCAACATTTTGTGCCATAAATCATTGTTGGCCTTATTGTCATCCTATAATATTTTTCATTAAATTTAAGTGACATACAACAATCGCACAACATACTCGATACACTCTTCTACTTCATACATTTAGCATGTATTCTATGGTTGACAAATCTCCATCTAATTCTCATTTCTTGTGCAAGATAGATCTAAGATAATGAAAGCGTTCACTCTTTCGTACTTCCTGATCTTCAATCTTCACCCCTATTTTATTTGGATCCCCCTTCCCAGTGAACCTTCACTTCATAAACTCTGTCTTTCACCTACTTAGGTGAAGACCTTTAGATTCCAATAGTTATGTCCAATGGTTAAGCTTCACATTCACTCCCTCATCTGTTTCATCTATCAGCACTATATCCTCTGCGAAAAGATATGTTGCCGTGAGTAATAATTAAAAGGGTATGTAAATATATATTGTAAATATTAGGAATCATTTATTAGGAAGGATATATGTTTGTGTCCTTTATTGTTTATTGATTCCATATGGAATAAAGATTGTATCTTGTATATATTTTCAGTTATGCAATACAATGAGAATTAAGCCGTAAAATTTAAGTAGATACACCAAGGGATATCATCTTGAATATATCTCGTTAACACATCCATTACCAATACAAAAAAAATAAGAACTTAAAGCTGAACCTTGTTGTAACGTTATAGTTATGGGCCAACTTGACTATGATATTATAAAGTAATTTGAAATTTCACTACTAAACAAAGTCCTTCAGTTCTACAATATGACATTCGCACTCTTAATACTGATATACACTAAGCATTATAATTTTCAAACAGTAATACCACAGTGTATCCGCTTCTCTTCTCTCTATCTCTGACAAAAATGTTGAGACTCGCAGTCGTATCTATTGGCCACTGATTATCACGCATGGGCGAACCACCGGTCCAAGTCAACCCACCCTTTTGCTTCCGGCCATCCAATTCATTTGCAGCTACAGCTACCTACCTACCTGATAGTATAAACCATTACCCTCCCCTCCATTTGTTCCTCAACTCTCTACCCAATCCGCGCTAGCTTCTTGCAGTTGGCCCCTCTCTCGCCCTCTTCCTCCCCACTTCCCCCACCCAAAACCCCCCCCTCCATTTGTTCCTCAACTCTCTACCCAATTCGCGCTAGCTTCTTGGCAGTTGGCCCCCCTCTCTCTCTCTCTCTTCCTCCCACCTTCACCCCACACCCCCCCCCCCCCACCACACCACAAACCCCCAATTTTTAGGTTATTAATTAAGGTTAGTTATAAGATTTTAGAATGAGGAAACCCTGCTGCGATAAGCAGGACACGAACAAAGGAGCTTGGTCCAAGCAAGAAGACCTGAAGCTCATTGAATACATTCGTAAAAATGGCGAGGGTTGTTGGCGTACCCTTCCTCAGGCTGCCGGTAATTAACTATGAACTTGTATATTTACGTATATTTGTGGATTAACAGGTTATATATATATATATATATGTATATAAACATCTTTTTTGGTAATATCATAGCAAAAACATTCATCAGAATGGTAAACTATTTACATATTAAGGAGTTAATTCCTTGATTTCTTAAATTCCTCGTCAATATTTTTGTCTCCTCTTTCTATTTTAACTAAGCCAACAAATGCTAATTTGTTCCTTTTCTTCTTCTGATTAATTTCAGAGAACTTTGAAAAGATAATTAATTTAATGAGTATTAATTGCCACCTCTTTTACATTTTTCTTCTTTTTGCAATTTGGTTCAGGCCTACTTCGTTGTGGTAAAAGTTGTAGGCTGAGATGGATAAACTATCTACGACCAGACCTTAAAAGAGGCAACTTTGCTGAAGATGAAGAAGATCTTATCATCAAGCTTCATGCACTCCTAGGCAACCGGTACTTGCTAGCTAATTCTTTTGAAAGAACTGATTTATAAACACCATGTTTTTCCCTCTGTATATCTCTGTTCATTTCTATCAATTATCTTTTTTCTTTATCCAAGGGCAACCGGTCCTTACTAGCTAATTCTTTCAAGAGAACTGATTTATACACACAATATTTCTCCTCTACACATCTCTGTTTAATTCTATCAATTAATTCTTTTTTACTTTATTAAATCCAAGTGCTAAATTAAATTGGGTATGCATGAGAATAAAAGAAAAGTGTGTGAATTTTAGTTATCCCCCGTTGTCTTTTATTTCTTATGACAAATGATCAAATAAGAATAATCAATTATTAGTGTATGCAATTGCACCATGCATAAATAAGTAGAGTTCACAGATTTGTTGGTGTTAACTAATTAATTTAACTATTTAGCAAATTTTTTTAGGTGGTCATTGATTGCTGGGAGATTGCCAGGACGTACAGACAATGAAGTGAAAAACTACTGGAACTCTCATTTGAGAAGAAAGCTTATGAACATGGGTATAGATCCAAATAATCATCGACCGAACAACGTCAATCTCCCTCGTCTTCATCATCAAAATTCACAAACTGTCAGTAGTACTGCAACATTGTCTGCGGCTTTAAAAAACCCTACCAATTATCAGCTGCAAGCAAGATCCGGTGGTAATAATAATTGTGACCATGAATCGGACGGTACAAGTTGCTTAGAGGATGATTCTTGTGGCCGGCTGCCTGATTTAAACCTAGACCTCACAATAACTGCTCCTTTGTCTAATCCAGTTCCTGATAACCTCAAGGAGGAGCAAAATTTCGAGTCTAAAGTGTCAAAGAAGTCATCAGAATTTGCTTCATCTACCATCCTTCCTCTCTTCAGATAATCGAATTTTCGTCCATGTGGATCGGAAGGTTTCCACAAGCATTAATTTTAGCTGAAATGGCTTATGAAATTGAAAATAATTATATTGATCAATTGGAGATATATAAAGAGTCTAATTTTGTAGAACCTACTTATTTGGGTAAAAAATGCAAGATGCATATCTTGGAAAGTCAGCGTGAGATCCAAAATTACAATGCAGTTCCTTAAAAGAGCGACAAATGTACTTCCAAGAATCTTTCTTGCATGCATCTCAAAATGTTGGCTTGCAGTTGCTCGGAATCATTGGACTTGAAGATAATCTATCAGTTTATAACAAGGCTTTGCAACAGATGATGATGGCTGAAGCTGAACGTATCAACAAGAAAGCATATTTACTTGATCGGAGATGCTGGCTAGATAAATTAGCCAATTTATTTATCATAAAGTTGGGTAAGTGATTAATAAATGTATTAGCTATGTAAATTTGTGAACATGAACATCCGCATATTCCATTTAATTACAGTATTTCTAGCTTTGATATATCTTTATTTCATTGAATCTTGTTTGAAATTGGGTTTAATCAGTACTTCCTTCCCATAAATAATTATTGGTTATTCTCCTAATTGATTATTCTCTTATAACTAGCTAGGATCCAAAGAAAGTGATTGCACCCCACCAAATTTTAGATGGATCCTGTAAAAAGAACTGCAGAAAGTGCCAGTTTCGACTTAGAATGCTATCTTTTATAGCAACTATGCATAAGTAGAATACTTATTATATATCTCGGGCCAAGCTAAGATATGGTCTAGATATATATTGTAATTTGGTAACTAAACACATGGCGAATATTCTATTATGCTCCGGTGTATGACACTGCATCAAATGAAAAGGGTTAGATGGGCAGTCAAGAATTCAATAGTAAGGATCCAACTGCCAAGGAGTTCGATATATACTTTCAGGTTCACCAGGTGCGCATACTAGAGAAACTGAACAAATAGTAAAGTTTCTTTCAATATGCATTCCAAGAAGAGTGAGGTGAGACTAAAACTTTAAGCCAGTAATAACCATGCCTGTTGATGTGGTGGTTTCAACCACATAATGTGCCACTAGTTAGTCCGGTATTGTCAATTATTAATGACACGTTGTTGTGTTATAGTAATCCAATTGAGTTGGAATATGTTAGAGGGGAATCAAAAGTTAGAATATGAAGATTGATACATCACACACACACACAGAGATATGTTTGATACATTTAATAGATGTTGGTATGCGTTCAGATTCAGCTGCTGGATTTAAATGAGTTAAAATACCAAACATTCAAAGGAGACAGATCCAGGACCAGGGCAGTAGAGAAATAACTGGATAGCGTGCGTCTAACCTGCGTTTTAGTACTTTCAGACTTTCACTTTCAGTAGGTAGTTGCATGCGCACCCCGCTACTGACCAATAGTAGGTCTCGAAATGTACATCATTTAGTTCATAAATTCAATCTATAAATTTAGTCTACCTAGCATTACTCATATATTATTAGACAGAAAACTAAATAGTACACATGATGCATTTTGTACATTTATCGTTGACATACATATATATATATATATATATATATATATGTTGATGCCTGATATCGACCTATATCTGCCATTCAATATGGAGTACGTTCGAACAAATGGAAGAACTAACAGTCCCATTTGGTAATCTTTCCCATGTTAGTTATATATCTCTTTTGTGATGTGCGTGTTCAAGGTCTTAATTTTGAATTTTCTCATTCCGCTTAATTTGTTCTTCTCATTTTTGTTTTGTAAATGACCTTAATTTGTTCAAAGGACAACAATGTCATAGGTAGGCTAGTTGGGTACCATTGGATGCGCGCTAGATTATTGTAAAGGGGCAAGAAACTTCATAGATACGAAATTGAAAGCGCTCAACAGATTTTTGAATTAAATAAGTAATCCGAATGTAATATTCATACTCTCAACACAAGTAACTATGATTTATAAGTAACTCGTAGTATAAAGTTGAGCTTAAGCTTTTGGGCATTGATATCGAGGTTGAAAGTGTGAGTATGTGAAGTATTGTCTCACATCCGAATGTATTTACAATAGTTGCAATTATCAATTAATTTTGTAGTAGAAACTCAACTTCCTTCGTAGTACCATGAATGAATGTGTGAGAATGTGGAGATGTTATCCCATATAGAAAAGTTAAAGGGATCTTTGCATATCATTATAAGGAGTTGAACTACCACTTTTATTGCTAATTGAGTTTATGTTGCAACCATAACTTCTTTTAGAAAGAAATATTATATTAGTCATTTTTTTTTTTTACATAAATGGTGGCCTAGTGGTTGGAGACAAATATCATGTCCATATTCAATAAGGCACATCTTGGATTCCATTCCTAAGACTAGTGAATTACACAATTGTGATCAGAGAGACTGACGTCTATGTGAATCTTTCCTGCCCCTGAAAGGATAAACTGTTATTATCAAACCATCAACTAGTTTTTCTTTTTTTTTTTTTTGGTTGATAAAAACCTTAAGTAAAAGTTCTTAGTAACTTAAACTACAAAGTTTTCGTTATATTCAAATATATACTGAATAATCTCAAATGTTTTATTAATTACAAAACATACTCAAGAATCAAAAGACTTTGGGAATATATTGTGGGGTCTACGATTGAGATTGTTCAGTATATGTAGTACCGATTGTCCCCCAATCTTGACATGGATGGCCAAGTAGCTCAACGTTGACGTTGTCATGTATTTACGTTTGTGAAGGGCTACATTTAGGCTCCGCTTAATTATGGTTATGCGATAAATTATTTTTTTAATCAACTGTATCATACTACATTTATATATAATCTTTAATAGAAGAGGTTTATTTTTTAGCACTCTTAATAATTTATTATTTTAAGTTTGTGCTTTAATTTTAAATGTTAATTGAATTAAACTACCATATTAAAATAAAATTTTTAAACATATTTTAAGGGCCACTCTTGTCGCTAAATGTTGTTTTAAGTTTCATGTTATTAAATATTTTAATTTTACTTGCATGTTAACAATTTTGGACATTAAAATGAGATAAGATAGTATGGAATGATGAAAATGGTGTAGAAATGGCTTGGGTATTTGTAGGAAAAATGAGAATTTTTAATCTTTTTTTTAATTTCGTCTTAAAAAAAAAATGCTACATGACGTCAACTAGTAGCACAGTTGGTACCAACTTTCATAGCTTGCTAGTTGGCTATGTTTGCCCAGCCCTCTAGCCATTTGGCTATATTTGGAGGAGGATTCTCTCCCCTCCTAATCTCTCTCCCTTTCCCTCCCCTCCTATTTGAACGGTTACAGTTTAGCCATGTCAACATCTTATATTGATTTTTTTATAGAGACAATAAGACAAAAAGCAATATGTGAGAGGAGGGGAGGGAAGAGGATGGGAATAGGAGGGGAGAGAATCCTACTCCGCTATATTTTGGCCTAGTGGGTCCCATATTTTTTTGGCCCAGGCCTCCATTGGAGATAGTGTAGAAATGGCTTAGTATTTGTAGGAAACAAAAAATTAGAATTTTTAATTTTTTTTAAAATTTCGCCTTATAAAAATATAAAAAAAAAATAAAAAAGGGCTACATGATGTCAGCTAGCAGCACAGTTGGTACCAACTTTCAAGGTTGGCTGGCTAGCTATGCTTGCCCAACCCTCTGGCCATTTGGCTATATTTTGGCCTGGTGGGTCCCACATTTTTTTTTGCCTAGCCCTCCATTGGAGATGGGTTTTGTGTCAAAACGGGCTATGTTTTCGCCTACAGTCCTTTGATCGACTCAATTGGAGATGGCCTTGACATGCAGTAGCTAGCTCGCTAGCTAAGAAAATAACTTCTCAATTCCAAGCCTAACGTTGTAACTTTATTGAGGGTGATGCTAGAGAGATTATCTATCTGAATTATATTTGTAAATCACATAATGTGACACTTAATTGATAGTTGAATTCCTTGTTTATATATAATTAAAGATGGTGTCCAACTATCAACGTCACATTATGTGATTTTTAAATATGATCAATGTTCTAAAAATCGGCCTAGACGGCTGCCTAGGCGGTGGAGTCCCGATCCGATTTGGGCTAAATCGTTCAAGTAAGGTGGGAAGGATTTAGGCGCCTGCCTAGGCGTCTCTAAGCACTCAAGGCGGCATAGGCGGTGCTAGGCGGTAGTCAATTCTCTACAAATCTCCCCTCGCATCCGCACGATCCACAACCACAACCCACAACCCAAATCTTCAAACATGCGCTCTTGCACCCAACATCAATCGATGAACCCAAGTAGATTGAGAATATACAGGGATGAACAATACACATAATCCGTCTGTTGGGTTTTACTGTAGAGAGAGAAGGGGATCTGTTGAAAAGATCCGTCCGTTCTGTCGAAGAGAAAAGAGAGAGAGAGAGAGAGTCGAAAGAAAAACTGAAAATGGGAGAAAAAGAAAGGCATAACTTAAAGACTAAAGAGAGAGTCTGACAAAACAAAAGACTAAAGAGAGAGAAAGAAGAGGAGATCTGTTGATAATAAATGCAAGCCTAGAGCCACTAAACAAGTGATTGTTGATTGGGACTAGCATTGGAGAAACCGGAAAAGCTGTTGGTTTAATTGAAAAAAAGGGATTTTCTTTGAACTTGGGTCCATTTTGTGGCCCACTATTTTGTTCAAAGAAAAAACAAACTAGGCCCAATATTCTTTGTATAAAATTAGAAAAAAAAAAGTCATAAAATTATACACATATACTCATATTTTATAATATATAATATAAATTTATGTAAATCCACTTAGGCCGCCTAGACGCTAAGAGCTAGTCCACCACCCAATTAGCGCCTAACGTTTTTTAGAACCTTGAATATGATCACCCTCCCCTAGCATTTTCTTTGATAAACGATCCACGATTCTATTTGTGGGGATGTGATTATGTGTGTCCACTCTCCATCTAGCAACTTTTATATCCAATGACTTAAGTGGATATCACGTTCACAGAGTTTTCATTTTATAAATATATAGAGCCACACCAACACATATTTTAAACCATTATTAGAGTAGTGGGAGGTGGATGAGGTTTGAGGAGTTTATGTTTTGAATATGATATTGAGAAAAGAGTACAAATAGGCATCATACACTTCCTATAAATTGTTAATCACTTAACAATTATTACTAACACCTTAAAAAAGGAAGCAACTATATGTTAATTACCAAATTAATCAAATAAAGAAAACAATTATATACGTAGGTAAGCAAACCAATTATGAGCACATTTGCTATACCGTGATATATAAGGTGCGATCTTCAAGATATTGTTAGATGCAGTTTTTACCTTAGGTTGAGTGTGTGGTAACTCCGATCTCAGGATACTGTTGTGTGATGGAGATTAAAGCAAATAGTTTGTCCCTTTGAGTGTGTGTGCGCGCGCGTATATGTATCGTGCATGTTAGTTGTTCCTTATAAGTTGTCTAACAAAAAATTAAGACTTTAATTTGTTTTAAAAAAAAATTAAACTTTAAAACAAGGGGTTGAATCCAACTTGTAAACAATACCACCCTCTGACAAAAAAAAAAAAAAAAAAAAAAAACTTGTCAACAATACCACGGTCCATTTAAATTTCTTTTTGCAATTATATATTTACGTAAGATAACCATTAATTTTAAGTGTGAGTTGGAGAAGTCGAGATTTTAAATTATTCTAATGGTATTTAAACTCAGGAACAAATGAGCGAGTATATTGTCTTAACAAACTGATATAACTCACATCTATGTAAAATTTACGATTTTTATTTTGCTGATCATTAGCAGGTTGAGTGTGAATAATCTGTTGAAAACGAATGGCTCATTGTAATTGCCTTGCCTGAACACAGGCACACTAGAGAGGCTGGTAACAATGGCTGCAAGTGATGGATTGGATATTCGTTTGAGGTTGAGCCCAAATACATGCATCTGCGAATATATACGTATCTGACTTAGAAACTCAAAGATCTCTTCATCAAATGACCAAGCTAATCCTCTGTCCTCACTGTCACACAACACTATTAATTATGCATTTTAAATTCATATCCGCCACTCCCACTGATTGCATTCCTCATATATTTCCCTTCAAAACCAAATAATATTGAATATAATATAGTTTCTTTTTCGTCAGACAAGTCAGAAAAATTAAGAAGATGAGTAAGAAATCATTTTACCATCTTGTAAGTCGTATTTCTTACCGCGTGTATGATTGATGTTTTTTGCATGCATGTTCACATTCCTTTTTTCTCTCTCTTTTCATTCGCATATATTATTCAGGTACTTTTTCAAGTATTTGTGCCATGTGTTACAGATATAGCATAGCATATCACAGTAACCACACACATACGCATATCAATTCAAGACAGAAACATAGATGCGTGGTCGTGTAAAATACAGTTAGCATATATATAGACCGAACGAGTACTACCTGATCATTATTGTTGGTCGATTTCTGGATTTAATAATATTTGTGGAATTGTGGATAACCACGAAGAACAAATCAGCAAATCCTTTTTTGTCTAAGTTCGAGTCAGGTCTGAGAAATATGATTTGATATGATATATATGAATGATACAACCAATGACCGTCCAAGACACAACCAAAACAGACCACGAAGATGTTTTAAACATTTCAAAATATTATTGTTGAATCAGTCTTGGACCTATGAGAAGATTAAAACAATAATTATACCCAACAAATTGATAGAAGATATATATTTTTCGCGAAATAATATATAGCTAGATTAATACCTGTATCGGCAATTAGCTAGTGACAATATATAATACACACACAGATATAAAATCTTTATATGTGGATAGAGGAAATTTTGTTTCTCATATATATTCAAATATGAAGATAAGGACACACACACACACACACTATGAATTTATGTGTGTTAACCATGAATTTCGTGTCATCGTCTCTTTGGATTTCTTATTTACTCTTTTGTTTTGGTGGTTAAAAGAATTCGAAATAAGTTAGGATATGAAAGTTGAAGAGTCTCACATCGGTGAAATGAGAAACATTGTAAGAGCTTATAAGTTAGGAAACTGCCAATTGATTTTATGGTGGATCCTTAGCTTTCTTCATGGTATTAGAGCATGTTAGCTCATGTGTGAAGCCCATCCGCCCCACGTGATCCATGTCACCCAATTTGTGTCCTCCACTTGAGGGGGCGTGTGATGACGTGAAGGCTAAAGAGTTTCACATTAGTAAAAAGAGAAACCTTGCAAGAGCTACTCCCTTAATTGCGAATTGATTTTATGGTGTAACCTCAACTTTCTTCATACATACATTAATTTTAGAGGTTGTAAAGGCGACGACTTGTAACACATTGTTGATCAATGAATTCATGAAGCAATTGAGCCGCCCGTACCTCTTCATTTACATCGACAGATCTACAAAGCTCCGTGATACTCGATGGTTTAATTAATAAGTTAATACAAGAAATCAAAACTCTAATATTGGCTTAAAGCATGGATGAATGGTTAATCACAAGTCCCTCCCATGCATATAGACTTCTAATATGTCCAATCCTTTAACCTTAATTAAGTAGAGCCGCAATTACCATTAGTAAGTATTATTTTGCTTTCATGTTCTTGATGAGATTATTTAGGAATGCTATCAATATGTCGCTTGGCACTTGGCAGCATGTTCTTCTTCTAATGAAGCGGTCCATGTGGCTGCACGTCATTCGTTGGTTAAATTAAGGAATCCATACAAAATAAAGATTAAAGAAAAACCCTTCCTTTCCAATCGAATGATCTGTTGAAATACTAATATTTAATTAAAGGAGATGATTATTTACAAAAGGAATATTTTAAGCAAATTTCTGGTTACTTCTTTTATATTTTAAGCAAATTAAGCTAATTAAATCAGTCGGCAACAGTTCAATGTTGTCAAGGTGAAGCCAACTTAGCATTTGACTTTCTTACATTAGACAAGATCACAAATTCATTGAACTGTAAAAAGCGAAAATTTTATGAAAAATCAATGGAAATATATATGCTCAAAAGAATTCGATCGTTACAAATTCTGAATTAATATTAGAACCCTAGTGATATTACACCGACAATAAACGGCATTAATCTATGGTTTATATATGATACGTTTTCTAATATTAATTAATTATAAATTTTAATAGGTTTTACTTTTACATATTTTTCGAAATTAATCGACGAGAAATTCATCGTGATGAAAGCTAATGTCAAATTTTTATATTTGGACTGCATGAATCAAGCCGTTTTTATTGCTTTATAACCATGGGGATTAGGGGTAGGGCTTGAGCTAATCGACGGTTTTATTGCATTGACAACCCTAGCAACAAACCTTCTACTATTATTAATTATATTATTATTATTATTATTATCAGCTATCCGCAATTAGGGGCCTCTAATCACGGTGTTACAATAATAATAAATTAAAAGTAAACCTTCGGACAACAAGAAAAGCCCGAGCGCAAACCTCTTATAATTTGAAGTGTTCATACTTTTTTTTTTTTTTTTTTTTTTTTTTTCTGGTGAAAGGATAATTCCATAAACACGTTGAAAAGGTACGTCATACTTGATTAAATCATTGCTTTGTTAATGATTGAATTAAGGATTTAATCTCATACTTGTTTAAATCCATAAACAATAATGCAGATGACAGAGGATAAGATAACGCGGAAAAAAAAAATTAAAAAATGAGATACTTTTACAGCCTTGCAACGAACAGGAGGCCCCCTTTTTTTTATTTGTGTCAAGAAGGAAAAATGGTGGCAAGAACAAAGGTGAGGAGTGTTTTGTTTATTTAATTAGGTCTCAACTTCACAAATATACCGTCATCCACGTCTTAGCATGTTGAGCTCTAAACCGCCTTCGACTAAATGAAAATAAATAAATGGGGCTTTTGGATCTAGGTCCAAAAACTTAGATAGTTTTTAGGACCGAGTTCAGTTATCCAATTACTTATTTTGATATCAATTTTACCCTTTCAGATAAAAATATTTAAATTCTTTAATTTTTTTTATCATTTATTCAGTTTTTAAATTTTGAATATTTAAATACTCAAACTAAAATATTATCTAGTAACTACCTACTATTTATGAAGAAAACAAGACCGATATAATCTAGTAACTACCTACCTATTGTATAGGAAGAAAATGTTTTATACCTACAAAGCAGATATAATCTACCTGCAAAACAAAAATAAACTACCTATTGTATTGGAAGAAAAATGCTGGCAACCTACATGGCGGAACATAACAATATAAATATGATATAATATACCTCCATTAAAGGAACGGATTTGGAGGGAAGAACACAAAAATATCACCAATGAAAAGAAGAGACAAAAAAGAGGAGGATTGATAAAGGGAATTGTTTGGAAGAAGGAAAAAAGGAGGGATGAAACAGACTGGGGGTTGAGGTGATTATACGGCTATAACTAATCCTACAATTAAGGGATTAGTTAAACCACAAATTATCTCATAATTAAGAAATTTTGTGTATTTACTACAATTCGTAAGCCTAAGGGGTAAATATGGTACAAACCATAAATAAACATACATGGAATCTCAATTATTGGACCTATTTCAATGAAGTGGACTAATTCTACTAATGGCTCACAAAATTGGATCTATATCAAGTTATCCCATAAATTAAATATATCACTAACTCTATTAATAGAGGAGGAGTCCATTCATTATATATTAATGTATTGTATATAATCATTTTTAGCTTCTTACACTCTTGTTTAATCTTGCTCATTGATCTGTTTATTTTATTTAATGTGATAACCGTAAATAAAAATAGATTTCAGAACCTAAAACGGATGCGAAAATCATTTCTCTTCTTAACTCAAACCACTAAAATGTGGCCAATTTTGTAGTGTATTTAGCGACCGGAAACGTCTATCTTTTAATTCTCACTTCAAAGATCATGTCGAACAAAAAACCTAAATATGAAACCATATAATCGTTGGATTACGAGTTCAGAGTTTTATGGAATTGTTAAAATAATAACATTAAGCCTCAAATGCCCAATATTTAATTGGAAACGCCAACTGTATCCTCTCGTTTTCTTTGCCCCCTCCGTTCAACACTTTTTCCTCACCGAGATTCTCGCTTTCTTCACTCACTCTCTTATATCTCTCCTTCCTAAATTCATTCCAATTTCTCTCTCTCTCTCTCTCTCTCTCTAAATTTTTCTGATTAGATCCTTAATCCCATGACCGCCAGCCATTTCGATCCCACCACCTACTTTTTTCATGTCCTGCTTTTAGACGCAGAACCATCCTAAAGCCAAACAACAATCCCAGAGATAGATAGAAAACAGAAGGACCCAATGGCCGGAGCAGTAGCCGGCGGCGTCGACCGTACATCGGAGCTACTGCAATTACTCAACGACGTCGTTGGTGCGAGCAAGTTCGGTGGCGGCGTTACCGGCATGTTTAAGAAGGACTGCAGCGATCTGGTCAGGCGGATCGCCCTGCTGACGCATTTGTTCGAAGAGATAAGGGTGCTTAAAGGCCGCGAATTTGGACCGTTGGATGCGTCGACTTCTTCCACGAATTCCGGTCCGATGGAATCCTGGGTGTCTGATCTGGTGGTCGCCCTCCAGGCCGCCAAGCGCCTTGTTTTGCTTGCCGCCAACTTCACTTCCAATTTTGCCCCTCCCCCGGTCTCCGCCAATCACAATGTACATTTTCTCTCTCTTTAAGTTCATAATTTTTCGCAAAATTTTGTTGATTTAATTTTTTTGAATTAAAGTTTCGATCTTTTTATTATATAATTGAAAGGACGAAGCGAGCAAGAAGATAAGCTTCCAGTTCCAATGCGTGACGTGGAAATTGGAGAAGGCTTTGGGCGACATACCGTACGACCAGTTCGACATCTCCGAGGAAGTTGAAGAACAGGTAACTGACTTAAGCCTGTCAATGTCTACTACGTTGCGCATGTTTTTCACCATACTTAATTATCATCAAGTTAATAACCCATTAATTAGTATAATTTTATAATAAAATGAATTTTTTTTTTTTTAATTTCTTGGCGAAGTTTAGGTTGAATTGGTTAGAGCCCAGTTGAGAAGAGCGATAGAAAGATATGGGTTTTCCATGAAAGGTAGAACGATGTCGTCTGATTGCCTCTCCCAGTCTCTGGTGGAGTCTGGAAAATGGGTGTATGTAGAGAACAATGCAAAGACGATTGGCAATATTCCCAGAAGCTTTAGTGCTGATTCTACTGACGAGATGGTGATTCGTAATATCGAAGCCTTTCGTGCTGCTGACTCTGCTGATGACATCCATGTCGACGATCATGACGATATCAAGAAGCCCGATGCCAATTCATCTGCAATTCCTGACGATTTTATTTGCCCAATATCTTTGGAACTCATGAGGGATCCTGTTATTGTGGCCACAGGTCAGGTATGTATGCTAAAAATGCTATCTTTTATTCGTCTTGTCTTGTTTTTCGTTCATCTGAATTCCGGGTTTTCCTTTTCATGGTTTGATGCCTCAAAATACGATACTATGTTTGCGATGTGTGTTTGTAGACGTATGAGAGATCTTACATACAGAGATGGGTGGATTGTGGGAACACAACATGTCCGAAAACTCAGCAAAAGCTGCTGAATTTGACACTAACTCCGAACTATGTTTTGAGAAGTTTGATTGCTCAGTGGTGTATTAACAACAATATAGAGCAGCCCACCGGGAAGATTAAGAAGAGTGATGGATCATTCCGTGACATTACTGGGGACATAGCGACGATCCAAGCCTTGGTTCGCAAGCTCTCCAGTCGATCAATTGCGGAGCGCAGAGCTGCTGTAGCTGAGATTCGATCGCTGTCCAAAAGAAACACTGATAACAGAATACTAATTGCGGAAGCGGGTGCCATACCAGTTCTGGTCAACCTATTAACATCAGAAGATGGACTAACACAAGAGAATGCAGTAACTTCCGTTCTCAACCTCTCAATATATGACAATAACAAGGGGCTTATAATGCTTGCCGGTGCTGTTCCTTCCATTGTCCAAGTCCTCAGAGCCGGAAGCATGGAAACAAAAGAGAATGCAGCAGCAACCCTTTTTAGTTTGTCACTTGCTGATGAGAACAAGATAATAATCGGAGCATCCGGGGCAATTCCTGCATTGGTAGAGTTGCTTCAAAATGGGAGCACCAGAGGGAAGAAGGATGCTTCAACAGCGTTGTTCAATTTGTGCATTTATCAGGGCAACAAAGGCAGGGCTATCCGTGCAGGGATAGTCACAGCCTTACTCAAGATGCTAACTGATTCGAGCATGGTCGATGAAGCACTGACTATCATGTCAGTTCTTGCTAACCACCAAGAGGCAAAAGTCGCCATTGTAAAGGCAGGCACCATACCGGTTTTGATAGACCTTTTGCGAAGAGGTCTGCCTCGTAGCAAAGAGAACGCAGCTGCCATTTTACTTGCCTTGTGCAAGAGAGACAAGGAGAGCCTCGCCTGCATAAGTAGGCTTGGTGCGGTGATACCCTTGACAGAGCTCGTTAGGAGCGGCACGGCGAGGGCCAAACGGAAGGCAACTTCGTTGTTGGAGCATCTTCAAAAAGTACAGCAGCTATAACAGGCACAGGGTGTACTAATTGTACTGCCAATAATTTCCAATTTGTTTGATTCCTCTAATTTTTTTTGGTTTCTCAATGATTGTTCGTTCCACTATATTCCATTTGTGGTGTGAAACTGAGAAGACGAGCTTGAGACGAATAAGCGATCTCAATGCTTTGTATATTTATTTGTTTCTTTTCTTCTTTAATAATTGTGTAAAATGTAACATTTGATGCATTGTTTGCTGTAACATTCTTTACTTAAACACTTGCTTTCCTGTTCGACCATAAAATATGAACTCCTAATTGTCTAGAGATATTCGATACTGATGATCGACGAATGTTTGAGAAAATATTCAATAGGGCAGCGTGCTTTTCCAAGTTATTTATGTAGTTATGCTATCCGGTATCCACACACCCTTTGTTTCTTGTCCTTTGAATCTTTGATCATTTTCAGTTTATTCGATCTAATGGTTGAAAATTAAAAGGGGTGTATGAAAGGTAAAAATGATGTGTCGATAGCACCACCCTATCTATAATGTAGCTCACAAGTGTCAAAATAACGGTACAAATGACGTTGTAAGTTTGTTCTGATAAAGATTTTCTAGCTCTTTAAAAGCAATTGGCTCTCTTAGAACATCTCCAATAGAGATGTCAAAAAATAAATGTCAAATGTTGCATGTGGTCAAATATTCTAGTGAATAAAGTGTTGGGTTTTTACCCATGCATCCAGTTTCAAAATTTCCCTGGCCTAATTACATTAAGTCCCCGTGGCGATAGAGTAATCGAAAAATAATCCCCATGTAGTAAAAAAAAAAATTAGGATTTAAGCCCCTCTAGTGAAGTTTGTTACGATTTAGGCCAATAATTCAAAAATCAATGCTCTGTTAATTATTAGGACATGAACTACACATATGAGGCTAAAACAGAACTCTTCGTTAATTGTTAGCATGTGAGGCTTGCATGTGAGCTAACTTTATCTTTTTAACTTCGCATGTGAGTCTCATGTGCTAACAATTAATGGAGTATTGACGAAATTTTCACTTTTGAGCTTAAACCCTTAAGAACTTGGGCTTAAATCCTAATTTTTACCACAAGGGCTATCTTCTAACTACCCTATATCGACATGAACCATTAATCCAATTAAGCGTCCTAAATTATTATAATAGTTTCGAACTTTCATTCTCCTTCTAATGAGTAAAAAAATTAGTAAATAAAAAAAGATAAATACCAAATGTTAGTTTGATGGTTGATGTGGCAATGTCATATTTTCTCTTCTCCACTATATTTTTTGTTTGTTATAACAATATTGTAGTACCCATTTTTAAAAAGAAATCAATTAAAACAAATTTTCATGATTTATAATTGGTGCAATAACGAAACCCACACAACAAAACAATTAGAAAATTAACAAACATCACCTTTTTTCATATGTTAAAATTTACAACAAAAAAATTATGATGTTAATTTACGTAAGATTAACATATCAACTAGAGTTTTTTTTACTTTCAAATTTAACTGCATAACATTCCATTTAAAAATTGACATCTCGAAAATTCTCTTTGCCTTAATCTCTCGGAAGACAACAAATTAACCTCCACAAAACAACAAATCAACGAACACACATTTTATATTAGCCGAATCCCTTGTTTTCTTCGTTGCCTTGTTGTGGACGGATGGTCGGTTAGAGCAGTAGTTCTTCGAAATCATAAAGCACTTTTATTAGATGGACCACACCCTTTTTTCTTTTTCTTTTTTTAATTTTAACGAAAAAATTTCAGTATTGTTCACTTTAACGAAAAATCACATCTTTACACTAAAAAATCAATTCTGGTACTATTCACTTTACCTTTATTTTGTCCTTATCATTAAAAACTCAAAATTTTCAAGTTATTTTCATTAGTTTTCCTTCTTTTTTTTTTTTTAGGAAAACTAACAAAAAGTTAAAAAAAAAAAAAAAAAAAAAAAAAACCTTAGTTTTAATGAAAAATGACAAATAAAGATGTAGTGAATAGTACCAAGAAAAGATAGAAATGTGGTTTTTTGTTAAAAATCAACAGTATCGAAAGTGTTTTGTTAAAACTTCCTTTTTTTTTTTTTTTTTTTTTTCCTTACTAAAATTATATTTTAGCACCTTTTGGTTGATTAATCCGGTATGAACTATAAGGCATGAGATCAAACATGAATCGATGTGACCAAACTAGTCCACTTTGTGCTGCGAAAACAATACCAATCGCTACATTACAAAAACGAAAACCCAACAGTGTGACTTTTCTACTCCCTACTTTTCCTTTTTGGTCTTCTTGTTTCGGTCGGTCTAAATTCGTATCTTTCAAAAGAAAATTGTTCTTAACACTGAACCATTGTTAATCTTTCCTTTTCTTAAATCGAAAATTAAGAGAGGGAATAGCGACAGGTGACTATTTTAGACTGATGCGAGAGCTAATAACACATTTTTTTTTTTTTAAATTAATATGTTTATTGAACATGTACAAAGTAGTGAAGGTGTTCAGTTCCTACCTAAGCTTTATGTTTCATTCAAATACAACAAATACTTTATGTCTTTTCTTGAAGTCTAAATCCAAGTTTTCCTTGGTCTTTATGTACCATTTGTCCCTTTAGCCTCTGTCTCGTAATTGCATTTTCTAACTAGAGCATATGTAGGTCTTCATTTCACATGCTTAAACCACCTTAACCGATTTTCTCTCGCCTTATCCTTAATTGCGGCTACTCTTACTTTACCTCGTTCTTAATCATGTCATTTCTCGTGGCCCACACAACAAAAAATGAAGCATTCTCATCTTTGCCACACTCAATTTTTGCATGCGTTGATGCATGACCATTCAACATTCTTTGCCATAAAGCATTGTTGGGCTTGGTCCATTCTAATAAAAAGGGAAAAAAAATTCTGCCTTCTGCCGACAATTATTCTTTTATTGTTATTTTTAATAATAAGGGGTTTGTAATGATAAGTTGGATATATAGAACAGAAGCCATGACCAGAAAGAAGGCATATGCTCCCTTGAAGCTTGACTTGTCAATGTAGTTTAATTTTCCCATGTTCTACATTTCCGGGCATTTTTCTTTCCTACATTTATAATTGCGTGATTATTTCCAAATTCCAAATCGGATGGATAATGGCAGTTGAAATACGTACGTACGTAGCAACCTTTCTGCATGTGGAATTTGAATTAGAAAAGAAACCGCATGCAATCAGACATATACGAAGCTGCAGGAAGATTAGCTTTCTGAGTCAGTGGAGTGGAGTTTCAACATTTCCTCGTCTTAGATAACTTGTTGGAGATTACTGATTGCTTCCAAGTTGATGAATGGACCATCATTTTGGACTCGGTATTCGACTACTAGGCCACATCACGCAATGAGTTTAATCACTGATTACTGATCTCCTGATCTACCCTACAAGTTCATTGTTAGATGTGGTGAGTTCTATTCGAGCCAGGTTTGGTTCCCAGTGCTAGTCATGATTTAGGCGTATGGTTTAATTTCGTGTTTTTGTTGTTCTAGGTTGCATGATCTTATTACGGATTAGGCTAGTTTTAGGTGATAATATGGATATTTCAGTTGTTTGTGGTAAGTTCGCTTTAATTTTGACTTTTTCGATTGTTGCTTTTATAATTTTGATGAATTCGTATTTCTACACATGATTAGTAGAAATGTTTTAGTTTCTAATGACTTCGTTAATTTGACAAAAACAAATCACGAGCTTAATCAAGGATTATAGTCCGATGGCGATGAAATCACGTTTTCCTAACACGATTTTCCGTGATCAACTTTTCACATGATCACATTGTCGTGTACTGTTTTCCTTTGGAAATAATAACAAAATATGATTATGCAATCACCTTTTTCCACACATCACAATTTTTGGCCAACATTATCTCCTAAAATTTGGAATATAAGGTCGTAGAAATTATATCTAAAAAGCATAAACTCCGAGGATGATAATTAACCAACTCAATACTATGGTCTGATGATATTCTTTTTCACTTGAAAGTGAACGATCTTAGGTTCGAATCTCATAGTTGACGAATTAAATACCAATTTAGGTTGTCCATTGTGTGACTTAGCTAAACTTCCCCTCCTCTTAATATGAAAATATTGATATGCTAAAAAAAAAAATTAGAAATTTAGGATCGAAAGTGAAACTATACGTACTTTATGCCATTGTCAAAATCCTGAAGTTATTGACCAATAAAAAAGTCAAAACCCTAAAATTAGTCGTTTTACAACAACCACTACCCTTAAAACGACGTCTCTTTCTTGTTCCCACCATCGTGAGAGCTTTAGCCTTTTGGCATATGATAAAAGGCCAATTCAAAACATTAGTTATCGATCCAAATATAAAAAAAAACAAGCTTTCTTGTTCAGAGAATCCGAATATATATCATACCAGAAACAGAATCCAAAATTAATTGGTCAGTGAGCTATAGCTATGGGAAACAGCTTGGGAGGCAAAAAAGGTGCAAAAGTTATGCAAGTTAATGGAGAGGCATTCAAGTTGAAGACACCAGTGCAAGCTGGTGAGGTAGTCAAGGATTTCCCAGGTCATGTTTTGCTAAAATCATCGGAGGTGAAGCATTTCGGGGTTCGGGCAAAGCCGTTGGAACCCTACGAACAGCTTGAGCCTAACAGGTTGTATCTTCTCGTGGAGTTGCCAAAGGTTGATTTGAAAAAAGAGACTCTTCAGAGAAGGGTTCGATCGGGAATAAACATGAGTGCTAAGGACAGGCTCGAGAGCCTAATGCTCTCTCGGAGGTCGGTTTCGGGCCTTTCGGTTATGAAATCATCGGCATCGACAGCAAGCATTGTGCCCGAGGAGGAGGCGAATGGGGCGGTGCGCGTGAGGATGAGGCTTCCGAGGGCAGATGTGGAGAAATTGATGCGGCAAAGTAGAGACGACGGGGAGGCAGCTCAGCAGATTATGGATCTTTGCATGGTGAACACCAACAACGTGATGGGCAATGATCAAGGTTTGAGTTTGAACCCGCAAATGCATTGGAAGGATGGAGGAAGATTACTTGGGTCGCAAGGAATCAAGGGGCGTGATCGGATTCAGGTAAGGTTTCTTAGAGACATAGATCCTGTTTTTGTGCAATGTTGAGTGGTGCTGTTTTGACATTTCTGGTTTAGGTTGGTTGCGTGAACCTAACGCATAGAAATGTTGGTACACCCAACTGAGTACTTTTAATATTAAGTCAATTTTAGGTACTGGATTTAAGGGACGGCTTCCTTAAGACTTGGTATGAGCTCAAAGCTCAACCCTCCCATAAATAAGTTTTGTTTGATAGTCATACCGTCACGTAATACTATAACTATTAACTGATCACTTGTTAATCATAAATAGTGAAATTAGTTTCAATACTATACTCTACATCGATTATACATGAGTCATATTATCCACTCATATCATAATACGTGAATTAGTAATGTCATATAGCTGAACTCGTTGTACCCAATTATCCAACCTTCCCCATAGAACTTAGTTAGCATTATGCATTTCAAGCATAAGCCAAATCTTACCTTAATTAGCACCTACCTTTCATGTTCAGAGTGAAATATTTCCACAGCTGACAAAGCTATCATGATTTGGGATCTCAACTGCTGACCCTTTTACTCAATTTTCGTACCCACAGATAGGTAAAAACGGTAGCCAAATATGTTTAAGTCATGGTGTTAGTTATTTTACAAAGTTTGGGCAATTTTGAAAATATGCATAGATAGTCAAGCTTTTCACACTGAATCTTAGTACTAGTGACGATAATCTAATTTGTACACAAGTGTTTATGTCTAATTATTGTTTTAGAATAATTAAGAAAGAGAAATATATTGAAATATTCTTGTATTGGATCCTGCAGAAACGAGTGAGTTTCCGACCAGCCAATGAAGGAGAGATCTTAACAAGTAGCGATGAGCAGCGCCTGTAGCCGGTAGCTCTAGTACTCGACTTCAGTCTGCGCAGTCCCATCAACCACACTTTTGAGGATTTGATTTGAGGATTATCTTTAAGCATGTGTAGTTAGTTAATTATACTGTATAATTATACATAAATTGTAGTCAAATTTTTTATCTTCTTGTTTCTTTGAGTCCTAACTAACTGATTTAACTTATATCTGCACTCACGAACAGTTTTGTGAAATCATAATCTTCATAATCTTTATGAATTATCTCATATTTCTCACAATCGGTAGTGAGTGAACTTTTTTTTTTTTCAATTTATTATTATTAAAAAGATGAGAAGAGTTGGAAATTATTACAAAAATTTATGAGAAGTGATGTTTCAAACTCAAAACGCATGAATGAAAATCAACACCTTATTCACTGTTATTGAACCACCACATGCAGTAATGAGCAAACTTGTTAAGCCGAATAATTTGGCATCAAAATATTAAAGAATTTCTTTATACGAAAAGTACTTTCCAAAGATACAATTCACATGTGCTCAAGGAATTTCATCCACCAATCTTTAAGTAAAGATGCACGTGCTCAGAGCATTACAATTCAAGAGACTAATAAATAAAAAATTGATATTTTACTGATGAAGCACGTGGACAGAAAATCCATCGATCAAATATTTAATTGGAAAGGATTCTCTCCAGATCCTTTCCTCCTAATTCACCAAATCAGAAAATCCGTACCGTTGAAATTTGATCCAACGGCTAAAATTATTATAACTTTTAACGTGGACTCCTGTTTGTAGCCATTTGATTAATTTTCAACTGCGTAGATTTCTTGATTTGATAGATTAGAAAAAAGAGATTTGGAGATGATCCATTTCCTATTTAATTTACATTTGTCTGTTACATCACATGGCTAATCCTACAGTGTTGGTAACTTTGACAGAGAAAATAAGAAGAGTTACCAACTCTTCACAATTACAGCGGTAACAAATCTCATGTGGGTTAATTTAACTCTACCCCATATACAAAAAGAAAGGGGAAGAAGAAGACGAAGATGGAGGGGTTTCCCTCCTCTCTCTGTATCAGAAATAATAATTCCCCTATTAAACTTATTAGTGAACTCATCTTCCGTGAACGAGAAAAAAATGCAGCGCGATGCGAAGTACGAACAGTTCATGACGACCATTGATCAGGCACGGTGAGAAAATAAGTGGTCATCGCCTTCCGGAATCGTTTCTTGTATTGCTTCGGGGAAATAATGGTCGGAGCAGCATTCTTCGGACCTCCAAGTATTCCGGATGCCTTTACCCATGTCTCCAAATGCTTGTCCCATGTATATTGTCTCATGAAATCTATGATCCCCAAAACCAGCTCCTTCCGCTCATCGTCCACCCCAACGAGCAGCGAGTAGTCCATTACATCAACAGACTGGAGAGGCATTGGCAGAAATTAATAGATATAGCGTTCGTAATAGTTTAGTATCGAATAAACTTTGTAAATAAGTGTCACTAAAGAAATTTAATCGAATAGATGCAACATGAAGAAAATTTGTTTTAACTATCTTGAGATTAACATCTAAAGCTGAAGGCAAGCAAAAGGGAAGGGGGTGAAGGCATACCGCTAAAAACGACGTATCATTCCAAACAGCTCTCTCCAGGCTTCTCTTTGCTTTGCTTCCAAGAAATATGGGTTGTGTACGTAATGATTCCAACAAATTCATATCTAACAGTACTTTGTCTCCCCCCGTTGTATCAGAATTATAACGGGATCGAGTAGACCCCTTGAGATCATACACCCTTGAAATGTTTCTTTTGAAGAAAAGGTTCTCCATCACCATCAAATCCATTTTAGTTTCCTTCCCACCTTTCAGCTGTTTAACAGTGACCTGCCAATACACCAGTATAATAAGATCACACGAATATTTAAGCTACTGCTCACTACTGACCCGCACAGACATAACATAACAATGAAACAAAGTAAAAAAAAATATAAAAATAAAGAATCAGAGAAGAAGCCTTACCTGATACATACCAAGAACCTTGGCAAGACAAGTTGGACTTCCTGATTTAAGGGAATCTGTCAAATAATTAAAATACTCAGGTGCATATTCCTGAAAGGATTCCAATTCCGTCTTTGTGACTTGTTTTATGATGAATCTATCATCCAGAGATTTAGCAAAATATACATTGCTCTTTCCCCCTTGTGCACTCCACCTCTGGCAGCGGCTCAAAGATCGTATAAAATCCACTTCACTGGGGCAGCACTTTTTCCTAAGAGTGTCAAACTGCTTTGCAAAATAACAAGTCACAGAAAATCTCACTTTTCCTACCCCATTTGAGGACTCGTCCCCGAAAGATATCCTCAAATGTGGAGATCTTTTGGCATCTGCAAACAGGTTGCCCATGGAACCTGAAGCATCTTCAGATCCATAATTTCCATAATGGATGTAATCCAAGTCCATAGAGCCAAAAGACTGCCAGGGTGCAAAGATAGAAGCTGCAGAATCTTCTTTAAAGCTTTCATGAATACTCCAGCCTGCCTGACGCTCATTCAAACTATCAGCAACCCAGTCCTCATAATCCTTGGAACTAAGGGCATATGAGATTATGCTAGTGGGTTCGCTATCATAAACACCAACGACTATTTCATTGCTGCTTGTCTGGGAAAGCAGCAACCGAACCCCATCAGCTATTTGAGATGCAGAGGAGACAAATGAGGGTGTGGAATTGAGTATTGAATCCAACTTTTGTGCCTCGTGTGGCAATGCCTGGGAAAGAGCCCTTCTTACACTAGAAACAGGATCTCTCACCATACTCCTGTAATCTCCATAAGCATGGAATGATCTAAGCGTCGACAAATGCAATGAAGAAGGGGGCAATCCCTTCCTAATCCTGTCTCGGAATCTTAGGGCAGAATCAAAAGACTGAACTCTCACGGGCGACATTAGCCTCCTAAGAGGGGGATCATCATTTTGACTAGTATGCTCGAAAGCACAAGCTTGAACTTCGGTCAAACATGATGTACCAAGTGGTTGAGCTTTCACCAGAAGTTGATCAGTCCCAGTCCATGCAGAATCTATTTTCTCAGACAGTGTAGATTTAAGGGAGGACAAGCCTTTGCAGGATGTCTTATTAACAATTTCCTTATCGGAATGCATCTCGTCCTCTCGGCTATAATGGTGTGATACGTCTTCAGAAGGTTCGAGTGGTGGTACAATAGGTTCTTTATCTGTTGGTAGATCACTGCCAGGAGGCACTTGGAATTTTGAAGACTCAGGCACATGATCCTCATAGCCATAGTCAAGACTGCCATCCTTACCAGACGGATCACTTATCAACTCTTGCAGGTGGGCAAAAGATACATCCCCATCAGTAGCCATGGAAACAGGAGTCTTTTTAAGCAGTGAGTCCAATGAATAAAGCTGGCGATCCCAAACATGAGAACCAATTAAAAGAGAACGTCTCAAGCGATTCAGCTCCAGAACGTCTACAACAGGCATTTTCCCTGGTTCAGAAGTCTCCACAAAAGCAGGTTGCAGAAAACCCTATTGAAAAAGCAAGTAGACTAGATTAGGAAAACAAAGATTCCACAAAGGGTAAACATGAACCCTGGACCAGGAAACATGTGATACCAATCATAGTCACATGCGATACTCAATTTTGCACTTACAATGTAGTAATTTCTTTCCTTCTTAAGCAGATCTTTCAGCTCCAAGATGTGGTGCTGTAACTCAATTGTACCTGACATTTCACATCCAAAAGATCTATTTTTCTCCTCCATGAAGTCGAGTACATCAGATATCTCTGCATATACGGTTTCCATTTTTCCCATAAGCTGCAAAACAATCCAGGTTATTAGAATTGAAATCTCATAACCAGCAGTTACAAAACTAGTTCGTCATTCACCACCCATCAAGAGTTTATTCAAGAATTAGATTAAAATTCTTAAAAGCACCTCTGTTGCCTCTTTTCTTATCCACTCTGGTTGGACTTGGCCATTGAATTCAAGCACTGAAGGTGGCAAATGGACAGAAAGAATATCAATCGCGGCATATCGGAAGACCGCAACCATGCTTCCAAACCTGTAATACAAGTCATTTTTTCAAATTAAGATCATTTAGTACACTAAAAGTAATAACACTCCAAATCTATTAGTACTTACCCATAGTAACGGAGACAATCCCGTTGTAATGAATGGCCACAAGTAGCAACACGATTTGCAGTTGCATGATTTGAAAAGCTCAGTTCCAAGAACTTTCCAAAAGAAAGCCCCCAGGCAGCATCTGACATGACTACTCTACGTGTTGCTGGTGGAACTCCATTAATATGGGCACACCTTAG
The DNA here is from genome assembly GCF_019419815.1 of Pyrus x bretschneideri. Classification (NCBI taxonomy): domain Eukaryota; kingdom Viridiplantae; phylum Streptophyta; class Magnoliopsida; order Rosales; family Rosaceae; genus Pyrus; species Pyrus x bretschneideri. The sequence goes on from NW_025999524.1 coordinate 4,778,625, forward strand.
ACACCGGTGCCACATCCATATTTTACCATCTCTCTCCCCAGGTAGCTTTAGTGAAGGAAGGCATCTAACATTAATGGTAAGGTTTCCTTGCTGATGGGTGTAACATAGAAGATGAGACTCAGCTGTCTCTTTACAAGTCCGACAGGAAGATGTCTGCCAATTACAAACCTTAGTATTAACTTTAATTCCATTTCATAATCAGGAAAACAAATTAAGGAGGGATGCAGTAAAGTTACAACGAATCACCTGATCAAATAGGTCATCACGAAGATATCTGCCCAGTGGCTTATCAAAGCAACCATAGAATTTTATGCGCAGAAGTCGGGAGCGTTCACAAACAGTTCCCTTCAGTACACAATAGCTTGAAAAGGATACCAATATGCTCTGATGAGTGTCAGCAGAAGAGAAGTACTCACTTGAAACTTGATTGTGATCAATCCTTTCAGAGTTTGTCAACTCACTATCCTCGTGTTGACTCCAGTCATGAGGCAAGTTTTCTTGCAACTCTGGTTGGGAAAGGTCTTTTGTTTCAGAAGAATGGACTGTGACCCCATTTATATCCTTGTATTGATATGAGGATCCCAAAATCACATTATTTCCTATATCATCAGTATAAGCATCAGAAGATGTAATTCCAATCACAAAGTCACCATTAGACACAGGAAAATCAAGTCCATGATAAGGATGCTCGGGCAAAGACTCTAATCCTTCAATTTCCGGCTTCAGACCCAAAATATTATCATCTTCAACAGAAGTAAAAGGTACAGCCTGGGAATTGCTCAAAGCATGGGAATTAGGGATTACTGAATTTGCATCAGCTGTTGTCCTGTCTGGTATAGTAACTGGGTGTCTCAGAGTCGTCTTGGGCAGAGTAGCACCCTCGTCAGCAAGGAAGGAAGTTTCAAGGGATAAATGGTAAGCTGCAAACACTGCATACTGGACAACATGCTTGATCTTCTTTAGTTCTTCAACACAAGCACCCTTCAGCAGAACCTACAACAGAAACTGACAAGATAAGAGATCACCCCACCAGGCTCTAAAAACCTTTTATGCTTTATCAGAATGTAGATTATGAATAAATTGCAATGAGCACAATTAAACAAACAGCAGAAACTCGGACTGTAAAAGAAATAACAAAATGATGTATATGGAAAACATTACTGTGCAGCAAAGACGCCTTGGACACCCTTCAAAAAACATCAGGGTTTTCACTGGTTTCTTGTTAAACTGATTGGCTGGCTCATGCTGTTCAGAAATTTTTTCTAACCGGAACAGCTCACAATGCCCCAAACGAGTCTTAGGGATATCGTCAATTGATGGAGTAATAAGTGCACCAGTACATTGTGCTATACGCTCCAGTAATGGCCTTTTAACATTCAATACTAACGATATTTCCTTTTCCAGCAGGTAGTCTTGAGCATACGAAGATACACTTTTTTCTACCAGCAGAACATTGGGGCGATGAGCCTCTATCTTTGAGATAATCATCCTAAGATGATCGTTTTCCTGTCCAAAAAAAAGTAAGAAATATATCAGTTATAAGGAATTTAATGTTACAAAAAATTGTCATCAATTCTCTGAGAGAGAGAGAGAGAGAGAGAGAGAGAGAGAGAGAGAAACCTGTTGAATTGGAAAGGAGAAAAACAAACCTGATGCAGTAATGTGTCGAAAGATGCCAACTTGTTTGGAATTTTCTGATACTCAAGTGCTCCCCCTAAAATAAGTAATCTAGGATTTTTGTACTGTGAGGTCATGCGCTTATGCTTTATATTCTTTGTACAAACTACTCCTTTTATAAGCGTACTGCACAAATCCAAAATGTTTTAATTAAAGATATAAACCTGTCACTAGCACAGAGATATGCAAAACGTCAAATAAAATTTCAAGGAAAATATACCTGTCACTTGGACTTCCTGATGCAATACATTTAACTTTCACATAATCACCAGGATCCATACTGCCTCCTCTGCTTGTATCTGGTTTAACAAAATTTGCCGCTTGCCATGCAATTTTTGTAACTATGTCAAGCCAGTCCTCATCTCCATCCCCTTTATCCATGAAACCCTCACCTTGTAACAGTTGTGATACAAGAGCTCTAAAATGCCCCTGTACCACAGCTCTAAGTGGTTCCTTGTTACCCTCATTCTGTTTCTCCTTTGCAGGAAACATGCTCAAAAGGCTACTGCTTGATGAAAACACTGCACCGGAATCTCCAATATCATCATCTTCATCATCATAAGAAAAGATATTACACTCTGCATCATCATTCTCATCATCAGGCGGAGGGGGATACCAGATGAGACCATTGTTTTCAAAATCCAGTGGCCTCTGTGACTTCTCATATTGACTACGGATAACTGACGCGTCATCAGAGCAATCATCAGTAATATCTGGATCCTCGCTCCCTCTCTCAGGCCTTTTTAAAACAGCCTTAGTCTGTTGACCAAGGGGACCATCAGTCTGAGACACAGGGATTCCCTCCTGCCCCTGCTGTACAGAATGCCCAACTCTACTATAAGTATAATAAATTCTAGACGGGCAATCAAAATGATGGGATCCCAGTGACCTTGACCTGAAAAACTCTTTTCTAGAACTAACACTACTTAAATCTACGTCCGAATTGTCATCACAATATTCACTTAAAGGACTGCAAAAGTTCTTTCCAGAATCCTCTGCCTCCTCTTCGTCACTCCTACATCACAAAACAGAGAATTAATGAAAGGATATTTTGACATCAAATGAAAAAGATATATTTAAATTTGAATAGTATAGCAGGTGAAGAGATTAGTTATAGGCAAGAAATCCAATTAAAAAATATTATATAAAAATGCATCATGATGCACAACCTGCAATCTGAATGAAAGCATACCTGCTAATAGAGTGACGAATGGATATTGGAGATGGGTGAGAACTAAGCGAGGTCATACTCCTCACAGCATGGGGAGAATAACTGCAATCATGGGCTTCCAAAATCTTTGAGAAATGATCACTGTGAATAGATTCATCATTATCCACAGAACACTTGACTGTTTCGGCACTACAACAGGGTGATGGTGGTTCAGGGCTTTCTCGGGGAGAGGCAGACGGATGCACTTTCTCCCCATTATTCCTTCCACCTTCCTTCCTTAATCTAGCCAAAGAACAAAACTTGCAGAACTTAATAGTACTCCCTCCAACCTCATCATTGCTCTTGATGCTATCCCACTCAGAGCCCTGAATACACTTTCCACAAATCCATCTGCCACAGCTCTGACAGTGATATCTAGAACCAATACCAGTGGTGTTCGTATTGCAATCACAACACATCTTGCAACCGTTACTATATATCAAACACGCTAGACAAACACCGTGAATCGCTTCCTTCTCCAGATATCCAGGACCTAACTTTGTCTATTAGATCTAGTAGTGAACGATCAGGTATTCCCATAGAATGGCAACAACCCAACAAATAACAAGGAAGCAGCAGCTCTTCCTCCTCCTCCTCCTCCTCCTCCTCAAAGCTAAATTCTTTTACTTAGTCTAAATTTCAGTATAATCAACAAATATAAATAAAATCCCCCACAATAAAAATGGTGGGTGAATTGGAATTAAAGATGTATTTTTTTTTTCTTTCTTTTATATGATTTTGTTTTCCTTGTTTCTTGTTTCCTCTTTTTTCAAAAATTTGGAATGAAAACAGAAAGCAAATGCTCCTCCTCTCCTCCTCCAAGAATCACACAAAACAATATCACGGGAGGAAATCAGACGGCTCAGGATGCACAAAATCTGACAGTATTTACAACCAAAATAATATCACCAATGAAAGTGCTTAAAACTTAAGCAGCAGCAGCAGCAACAAACTCGAAGAAACTTAAAGCAGTAAAGAAACCCTAACCGATTCCAGAGTCCTCAAGAATGCATCCGGCGATCGATTGCAGCATATCAGGGCGATTCAATCGGAGCAGCTCCAAGTCCACCCAGTCCAAGCAGAATGAGAAATCATGAGAAATCCAAGAGACATGGAAGCAAACGGCAGCATAGAATGAGACGAAGAGCAGAATACGTATGAGTAAAGCAAAAGCTGATGAAGAACCAGAAGTACGTATGTAGAGAGAGAAAAAAAGAGGAGAGAGAGAGATTGAAGAAATTAAATGCTGGGAAGAATGAGGATCAAAAGGACGAAAATGAGGAGTACGGAGAAGGTTCCCTTTCTGCCGGAATCGACTCGCATCTCAAGAAACGCATTTGCCTCTCTCTCACTTCTTCTTCTTCCTCCGCTTTCTTCTCCGCTTCTTCCACCGACAACACCACCTCCGGTTGCAACTGCATCAACACTTCTTCTTCTCTTTTGTATCATCTATATTTTTTGCCGCTTTCAATTCATTTCGTTTCTTTTTTCTTTCAATTTCTGTTTTTTGTTTTTCTTCTTCTCTCTTTCTTTCTTCTTCGTTTCTGTTTCTTTTCTTTCCTTCCTACGCACCCCAACTGGTCATTGCAACTTAAAATATTGCTTTTCAAAAAGCACTTTCTCGCTCTCATCTCCTATTCTATTTCCTTTTTCTTTTTTCTTTTTTTAATAATCTCTATTCATGCCTAATTGGTAATTACCTACGGCCTTCATTAGTTAAAAGTGCTTTTATTTATTATGGATCATATTTTATGACATTCGAAAAATGCTTTTTAAATAGTTGAAAACGTTTTTAGTGAAATTAATTTTGGTTTTCAAAAACACTTTAAATACTTTTTTTGAAGAAACACCAGATAGATATACATTTCTTGCAGAAAACACTTAAGTGTTTTTCCAAGATCTACTTGGATTTTTACTAAGGAATAGTTTCATAAACATTTTTACCAAAAACGATTTTAATCATTTTAAAAGTATTTCCAAACGAATCCTTATATGTAAACACCCATCTTTGTATTGTGGACGGTGAGACCTATTTATATTGATTGTATCTCTACTAAAGAGATAATTTAAATGTAGTTTGCAAAATGTGATGTTTCTAGCATTACCCTTATAATACACCCCACGTCTAATTATGCTTAGTGTAAAAATTTTAAAAATGTTAATCGGTCATAGAAGTACTCTAAATAAGTATTTGGAACGTAGGGGTGATTGTTCAAAAAATACTTTTCAGTGTTTTTCCAAAAAAAATGAAAAATCTTAAGGTATAGTCAAATAAGGATTTAGAAGGATTTAAAAAACTTTTATAGTGATAGATTTTATATGATTGTAAGAACCCTTACAACATTAAAACGAATTTTCAAGGATTTTTAAAGATTGAAATGATTTTGAGAGATTATCTTGTCATTTAAAAAATTATTCGTCAATAGAAAATAAGTTTAAAAAAATTACATGTTAATATGACATTTTGAATACCTATTTCTATGAACTCCTTAAAAGTCCTTTAAAATCTTAGTCGACGACACTTGGACTTCGATGCATTCTTTTAAATCCTGTTAAATTCTACTTTGACTACACCACGGTTTCAAAGTCTTTTAAAATTCTAGCTGACTACACCATGATTTTAAAGTCTTTTAATATCAATCTTTCAAAATCTTATTTTAACTATACCCCTAAGTTTTTCAATTAAGATTTTCTACATGTTCCTTTCAAAGATACGCTTTTTACACAAGTAAAGAAATAAATCTCGACTGAAAGAAAAACTTCAATACACCATTAATGTCATATTTATGTTTCAAAATTTCTTCATATAATATTATATTAATAGTTCAAAACGCTGATATAATGATATCGTTGCACCGCACCGTCCCTCTCGAATGGCCCCATAAAATAGTCTTTGGCGCTTTTATTGAAGAATTTTTTTTTTCTTTATTAACCTAGCATTCAAGACTGCCATTGGTCAGCGTGATACTTAATTAGGGCTAAAGTCTGATTTAATTTTCTAACTATTACCATAGAACTCGCCGTTGATTGGTCAGCATCAGTGTGCAGATTAAAAACCGTTTTGGGCAATGAATTTTGTTGAATTTTGGCGTCTGTATCACACGATCCATGACGGCATCTAGAACCGTATCCATATGGGCACGCGATGGGCCGACAGGGGTGTCAATTTTGGGCGGTTTGGTGGGTCAGGTTTCACGGGTTTTCTGTGACCCGAACACTTATTCCTTGAGCAAGACTTCTCGATTTTCTACGGTTAACCCGGAAGCTTGGCATCTTGGGTACCGAGTTGCAATGGGAAGATCTTGATGAATGATGTGACTAATGTTAATGGCGATGGTAATTACCACACTCACACAAGGGAGAGATCTAATACTGATGGTGATCATAATTAGCCTTGAACAAGGGTCACTTAAACAAACTCAAATTGTAATTTTTTATTGGTAAAATTTGTGTTTGATCTTCGCTGTTGATGCACGTAAGACTGAAAGTATATCAACGATTAAAATCAGTTCATGTTTTCAACATGTGGCATAACTGATTGGTATTATTTAAATCGCAGTTGCCTTTCGTCGCTCAATATGACGTCTAATCCGACTACGACGAATAATTATCAACTCACCACCACCATCAACTTTGTCACTCGCTCCTAATCCAAAACCCCCAGGAGGCGCATATAACACAAAGTTTAGTTGTAGAGTTGATTCAGGCAGCTCACGAAGAAGAATTCCTTCCTCTCATATGTTTATTAAATTTGACTTCCCAACCCTATGCATATATAATATACTTATTTACTATAACAATATTGACCCTAAAGATACAATAAAAATGTCCTAAACAGTGGGAATGTACGCTAAGCACATAATGAGTATGAGTTTTTTTTTTTTTTTTTTTTTTTTGTCAACTCAATGGGTTTTGCCAAGTTTTTAGATTGAAATTTTTTTTGGTGCTACGCGCACTCTTTTTGGAATTCTATGAGGACTTGCATCTGTCATTGCTTAGTTGGCCATCCATGCATGTTATTTCTAGCTTCACCCGTGCCATGGGTCATAATTTAAGTGAAGAGAAAATATATTTTTCAGTATTCATCTACTTATATTACGACATGTAGTACATCACTTATATTCCGAGAACACTAAAAATCTCTTGTGCCCATGCATATTGTGCACAAAAGGGAGATGCCAATTGTCATGTCCCCTGCAGCAGACAGCAGGTGAGGGGGATTTGGTAAGCATTTCATTTGGTGGGAAGCCAACATCTGCAAAAGTGTTTTCTGCTGCCGAGGTCTACCGAAAGGAAGATGAAGCTTTGTATTATTTCATACTCTTTTGTTCTCCTTTTCTCCTTGGCGTTTTCTTTTGGTAGGTAACAGTTTTTCCAAATCCCCATCCTTCCCCCACCCTTTTCTATATTGACCAAATTGGGTTATATTTTCTTAAAAATATACTCAGCCATATAAAGTTCCATCATTCATGCCCAAAAACAGTGAGTGATGGAATGGATAAGAGAATCAGAAGGACATACAGCCGCCCCTACCCAATTTTCCTTCATCATCATCGTCATCGTCGTCGTTCGTGACTCATGTCCATGTCATGGACATATTATTTTGTTTGATTAATTACCTTTTCTTTTCTTGTTTTGTATTTTGGATAAGACTAAGATCAGGCCTTAACCTCCCCTCCTTTAGTCTTTTTCTAATGCTTTGTCAAATTAGGGTTACCAAAAGCCCACAGTTTCGTTTCCTCTATGTCTAAGAAACCCTAAAGTGAAAAAGAGAAGGAAGTTGGACTAGCGACATTTCGTTTTATTCAGGTAGAGAAGATTTTAGATTTGACACACAGAAATGTGAGAATAATATGTGCATACATGAGTTTGATTATAAGTTGTGAATCATTGTGACTTGTTATGATATAAGTTAACAATCCGCTATGAAAGTAACTTTGTAAATGTCATATCATTTATCAAGAGAAGAAAATTAGGAAAACCCCACATTAATGAGAGATTTTAATATGATTGATTGGAAACTTGAAGAAAAAAATTATAATCAATTGTATTATGACACTACGTGTACCGAGCCGTATTCTCGGCACACTAAAATGTTTCTTCACATTATCCCATCCCATTGTACTTTGAAATCCCTTATCTTCACTCTATTTTAGTAAGAACAATACTTGGCTACTCAAAGATGAGTAGGAACTCCAACTAAAAACTCTTAGTGTTTTAATCACAGAGCTTTGTGCTTATGATCAGAACTGTTCATACTATGAATCACACTGTAAAGATCATCTCTGCAAAAAATAAATTAAAACTAAAGTGTTTTAGTCAATTTATTGTAGCAAATACATAGACAGTTCGTAATACTTTTACCAATATTGTTCATTTGTTTTTAAACAGTTTGATGACTAAATGACCTTAGTTTTAATTGATTTTTTGCAGAGGCGATCTTTACAAGGTGATTTATAATATGAATGGTCCTAATTATAAACATGAAGTTTTATAAATTGACAATGACCAATTTTGAAAATTTTTAAGTAGAAGTTCCTACTCATCTTTGAGTAGCTAATTATTGTTCTTTTTAGTAATCCCTAAAGTCAATATAGCCATGAAAGTAATGTGTAACATCCCACATCGACCAACGGAAAGGAGGTGATGTGCCTTATATGTACATGCCCACCTTCATATAGCACGAGGCATTTTGGAAGCTCACTAGCTTCGGAGTTCATTGAAACTCTAAAGTTAAGTGAGTTCGATCGAGAGCAATCCCAAGATAGATGACCCACTGGAAGTTGCTCGTGAGTTCCCAGAAACAAAACCGTGAGGGCGTGGTCGGGGCCCAAAGAGGACAATATAGTGCTACGACGGAGCCGAGCTGGGATGTGACAGAATGGTATCAAAGCCACTCTATCGTGTGGTGTGAATGTGTCGACGAGGACGTCGGGCCACTAAGGGGGGTGGATTGTAACATCCCACATCGACCAACGGAGAGGAGGTGATGTGCTTTATATGTACATGTCCACCCCCATATAGCACGAGGCATTTTGGAAGCTCACTAGCTTTGGAGTTCATCGGAACTCAGAAGTTAAGCGAGTTTAAGCAAGAGCAATCTCAGGATGGGTGACCCACTGGGAAGTTGCTCGTGAGTTCACAGAACCAAAACCGTGAGAGCGTGGCCGGGGCTCAAAACGGACAATATCGTGCTATAGACGGAGCCAAATTGGAATGTGACATAATGCATTAGAAAAATGAATATTAAGGGCGTGTACTAAACATGGTTTAACTGACAATACATTAAGGCATGAATTGGGGTGAAAAAAATAAATATTTGAGTAGCATCTTAGGCATGATGTTAACATATTTAAGGTGTGATGTTAACCTGTCATCGGCCACCCTTAAAAAACAATATTAGCCACCCTAAACCAGAATTAAACTAAATTAAGTACTAAGATTCATGCGTAAAAGTATAGGTACATATCTTTCAACATTATCCTTGAAAAGTTCGGTGTGCTCTTACAAAGAAATGATTCGTCCAATGAAATTAGAGTAGCGTGTGTATTATATGTGCATGTATTTACCCTAATATAATATATGTGGTCGGCTGCAACATCTAAATGACATTGACTGTACGTGAGTCCTTAAAGACCAAGATTTAGGTTAGAGTTCGGTTACCTATAATTTTTTTTGTGGACGATTTGTGAAAATTCAAAAAAAAAAACTAAAATCCCTATTATAAGTTCTCAAAAAGACTTGTGATGTCTTAATTATGAGATGGAATAACCTCCCCACTTCCAAAAGGACTTTTTGATGCCCTGATGAAATGACATTGACTGTGCATGGATAGAAGTCCACTAACCCTATTTTCTCTCTAGCCGGTCGGTAAATATCTCAATCAAACAGTGAAATAATTGGTGCTAATTCATCATGTTTGAAAAGACTTCGTATATTTGGCATTCAGCGTCGAACTTTGTTTGGTGATGACAAAGAATAAAGCTATAAAATCTTTATGAATTTTTTACTGCTAATTAAGTTGTTAAAAAGGTGACCTTAGGGCTGGATTAGTACTCTAGATTACTGGGAATTAAAAAGTATACCATTGTTATTTATTAATACGTTAGGTCCTATGGTCCATCAATTTTGTTATGTTATTCTATTTGCTTTTCCTTTTCCTAAGGGAACATTGATCCATAATAACAGGTTGTCACGAGAATATGTATTTTTATCTCATTAAACGTTAGTTGTATATATTATTTATTATTTGTTATAAAAATGGCTTTTTAGCAATAATAGTATCTGAAATTAGAAAAACTCCTCGCTTGGTCTATGAGATTTGAAATCGATGGTAATGGTTCCTGACTTTGTCTACCGTCAATTATTTTGGTCATTCAAAATGATCAAAAAGGAAATACCCTTGATTTAAAAACATTGGTCCAAAATGATTTAACAAAAATTTAGGATATTTTTGTCATTTTTTCTTTATTTACAGAGATTTTTCACGGAATGATCAAAATTATTGATGGTGAACAAACTCGAAGACCAGTTCTATTAATTTAAATCTCAAAAACCAAAATGAGGAGTTATGTTAATTTCAGATACCATTTTAACTAAAAAGCTTAAAAAGATAGATGGGGTTAATGAACCGTGGAGATGGAATAAAATAGTCAAATTAATCTAAAGTTAATTAGTCTACTTTTTACATCGTGCGGTTTTGGAACGTGCTTTTTCTAATATGATAATGTGATTTCCTTAAGATTACACGTCAGAAAGATACGATTCATGTGCCGCGAAAAGTTCATAAAATACTCAAGTTAATCTAAAGTTAATTACTTTGATATAGCAAGTAGCAAAATGTTTTTTGGTTCAATGATGTAGCATATTACTTGAGGAAGAGATTGAAATGTACTTCTTTTCCACTTTATATACCAAGATTGAACGGCAGGTTTGGACTATGGTGAGATATTTATGTATATACATTATTGTGACAGTCGACACTTGTTTTTGCGTAAAAAGGAAGGTCTATTGAGAATTCTAACGTTGGGGATCACATTGTTAGATTCAAGTTTTAGATAGAAACAGAGTGTGAAGTGTGTAAAAAAAAAATTCAGTTTATTCACAGAGAGTGTTTCGTTGAACACTTGATGAGCTTGTTGTCGTCAGTCCAATCAGGTTGCGCACATGTTAACAAATATCGACATATGTCGAAACAATTTGATAGGGGATACAAAGAAATTTTATCGTGTGTTGTCGACACAACATGTCGAGGTTTCTGGCAGACATTACATGAAATACTTGGTAGGCACAAAAAAAACTCGTATCAAACATTTAAAAGGTCCTCGAAAATGAAAATCTTTGAACAACCTTCACATTATGCATTATACTTTATGAAGTCCGGATGGACCTGAGACCACTTTGATCGCCAAGTCCATCCGCTCCTGCCTACAAGTTACAACCACAAAACACCATGACAATCACACTCCAAAGAAGGATCAATTCCAGCTAGTTTATCTGCAACATAATTGCACTCACTAAAAGTGTGAAGTCACCAAGTTAAACAAAGTGTGCAGAGGATCACAAACTCACTCACTAAACATGTCTACTGCAATTTTAAAATTAGACAGTCTACACTTTCGGATACGAAGAGTAAATTATCCGGGCATGCAATACTGACCTGGACACTCAAATTAATTTGGTCGCCTCGATATTGCGAATTAAATTAATTAACGGCAGCATTTCATGCAGGTGGTTGGTCAGATCTCAGGCACAACTGAAATGCAACTCATTAATGCATACTATAATTGTAGAATTAAATTAATACTTACCAAACTTCTGACTTTGCTACATGTAGTCATATGGCATGTTTCGACTTTTAAACTAGTGCAAATACAAAGAAAGTAAAGGAACATTACCCCATAATTTGGAGAGAGCTTACTTGCGGTTCCGATATATCACTATAGGTTTGTAACATTTCCAAATGAATAACGCGATACCGTGTATTTTTACGTTATCATTTAACATCACGTTAACACTTCAAAATACAACGGTGACTTACAAGAGATGCAAAGAAGTCTTCTCCCGTAAAGCCATGAGGAATCTCATAGATCACTTCTATCGATTTTAATTCTCAGTGATCAAAATGAAGAGTTATGCAAATCTCATAAACTAGTTTAGCTAAAAAACCAATCCTTATCTGCCAAATAGTAGGTGCCATTTTTTTCTGCTGAATGCAAGTTTAAAAAATAGCCAGTATTGCAAGTGGCTGTGTCTTAATTTTTTAGCCTAGTCTAAAAACTGACGTACTCACGCACCAAACACACAATTAAGAACCGAGCTTAGGATAAATGGATAATGTATTATTTATCGTATTGCATGAACAACTTGTCAAATGCTTTGTATATTTCAAAGCTCTACTGTATTTTGCAGTACAACAGCAATTAGGTACACAATACAGTAGCAACTATTTCTTATTTAAATCGATAAATCCATCGATATTATTCAAGGATGCATGCGCCGTCATCGGCATCGTCGTCGTCTTATCATTTGTCAAATGGGAATCAAAACCTTCAGAAATTGCTGCAGAATATATCTCAATTCATGACATGAGACTTGTTCAAATTGACGTAATAGTATAATGTTGAAGTCTTGTTCAAAACTTCAAGGGGCATGTTGCTCGCCTGGCGGCACGAGGTCAAGCGAAAGGGGCATGCCTGTCTATAAGATACATTAGGCTCCCATAAGAGGGTTTTGTACCAACTGTTGACAAGTTCAAAGTCACCACCTTACCCGGCTGATAACTTCTCGATCATGCTCGTTTTGTACGCCTTCCGACTTGAAGGGCCAACTCCGTATCAATCTTGAGGGAGATGTCTAGAGCCTTTACAGAATGAGTCAGTGCACCACTGCAAACATAAATTGCACTTTGTAAACCATGCCAAGAATATACTAACGATGACTGAACCATAATATCGGTAAAATATCATTTCGTATGTTGTCCCTGCCAGCCTATTTGCAATGAGATGCAATTTTCACAACCTCAAACAATGAGATTACACACTGCCACCGTCTTATTTCAACGGAGCAGCAGTGCACCCTATCTACAAGCAGCAGATGTGAAGTCAGGATGATGAAAATGGAACTATAAAATGGCCAAGAAGAAGAAGGCAGAATGATTTACTATTCATTTAAAGAACTCCAGACGACAGACTAAACAGCTTAAGTCATGCCAAGCCAGCAGGCTTAATGACAGATTAGGAAGCTGCGCCGTTACCTAGAAATGAAGTCAACCCCTGTTTGTCCAATCTTGTGTACGGTTTCAAGAGTAACATTACCAGATGCCTGTTGCAGTGAAGCAGATAAGTCAGAAATAAAAAGGGAAAAATCGAATCCATACGATTAGTAGATATTTCTTTAACCTAGATACAGAGAAAGAGTCCTTAAAAGAAAATAGTGAAACTACTATATAAGATGTTTATGGAAAGTTTCATACAGCCTAACAATCCACATTATCTACACCAAGATTATGGAATGGCATGGCAAATGTTATAAGAAATCGGATGCTTTGAAGCACTTTACAGATGTGCATGTAAGAAGCTTTAAGTTATATCAGTTTTTAGGACTAAAGGAAAACAAATTTAGCAAAACCATTGGTTATAGATAATAGAAAAAACTGAATAAATAACTTAAGCTACCTCAGTTTCGAATCTCCGATCAATCAATTTCACAGCTTGTTCAAGCATGGATACATCAACATCCCCATTTGGTAGTGGTACAACCATATTATCCAACATTATCCGCGTCAAGGAAGTCTTTGTTTGAGATGCATATTCCAATACCTTTTCTATCTCCTCAAATGTCCGGGTCTCAACCTGGGAATCAAATCGAAATACCCCATTAATGATTTTTTCCCCAAGGAAAGCTGATCCCGTCCCTGTGTTTAGTCAGCATTCACACATGTGTCCACATGCACACACAAGAGATATTAGAGAGAGAGAGAGAGAGAGAGAGAGAGAGCGCGAAAGATTTTGTAACAGATTGATGCAGGACATATCAAACTTAAATCACACAGAATGTCAGTGAAAAACTCAGAAATAACTAGGGATGTCATGAATAGTGATAGAAGCAAGATAGTGAAACTATGTGATGAGTTGCAAAAATTACCTCAACATCCATCTGAAGATTCCCTTGCTCTAGATACAGGTCTACAGATTTCAGGGCATTTGTGATGCCTCCGGCAATTGATATATGATTATCTTTTATCATTACCATATCAAATAAACCCATTCTGTGATTCCGTCCTCCACCAATCAGTACCTGGATTTTTTTTTTTTTTTTTTTTTAAGGTCAAGCAAAAATTAATATACAACTGACAAGAACGTGCTTGTGTGTGTGTGTGTGTGTGTGTGTGTGTATTGGCTTGTAGAATAAGCAAGGATCCGCACCGCCCACTTGTCCACCAAACGTAAACCCGGAGCAGTTTTTCTCGTCTCCAAAATACATGCAGGACTTGCAAGATCTGCCATTGCCTGCATGAAACACTGATTAAAAATCGTCCCTTTACACAGCCAACAAAAGATGCCATATTAATACACATATAATAGGCATAACATGACTCAAATACTTTTTCTCTCTCATCTACTATCCACTTTGATTTCTGTTGTCGATTTCCTTTGCAGTTTCTCAAAGTGGTCAGCGCTCCGTTATTAGCAAGTTGGAGACATATATCAGTAACAACTAAGTGAAAGAAAACAACGACCCTCTTTTAAAGATTTAGACAACTAAGTAGTTGCGTTATTATACAGTCTTTTAATCTTATGATACGGAGGACTCCATAACAGGGAAGCTTTACTCCACTACCATCACGATCCACATTGAAAAAATTGAGCCTCCCTTTTGCAATGGTATATAATATACCTGTTATGTTCTCTAATGTTACAGATTAAAAGCTGGCACAAAACATAAAAGGAAACAAAATATTACCTTAGTTAAAGTTGCTACTCCGCTCATCCTCTGCATGAAATTCAGAGCTACCCTCTCAGCTACAACAATACTGTGTGCCCGTCCTGCATATCAATTTGTTAAATTTTCAAGGAATTCTCAAAAGCTCCTAAAATTTCTTCAGATTCTGAATTACCATAAACTTTTCCAAAACCTAGGCCTTTATGTACAGAGTCTCCGTCCTTTTGAGACCACTCAACCTGTATTGAAATGTAAATCAATAATGGAAGGATGAAAAGAACAAAAACTGTTGAGTACACAAAATGCAGTGTTTTTATACCTTCAAAGATGGATCAACTTCATAAAATACCATCTCTGCAAGTGCAATTCCAGCAATTATACCATTCTCCTTTGCCAAGAAATGGGCTTCTACTTCCATATCAGATGGAATGGTAGCTAAACATGTCACATCACCTACAATTGAAACAACGATCTTGCTAAATAATATCTTTCGAAAGCGAGGGAAATCCTACACTCGCCATTCGAAAATCGGACAGAGCAATTGGATCTCAGTACTAAAACCACTTGAAATAGGTTCTTAGAAACGAAGAAAAATTTCAAACCTTGATCCCCAGCATCCTCAGCAATGGCTGACTTGATGACACCCCACAAATCATAGGTCGGATGTGAAGGAGGTTGTATTGGCAAGGATTCAAATGATATTCTGGGATTTTCTGTTTGAGTTGCTGACATTCTAATAATCTTCCTGCACGGGTCCAGACAGGTCAAAACCATTGCACATCATCTGTCTAATATGTAATCAACTATGAACATTAACAAAACCTGAACTTTCATCATGGAATTGGGAGAAATGTAACTTACGAACAGAATTAAGATTTCTGACAAAACCACACAGTTTCTTTCCCAGATTCATGTTACGCATTAATGTGAGGAAAGAAGTTACTTTTGCGCTCATCCTGAGCATGGCAAAAGGTTTCACGGATTACATTATTCAACATAAACTCATCAGGAAGTTAATGACCATTAGATAGAGACTAGACTAGTCGTAGTTGACACCTGCTACCGGAAAATTTGTCAAAAGCATATTCTACTTTCTTTCTTTGTCAAAAGCATATTCAATTAACTTTCTCTTAACAAGAACAAAAACGCAATCTACTGACTCTGAAATCTACTACAACACTACAAAATGGAGTAACCATGAACGGCAAATGGGCAGAGCAACACCAATTTTGTTAAACTGGAAGAGATAAACATACAACCTACGACCCAAAAATCATAAAGCCACAAGTAATGCAACTGAGAAATGCCCGGAATTTGATGATGTCAAAATCAAATTTAAACAACACACATCATATAATTCCACAATACAGCGTGAACTAAAGCTATAAACTTTAGACAAAAACCATGAAAACACAAAAAATTGAGTGATGAGTTCCATTAATTTGCGCACGAGAAACATTCATAAAACGAGAAAAGGAAACAAAGAGTATCGAAAGTATGGTGGAGTGGAGGTTAGTGCTATTTACCTGACTGGCGATCGAAGGCGGAAGCAGAGGGAAGGAGGGTGGAGAATCGAACCAGTTGCGGCCAAGTTTTGGAGAGAGAAACAACGAGAGGAGCAACCCATCTCCTTAAACTTCCTTAAAATCAATACCAACTCATCACTCAGCTTATCACAATTCACAACCCCCGAAATGCCCGGAATTTGATGATGTCAAAATCAAATTTAAACAACACACATCATATAATTCCACAATACAGCGTGAACTAAAGCTATAAACTTTAAAGCAAAAATTGACAAAACCATGAAAACACAAAAAATTGAGTGATGGGTTCCATTAATTTGCGCACGAGAAACGTTCATAAAACGAGAAAAGGAAACAAAGAGTATCGAAAGTATGGTGGGATGGAGGTTAGTGCTATACCTGACTGGCGATCGAAGGCGGAAGCAGAGGGGAGGAGGGAGGAGAATCGAACCAGTTGCGGCCGAGTTTTGGAGAGAGACAACGAGAGGTGCAACCCATCTCCTTAAGGCAACGTTTGGTACGTGCGACGGGAGAGAGTGGGATAACTAATTTCATTATTTCGTTACACGGCCTCACCTCCTGGAACGACTCGTTCCACATCTGTGGAACACAAAATTATAATCTCTCCGTCTCCTTCTTCTTCCTCGTTGTTTTCATCCGAGAACATTTTTGCTCCCGTTCTGTTCTGTCTGGTCTCATCCTGTCCCATCCCGTTCCATCCCATTCCATACTGTCCCGTCCCGTCTGCATACCAAATCATACCTAAACTTCTTTAAAATCAGTACCAACTCATCACCCAACTTATCACAATTCACAACCCCCGAAATCAAGCCCGTAACTAAAGAGTATCCTAGTGGGCACGCATTTTTTTTTTCTTCAGCTATTGTTGTTTTTCTATTTTAATATACCATATCCTTAGAAGTAAATGAATAAGGGGCAGAATTCACCCTTCACGTTTCGAATTCAAATATAAAATTTTTTGCCTAAATAACTGATCACTTATGTAACGAATATCATTACACTGAAGAGAGCCACTTAAACGAGTAATAAAATATAAAATAAAAATCTTTTTCCAAAAAAACAAACAAGATGAGTCTAGAAAGTTTGCAACTTTGGTATCATTGGATTGTCAAGTTGCAATCTTTGGTTGTCAAAGTAAAAAAGTAGCAATCTTTTCTTTGGAGGACGGTGGGGGGTATCCAAACTCGAAAGTCAAGTTGCAGTGATTCAATATAATGAGTAGTGTCCTCAGCGTACTTGTGCAACCATTTACTCGAATTTAAGTAAGAAATAATAACTTGAAACGTGTTTGACAGTTTGCTAAAATGTCAGAGTGTTTTTAGGAAATTGATGTCGTCTCAGCGTACTTGTGCAACCATTTACTCGAATTTAAGTAAGAAAGAATAACTTGAAACGTGTTTGACAGTTTGATAAAATTTCAGAGTGTTTTTATTAGGAAATTGATCTACATTGATTCTACAACATCAATAATTTCACTAAGTTAGTCGGTTGTATAAATTTTAGAATATCATTGTATTTAATTTTTTGTTAGCTCCAAATACTTCGTATCTTTTTTAAAATCTTATTTTCAAGTTTTCATAGTCTTTCTCTACTCCTTTTATCTTGAAACTCTACCTCATAATTGCATTTTAATTTTTAACTAGATAGTTTGTAGGTTCTCAATTCACAAGTCCAAAAATAATAGGATGCACTGCACCAGGCACGTGGTTTAATTTAGTAAGGATGCATTTGTTGCATCGGATTATTTCGGACTGGACTAGCTTTATAGACTAAGCTTGACTGGCTTAGACTAAATTAAGCTGGACTGGCTTAGTGAAGTGTTTGGTGCAGAATAAGAATAAGGACAAAAAGGAAGACGAAGTTTTTGTTAACAAAACTTTCTCCAAAATTTTCAAATGCAAAGAAATTGAACCCAACACCAAAATTTTTTGTAGAGTCCAACTACACCTAGCAACCAAATTTTACAATCTCTCAAAAGCGTGATTTGAACCTTCAAATTTTACGTTCTCTCAACCCAAAAACAAAACTTTCCAATAAATCAATGGAACCCAAAAACCCAGCTAAAAAGCCTTGGAATTTGTCAATTGGTAGAAGAAGCTAGATAAAAATCACATTGATTTTTGGAACTTTCAAACTCACCTTTCCATTGATTTTCAATCTTTCCTCATTTTCCAAATTACCCCTCCACTTCTCTCTCCCCCTTCCCCCACAAACTGTCAAATATGCCCCAAAAATTCAACCCCTTTTCGTTTTCCCCAATTTTAATATCCAACCTAACCTGCAAATTTCTCAGGGCAGCAAGAAGCCAAACATCCACTTTCTAGAAAAGAGAGAGAAAGCACTGAAATTTCCACAGAGCTCGAAGACTTGTCGTTCAAATTTGCGATTTTTCAATTGGGGACTTGAAATTCGCTTCTCGACTTGCAGTGCCACCAGGTTCTCCACCGACACGCTGATTTGGGCCATAACGTCCACTGACAGTAGCGTCGCTTCGACTGTGAGCTGCAGTTGTCCCCCACCCCAACACCCCCCCCCCCGGCGCACGACTTAGGCCACGAAAGAGCAAGCACCGCAACGCCTAGTGACGGCGCCGTAGAAGAAGCGAGGGACCGGATGTCAATGACCAAAACTTGGGGATTGGATGTTGGCCCTCCTTTCTAGACCCCTTAATACCAAGCGAAAGCTTGGGATTAGGTAGCCTGCTTTAGCGAACCCCAGAAGGCCTCGTAGTCAAGGTGAATCCCACTTATTTTAGTCCGAGGACACACCAAACACAGTATTATAGTCCGACTTAAGCCAATCATTCCTAAAAAGGTGAAACAAACTCACCCTAAATATCTTGCTTAATTAACCAATATTTGTATCAAATCTCCATGATGTCTATCTAACTCGTGGATGATAGCGATTTCTCATGATTTTTTTGGGCAAAAAATAGCAATATCCGAATGAGGACATTGTTAATTTGCAGGCACTTTCTTGGAACCCTGCCAAAAGAAGCCGTTCATAGTTTGCTTCATACAATTAATTGTCACGTTTTTCTATATGGAGCTGTTTTCATACAAACCCATGTGTAGAGTTGGTTATGATTTTGTCTCTACTGCAAAGCAAGTCAAACATTATTTCAAAGAATTTCCATACTATTATATTTTGGAGAGCATCTTTTAATCTTATAATGCCTCCCTTTCATTTCACATTTGTGCCTTGCAAAGGAAAAAAATATCAAGTGTGACCGTGAAACAGTCACGT
Source organism: Pyrus x bretschneideri (assembly GCF_019419815.1). Taxonomy (NCBI): domain Eukaryota; kingdom Viridiplantae; phylum Streptophyta; class Magnoliopsida; order Rosales; family Rosaceae; genus Pyrus; species Pyrus x bretschneideri. The sequence goes on from NW_025999524.1 coordinate 4,798,248, forward strand.
TGTGTTACTAATTTACGCGTTATATAAGTAGATGATAATACTGATATTGTAAAACCTTATTGAATGTCATTAATATTACCTGGCTCTCAGGTAACTTGAATATTGAGTTACTTTACATAGTAGAAGAGTAAGAATTGTGAAGTCTTGAAGACTTAAACTCTAGAGATACATAAATTGCAAAATAGAATGATATATATATATATATATATATATTATAAAGTATTAGAACATATTGAAAACATGAAGAACAAGAATATAAGGAGTCTCGACTTAGGCAGGTGTAGGTATGCACCTAACCTAGGCAGGTTTAGACGTCATTTTTTAATTCTTAAATGCGTAAAAATTAATCGAGATGGTGGTTAGCCACACAGGTTGAGATTTCATAACAGTAAGCGGTATGACTATCAAACTAAAAATTACTTGATAGGGATGAGTTTTCGTTTGAATAAAAAAAAGGTGTTGTTACAATTTAAACTTCAATATTGTTTAATTTCTCTGTTTTCCAAAATGACTGCTATTGTGTTTGTTCAACCTTTTGACAATCATATCTACGGCATTCAAAAACAACACATACACAATTCAACAGTTGAGAGCACCCTTGTTTCATTGGCGTTGAAACTCTACAAACAACAAAATTAAATAACATTCAAATAGTCCTATTAATTAGTTTTTTTAAATCCCCTTATGTCAAAGATTCTAACAGTACCCAGTCCAATACAGACGGCACTCAACTTCTCTTATCATCCCTATAATTCTTTCTATATAAATAAAAATATATATTCGAAATGAGCATGCTGATCATAATGTCATCTCCTCCAAAGAGCTTGTTAATCACTTATGTTATTTTTCTGCTTCTGCTCTTGAGAATGACATCAATGGGAAGCTGCAGCAGAGTTTTGAAGGAAGTTGAAGTCGATGAGTTTAAAAGATCGATTCAAGGCATGCTTCCGAGAGGCCTCGTGCCTCCTTCTGGACCGTCGCCATGCCATAACAAGCTCAGCCCATTCCGGGACGCCGAGCTCTCTTATAATCACTATGATTATGTCATGTGCCCGTAATATAAGTTAACCCTAGAAGAAGCAGAAGCAGAAACGGGACTTCTCTTATTTTCTTTTATTTGTTTTCATGACCTTGGAAGATTGATAATTTGATATAACTCAACGCACAGTTATGTTTCTTCCTCATTATTTTCATTTCTTTTCTGGGAAATTAGAATGTTCCAGTTCCCAGAAGGTTATTGGAATTCCATAGAAAATACAGGGAAAATTTCGAGCTCCTTGTTTAATATCTTCTTGTAGTTTTACTTCTTGGAAGCACATATACAGTTTATCAATCTGTATACCACGCATACTTGATAAAAAAAAGTAAAAAAAAGAGGCATTCGTATCATTAGAGACACTAAATTTATTCATTATATGATGCATCAATGCTTGATTAATGTAAATTTAGATATGTACATATTTTTCAGAAAAACAAAATCCTGGGTGATTTAAAATTTATTTAGTACTAACAATTGCGCAAACGCATCATTTGTGAACAAATTTGGTGGTAAGTGGTGACTCTAGCATTATTTATATATATCTATCTTATAATGTTTAAGTTTCTATATGCATGGTAGTAAATTAGTACCCACAGCAACTCCAATGGGCTTCTTAAATGGGCTCCTAACAAAAATATAGGGAGAAGTTTGGAAAAATTCATCTCCAATCACATCTCTATTATGCTCTAAGATGGCAAAACCTCTAAGAGCTCCTTAGGGCATCTCTAACCGAAGGAGAGCCAAAAGACTCCCTTTAGCCTTATAGCTTTGCAAGAAATTATATTTTAATGAAAATTTTCATGCCATATTTTATATCATTTCCAACCGAGGGGGCCATAGGCCAAACATAGCCCTTTGATAAAAAACCATCTTCAACCAAGGAGGCCAAAGGGCCATAGGCCAAACATAATTTATTATTTTAATTGAATTAATATGGTTACTTAAATTAAACTACCATATTAAAATAAGGTTTTCAGACATATTTTGAGTGCTACTTGTCGCCAAATGAATAAGCCTCCGGATTTCTTATTTTTATATAATCTCAATAATTTTTTTAATATGATTTCGAGTGACATGTGTCGCTAACATGAGTAACTCTCCAGATTTCTTATCTTTATGTAATCTTAATAATTTTTCGGATTGGATTTCGAGTGACACGTGCCGCTAAAGTGAGTAACTCTCCAGATTTCTTATCTTATGTTATCTTAATAATTTTTCATATAGGATTTCAAGTGCCACGTGTTGAGATATAATTGGTTGTGCAAATTTTAGATAGGATTCTTATTTACATGACACTTCTTATCTTTAGCTTCCAATGTTAATAAATTGGCTGGATATTGGGGTAGAATTCACACACCTCCAAACGCCTTCACTTGTTTAAGAACAACCCTTGACACTATCTTTCGAGACCCATCAATAAGCCCTGCAAAGAGCTTCATCTTCTTTTCGGGTCCAAACCTTTCCTTTCATTGCAGATGTAGCCATTTGAAAATTATTGAAAAAATTAAAGGAAATATTATTGGAAGAGGTAAGAGAATAGAATGTAAAGAATTGAAATAAAATGATGTAAAATAGTATGGAATGGTGAAAAGTATGTGAGAAATTGTGTAGGAATGGCTTAGGTATTTATAGGAAAAAAAAAGTAAATAAAAAAAATCGTCAAAAAAAAAAAAATCAAATTCCAACGGTAACCTAACGGCAGCATGACGTCAGCTAGCTTTTGCTAGCTGACGTCAGGTAGTTGTTGGCATTCAAATGGGCTGAGCTGGAAGGCTGGCAAAATGTCAAGCTTGACATTTTGGCGCTAGAAGTCTAGCAAAATGTCAAGTTTGACATTCTAGTGCTGGAGAGCTGGCAAAATGTCAAGCTTGACATTCTGGCACTGAAAGGCTGGGCTATAGAGCTGGTAGGTTGGCTGCTCTTGGCCAGCCCTTTGGCCAATTCCCCCATTTTTGGCTGCATGGGGACCACGAGCCTTTTGGCCTAACCCTCAGTTGGAGATGGTTTTTGTGTCAAAACAGGCTATTTTTAGCCCTATGACTATTTGGGCGAGTCGGTTAGAGATGGTCTAAATCTAGTGAATGAGAAAGGAGCTCCTAGCATTAATTATTACAATTTTAATAATATGAAGGGAGTCCAATATCCTAGTGGATAAGGGTGTTGGGTTCCTATCTGTGTGTCTTGGGTTCAAAACTCCCTCTCCCCTAAGTTAGTGTAATAGTTTTGAACTCTTCTCCCTCCGCTTAAAATACAATTTTAATAAATTTTAAATAAAAATAAGTGGTCATTTACCACAGTGGTGGAATAGAGTTGAGACCTTGCATGAGGGTATAAGTTCGAACTCTGTCGGTGACTAATCTAACAAAGTCTATATATCGTTTGACCAAAAAAAAAAAATTAATAAAAATTTTAATCCTATAGTTCACAAATCACAATTATCATGACTTTCTAAAATAGAGAGTATGATCGGAGTTTAAATTTTATAAGGAGTTTGTAAAATAACTTTTTAATTTTTTAGCTAAAATTTAACTTAAAAATAAAACATGATTGGAGATGCTCCAATATAATCTGTCGGTTTTAGCTAAATTAAAAAAAATGTGAATTGGGCATATTTGGGTGCATTCAGCAAGTCCAAATCCAAATATCACAAATTTTTTACAAGCCCAATATCATATTGTTTATCTGGTCTGGCAACCTTGATCCAGCCCAAAAATTAACTAATCACTGTGTGGGCCATTTGTATTAGGACATGAATGGGCTTCTATTGGACCTTTCAGAAATGACTTGGCCCATTCTAATTAACTCATAAAATGACCAAGATATAACCAACCAACTATAAATTGCATGTGCGTGGATACCCAAAAATAGGGGACAGAATAATAAGCTAGTTGTTGTTGCCTATTTTAGTGAGGGAAAGAGAAGGGCGCGGCTGCAGTGGTGGAGGAAAAAAAAGTTTAGGAAAATTGTAATGTATTTTTTTTTGTGTGTTAAACAATAGGAAGAAAAAAAATTGCTCACAAAAAACACAAAGTCTAATGGGAAAGAATCACCTATATTACATAAGAATCCTATCATAACTCTACCTAGTAGTTACACAAACACATAACATCAAATATTAATTAGAACACTTTCCCTTGAGTACTCGGAGAAACGTTGAGGAGACTTTCTCAAAAGTGAGGCTCTAGACTCTCTGTCACCTCATTTTTTTGGCACAATGTATTATAATGTTGGCACGGGAATTGACGTTTAAAATGTGAGGTGGCAGAGAGTCTATAAAGAGTTCACTTTTGAAAGAGTCCCTTTAGCATTTCTCAAATACTTAAATAGTAGTATTAGCTCTTTAGGTAGGACATTACAGTAGTTGATGAAGTTACCTTGCATGCATTTATATAGAATACGCGAGTCTCAAATAGAGAACTGCACTTGAGTAAATCTCACAAAATTTGATTATGGTAAAGCGCAATGTGGGACAAAACATATAATCTAAGAAGAAAAGTGAGTAACTGCAATAAGTCAAAACTAAAGTCTTCTAGATGCAAGTAAAACGCCCACAAGGGTAAATAGATGCCTCGTCAAAACTTGGTCAGGCAACAAAAACTCAATGGGGTAAAAGAATCTTGATCATAGGGAAAAGAGTGCACTAAGGAAAATAAAGTATGCTTCAGAATACTCCCCTGAGTTTGACAAAACTCTCCTTGAGAACTACAAGCGTTGCAAATCAGACAATTCACTTATGCCAATTCACTGAACAAACTTTTGAAAAGTAGACTTCGGTAATGACTTGGTAAAGTAGTTGGCAAGGTTGTTTTGGGAACGTATATGCTTGACTTCAGTTTATGATGCTCTTACCACTGATGGGAGAAGAAGAACTTCAGCACAATATGTTTGGGTTGTCTTCTTTGATGTATCCCTTTCTGGTTTGGTCGATACAAGCGGCATTGTCTTCATAGATCATTGTATGTACATCAATGACGGAAGGAAGTCAGCAAGTGTTCTGAATATACTCAACAACAGCTCTCAACCAGAAAAATTCACTGTGGCCTCATGAAGGGTTAGAATTTCAAAATGGTTTGAAGAAGTTGCAACTAAGGTTTGTTTGGTTAACTTGAAAGATATTGTGATGTTTCCAACGTTAAAGACATGACTAGTTTGAAAACGTGCCCTGTGCAAGTCATATAAATAACTTGCATTAGCATATCCAACAAAGTAAACATAATTTTGAAAAGAATAATGCTAGGGAGACCAAATTTAGTTGACCAAATTTATAAACTAAATTTGCAAACCAAATGATGTGTCACCAACAAGAAATATACATATTAATCAACACTTAAATAATAAACCAATCATCAACAACCTTATCATTTGGTTTACAAAATTTAGTTTAAAAATTTGGTCTCTTTAGCATTACCCTTTCAAAAAACCAAGGGGGTGGTCTCTATTTTGAGTTGCTTAGGGATAGAATAAGCCCAATCCCTAGTACTTTTGAGGTAACAAATGATGTCTTCAACACCATTAATCTCAGTGTCCGTGTGTTGGTGTGTTGCTATATTTTGCTAAAAGATTAATTGCGAAATAGATGTCTAGTTTAAAGCACTAAACTAAATACAAAAAAGCGCTAATTACGCTCAGATATGAAACTTCAACACAAAATGAGAGTTTTGAGTTTATTGGTAGATAAGACGTGATATCATGTGAGAGGTTGGACAAGCACATCAAGTATTCGACCTCGGATTCTATCGACATTTCAGAATCACACGAGCACAGCTAACCTCCATCATGGTCGTCTTGTTTTCTTTCTTTATTAATGCTCTCTCTTTCTCTCTCTCTCTCTGTGTTTCTCTTTGTTGGGTGTTAATTACATAATCCCACTAGCGTATCCGGCTTGTTTACTCTATAAGTAAGGTTCTGACTAGTTACTTCTGGCCATTCAACACCAATCAGAAATAAGATACACCGTAAGCCAAAAACAAGTAAAATGAACGTAAAAGGAAAAAATTAAGATAAAGGGAAAAAGGGGAATTTTTTTTGTGTGCTGCATATTTCTTTACATGTTTGAATTTGAGTAGACGAGAAGGGGAGAGAGAGAGAGAGAGAGAGAGGAGGTAGAGGGGAAGTTAAGAATGAGAGGCACGTGACATGCACCATACCATTCACTTCCCTAATTTCTTCCTGCGCAATGTGTCACCCGTGAGTCAAAGTCAAATCACCTCTGTCACGTGTCAAATGTAGCTCAATCCCATATGTTCCCACTTTCACACGCTTCAACCCCTCTCATCAGATATTTATTTATTATTTTCATATTTGATCAATTAATATATGATCATCTCTCTATAAATTAAGCCCCTGATGCTTGTGATAAAACCAGGCTAGGCTAGCACACATCCTCTCTGCCCAGATCAGAGGTACTACTTGCTCTTCTTTTTATTATCTTCTGCGTTTTTTTATTAATGGACGAAACATCTTCTGCGTTCTGCTATTTGTATTTTACTTAATTTGGTTACTTTATAAGTACCATACATATTCTGAGTACAATTTTGCACCAGATGGATATAAATTTCCAGCCGTGCAGAATCTGAAAGAAGAGATTCTATGCTATTTTTATACATGGGTGAGTACTTTCCGTGCTGTGCTTGTCATGCGAGCAGCCCTTTCTTGGATTGCCCTTTGTTTCGTTGTCTGTTCGACCTTGAAATATATATAAAAACCCTAGCTCGAATTGTCTTGCATAGTTATAGGATTAGAGAATATTCAGCTTCCAGGACCACTTTCTTTTTTTCTTTCGTGAGTAACCAGATTTGTTTATGTGTCGATCAACTTAATTGATTAATTACTATAATTGGTTTTGGGTTTTCTCATACATAATCTTACCTGGAAAATGTGCCCACCCTCCATGAATTTTATGAGGCAAACAAATTGACTAATAATATGATTTGCATGAATTACATGTGTGCATTTTATGTGTTGTTTGGTAGATGTACAGCTTTGCATGTGAATTTCAGGTACAGTGAGAATTCCAAAACGCTAGTTGGGTACATATATATGTAGATATATAGCTAGAGTGATAGAATATCCATTCAATTTCACCCTCTAATGTTATCAACTTTAGTCTAATTGAAATTTTGGTTCATGAACTAAAAGGTCATGAGTATTGGCCTTTGAACTTGTCACAATATAGAGCAATGGTCCATTTGAGTAACCTATTATAAATTTCATCCAAAATAAAGAGTTTAAAAGGTAAAATACTGGATGGATATTATAACAGAGTTACCCACAAAGACTTTTGCTACAAATCGTAATAAGTAATTTAGAGAGAAATACTCACGAGTTAAACCATATATTTGTGTATAAGCTAGTTTTAATAGGAATATGTCTGTATTTACTTCATCTTAAACAATATATAATTGAATTAATGGGTTATATTGCCTTTCTTATGACATATGGAGCGTAGCATATTTTTACACAACTGAAATATGGACTGCTAATTAACGTTGAAGGCAAGGTTAAGATTCTAGCACATATAGATGGCTAGAGTGATGCATGCAATTAGTTTTGGCCCTTTTCCATGATCGAGGGTCAATGGCAAGGTGAAAATAAGGTGATGTTGGAAAATATGAACTCTAGGTCTCCTCCTCCATACAGTTAAGTAATTTACCATACTACAGTTCAAATAACTTGATCGATTCCCTCTCTACCTTAAAATTTGAGAAGGTAACTAGAAAATGGCTTATTGTATATTAGCTAATTAAGGGTATGCAAATGCAAGGTTGATCTGACAATGAATATGAGGTTTATGCAAGGGACTGTTCGCTTGACAAGGTTTTGCATGGAATGTGACACCCGAATCGATCTCCAACCCTCTCTTCAAATTGTCTCGATCTGTCAGTTTTCTAATTGTCCCCATTACTGCCACACCCATAACTTTCTTCACCGAACATGGCGTACACCAGCCCAGGCAGCACCTGGTATCCGGGTCTGATCTCTCTTTCTCTCTCAAATAACTGAATGCTACTACTGAATTTTATAAACTGACTATATTGGAATGCACAATAACAGTTCCTAATTTAGTCACAAGGACTTATAATTGATCACAAAGTTGGATCAAGTATAATCTTCTCAACCCTACTTTTAACTACAATTGAGTATACAGATGAGCTTATTGTTTATCTTTATTTCCCGTATGGCTAAATGTATAATAGCTGATTTAATTTGTTTTCAATGACCCAAGCAAAGCCCATGGATGACACGATACAAGCACTCTGGTCTTGGCTGGCATAAACAGGCCAATATGGTAAGTAACTGGTGTGGAGCAAAAAATAATTCAGAAAATTCTAGAGCTGACATGTGGACTTTTATTCACAATCGACGAGATGTTCTTTATTAAATTGACGAGGCCCACATCCACTCCACGTGCAGTTCAATCACGAACTAAAGATATAACTAATAACCGACCTTTAAGCTGTCCTCATTGAAGACAGGTCGGCCCTAGCTATTCTACTAGGCATCATATGTTCATTGTCCCCGTGCCTCCCCATTACAACCCCACCCCCCCCGCCCCCCGCGCCCCCACCCCCCCTCCCCAAAAAAGAAAACGCTGAGGCATCATATGTTCATTGTCCCCGTATGTGGAGCTCTTTCTGCACACTCCCTCTTAGTTATGGTCTTTAATTCACTTACAATCCATATAGGCGTCGTATGTGGAGCTGCTCTAACTACTTGTTCTCATCATGTACGAGAGTTGTAAGTATCAATCACAGATGATGATGCAAGTATTGTCCTTATTGATATGTACAATAATGATGTGCAGGAAAAGGAAGTTTCCATAGCTAGGTCATCGCAAGGCCAAGCTATATGATGACCTACTTCTGTTCTCTAGCTTGCTACATAATATAATCTGGACTGGAGTGTACGTAGGACCTCCATTAGCTTGGAGCCTGGCAAGATCTCTGATGAGCACATTATATATATTGCTTATCCAGTTAATTAAACAGCTCATGATCAAACTAACACAAGTAAAACCATCTCCAGTTTTCTATTGATCGAGATGTTTAAGGAGAATGCACATACAGTTTCCGTTATAAAAATGTTGGTTTGATTTCTAGCAACATATATAGTAGGAATTATGATCTTCCAAGCCCTACGTATGTAGGCTGAAGTTTTTCTTTGTTACGCTATTTCTCGTTTTGATTATTTACAGAGAGAGATCTACAAAATTACTTAAGTATCTGTACTTATTTATAGGGTTCTTTAGATATAAGCCCATGCAATACTTATTTTCTTGACAAAAATCTATCCAGTTTTAAACATCCAAATAAAACCCAAATTTGCAATAAACTGCCATGTAAACAAATAAATACCTATTACTTTCAAAATATTTACAATTGTGCCACAACACCCTAATTATGTTGATGAATTTAATTTGGCACATAAGTGCTTTATTATTACAAAAGTATCTACTTTATACTTGTCTTACCATCATCTGTTCCATTTCTTATATTTGTTTGACAATCATTGTAGGTATGGTAAATTATTTTGCATGTATACATTAGGCACATTTTGTTATTATTATATCTGTGTGAAATAAATTACCTATATTTTTAAGTAGAATATAGGTAATTAATTAACTTTGAATCAATTGGCTAAAAACATCCTTTTATTTTGTAGGTAAACTATTTTGCATGTATTATTACATATACTAGGCACATTTTTTTATTATTATGTGTTGTTTGCAATCAATCAATATTCATTTATTCTGTAGGTAAATTATTTTACATGTATTATTACATATTTTAGGTGCGTTTTGATATTATTATTGGTAATTTTGACTAAAATAACATTTGTATGTTTGTGAAAAATACTAATTTACCTGTTACAATTATTTGAAAAGGGAAAAAAAATGCTCATTTTACATAAATGTGAAAACAACTATATAAGGAATCAAAACTCTAATATCATGTAATTTTTGTTATTAATATGCATTGGAAATCATGACACTAAAATTTTTCTTTTCCAAATCTGCATAAACGTTTTAAAACGTTTAATTGAATGAAATAATATAAAATAAATGTAGATAACAAGTAATAGACCCAAAGTCAATGATATTAGGGGTAATTTAGACGTCCAAAAATACCAATTTTGCCAAATCATACTTAATTATGGATATTGCTTAGTTGGAGCCTGGTCATTGAGTTTTTATTATAAAATTTTACAATTGTGGGTTTTAGTTAATGAAAATTGAATTCCAAGGGATATACTGCATATTTTTAGTATAGGTCAAATTAAGCACATGTATAATGCAGTATTGTAAAAGTTGAGGTTCCACTATAAAATTAAATGGTAATATAGGGAGAAGCCCAATTACTTACAAGCGCATACAAAGTCTCTTCTTTCATCAATGTGAGACTCATTTTCATTATGTATATCCCACCTATATAATATGACATCATATGCATGGAGAGTGGAGAGCGCAGGTTCATCATAATTAAGTATATGAATTAACAATAAACCACGTTGCTCGGCCTTTGTAATAATACCCTAGTTCTTCCACACCAGCAAATATTTTTATATTGATGAATCCACATGGGATAATTAACCTTATTCAATGATGCATGCATCCTACAATATTTAAACAAAAATGCATTTCTAATAATATTAGGTTTATATTATGCAGCCTCCATCTTAGACAAATTAATTTGAGTGGTGTGATTTTCTTTCCACACGAGTTCGAACTCCTTTTTCATAATTTAAACGAGTTTACATCACTTGTATATTTAAAAAACTCTAGTGTATTTATTGTCCAAATATCATGAAATTTCAGCCAACCATCAAGGGTTACTTTTAAGAAATCTGTTAAAGAGAACAAATTAAGGTGGATATATAATCATCTGAAGCAAAAAAGTAACATGAAACAAATGAGTGGAAAGTGAGCTAGCTAATGAATTAAAGGTAATTTTAGAAAGACTGGTTATTTAAATCAAATTTTGTAAACTATATGAAGTGATTGTTGATGAATGAATTATTATTTAAGTGTAATTAACGTGTTTATTTACTATTGCTGACACAATACATAATTTACCAATTGAGAATACTTAGGAAACTCTTTCAAAGTAGGACTCTCTGTGAACTCTCTATCACCTCACAGTTTAACATTAATTCTCGTGCCAATATTATCAAATATTGGGCAAAAAATATGAAGTAAAAGAGAGTCTATGACGACTCTCACTTTTGAAAATTTACTTAACATTTCTTTTAAAATTTAATCTGAAAAATTAATCAGCTTAGCATTACTTGTGAATTAATCATAAGATATAAAGTAGGTGGTCCACCACGTTAAAAGTTTTACATGAATGTCGGACCATGTTTGTTGTCCTAAATCCCGAATGTGACAGCTGCTACAATTTACACCGTCCATTGATCCTATATCAATGAATCTTACCTATATTAGTTTTTTTAACTATTTCTTATGAGAGGGAAACACAACAATTAAATATCGATTAGTCAATGATCTGTCACGTGTAAGGATTTAGCTGACATGAAGATCCGTATAGAATTCACACGCTCCACCAATAATTTGTAATTGAAAATGATAACCACGGAAAGGTTCCTTCTTATCTATTCGATCTATTATATTAAGAGAAGAGAACTTGTCAACTTTTTATCCCATTTTCGTTTAATTTTACCCTCACTTTTGAATACACAATGTTGACATAAGGAGGGCAAAATAGTAATTTTGTATTTTTTGAACTTTCCTTTCTTTTTTCTTATTTTGTCCTCACTTTTGATACACAATATTTACATAATAAGGGCAAAATAGTAATTTTATATGGAAATATTTACATAAGATAAAAAATATGCATTTATTAAGAGAAATTGTCTCACAATCACTTTTTTCATACACGTAAGTGAAATCATGATGTTTTTTGGATAGTTTAAATGAACTAAAGCCGTTGCGTTTGAGGAGAACGTGGAAGGAGATGAGCGGTTGTTCACACATACAAAGTGTGTGCTCATCTCCTAATCTCTATAAAATGAAGCTCAAACCAGCAGCTGTATTGCACCTCCCAGTTAGGTCTCTTGCTCAAAAGACCACGTTCTTCTCCCTCCCTTCTTCCGCTTTGACGTACGTATACGTTCTCCGTAGTTTTGCTAATTATTTAGTTTGATTTACGTACTTATTCCAAATCAAATATGTTTGTTGTGTTTTTTTTTTCAGATGGGATGATGACTTATGTGAGATTTTTGCAGAAAATAAAGAAATCTAGAACAAGTCAACAAATATATATGATCGAGGATCGCCTGATGTGTTGATGTGTTTTGATATGGGTGAGTGGATTCCATGCTAATGCTTGTCAAGTGAGCAGTCCCGTTGCAAATAATTTAGTTTCGTTGTCTGTTCGACCTGAAACCTAAGGTAAAGGTTAGGCATAGTACCCTTGAAAACCCTAATTAGAAAGTAATCATGTTTTTCTCTTTCTAAATTAATCAACTTGATTGATCATCTAAGAAGTTAAACAAGGCAGCTTATTAGTAGATAACTAGCTATTTATCTTGTGGCATCTTGGAGTATGACCTAGTCGATCGAGATCGACTGCAGTAACCTATAAATTTGTTGAGTTATGCATAAAACAGTCACTAAACTAGAAGGGAAAAAAAAGAGCAAAAACTCCCAAGCTAATCCAGTTTATGTATATGCATTTATCAGATTCATTTGGGAAGTGGTTTAGGTATCTTTTGGCTTTCCTTCTTTTCCTTTTGAAATATGAAGAAGAAAGAAATTGAAAGAAATAGTAATAGGCTGGCTATAAGTTGCTAAGTACCACTTTTGTGGTAATTTAACATCATAATTTTGATAATCGTTGGAATTTTACCCTAGTTTTTGCGGCTGCGGCCACCAATTTTATATTTTCAGGTGTATGTCGGTTATACTAATTGAATTGGATTTGAAACTAATCTAGTTACCAAATTAGATTAAGTTACTTACACTAAAGTAGTATTTCCTTGATTTCTAACTGTAAAATGTAATTAGCATGAGCCGTATAAGCAAGTCCTTAATTAATTAGAAAAATAATGTGGTTTAGGGTTTACCTAGTCGTGACTAGCTAGCCTGCTACCATAGAATGTTCATAGGTCGAAGAGACAGCGAGCCTGATGTATAAGCAAGAGACTGTTCATTTGACAAGGGTTTGCATGGAATTCAACATCTTGATTCTTGACTTTATGTTTGCATATGAAGTTTATTAGGAAGTGGATCAACTTTCATCAGAAAGGTGATTAAAACCAGGTAATTCACTTAGTCTCTCTTAGCCTCTAATCTAGTCAACTTTTCTTTCTTTCTTCAAATTAATATATTTGATATTCTTGACAAATTTCAACATGTGATTTGTGATGATGCATGGAGGCTCAACTCCCAGTGAAGGGACGATTGAGGATCATGATCAGTTGCTACGTAGTGGCTCGATTTGATACGAATGCCAAGATTTGGAGTGAACAGCAAAGGGTCAATGGTACACTACTATATAATTACATTGACATTATTTCCCAGCTTGCACCATATATTATTTGCATAACACGATAAATACTATGGAGTTTGTATCAGTATCTGTAAATGCCTCGGTGTAATTAGATGTGAAACAACTAAACATAAGTCATTCGATTTTGTCAATATTCTAATGTGAAATTCTTGTATTTTTATTTTGTTACCCGTATATAATATGAAATTCATAAACCTTTTTTATGCTAACCAAATTTATATGGTTTTGAAAATTAATCATAGTATTCATCAAAATTTATCATTATCTGCACATATATAATTCATTTCCCTGTATATCCTTCCGATACAAAGTAAGATTCTGAACTCTGGATTTCTATTTTAATACTTTAGTAGATAAAGTGTTGATTTTCTATCCATGTGTTCCGGGTTTGAAACTTCCTCGCTCTCCTAAATTAATGTAATAGTTTCGAACCCTCTTCATCCACTTAATAATTGTAATTTAAAAAAAAAAAAAAAAAACTCTTGATCTCTAGTCTAATTTTATCCATCTCCCTACCCATACTCACCACTGGACTGGCCGCAGTTTTAGATTCATTTGTTTCTCAAATGATCTGATTCACTTTTTATAACAAATTAGTATATTTGTTATCTGGTTTTTTTTTTTTTTTTTCGAAACACATGGATTAAAAAGGGACAATTGATGGCAAGTCACGGTTATCCATCATTTTCGGGAGTATTTGTTATCTGGTTTACCAATTAAATTATCTGATTTGAACTTTCTTTCTTTTTTGGGGGGTGAACAAAGTGAAGTGGGTTTAAACTTGGTTTCCAATCAATAAAGGTTTGTGGATGCCCCTTCATCCCCAAATATAAAAAAAACACAAGTACTCTACTTCTTCCAGCTGGTTGTTTTGCAGTAACCAATTTTCCTATTAAATTAAAGAGTCATGGTCTCTCAAATGAGAACTTGTGAAGATCAAATGCAAATTAGCCACAAAATTAGATTAGTTTATAGACTTAAAATATTTGATAACTTAATAAAACAAATCAATAAAACGAGTTTTCTAAAGGTTCATGGATTTAAATTGATTATTCTTTATTAAGTTGTCAAATACTTTAGATCTTAACCTAATACAATCTTGTGTCTAATATGCATCTCATCCTCACATATCCTCAAAATTTAAAGTCATACTTACTACAGGGAGCTGCCATTTCCATCTTCAAATGTGGTTGTGTACTTGATATGATTTTGGAGGAAAATCTTTTGCTTCAACAATATTCTATTAATGAGTTATTTTTTCACTACCATAAATTATGATGTATGCTTACTATACACCTAATCATCTATTACGTGTCTTTTCACCGAACTTTGATTAACTTTCACATTAAATGTTATCTTTTCAATTTTGAAAAAAATTAAACCAAGGTTAAGTGAAATGACATTTGAAAGATTTTTAGATATATATTGAGCATACACCATAATTTATAGTGTTGAGGAAAAATACTCTAAACGATTCATCTTTCAAGGAATTTTGCAAGATTACTTTGAGTAATGACCTAAAAGGTTATGGACTCAAATTAAACAAAGTGAATAGTGTCATATGCCGTATTAAGTTACTAAACTACTTTAAATGGTATGTCTAGTAGCGTGGGTGGGGATCGAACCACGACTTGTGAAAAGATTTTGAAAGCTATGTTTCCAAAAAAATATATAACTCGTAGTGCCATCCTAGAATGTCATTACGCTTTGTTTTGGGCCAACTATAACAATTATGTTCCTTATTTCCGGAAATTTAATTACCAAGAAACTTAAACGGTAAGATGTAAGGTTTGCGTGCACTTTTTTGATGTTCTAATGTTTGTTATGAGGGAGGGTTAGCTCTTTTTTACTCGAGCACTTGGCTGATATGGCCTATGTTATGTGAGGCTACAGAGCTATTTGCAGTTAGTTTAGTTAGTTGGTTCAAGGGAAATAACTAATTTGCGTCATCGAGTGCAGACTGCAATGCAGTTATTATGGGAAGCTATCATCTCGTGCCATGTGAAACTAAGTGTATCTTTTCATAAATGGTACCCCTTACCATCGTTGGTTGTATAAGATACGGTTGTTTCTAAGCAGCTGATCTGCTTACTTTTGTCCATATCGAAGCAAGTTAAGAGCATGATGTTAAACCATGGGCCGTTGCAACCTTAAATTTCATAGTTGACACTTTATTTCATTGTAACTCCGTATCGGCCTATCCGGAGTTTCACTCAAGCAGAGAAGAGACAATCACACTTATTGTCCATAGAATCTAGCAATCGTATGTTTTTGGTGGAGATAAGTTACGAAGATTTTGATACTAGGTCTCGGTTAGGCGGGCCACATGTGTTGTAATCTTTGCCTTATGGTTCACATTGCTAGAGTTAATTTCTGTCCACAATGTATGCTTAATAATTTATGTAATCAAGCTTGTCTTGATGAATTCATGGTTATCTCAGTAAGAAGGACTGAACATATGATCCGTTTTGTCATCTCCAGCTTCAATGTTTTCATCCCAAAGGTCTAAGCACTGATAATTTTTTCTGTTCACAGCTACAAAGGGATCACGAATTAAGAAGATGGATTAAATTTGGCTTTGTAGTAGGATGAGTCTTTTTTGGTTTTCTTTGCAGTTGTCCATTGTGCTTCAGATTATTAAGGTCCCTTTGAACTGTATTCTCGAAAAGTGATTAAGTTGTAACAAGCCGGATTTAATTGTTCGGTCTTTCAGTTTGATTCTTAATTGTCATAAGGCCCGGAGATGTAGGGTAAGTAGGCTGCAACTTGATTTTTCATTGTTTAGTACTTTCGATCATCATCTTTTACAGAAACTGAAACCGCGATGGATTGTAGAACAATTACTTGTCTTTTACTTTTCAACTCATCTCTGAGATGTGATGTTATCTTTGCACTTGAGAAGTGAGGGAAAAGAAAAAGTAGAGGCTCTGAAAGCCTTCGGAGTTTCACAAAGAGATGTGATGACCCTTCTTCCAATAGAACCTGCGGACGCACGCGTTGTCAATCCCGAGATCAGGAAGAAGATTTTTGAAAAGTTAGAGAAGATAAGGGAGCACTAAGCACTTTGGTTTGTCAAAGCCAAAAACCAATGACGGGAAAGAGGCGTATCCATCACCGCCATCGCCGGAGGAGAAAAAGCCTCAGACATTGCTACCACCTGTTGAAGTAATTCTCCCTTGAAATGAGTAATTGTCGATTCAGATAAATGGTCATCCCACTGTTGGGGTTGATCAAACTTTTTTTTGGGTTCGGACTTTTGCTCTGTTAGTTGAGAACTCTATGAACCTATGAGTAATAAACCTATGAGTGCGTGATCATTTTTGCTCCTTAGTTAACGACTTTGGACAATTCTGTTTTTAGCTATCTGCACTCCAAGTCAAAGTAATTTGGAATTTTCTTTTTCGACAAGGAGGAACGGCACTTTAAACGAATATTTTATAATTTTGCAACGCATGAGGAGCAAATGAGGTTAAAAAAGTGTGTTGAACTTGTCTAGACACTAGTGGTGGATTGTCCTGATGATTATGGTCTTCTTCAACTCATATCGACTCTAATTCAAACCATCTCTCTTCTTAGAGTAGTTTAGAGTAGAAATATCACTTGTGTTTAGCTGATTCTTTTTCTTCAACAAAATATTGTAATAATTGTTCCAATGTTGGTAAATGGCATTGTATTTTGGAAGATCAAATGTATAATAACAATAACAACGCCATATCTTACCAAGTGAAGTTAGTGGTATGAAATCCTAGACTATCATTGTACTTGGTTTTGCATAAGTATGATAAAAACTAATTTATTCTATTTCATAAAACGAGCAAACAACTTACAAGTGTTAAAATAGTAATCTGCTAAATGAAAACAAAAACAAAAACACAAAAAACATGAAAAACCCAAAAAAAAAGAAAAAAAAGCCTCCAAAAGACTAATTGGTTTTTTTTGTTCAAGTTGCCAACGAGGTGTCTCATCTGAAACCTCCAAAACAAGAAATAAGCCAAACCCAACCCGATCAAAACGATGATCCAAACACCGTCTTCCTTGCTTTCCTGAGTTTGACACGCGCACATCTAGTATTCGACCCTCGGATTCTATCGACATTTCAGAATCACACGAGCACAGCCTTTGTAATAATACCCTAGTTCCCTTCCACACCGGCAGATATTTTTATATTGATGAATCCACATGCGATAATTAACCTTATTCAATCATGTGTGCATCCTTCAATATTTAAACAAACAAATTAGTTTGAGTGGTGTGATTTTCTTTCCACACGAGTCCGAACTCCTTTTTCATAATTTGAATGAGTTTACATCACTTGTAGGCATAAAAAAATCTAGTGTATTTATTGTCCAAATATCATGAAATTTCAGCCAACCATCAAGGGTTACTTTTAAGAAATATGTTAAAAGAGAACAAATTAAGGTGGATATATAATCATCCGAGGCAAAAAAGTAACATGAAACAAATGAGTGGAAAGTGAGCTAGCTAATGAATTAAAGGTAATTTTAGAAAAATTGATTATTTAAATCAAATTTTGTAAACTATATGAAGTAATTATTGACGATTAAATTATTATCTGAGTGTGATTAACGTGTTTATTTATTATCGCTGACACAATATATAAATTATCAATTGGGAAATATTTAGAAAATTCTTTCAAAGTGTAACTCTTTATGAACTCTGTATCATCTCATAATTTAACGTTAATTTTCTTATCAATATTATCAAATATTATGCAAAAAATATGAGATAAAGAAAAGTCCATGAAAACTCTTACTTTTGAAAATCATCTTAACATTTCTTTTAAAATTTAACCTAAAAAATTAATCTATTTAGTATTACTCGAATTAATCATAAGCTATAAAGTAGATTGTCCGCCTTCAAAAATTAATCATTAGCTATAAAGTAGGTGGTCCACCACGTTAAAGGTTTTACATGAATGTCGGACTATGTACTGTCCTAAATCCCTAATGTGCCAGCTGCTGCAATTTACACCGTACTTTTATCCTATATTAATGAATCTTGCCTATAATTAATTTTTTTTTTAACTATTTCTTATGAGAGAGGGAAGCACAAACAATTAAATTATTGAAATATCGATTATCACGTGTAACGATTTAGCTGATATGAAGATCCCTATAGTATCCACCAATGATTTGTAATTGAAAATGATAATCATAGAAAGGTTCATTCTTATCTCTATAAAATGAAGCTCAAACCCAGCAGCTGTAGTACACCTCCCAGTTGGGTCTCTTGCTCAAAAGAC
The DNA here is from genome assembly GCF_019419815.1 of Pyrus x bretschneideri. Lineage (NCBI taxonomy): Eukaryota > Viridiplantae > Streptophyta > Magnoliopsida > Rosales > Rosaceae > Pyrus > Pyrus x bretschneideri. Next base: position 4,817,077 of record NW_025999524.1, read on the forward strand.
CACGTTCTTCTCCCTCTCTTCTTTCGCTTTGACGTACGTATACGTTCTTCCGTGGTTGTGCTAATTATTTAGTTTGATTTAAGTACTTAGTCCAAATCAAATATATTTGTTGTGTTTTTGTTTTTCAGATGGGATGATAACTTGTGTGAGATTTTTGCAGAAAATAAAGAAATCTAGAACAAGTCAACAAATATATATGATCGAGGATCGCGGGTGTTGATGTGTTTTGATATGGGTGAGTGGATTCCATGCTATGCTTGTCAAGTGAGCAGTCCCTTTGCAAATAATCTTAGTTTCATTGTCTGTTCGACCTGAAACCTAAGGTAAAGGTTAGGCAGAGTACCCTTGAAAACCCTAATTAGAAAGTAATCATGTTTTTCTCTTTCTAAATTAATCAACTTGATTGATCATCTAAGAAGTTAAACAAGGCAGCTTATTAGTAGATAACTAGCTATTTATTCTGTGGCATCTTGGAGTATGACCTAGTAGTTGATCGAGATCGACTGCAGTAACCTATAAATTTATTGAGTTATGCATAAAACAGTCATTAACCTAGAAGGAAAAAAAAAAAAAAGCAAAAACTCCCAAGCTAATCCAGTTTATATATATATGCATTTATCAGATTCATATGGGAAGTGGTTTAGGTATCTTTTGGCTTTCCTTCTTTTCCCTTTGAAATATGAAGAAGAAAGAAATTGAAAGAAATAGTAATAGGCAGGCTATAAGTTGCTAAGTACCACTTTTGTGGTAATTTAACATCATAATTTTGATAATCGTTGGAATTTTACCCTAGTTTTTGCGGCTACAGCCACCAACTTTCTAAGTTTCTATTTTCAGGTGTATGTCGGTTATACTAATTAAATTGGATTTGAAACTAATCTAGTTACCAAATTAAATTAAGCTACTTACACTAAAGTAGTATTTCCTTGTAGAATGTAATTAGCATGAGCCGTATAAGCAGAGTCCTTAATTAATTAGAAAAATAATGTGGTTTAGGGTTTACCTAGTGGTGACTAGCTAGCCCGCTGCCATAGAATGTTGATAGGTCGAAGAGACAGCGAGCCTGAGGAATAAGCAAGAGACTGTTCATTTGACAAGGGTTTGCATGGAATTCAACATCTTGATTCTTGACCTTATGTTTGCATGTGAAGTTTGTTAGGAAGCGGATCAACTTTCATCAGAAAGGTGATTATGCCCAGGTAATTCACTTCGTCTCTCTTAGCCTAATCTAATCAACCTTTCTTTCTTTCTTCAAATTAATAAATTTGATGTTTCTTGACAAATTTCAACATGTGATTTGTGATGATGCATGGAGGCTCAACTCCCAGTGAAGGGACGATGGAGGATCATGATCAGCTGCTACGTAGAGGCTCAATTCGATACTAATGCCAAGATTTGGAGCGAAGCGAACAGCGAAGGGTGAACGGTTCACTACTATATAATTACATTGACATTATTTCCCAGCTTGCATTATATATTACTTGCATAACATGATAAATATTGTGGAGTTCGGATTATAAAATGTCTCGGTGTAATTAGACGTGAAACAACTAAACATAAGTCATTCGATTTTGTTAATATTCTAATGTGAAATTCTTGTATTTTTATTTTGTTACCAGTATATAATGTGAAATTCAACAACCTTTTTTATGCTAACCAATACAAAGGAAGATTTTGAATTTTGAATTTCCACTTTAATATTCTAGTGGATAAGGTGTTGAGTTTTTATCCATGTGTTCTGAGTTCGAAATTTTCTTGCTCTCCTAAATTAAGGTAATAGTTTCAAACTCTCTTCCTCCTCTTACTAATTGTAAATTATTATTATTTAAAAAAAAAACTCTAGGTCTCTTGTCTAATTTTATCCATCTCCCTACCCACACTGATCACCACTGTACTCGCCGCAGTTTTAGATTCCTTTGTTTCTCAAATGATCTGATTCGCTTTTATAACAAATTAGTAGTATTTGTTATACCAATTTAATTATCTGATTTGAACCCCTTTTTTTTTTGGGGGGGGGGGGGGGGGGGGCGCGGCGCGGGGCGGGTGGGTGGGTGGTGTGGGGTTGAACAAGGTGAAGTGGGTTTAAACTTGGTTTCCAATCAATAAAGATTTGTGGATGCCCCTACATCCCTAAAATACACAGTACTCTACTACTTCCAGCTGGTTGTTTTGCAGTAACCAATTTTCCTATTAAATTAAAGAGTCATGCTCTCTCAAATGAGAACTTGTGAAGATCAAATGCAAATTAGTCATAAGATTAGATTAGTTTATAGACTTAAAATATTTGATAACTTAATAAAACAAAACAATAAAATGAGTTTTCTAAAGGTTCATGGATTTAAGTTGATTTTTCTTTATTAAGTTGTCAAATACTTTAGATCTTAACCTAATACAATCTTGTGTCTAATATGCATTTCGTCCTCACATATCCTCAAAATTTAAAGCCATACTTACTACAGGGAGCTGCCATTTCCATCTTCAAATGTGGTTGTGTAATTGATATGATTTTGGAGGAAAATCTTTTGCTTCAACAATATTCTATTAATGAGTCATTTTTTCACTACCATAAATTATGATGTATGTTTACTATACATTTAATCATTTGCCACCTATATTTTCATCTAACTCTAGTTAACTTTCACATTAAATGTTATATTTTCAATTTGAAAAAAAAAGTTAAACCAAGATTTATAGTGTTGAGCATAACATATTTAAGTGAAATAACACATAACATATTTTTAGATGTATGATGAGCATACACCATAATTTATAGTGTTGAGGAAAATTGCTCCTAATGTCATATTAAATGATTCATCTTTCAAGGAATTTTGCAAGGATACTTTTGAGTAGTGACCTAAAAGGTGATGGGCTCAAATTAAACAAAGTGAATGGTGTCATATGCCGTATTAAGCTACTAAACTACTTGAAATGGTATTAGTAACGTGGGTGGGGATTGAACCACGATTTGAAAAAACGTTTTGAAAGCTATGTTTCCAAAATATATATATATGTCGTGGTCCCATCCAATTTATCATATACCATTTAGTCAAAAGGTGAGTGTGAAAATAGTATGAGCAGCGTTTGAATTTTTTTTTATACATTCAATAATTTCGTAAAAATATATAAAAATAAGAAAAAGATATGTAAAGAGGGAGAAGTTTAGACTTCACCCTATATTGGAGAAACTCTTAAATTTCAGTTAAAATTGACAGTTTTGGTCTCTATTTATGACATTTCAGTTAAATATCAGAGAAACTCTTATATTTTGTTTAAACTATTGTGACATTCTCTAAAGTTTATTTTTGAATTTTCATGTATGCTTAATAATTTATGTAATCAAGCTTGTCTTGATGAATTCATGGTGGTCTCAGTAAGAAGTACCGAACATATGATTTGTTTTGTCATCTCCAGCTTCAATATTTTCATCCCAAAGTCTTAAAAAAGATGAATATTAAACTGGCTAAATGGCAGAGCGGGCAGACTGAATTGGTTTCGAATAATATTCTATTGATGAACTTTACAGTAGAATATATACATCAGTCAGTCAACCAATTAACCCTACATTAATGTCCTAGAAAATCGTATCCCTCTTTTGGTGGGATTTGACATAAACCATATTAGGTAAATATATTACATGATATTTCTTAATACTCCCCTCAAGTTGGAGAGTGCATATTATGAACTCCTAACTTTGTCACTTAGTGTCGCAAATTGATCTTTTCAGAAGGCTTTTGAAAATAAATCTGCTAACTGGAAACGTGTAGGTACATGTGAGGGAATAATCATTCCAGCTTGCCGTTTTTCTCGAACGATGTGACAATCAATTTCAATATGCTTCATAAACTCGTGAAAAACAGGATTAGGTGCAATATATAAGGCAACTTGATTGTCACAAAATAATGATGTGGGAGCCTTTTGCGGAACCTTTAAATCTTGCAATAAATAGAGTAGCCAAGTTAACTCTAAATATGTGTTGGCCATAGCTCGATATCCGGCTTCTGCAGATGATCGAGAAACATTGTCTTATTTCTTGGATTTCCATGAGATGAGAGAATTTCCAAGAAAAACACAATATCCTATAACTGACCTTCTTATGGCACGACAACCTCCCCAATCGGAATCACAAAAAGCTTTTAACTCAAGATTGTCAGAGACAAGAAATAATAAACCTTGACCAAGAGTACTTTTGATGTACCTGAGAATTCGTAAAGATGCATCCCAATGAGGCTTGCGAAGCTCATGCATGACTTGACTCATTGTGCGAAATGAAAAGACTATGTCAGGCCTAGTGACAGTAAGATAAATTAATCATCCGACTTGTCTTCTGTACTTGGTGGGATCATCTAACAATGCTTCGTCAGTGGGAGTGAGTTTCAAATTTTGTTCCATTGGAAACTTGTCTGGGCATGCTCCCGTAAGTCCAGAATCCTACAAAATGTCTAGTGCATATTTTCTCTGAGACATGAAAATGCCTTTTTGAGAACGAGAAAATTCAATGCCCAAAAAATATTTCAAATCACCAAGATCTTTGATGCGGAAGCGTGTGAGAAGAAATGTTTTTTGAGGCGTTCCATTTCTTGAAGATCATTCCCTGTAAGAAGTTTGTCATCCACATAGATAAGGATTGTAGTAAACGAAGTACCTTGAGCCTTGGTAAAAAGAGAATAATCAGCTTTTGACTGTTGATAACCTGCTTTCTGAATGGTGACTGAAAAAGTCGAAAACCAGTTTCTAGAGGCCTATTTGAGTCCATATAGAGATTTGTTAAGCCGACATACAATGTTCTCCCCCTATCGGCGAAGACCAAGAAGAGGTTCTATGAAAACAACTTCATGCAAATCACCATGGAGAGAAGCATTCTAAACATCCAGTTGATGAATGAACCAATGATGTGCATTGGCAACAGCAAGGAGACAATGAAGAGTAGTGAGTTTGGCGGAAGGAGAAACGGTTTCTTAATAATCAATGCCCTCAATTTGAGTGTATCCATTTGCAACAAGACGAGCCTTGTACTGCTCAATTATGCCAGAGTTGTATCTGATTTTATAGACCCATTTGCAGCCAATTGGTTTATGTCTTACAGGTAAGGGAACCATGGTCCATGTATTGTTTTCGTGCAAAGCCATTAATTCTGCATGCATGGCATGTCGCCAATTAGGATCAAGGATAGCCTGGGCATATCAAGTAGGTTCAGTAGGACTTGTAATGTTGGCTAGAAAAGCACAATGGGCAGAAGAAATGCGTGAATAAGGAAGAAAATTAGAAAAAGGGTAACGAGTACCTGTGGAAGAACGAGACGCCGAAGGAAGGTGACTGATCTGGTTAGTCACATGATAGTCTTTATTGCATATAGGGGGTTGCTTAGGACAGAAAGATTGACGTGGGAGGGGTGGAGAGGGTGACTAAGCGGACGTGACATCTAGTGGATGAGAGATGGTAAATGATAGAGCAGACATGTCAGTGGATGGTGAGGTAGGAGAGGTAGGCATGGCAGTGGGTAAGGAAGTTGATGAAAGCATGTCAGGAAAAGTAAGATGAGGTGGTGGGAGCATGTCAGGGGGGGTAGGAGTAGGTGGTGGGGTACGAGGGTTAGATAGGTTTGAGGGTGATGGATGAGAGGTTTGATAAGCTGGCGGTGTGAGTGTGGTGTCAGCAAGACTAAGCAGGTAAGGGGTATGAGGGGCCTGCTATCATGTATGGGAAGGGTATGGGTTAGAGGAATGAAGGTAGAGACTGGAAAGGGAAGGTATTTTCAGTAAATTTAACATCACAGTTGACAAAGAATTTTTTTAGTTTCCAAATCATATAGTTTATAACCCCTTTGATCAATGGGTATCCAACAAAGACATAGCGTTTAGCATGAGGGTCGTATTTATGAGTAGGGTGAACAGCAGTAGCAAAACACAAACAACCAAAAACTTTCAAGTGGTCAAAAGATGGCGGACGTTTATATAATAACTCAAAAGGAGATTTGTTAGATAACAAAAGAGATGGTAATCGATTAATGAGATAGACAGCAGTGGATACACACTCACCCCAAAATGAAAGGGGTACCTGAGATTGGAAGTGTAAGCTACATGCAACAGTGAGAATGTGACAATGTTTACGTTCGACAACACCATTTTGTTGTGGAGTGTAGACACATGTGTGTTGATATTCAATGCCATTGGTTTGAAAAAAATCTTGGGAGTTTTGACGAAATGTCTATGGTACTATTCACTTTAACGAAAAACCACATTTTTACACTAAAAAGTCAAACCTGATACTATTCACTTTACCCTTTATTTTGTGTTTATCGTTAAAACTCAAAATTTTCAAGTCATTTTCATTAGCTTTCCTAAAAATCTTTCATGGACAAAAACTCAGACCCATTGTCAACCCTTACTGCTTTTATTTTTGCATGAAATTGTATATGAGCAAAAGTAACAAAAGATTTTAAAAGGTGTTGAGTTTCAGATTTATATTGCATCAAAAAAATTAATATGCACCTAGAAAAATCATTGACAATGGTAAGAAAGAATTGAGCCCCCGAATGTGTGGGAATTTTATGAGGACCCCATATATCACAATGTAATAAATCAAAGGGAGCATGAGTTGATATAGAACTTAAAGGAAATGGAAGTCTGGTTTGTTTAACCATGGGACAAACAGTACAATTATTATCGAAAGAAAAATTATTTGAAGACAACGAAGGAAATAGTAATTTAAGGCGAGTAGGTGAAGAATGTCCAAGTCGCAAATGCCACAAATTGGAGGAATGAGAAACTTGACAGGAGAGAGGCATTCGTTGAAACAAGGACATGTAATAAGGACCACCATGTTGTTTACCCAATCCAATCATCTTCCCCGTAGCCAAGTCTTGCAAGACACAGAAAATGGGAAACAAAATGGCACAACAATTTAGAAAATCAATGACTTAACTGGCAGATATGAGATTTAAGTGAAAAGAATGAACACATAAAACATTGTCTAAGGTAATATTTGAATTGAATGGTACGGTTCCTGTAGAAGTGATTGTGGCGGAAAAGCCAGTAGGTAATTTGACAGTGGATATTGGTGAAGATGTGCTTTTGGTAAAAAAAGAAGAATCTGAAATGATATGATTGGTAGCCCCGTTATCCAAAATCCAAGGTTAAGTATATACAGAATTAATGGATGCAACAGTAAAAAGAGACAGACCTGCTCCATTTGCATAACCACTGTTATTACCAGAGGTATTGTTTAAATTCATCATGGATACAACGTGAGCTAATTGTTGTAGTTGGTCAGCAGAAAGTCCTTGCAACGGGTTTGGTGAAGGCTGTGTCTGTGTCTGAGGAATGACAGGTGAAGATTGCGTCTGTGTCTAAGCAATGACATGTGCTACGTTTGTAGCAGTGATGGGACCCGACGCTGCATTGGCAGCAGGAGAAGAGGCATGGGTAACACGTGGGATGTTGCTTCCTTGGAAACGTTGTTGTGCTTTATGACTTCCTCCATTCATGCCATTTTTAAATCGGCATCTATCTTCAGTGTGGCCTCTTTTATCACAGAACTTGCAATGATATTTTTTAGTCCTACAATTATCAATTGTATGTCCGTCTTTATCACAGTATTCATAACAGAAATTTTTGGAACTATTGAAGGAATGGTTTGATCGACTTTAACTGGTGTAGCAATGGAAAAATTTTCATTCGATCCCGAAGACATTTGTTTTTGTATTTCGCCCTGAATAAAAAGTGAGTAGGCTTGACGAACTTTAGGCAAAGGTGCCACCATGAGAATATTACTTCGCACTCCATTATAGACATCGTTTAGACCTATGAGAAATTGCATCATTCGATCTTCTTCTATTTGTTCATTATGTGCCTTTGTCTGGTCGCGGAAGAGAAGAGGTCGACGAGTCTCTAACTCATCCCAAAGGCTTTAAGTTTTGTAAAATAAGCTGAAATTGTCATGGAACCTTGAGAGAGGGATGCGATGGATTTCTAGATTTGATAAATTGTTGGTGCATTCTTTTGTGAGAACTGATCTTTAAAATCTTCCCATACCTATTGAGCGTTTTTGGCATAAACAACTCATTTGGATAAATCAGGCTCTACGAATTGAGTGACCATGTTAAAATCATACTATTGCATTGATTCTAGTGAACGTGTTCTTTTGGTTGATCCTTTGCTGATGGAGGCTGAATGGAGCCATCAACAAAATCAATTTTGTTTTTGGCTGTAAGAGCATGAATCATGGATTTGCTCCAAGATGGATAGTTGGATCCATTCAATTTTTCCGGAACAAGCATATAACCAGGACTATCTGAATTATGAACATAATATGGATTTGATGAATCCATACCGACCTTGCTAAGGGTTTGACTGCTTTGTCGTTGTGGTTGAAGGTCTATGTCTGACATGATGTTTGTAAAACAACAAGGGTTGAAAACACATGCAATCAAGTACCAGGACCTGATGCTCAGTATACCATCTTAAAGAGGATGAATATGAAAATGGCTAAATGGCAGAGCAATTGAAAAGGAGCAGACTAAATTGGTTTCGAATAATATTCTATTGATGAACTTTATAGTACAATATGTACATCAGTAGGTCAACCAATTAACCCTACATCAATGTCCTAGAAAATGGTATCCCTCTTTTGGTGGGATTTGACATAAACCATATTAGGGAAATATATTACATGATATTTCTTAATTCAAAGGTCTAAGCACTGATAAAATTTTCTGTTCACAGATACAAAGGGATCACGAATTAAGAAGATGGATTAAATTTGGCTTTGTAGTAGGATGAGTCATTTTTGGTTTTCTGTGCAGATGTCCATTGTGCTTCAGGTTATTAAGGTCCATTTGAACTGTATTCTCGAAAAGTGATTAAGTTGTAACAAGCCGGATTTAATTGTTCGGTCTTTCAGTTTGATTCTTAATTGTCATAACTAAGCTATCTGATGACCCATTTCTGTTCCCGAGCTTGCTACATAATATAATCTGGACTGGAATATACGTAGGACCTCCATCAGCTTGGAGCCTGGCAAGATCTCTGTTAGACAAATAAGGAATATACTAGCCGTCCTACAGCCGTCAAACCGTCCTACAGCCGTCAAACCGTCCTACAGCCGTCCTACCTTGTCCTACCTACACACTAGCCGTCCTACAACCGTCAAGTCGTCCTACAGCCGTCCTACCTTGTCCTACCTGTTGGAAATGTGCCCTAAAACCAATCATATGATGATACTTTACGGACATTTCAAACTAATGTAGTTTAAAGGGCAAAGATTATTGTTTGAGCCGTCTAATATAAATGTTATATGCTTAAACGATAAGTCCAAGGAATATGTGATTGGAAGAATGCGATCTAAAGAAGTTAGATTCATGAGACCATTCTTTCGTTGACACATCCTAAACGTTCCTGATCATAGGATTGTCAATTGGGCATTGACAGTCCGTTAAGATCAGTACGTGCTATGTCTTCTCTCAGGGAGAGTGACTAGTCTCGAGTCATTGGTGTGTGTGACATCAAGACAAGTACGTAGGTGCTCAATAGAGAATGAGTTCACTGAACACGATCAACGAAGAGTTCTCATATTCATGTCACATGAGAACTCATGGTTGGGATAATGCAAATTAGTCTTTTGACCTGAGGCATCACAGTTGTCTTGTGGTTAGGTCCTTAATCTTTGATTATGTCAACGTCACTCTATCAGGGTGTCCACGGCATTGTTGGGGTTAAGCCACTTAGCCATGGAGGCAAGTGAATGCGCAACAAGGGATCTCTAACCTTCAAACGTTTGAGGGAGAATACTCTATGATATGATTTAGAATCTCTGGCCAGAGTATGAATGAGATGTTGGAATGCGTTCCAGATCACATTCAAGGTAATCATATAAGTACAAGATTCACATTGGATAGTAGACATGAATAAACTATCAAACCAAACAATGTGGTCAAGAGTATTGTATTAGAGAAAGACCGTATTGCATTTGTAATCCTAAACTGAATAGGTTCTCCACCTCTTCTGATTAGCTTGGGTAACCATGATATGCTGCTAGGTGTCACTCATGGTTTGTGGAAGCCCTAAAAGTGTATTATCACTAACGGGAGAATTGAAAGTAAGTTTCAATTCACAATCGATTTGAAAGAGTTTGAATCGCCCACTGCCTCGCTAAAAGGAACCTAATGGATCGTACACCGTGTAAGGTAGAGTTTGAAGATTCAACGGAGATGAGTAAGAATAATTAAATGGTTTAATTATTTATGGCAATGATTAATTAATATGTTAATTAATCAAACGAATAAGTTCGTTAAAGACCTCGGGTTAGTTTTGGGCCGCAAGGCCCAATGGGATTTGAATGTCAAGCCCATTAACTCAAGTTGTATGACAACTTGAATAAAACAAAGGGCTTGAAAGCCCAATAAACCTATAGGCTAGCCATGTGTAAAAGAATAGGGCTTTTGGTCCATTAGGTCACTTATTTGAAGGGACTATATAAAGGACTTTATAGCCTAAAATTTACTAAGGGTTATTTTTGGGGAAAGGATGAGAACACAAGCTCTCCTTTCTCTCAAAAATTTTGGCCAATCTAGAGGGGAATAGCTAGCAATCTTACTTCCTCTAGGTCACTCATTTCTTCTACAATATACCTTGGTGTGGAGACTTAGAGGTTCTCAATTTTGGGAACTTGGAGAAACCTTTTCATCCATCCAAATCCATGGATCCAAGATGCAAGGAATGAAGGCCCTCTCTTTGGGTGATTAGCCTTTGCTTATGCAAAGAGGAATCTACAAAGGTATTGATTTCTCAACTCACTTTGTTTTGAGTTGAGTCTTGGTTCACCTATCTACTAGGCTTTGAATTTCATGGGTAAATGTTTTGTTTTAAGTGCATACAAGCATGATTCCGCCTTTAATTGTTAATTGCATGCTATTGATGTTGCTTAAATGAACATGTTTTTCACAAATTTTCCTTCAAGTGGTATCAAGAGCCTAAGTCTAGTAGTTGGTGAATCCTTTTGGGTTTTGTAGTTCATAGTTTGTGATTTGAATGTTGTAATTGTTACAAGCTTTATTCTTGCTTCTTTGAATGTAAATTTTGTTAGAAAATTTGCCATCTCAAATGTTGTAGATGTAGTTCATATGAGCATGAATTTTGGAGCTAAAATTTGGTGCCATGTTTTTGGGGAAATTCGGCCAAATCCAAAGGGTGGAATTTTGGGTTCTTGTTTGACTTGTTAAAAGTGTTTTAAAGTGACTTTTGGAACCCCTATGTACCCTAGTATGGTTGTATGTTATTTCCCTTAAGTTTGAGTGGTTTTGGTATGTTTTTGGGTGAAGAATGTTCTTGGAGCTCTTATGGGTTTTCATGAATGTTCTTCATTGTTCTTGATATGTTCTTGCCAAGAACAAAAGGTTTGGTGTTTTGATTCAAAGTTTTGATTTATTTCATAAAGTTTTTGTTTTGAAATATTTCTTATGTTTAAATATATTAGATATTTATTTTGAAAAATTAAAGAAATTTTAGTGGGTTGGTGTGTAATGATTTATTCCATTACACACACCCCACTTACAAAAACTTTGAAATTTTTTTTATTACTTTGCTTCAAAATCAGCCACCCTACTCAATTAGGGTCCTTGTGGGGCTTTCATGCAATTATATAAAGTTTTGATACTTTTGTGTATTTGCATTTTGACCCAAAAGTTTACGTTTTTACGTAAAGGTCCAAAATCACTAAAAGGACAAATTGTTTTGCTCCTTTAATGAAGTTTTATTTTTTGTGGAAAATTTTGGGTTCTAGTTGTAATTACATGAAGTAGTGGACTTTTGTGTTTTTACAAAGTGACCCCAAAAGTTTAAGTTTTTGCAAAATAGCCCAAAAGTTGAGGTTAATTGCACTATGGCCCAAACAAGTTGAGGTCATAGCATTTTGGCCCAAATTAGGTAGAGAACAAAATTGTTTTGTTTCTTTAAATGAGAATTGGATTTTCATTTCATTTAGCTCCATTTAAATCAATTCTATGGATACAAAAACCAAATGAAAATGTTGCATTCAAGTTTAATTAGTTAAAGCGTTAATTAATTAAAGAAAGGGTGATTATGAACCTTAGCCTACGATAATTGAGCTATGTGAAAGGCCGTTTCAAATTTGTTTGAACCATGGGAATGTGTAGATTAAATTTTGGTTGTAATTTGATATGATCAATTGTTGTAAAAGAGCATAAGCTCTTCTTTACTTTAAAGTAATTTGATTTGATCAATTGTTGTAAAAGAGCATAAGCTCTTATTTACTTTGAAGTACTCCTTTCTTGTTTTATTCGATATGCATGAAATTGGAGTAGTTGGGTCCAACGCCCAATAAGACAACACGCCTAAATGTGATTAAACGCGTAACTAAAATCAATCTCCATCCCTAGACCGAGATTCAACACTAGGCTCGTGTTTGAATCGAATCAAAGGTTCATAGTCATCCTAAGGCCCTAAGGCAACTATATAGTCCATCAATGAATGCAAACCTTATGTTAGTAGTATCATATACTCTTGCTTTAAAAACCGTTTTAAAAGCTTAGTGGGAGTATTATATACAACTAAATCAATCAAATGGACCGATAGTTGTAATAGGACCAAAATATTTTAATTGGATTAAAATGTATGTTTATATGTGATGAGACCTAAAAACCCTCAACCAAATCAATATTAAGTTGATAAGCGAGAGATGCTTTGAATATCTCTTCGTGGCCTTCCACCGTGGTAGGCTCCAATCGTTTGTGACTTGTACACCGGCTTCACCCTATAATGGGGGAGTACAAAGTGCATGCTTACATTCAGGAGGAGTCTATACGCATATGATGAGGTGAGTGTAGACAACGAGTATGGCCAACATGATATAATTCTGAGGTTGTGCTTGAACCTCTACATAAACTAAGCATGGTGGGAATAACTTAACTAAGTGCAATGGTGCCAACATGATATAATTCTGAGGCATTCATTCTCTAGAGGCCAAACTAGATGGGTAATTACAAACGTTGTAAATGAGTAAAGCGTTATTCTCTCATCATTATTTTTGCTAACCAACATCGTATAATCGTGAGGTGGGCTTGGTAATGGTGAGCCTCCCATACCCTACTAAGAGTTTCCTCCAAAACTCTCGAATTCCGATGAGGGATATGGAATTTGCCAAAAATAGTGGGTGGTGCTATTTGATTTAAAGACCCAAATCAAATGGCTTAAAATCAATCAATTTATATTCGTTATGTATTTGTTTACCAATATATTTGCAAACGCTATCCAAAACTTGACAAAGAAAAACCAAACGCTTTAATTTCCGGACTTAGTTCTACAATCCCATAGATTGTCTTTAATGGCTTGTAGATGTAACTAAGTAGTCTCATCCTCACAATCTTCCTATTGATAATGTATCATTGGAAGAATATGTTAGATAAGTCTAACATGAGAAGGACAACACTTTTAATGTCATAATTCTTCAAATACAAATTGTTGTATGAAGAAATAAGAGTTGCTTTGAACAACCCTTAATCAACACAAACTTTAGTGCTTGTCTCTTTGTTACACGAACAAGGAACTTGAGAAGTAAGCACAAGGGCATGGACACTTTATGTGCCATGATTCTTCACTTACAAATTGTTGTATGAAGAAATGAGAGTTGCCTTGAACAACTCTTGAAAGTTTGTTATTATGTTTAGAACATAATGGTTGGTTGACAAAAATAGTCCATTTATATGGACTTATGATGATTTTGAATCATTGAGTGTTGAAGTGTTAAACCACTTAACGAGACGGAAACTAGGCAAGGACTTCACCTTTGTGTCCCTATCCTAATGGTTCACTAAGTTTATTGTAAACTATATAGTGAACAATAACCGCACGCTCTCCAAATCGTTTGATGTGTATAACACATTTGAAATAAGTTTCAAGAGAGATAGTGGGAGTTTAGGGACCATGACTATTGTAATCAAAAGGGAAGTCAAATGAAGAAGGCAAAATAACTCCAAGGGAACAAACTTTCTTTATGAAAGGATGGACATTGGAAGGGGTATTTGCAAGAAATGTCTTGCAAGTGTCAAGAACACACCTTTTGAAGGTGTTGTAAAACGTTCTTGAAAAGTTCATAACAGTTGGTTCTTCTACTTGAATGCATGATTCTGTATTAGTAACTATGTTTTACAATTGTTGTAAAAGTGTGCTAATAAGAAGTAGAAGATTTATGAGAGAAGAGAAAGTATTTCACATTCCAAACGTGAATCGAACATAGATCTCTGCGAAAGCGGATTGTACTTACTTCCTCATATGAACTACCAAAGAAATTGGAAAATACTAAAGATTGTCTTTACATTCCAATTTTAAGGAACTTAAATCCGTCACTATAGTAGAGATGGATAAATGTTTTGTTTGACAAAAACATTGTTCTTTATTAATCAATAAATTAGATTATTGTAATTTAATTGGTTGTCTCTATAGTAGAGATGATGTGGTAGTTTAACTGTTTAGAATACGATGATGCTTAAAACCCAAAAGGTTGCAAGGTAGTGACTAATCCCAACTGAGTTGTGATACCTCTAAAACATAAGTTATGAGTTGGTCATAGATGGATGCTTTGGATCGTTAGATCCGGATCCAATACCTTCTTGTTAAAATTGTATAGAGGCGAAATGTTCGAATCTTTATTCTTTTGGAAAGAAGAAAGAATCACAAAGTTGTTGAGGTTAATTCACTTAGATGTTAGTGGCACTTGTCCACAACATAATACTACTCATGTTGTATGACATTCACCGAAGATCACTCTCGGTTGGACTATAGTTTATTTTGAATAAACACAAGTCCGAATACTTTGCAAAAGGTTTCAAAGAATTCAAGAAATGTAAGTAGATGAGTAAGACGTCTAAAGTATTTACCTCCTTAGATTTGATCCAAGGAAAAAGTAACACTTTAGATTAATTTCCTTGAAAAATATCAAGGAAAGTAGCATCGTAAGATAATGAATTTCTCCATTAGGAGAAGAATGAACATGAATAAGATTTAGTTCGTTGGACATTATCAATTACCCATATATATATGATATATACTTCTAAGACATGTTAGTTGTAAGAAGATCCATCCATCATGGATCTTAGCAAGCTAGTGGGAGCTATAAGCGTCTTATGAGAAAAGATCAATTGTTTGATTTCTCATAAAGATGTAAATGAATCTTTTGTTTACTAGGTTTACAAAAGATTAGTGGGAGTTGATCATATTCCTAAATTTGAATATATATATATATACATGATATATATTAATTTTGAAAATGAAAGGAATTCTTCATCGTTAAAGTTATGACTTTAAACATTCTATAATGATAGAATGTATATGGGAGACATAGTCTATATACATGGGATGGAAATCTATAATGATAGATTTCAAGATATAATTGGATTATATCAATCCCTAAAATAGACAAGAGATGCTAGGAAGTTTCTCATATGATGATAAACTTCAATTAGAATGACAATTCTAGTGAGACTAGGAAGTTGTTCTTCTCAAAGGGAATGTACCCTTTGACTCCCAAAGAAATAATGCGTAAATAGAATCCTTTATGCATACGCAGAAAGGTGATTTATGTATTTCATATTGTATGAAAACATTGATATAAGTCGTACCTAGAACGGTACAAGATGATATCAATGCAAGCCCAGGATCAGAACCATGGCAACTGTCAAGTGAATCCTTAGGTATTTAAGAAATACTAAGGATGGATTCCTCAAGAATGAGGAAGAATTAGAGTAACGTAATGGAAGCGTAAATGTATTAGATTATGAATCTAATCCATCATAGAATATCTCTTCATTATGAATGAAGTGATAAAGAGATATCTCTTTATTATGACTAAAGAGATATTTGGGTGGAAACGTTAAAAGTAAATGACTTTAATGTGTTCCATCATGTATGCAAAATATATTGCCATATAGAAGCTTACAACATTGTTGTTTGGATGGGAAAGTTCATTTATGAACTCTCCATTCGGTTCCAACCAGAAAGTGTATGACACTAATGGGGCGATAGCTCAAGCCAGGGAATCAAGGTCTCATCAAGGTCCGAACTCAAATGAGAGACTGAACCACATGATTGAGAATCATGTATAATGGTGACGTCGTTATTCTCAAGGTTGCTTCTATGGATAACATATAGATATCCATTGTTTAGGCCTACTACTCAGCCATTTATGAAATGAATTACAGAAGAGGTATCATCAATGATGACTAAGCTGATTGGCTCTAGTGCAAGTGGGAGATTGTTGGAAATGTGCCCTAAAACCAATCATATGATGATACTTTACGGACATTTCAAACTAATGTAGTTTAAAGGGCAAAGATTATTGTTTGAGCCGTCTAATATAAATGTTATATGCTTAAACGATAAGTCCAAGGAATATGTGATTGGAAGAATGCGATCTAAAGAAGTTAGATTCATGAGACCATTCTTTCGTTGACACATCCTAAACGTTCCTGATCATAGGATTGTCAATTGGGCATTGACAGTCCGTTAAGATCAGTACGTGCTATGTCTTCTCTCAGGGAGAGTGACTAGTCTCGAGTCATTGGTGTGTGTGACATCAAGACAAGTACGTAGGTGCTCAATAGAGAATGAGTTCACTGAACACGATCAACGAAGAGTTCTCATATTCATGTCACATGAGAACTCATGGTTGGGATAATGCAAATTAGTCTTTTGACCTGAGGCATCACAGTTGTCTTGTGGTTAGGTCCTTAATCTTTGATTATGTCAACGTCACTCTATCAGGGTGTCCACGGCATTGTTGGGGTTAAGCCACTTAGCCATGGAGGCAAGTGAATGCGCAACAAGGGATCTCTAACCTTCAAACGTTTGAGGGAGAATACTCTATGATATGATTTAGAATCTCTGGCCAGAGTATGAATGAGATGTTGGAATGCGTTCCAGATCACATTCAAGGTAATCATATAAGTACAAGATTCACATTGGATAGTAGACATGAATAAACTATCAAACCAAACAATGTGGTCAAGAGTATTGTATTAGAGAAAGACCGTATTGCATTTGTAATCCTAAACTGAATAGGTTCTCCACCTCTTCTGATTAGCTTGGGTAACCATGATATGCTGCTAGGTGTCACTCATGGTTTGTGGAAGCCCTAAAAGTGTATTATCACTAACGGGAGAATTGAAAGTAAGTTTCAATTCACAATCGATTTGAAAGAGTTTGAATCGCCCACTGCCTCGCTAAAAGGAACCTAATGGATCGTACACCGTGTAAGGTAGAGTTTGAAGATTCAACGGAGATGAGTAAGAATAATTAAATGGTTTAATTATTTATGGCAATGATTAATTAATATGTTAATTAATCAAACGAATAAGTTCGTTAAAGACCTCGGGTTAGTTTTGGGCCGCAAGGCCCAATGGGATTTGAATGTCAAGCCCATTAACTCAAGTTGTATGACAACTTGAATAAAACAAAGGGCTTGAAAGCCCAATAAACCTATAGGCTAGCCATGTGTAAAAGAATAGGGCTTTTGGTCCATTAGGTCACTTATTTGAAGGGACTATATAAAGGACTTTATAGCCTAAAATTTACTAAGGGTTATTTTTGGGGAAAGGATGAGAACACAAGCTCTCCTTTCTCTCAAAAATTTTGGCCAATCTAGAGGGGAATAGCTAGCAATCTTACTTCCTCTAGGTCACTCATTTCTTCTACAATATACCTTGGTGTGGAGACTTAGAGGTTCTCAATTTTGGGAACTTGGAGAAACCTTTTCATCCATCCAAATCCATGGATCCAAGATGCAAGGAATGAAGGCCCTCTCTTTGGGTGATTAGCCTTTGCTTATGCAAAGAGGAATCTACAAAGGTATTGATTTCTCAACTCACTTTGTTTTGAGTTGAGTCTTGGTTCACCTATCTACTAGGCTTTGAATTTCATGGGTAAATGTTTTGTTTTAAGTGCATACAAGCATGATTCCGCCTTTAATTGTTAATTGCATGCTATTGATGTTGCTTAAATGAACATGTTTTTCACAAATTTTCCTTCACTACCTACACACTAGGACGGCTACCTTGTCCTATCTACACACTTGTATCATGTATATATATCCTTGTAATCTTGTAGAGAAAGATAATGAGAAAAAAAGCATTCTCTTCCATTTTTTCCACATTCACGTATCAATATATTTTTAGCCTACATACCTTTTTCTACATGGTATACAGAGCAGGTTTATAACCCTAGCCCTAATTTTTTTTCTCGGCAGCTTTCTCTGCCGTTCCCATGGCTGTTCGTGGCCCGTCCTGTCCCTCCTCTGCTCGTCCTCCCCTCCACTGCACCTACTGCAATTTTGATTATCATACCCGAGACACCTGCCATAAACTTCATGGCTATCCCGTTGGCCATCCCCTCCATGGCCAACCGTGGCGACCACCGCGTCGTGCCACTGCTTCCAGTTCGTCCCGCAGCCATGCACCTTCCAGTCCTCCCTGGCAGCCACGGTTTTCTGCTTCCCGGCCCCATAATTTCACCCAGGCCCATCACGTGCAAGGCACCCAGGCCCCCGCCTCCTCTTCTACTCCAGCGACCCACCAAGTGCACGGGGCCCAGCCCACTTTGCATGACTTGCAGCTTGCCATGCCTGACCTCTCTGCCGAGCAGTACTCTCGTGTTCTAGCTGCTCTACGTGACACCACCACCCCTCCTCAGGCCAATGTCGTGCTCACTACTGATTTTGCCTAAGGTTTGTTACCTGTCACCTCTCGTCATGGTTAATGGATTCTTGACAGTGGTGCTACGGATCATATTACTTCTTCCGCCTCATGTTTGGTTAATCGTTCTCCTTCACATTTGCCGCCTGTTTCTTTGCCTAGTGGTGCTTCCGCTCCCATTACTTTTACCGGCACTCTTCCTTTAAATTCATCAGTTACTTTGAAGGATGTTTTATGTGTCCCTAATTTCCGAGTGGACCTTTTATCGGTTGGTAAACTTACAGATGGATTATCGTGTTCCATAACCTTCTTTCCTTCTTGGTGTGTTTTGCAGGACTTGGTTTCGAAGGCGATGATTGGTGTGGGTAAGCGACGTGGCGATCTGTATTACCTTGTGGCCCTTACCTCTTCTCTCCCCACCCGTCAACCTCTCTGCAACTTCATTACCATCCCCTCCTCCCTTTGGCATAGGCGTCTTGGTCACCCCTCCTCCACTCGTTTGCAAGCTTTAGCATCTAGCTCTCTTAATTGTCCTTTTGATTCTAGTCATATTTGTGATGTTTGTCCGTTGGCAAAACAAACTCGTCAACCTTTTCTTTTGAGTTCAATTTCATCAACTTTCCCTTTTGCTTTAATTCATTGTGATATTTGGGGCCCGAATCGTCAATCTTCTCTTTCTGGTGCTCATTATTTCTTAACCATTGTGGATGATTTTTCTCGCTTTACGTGGGTCTTCCTCATGAAACATAAATCCGACACTCAACAATTAATTAAGGATTTTTTTGCTTATGTCACTACCCAATTCCGCACTACCATCCAATGCATTCGTACTGACAATGGTGGTGAATTTTTATCTCTTCGTAGTTTTTTCTCTGATCATGGGGTGCTTTTACAAACTTCTTGTGTTTATACCCCCCAACAAAATGGCGTTGTTGAAAGAAAACATCGTCATCTTCTTGAAACCGCTCGCGCCCTTCGTTTTCAATCCCATCTTCCTATCAAGTTTTAGGGGGAATGTGTTCTTACCGCTACTTATCTCATCAATCGTCTCCCTACCCGTCTTCTCCATCATAAATCCCCATTTGAGGTTCTCTTTTCAAAAACCCCATCTTATGACCACTTCCGCGTCTTTGGTTGTCTGGCATATGCCACCTCTGTCACTCCCACCACCAAATTTTCCCCTCGGGCTCATCGTTGCATTTTTCTCGTTTATCCTCATGGACAAAAGGCCTATACCCTTTACGATCTCGACAATCACCGCATTTTCATTAGTCGAGACGTCATCTTTCACGAAACTACTTTCCCTTATGCCGTTTCTCACCCTCCTATCCCATCCTTTTCGCCTACCCTACCCATCCCACCCCCTCTGGACTTTACATATAACCCACCCCTTCCTGCCCCGACGCCTCACCCTCCTCCACCTTCCTCCCCTTCCACGCCTCCCACATATTCCCTTGCTGCCCCATTACCCGTTCCTTCCCATGCCCCTTTACCTATGGACATCCCTACCCCCCCACTACCTACCACTCCTCCCCTTCCCCGCACCTCTTCCCGTGCCCATAAACCTCCATCTTATTTAAAAGACTACGTTTGCTCGCAGGTGATTCTGCCATCCCACCCATCTTCGACTTCGCAACCCGGTTCTACACAAGGTACGTGATATCCACTTTGTAATTTTCTCTCTTATCACCGTTACTCTCCCAGGCATTTTTCTTACATTAACTCTGTCAGTCGGACTGTGGAGCCTTCCTCCTTTGCCGAGGCTGCTACTGACCCCAATTGGCAACGTGCTATGACTGAGGAGCTTCAAGCTTTACATGCTAATGGTACTTGGACTTTAACTTCCTTGCCCCCTGGTAAAATTCCCATTGGTTGTAAGTGGGTGTACAAACTCAAGCACAATTCCGACGGCTCTATTGACCGCTACAAAGCTCGTTTGGTTGCTAAAGGCTTCACTCAGGCTGAAGGTATTGATTATCATGACACTTTTTCTCCTACTGCTAAGATGATTACGGTGCGTTGTCTTCTTGCTCTTGCTGCTAGTCAGTCTTGGTCTCTTCATCAGCTTGATGTTAATAATGCTTTCTTACATGGTGACTTACATGAAGAAATCTATATGTCTCCTCCTCCTGGTCTTCGGCGACAGGGGGAGAATCTTGTGTGTCGCCTTCACAAGTCACTTTATGGTCTTAAGCAGGCTTTTCGCCAATGGTTTGCCAAATTCACTAGTGCCATCATTTCTGCCGGTTTTCAACAATCCAAAGCTGACTATTCATTGTTCACTAAAAAGTCTGGTATTTCTTTCACAGCTTTGCTCATTTATGTGGATGATATTGTGATTACAGGCAATGATACTAGTGCCATTAATTCTCTAAAGTCTTTTCTCCGTGATAATTTTCGGATAAAAGACCTTGGTGATTTAAAATATTTTTTGGGTATTGAGGTTTCTCGTTCCAAACAAGGGATTTATATTTCTCAACGCAAGTATGCATTAGAGATTCTCAAGGACTATGGTTTTTTGGGAGCACGACCCATTGCTTTTCCTATGGATGACACAAAATTATCTGATAAAGGAGAACTTCTCAAGGATCCTGAAAAGTATCGACGATTAGTAGGTCGGTTAATATATCTCACTATCACTCGGCCGGATATCACCTATTTTGTGCATGTTCTAAGCCGTTTTATGCACGAGCCAAGGATATCTCATATGGATGCTGCGCTTCGTATTGTTCGTTATTTGAAGGCTACTCCAGGTCAAGGTTTATTATTTCGTTCTGACAACCAGACCAAGTTAACTGCGTTTTGTGATTCTGATTGGGCAGGTTGCCCTATCACTCGCCGTTCGACTACTGGGTATTGTGTATTCTTGGGCGGTTCTTTGATTTCTTGGCGGACGAAACGACAGAAAACCGTTTCGCTCTCTTCAGCAGAGGCGGAATATAGGGCCATGGCAGGTGCTTGTTGCGAGATAGTTTGGCTTCGTTTTTTGTTGAAGGATTTGAACATTCCTTTGGATGGTCCTTCCATTTTATTTTGTGATAATCAAGCAGCGTTACATATAGCTGCCAATCCTGTTTTTCATGAACGAACTCGTCACATTGAGATGGATTGTCACTTTATACGAGATAAGATTGTAGATGGCATAATAGAGACCAAGCATGTGGGTACGGCACAACAGTTGGCAGACTTGTTTACCAAACCTCTTGGGAAAGAAAAGTTTTCGGGTATGTTACGCAAGTTGGGAGTTCTTGACATCCACTCTCCAACTTGAGGGGGAGTGTTAGACAAATAAGGAATATACTAGCCGTCCTACAGCCGTCAAGCCGTCCTACAGCCGTCCTACCTTGTCCTACCTACACACTAGCCGTCCTACAACCGTCAAGTCGTCCTACAACCGTCCTACCTTGTCCTACCTACACACTAGGACGGCTACCTTGTCCTATCTACACACTTGTATCATGTATATATATCCTTGTAATCTTGTAGAGAAAGATAATGAGAAAAAAAGCATTCTCTTCCATTTTTTCCACATTCACGTATCAATATATTTTTAGCCTACATACCTTTTTCTACAATCTCTGATGAACAGATTATATATATTGCTTATCCAGTTAATTAACTCTAAAAGAAACTTATTAAACAGCTCATGATCAAACTAACACAAGTAAAACCATCTCCAGTTTTCTATCGCTGAACGAGATGTTTAAGGAGAATGCATATACAGTTTCTGTTATAAAAATGTTGGTTTGATTTCTAGCAACATATATATAGTAGGAATTATGATCTTCCAAGCCCTACGTATATAGGCTGAAGTTTTTATTTGTTACGCTATTTCTCATTTTGATTATTTGCCGAGAGAGATCTCAAATTAAGCCCATGTATAATGCAGGATTGAAGAAGTTGAGGTTTCACCATAAAACTAAGTGGCAATATAGGGAGAAGTCCAGCTATTTATAAGCGCATGCAAAATCCCTTATTTCATTAATGCGGGATTCATTGTCATTAAGTATATCCCACGTATATAATATGACATCATATGCATGGAGAGTGGAGAGCGCAGGTTCATCATAAATAAGTATATGAATTAACAATAAACCACGTTGCTCAGCCTTTTGTAATAATACCCTAGTTCCCTTCCACACCAGCAGATATTTTTATATTGATGAATCCAGATGAATTAACCTTTTTCAATCATGCATGCATCCTACAATATTTAAACAAAAATGTATTTCCAATAATATTAGGTTTATATTATATATGCAGCGGCCTCCATCTTAGACAAATTAGTTTGAGTGGTGTTTTCCGCACGAGTTCGAACTCCTTTTTCATAATTTAAACGAGTTTACATCACTTGTATATATATATAAAAAAAAATAAAAAAAAATAAGGTTCACATTCCTGTTTTTTGCTACTCCATTAATTAAAACCTTATTCCTTTTTAATTTTTGATCAATGTCCTTAGGTTTTAATAAATGTCATTAATTATTTTAATAATAAAATATTTGCTGTATGCCTATTTAATTGAACGATCTTTAGGGTTTAGAGAGAGGGGAGGCCGGCGACAATTAGAGCCGGCAGCAATTAGAGAGAGGAGAGAGTGATTTAATTGTGAGGTATGTTTGTATCATCCCATTGTACCTTTATTTATGGTAGTAGGATAGGCAAAAACCTTACTCTTTTAGGATTACAACATTTAATAGGTAATCAACTCCTAATAGGAATAGAAGATACATTCTCATAGCTGTTATTTACACAATCACATTCATATTCTAAATATGACTACAACAATATTTTTTATTTCTAAATATGTTCATTTATTGTTAGAAATGCTACATATGGTATATTTATATTTATGGCTAAATTTTTTGTCATATACTTCATTTTCAATTTGTACCAATTTTCCTTTCAGTTTTAATTTGTACCCATATATTAATTTCTTTTTGTGCCCATATTTTTTAAACTTTTGTTTTTATTTGTACCCATATTTTTTAATTTATTCATACCCATTTTTTAATTTTGCTAAATGTATACATGCTAATTATATGTATTTATTTTATGTTTTAAAATATATCAGTAGTTATTTTTTTAAAATATATTAATAATTATGTGGGTACATTATTTTTTTGCTATAATTTTGTGAATAACAATATTACTCTATTATTGATTTTTAAGTACTTTAAAAATATTATTTGAATTTGTTTAAATTTCATAATTTGTGGGACATTAATTAAATGCATAAATACATAGTTAAATCTCTTAAATGATGCTAATGACATCAATCAAAATATTTAAACAAACAAGGTTTCAATCTAACAATTAGATTGATTAGGGACTGGAATCAAAATGACCCATAAAAAAATCTAGTGTATTTATTGTTCAAATATCTTGAAATTTCAGCCAACCATCAAGGGTTACTTTTAAGAAATCTGTTAAATGAGAACAAATTAAGGTGGATATATAATCATCCGAAGCAAAAAAGTAACATGAAACAAATGAGTGGAAAGTGAGCTAGCTAATGAATTAAAGGTAATTTTAGAAAGACTGATTATTTAAATCAAATTTTGTAAACTATATAAAGTTATTGTTGACGATTGAATTATTATTTGAGTGTGATTAACGTGTTTATTTACTATCCCTAACACAACATCTAATTTACCAATTGAGAAATACTTAGGAAATTCTTTCAAAGTGGGACTCTCCGTGAACTTTCTATCACCTCACAGTTTAGTGTTAATTATCGTGCCAATATTATCAAACATTGTGCAAAAAACATGAGGTGAAAGACAGTCTATGAAAACTCCCACTTTCGAAAATCTCCTTAGCATTTCTCTTAAAATTTAGGCTGAAAAATTAATCTGCTTAGCATTACTTGTAAATTAATCATAAGCTATAAAGTCAGTGGTAGCTAAAAGTTTGACATGAATGTCGGACTACGTATGTTGTCCTATAAATCCCTAATGTGGCAGGTGCTACAATTTACACCGTCCGTTGATCCTATACCAATGAATCTTACCTATCATTAACTTTTTAAACTATTTCTCATGAACGGGAAACACAACAATTAAATATCGATTAGTCAATGATGTCACGTGTAAGGATTTGGCTGATATGAAGATCCGTGTAGAATTCGCAAGCTCCACCAACGATTTGTAATTGAAAATGATAGTCATAGAAAGGTTCATTCTTATCTCTATAAAATGAAGCTCAAACCCAGCAGCTGTAGTACACCTCCCAGTTTGGTCTCTTGCTCAAAAGACCACGTTCTTCTCCCTCTCTTCTTCCGCTTTGACGTACGTATACGTTCTTCCGTTGTTGTGCTAATTATTTAGTTTGATTTGCTGAGAGTTGTCCCACATTGGTGAGGGACAAGGTTTGCTATGTGCTTGTATGATCTTGGGCTACTCCACATACTGCCAAATGGTTTTATGGTGGAACCTCAAATTTCATCATGGTATCAGAGCAAGATTGTCCACGTGTGAAGCCCAACGGCCACACGCGCTCCACGTCATCCAGTTGTTGTCCACGTGTAGGCTTGAAAATCCACCACATGTGCGGGGGCATGTTGAGAGTTGTCACATATTGGTGAGAGACAATGTTTGGTATGTGCTTATATATGATCTTGGGCTACTCCTCATACTGTCAATTAATTATATAGTGGAACCTTTTCATTATGATTTACGTACTTAGTCCATATCAAATATGTTTGTTGTGGTTTTTTTTTTTTTTTTCTTTTTCAGATGGGATGATAACTTGTGTGAGATTTTTGCAGAAAATAAAGAAATATAGAAAGTCAACAAATATGATCGAGGATCGCGGATGTGTTGATATGTTTTGATACGGGTGAGTGGATTCCATGCTATGCTTGTCAAGTGAGCAGTCCCTTTGCAAATAATCTTAGTTTCGTTGTCTGTTCGTCCTGAAACCTAAGGTAAAGGTTAGGCATATATAGTACCCTTGAAAACCCTAATTAGAAAGTAATCATGGTTTTTTCTTTCTAAATTAATCAACTTGATTGATCATCTAAGAAGTTAAACAAGGCAGCTTATTAGTAGGTAACTAGCTATTTTTTTCTGTGGCATCTTGGAGTATGACCTATTAGTTGATCGAGATCGACTGCAGTAACCTATAAATTTATTGAGTTATCCATAAAACAGTCATTAACCTAGAAGGAAAAAAAAAAAAAAAAAAAAGCAAAAACTCCCAAGCTAATCCAGTTTATATATATGCAGTTATCCGATTCATTTGGGAAGTGGTTTAGGTATCTTTTGGCTTTCCTTCTTTTCCTTTTGAAATATGAAGAAGAAAGAAATTGAAAGAAATAGTAATAGGCTGGCTATAAGTTGCTAAGTACCACTTTTGTGGTAATTTAACATCATAATTTTGATAATCGTTGGAATTTTGCGGCCACCAACTTTCTATTTTCAGGTGTATGTCGGTTATACTAATTAAATTGGAATTGAAACTAATGTAGTTACCAAATTAGATTAAGCTACTTACACTAAAGTAGTACATATTTCCTTGGTTTGAACTGTAGAATGTAAATAGCATGAGCCGTATAAGCAAGTCCTTAATTAATTAGAAAATAATGTGGTTTAGGGTTTACCTAGTGGTGACTAGCTAGCCTGCTACCATAGAATGTTGATAGGTCGAACAAACAGCGAGTCTGAGGTATAAGCAAGATACTGTTCATTTGACAAGGGTTTGCATGGAATTCAACATCTTGATTCTTGACCTTATGTTTGCATATGAAGTTTATTAGGAAGCGGATCAACTTTCATCAGAAAGGTAGATTATGCCCAGGTAATTCACTTCGTCTCTCTTAGCCTAATCTAATCAACCTTTCTTTCTTTCTTCAAATTAATAAATTTGATATTTCTTGACAAATTTCAACATGTGATTTGTGATGATGCATGGAGGCTCAACTCCCAGTGAAGGGACGATGGAGGATCATGATCAGTTGCTACGTAGAGGCTCGATTTGATACAAATGCCAAAATTTGGAGTGAACATCAAAGGATCAACAATTCACTACTATATAATTACATTGACATTATTTCCCAGCTTGCATTATATATTACTTGCATAACATGATAAATATTGTGGAGTTTGTATCATTAAATGTCTCAGTGTAATTAGATGTGAAACAACTAAACATAAGTCATTCAATTTTGTTAATATTCTAATGTGAACTTCCTGTATTTTTATTTTGTTACCAGTATATAATGTGAAATTCATAAACCTTTTTTATGCTAACCAAATTTATATGGTTTTGAAAATTAATCATAGTATTCATCAAAATTTATCATTATATGCACATATTATAATTCATTTCCCTATATATCCGATACAAAGTAAGATTTTGAACTCTGAATTTCCACTTTAATATTCTAGTGGATAAGGTATTGAGTTTTTATCCATGCGTTCCGAGTTCCAAACTTCCTCGCTCTCCTAAATTAATATAATAATTTCGAACTCTCTTCCTTCTCTTACTAATCGTAAATTTATTTTCGAAAAAAAAAAAAAAAAAACTCTAGGTCTCCAGTCTAATTTCATCCATCTCCCTACCCACACAGATCACCACTGTACTCGCCGCAGTTTTAGATTCCTTTGTTTCTCAAATGATCTGATTCACTTTTATAACAAATTAGTAGTATTTGTTATCTGGTTTACCAATTAAATTATCTGATTTGAACTTTCTTTCTTTTTTGGAGGGTGAACAAAGTGAAGTGTGTTTAAACTCGGTTTCCAATCAATCAAGATATGTGGTTGCCCCTCCATCCCCAAATATATAAAAACACAGTACTCTACTACTTCCAGCTGGTTGTTTTTAAATTAAAGAGTCATGCTCTCTTAAGGTCCTCAAATGAGGACTTGCGAAGATCAAATGCAAATTAGCCATAAGAGTATATTAGTTTATAGACTTAAAATATTTGATAACTTAATAAAACAAAACAATGAAATGAGTTTTTTAAAGGTTCATGGATTTAAGTTGATTTTTCTTTTTTAAGTTGTCAAATACTTTAGATCTTAACCTAATTCAATCTTGTGGCTAATATGCATTTCGTTCTCACATATCCTCAAAATTTAAAGTCATACTTACTACAGGGAGCTGCCATTTCCATTTTCAAATGTGGTTGTGTAATTGATATGATTTTGGAATGTGGTTGTGTAATTGATATGATTTTGGAGGAAAATCTTGTGCTTCAACAATATTTTATTAATGAGTCTTTTTTTCATCACCATAAATTATGATGTATACTTACTATACACCTAATCATCTGACACGTATCTTTTTACCTAACTCTAGTTAACTTTCACATTAAATGTTACATTTTCAATTTAAAAAAAAGTTAAATCAAAATTAAGTGAAATAACACGTGATAAATTTTTAGATGTATGCTAAGCATACACCATAATTTACTGTGTTGAGGAAAAATGCTCCTAATGATTAAATGATTCATCTTTCCACGAATTTTGCAAGGATACTACTTTAAATAGTATTAGTAGCGTGGGTGGGGATCGAACCACGACTTGTAAAAACGTTTTGAAAGCTAGGTTTCCAAAAAAATATACAAGTCGTAGTCCCATCCAATTTATCATATACCATTTAGTCAAAAGGTGAGTGTGAAAATAGTATGAGCAGCGTTTGAAATTTTTTCAATACATTCAATAATTCTTAAAATTATATAAAAATTAGAAAAAGATATGAAAAGAGGAAGAAGTTTAGTTCTCGTTTATATGTACTTTTAAAATAACTAAAAGCACATTTGGTGAAAATACTTTTAAAACCAATTTTTCGTAAAAATGTAAGTAAATCCTAGAAAAACACTTAAAGTGCTTCCTGGAAGAAACACATAACTGGTGCTTCTTGCAGACATATAAGTGCTTTTGGAACCTAAAAACATTTTCTCCAAAAGCGCTTTCAGTCATTTTAAAAGCATATTCAAACGAGCCCGACTTCACCTTATATTGGAGAAACTTTTAAATTAACAGTTTTGGTCTCTATTTCTGACATTTCAATCAAATATCAAAGAAACTCTTAAATTTTGTTTAAACTATATTCTCTAAAGTTTCTTTTTGAATTTCCACGTTTTGACCAAATTTCTATCAATATTTTCACAAATTTGTATATCTATATTTCTCTGATACTAATATTTTAAACACTGAGTATAACATCACTCATAAATAAGAAGTTTAACTCGACAAAAAAAAAAAAAAAAAACCATCACTCATAAATACAACCAGGCCGGATCAATAAAAGATTGTTACCCAAGGCCCAATAACTTCAGAACCAAAAATTAAGTTGAGCCGTCAAAGACCAGCCCATCTCGACCTTTTGTCCCTCCAACTCCACGGAGTCCGGTCTTCTTCCCCTTCAAACTCTGCAATAAATAACTAGTTCGAGCCTTGAGACCGTTGATCTTTGCCGGGAGAGACAGATGGCATTCTCTAGTTGCAGCAATGTGGTGGGCGGTTCGCGTCTTCTGGCGGCGGTCGGGGAAACCCAGTTGCCCACGAAGCGCTCGATGTCGGTGTCAACCACCACCACCACCACAAAGAAGAGAGCTTTTCCTCTTCAGGTTGCTACTTGCACTGTTTCAACTCACTTAGTTTGCTTAAAGTTCTTTTCTTTTGATCTGTATTGTGTTTAATAATAAAATTTGTTCTCTGAATCGATTGACCCTGTTTATTCCAGCTCACCTCAGTCACAAAAATTCAAATTTTTTTTTTGTTATTTTTATAATTTATTTGTGAAGTTTTCAACTGGAAATGCATCTGGATTTTCCTTTATTGGGTAATGTTACTAATTTAGTTCACGTATTTACAGATCAAAGACATGAGTAATTTCAGAACAATGAATGACTAGTTTAGTTTAGTATATTATGTTCCTTACAACAACAAAGCCTTCCTCACTAAGTGGGGTCGGCTTTACGAATTCTAGAATGCCATTACGCTTTGTTTTGGGCCAAGTATAGCAATTATGTTCCTTATTTCCGGAAATTTAGCGAGAAACTTAAACTGTAAGATGTAAGGTTTGCGTGCACTTTTTTGATGTTCTAATGTTTGTTATGAGGGAGGGTTAGCTCTTTTTTACTCGAGAACTTGGCTGATATGGCCTATGTTATGTGAGGCTACAGAGCTATTTGCAGTTAGTTCAGTTAGTTGGTTCAAAGGAAATAACTAATTTGCGTCATCGAGTGCAGACTGCAATGCAGTTGTTATGGGAAGCTATCGTCTCGTGCCATGTGAAACTAAGTGTATCTTTTCATAATGGTACCCCTTACCGTCGTTGGTTGTATAAGTTACAGTTATTTCCAAGCAGCTGATCTACTTACTTTTGTCCATATCGAAGCAAGTTAAGAGCATGATGTTAAACCATGGGCCGTGGCATCCTTAAATTTCATAGTTGGCATTTTATTTCATTGTAACTCCGTATCCGCCTATCCGGAGTTTCACTCAAGCAGAGAAGAGACAATCACACTTATTGTCCATAGAATCTAGCAATCGTATGTTTTTGGTGGAGATAAGTTAGGAAGATTTTGACACTAGGTCTCGGTTAGGCGGGCCACATTTGTTGTAATCTTTGCCTTGTGGTTCACATTGCTAGAGTTAATTTCTGTCCACAATGTATGCTTAATAATTTATGTAATCAAGCTTGTCTTGATGAATTCATGGTGATCTCAGTAAGAAGGACCGAACATATGATCTGTTTTGTCATCTCCAGCTTCAGTGTTTTCATCCCAAAGGTCTAAGCACTGATAAATTTTTCTGTTCACAGATAAAGTGGATCACGAATTAAGAAGATGGATTAAATTTGGCTTTGTAGTAGGATGAGTCTTTTTGGTTTTATGGGCAGTTGTCCATTGTACTTCAGGTTATTAAGGTCCCTTTGAACTGTATTGTCGAAAAGTGATTAAGTTGCAACAAGCCGGATTTAATTGTTCGGTCTTTCAGTTTGATTCTTAATTGTCATAAGGCCCGGAGATGTAAGGTAAGTAGGCTGCAACTTGATTTTTCATTGTTTAGTACTTTCGAGCATCATCTTTTACAGAAACTGAAACCGCGATGGATTGTAGAACAATTACTTGTCTTTTACTTTTCAATTCATCTCTGAGATGTGATGTTATCTTTGCAGTTGAGAAGTGAGGGAAAAGAAAAAGTGGAGGCTCCGAAAGCCTTCGGAGTTTCACGAAGAAATGTGATGTTATCTGTGCCTGTTGGGACACTGGCAGCAGTCATCCTTCTTCCAGTAGAACCTGCGGAAGCACGTGTTGTCAATCCCGAGATCAGGAAGAAGATTTTTGAAAAGTTAGAGAAGATAAGGGAGCAGTTTGGTTTGTCAAAGCCAAAAACCAATGACGGGAAGGAGGCTTACCCATCACCGCCATCGCCGAAGGAGAAAAGGCCTCAGACATTGCTACCACCTGTTGAAGTAATTCTCCCTTGAGATGGGTAATTGTCGATTCAGATAAATGGTCATCCCACTGTTGGGGTTGATCAAACTTTTTGTTTGGTGCGGACTTTTGCCCTGTTAGTTGAGAACTTTATGAACCTATGAGTAGAACTGACATTTTGGACCCGACCCGTTAATATTAATATTTGGATGGATGCTTAACGGGTCGGATCGCTAACGGATGAACCCGTTAGTTAAGGATGTTTGAGTTTCTTTTTCTTGTGATACCTGCTGCTTTACTTGATCATATCTTCCGCATCCCAACTCTTTCGAGTTTCTTTTTCTTGGTTCCAAAATGTTGTAGGCTATTTCTTTTTTAATCATCAAAAATCCATTGAATCAAATGAGTCAGCAAATCCGGAAGGTTTTGAAGGGATGCTTTATTGAGTTTGAGAGAAGGACGTATCGTCAAACATCCTAGAAGTACCTTCATTGGCTTGCCATCTTTGCA
Organism: Pyrus x bretschneideri; assembly: GCF_019419815.1. Classification (NCBI taxonomy): domain Eukaryota; kingdom Viridiplantae; phylum Streptophyta; class Magnoliopsida; order Rosales; family Rosaceae; genus Pyrus; species Pyrus x bretschneideri. Next base: position 4,848,675 of record NW_025999524.1, read on the forward strand.
ACGCTTGCGGAAGGCTCATGTGTAGGTTGATGCCAGACTTTGGGTCAACGCTTGCGGAAGGCTAATGTGCAACAAAAACTGAACTAGATATTCAAGTCAGCACCCTTTTATACATCCTTGTAGTTAATACGTGTAATTGTATTGGAATGCAAAAAAAAAAAAAAAAAAAAAAAAAGAGGAGTTAACGGGTTGGGTTCGCATGACCTGTTAGCTTAACAAGTTGGGTTGAATCGATCCAAACCCAATAAACTCAATCCGTTTACAGGCCTACCTATGAGTGCATGAATATTTTTGCTCCTTAGTTAACGACTTTGGACACTTTAAATCAAGTCAAACTAATTTAGAATTTTCTTTTTAGACAAAGAGGAAAAGCACTTTAAACCGAATATTTTATAATTTTGAAACGCATGAGCAGCAAATGAGGTTAAAAAATCCTGTTGATCGTGCCTAAACGCTAGTGGTGGATTGCCTTGATGATTATAATCTTCTTCAACTCATTTCGACTCTAATTCAAACCCTCTCTCTCCTCTTAGAGTAGTTTAGAGTAGAAATATCACTTGTGTTTAGCTGATTCATTTTCTTCAACAAAATATTGTAATAATTGTTCCAATGTTGGTACATGGCATTGTATTTTGGAAGATCAAGTGCACGATAACAATAACAATGTCATATCTTACTAAATAGGATCAGCTGTACGAAGTTCTAGAATGTCATTGCACTTAATTTTGCATAATAGATATTTCGTTAGCTTAAAGTACGATAAAAACTAATTTATTCTATTTCATCAAACGAGCAAACAACTTACAAGTGTTAAAATAGCAATCTACAAAATGAAAACAAAAAACATGAAAAACCAAAAAACAAAACAAAAAAAGCCTCCAAAAGGCTAATTGGTTTTTTTGTTCAGGTTGCCAACGAGGTGCCTCATCTGAAACCTCCAAAACAAGAAATAAGCCAATCCCAACCCGATCAAAACGAAGATCCAAACACCGTCTTCCTTGCTCTCCCTCTCCGACCTCACCTCCCCAATACTAAACTCCTCCCGCTCCACATTTCCCCTCGCACCCTCCAACACGTGCCCCCGCAACACGTACACCCTGTCCTCCCCCCCGACCGCCACCGAAGTCGGAAACCCCTCCGGATCAAGGGCAATTTTGTCATAAATTCCGCCCTCCCCCCAACTGTCCTGGCTCTTCAGGAACCACAGTGTCTTGTGGGACACCACCAGAACGACGCCGTCGCTTCGGATCGCGACCCCGTCGGCGAAATTTAAGTCCTCGGCAACAGCACCAGCCTCGCCGTGCCGTCGTCGGCGTCCACCTTGAACATCTTACCGGTGTTCGATTGCACCACCAAGAGATATCCCTTGCTGTTGTAAACGACGCCGTTCAGGCCGCAGTAACTGTACGGCAAGTCGGGGTCCACGCGCTGCGAAGTGAAGGCGCGTGACTTGGAGAAGATGGAAGCCTCCCCTTGGGCGTTGACCTTCCAGATGTAGTTGCCGGCCGAGTTGGTGACGTAGGCGTTGCCCTTGAAGTCCACCGCGACGTCGTTCGCTACCGGACGCGGCCCGTCGTCGTCGGAGGGGAGGGGAGCGAGGAAGAGGCGCTGGCGCGTGCGGAGGTCGTAGGCAGCGAGCGCGTGGAATTGGGGGAGCGGGTCCATCGCAGTGATGCAGGCGAGGAGGCGGTTGTTGAGTTTGTCGACGGCGAGGCCGAGGACGGTGACGTTGTCGGGGAGGGTGGGGTCGGAGATGAGAGTATCGACGACGCCGGCGTCGGAGACAGAGTGGATGGTGCGGTGGCGGATGGAGCCGACAATGAAGTGCTGGGCGGATGGGTCGTAGGCGAGGCCTTCGGGGAAGAGGTTGGGGGATCGGAAATTGATGAGGTGGGGCTTTCCGGCGTGGGTCAGCGATGGGATTGGGGCCACCAAGATGATGAGAACGGCGGCGACGAGGGAGATTAAGGATGGTTTGGATGCGATTAGAGGCATGGTTGTCTTGTTTAGTGGAATTTGAGTGATGGAAACATCCGACACCGCGGTGTATTTATAGTAAAAGGCAAAGCAAACCAAACTCAATCAGGAGTTGTTTTCTTGTCGAACAATCCAGTTGTATTGTTTGAGCTATGATTTGATTTCTTGTCAAAACAACAAGAACTAACTAATCTAATCTAATGCTGATGAATCTGTATGAGAAATCGTACAGCCATACCTCACCTTCAATGGAAAGATTGTTGGGCCTTTTGATAAAAGTTAGGGATCCAAACAGCAAGCCCAAGTCGATTAAAATTTAGATGATTGTCATTAAATTAGTAGGTGATGTGACAACGTCTAAGATAAATTAACATATATATCACTATTAAAAATTTTGTGAAAAGAATCCTCTTGAAAAAGGAGCACTATACGAGTCACATAGGATGGTCGCATAATACATTAAATACACTTTTTCATTATATTTATTTAGCTTGTATTTCATTGTTGAGATCTTCATTTAAATTTATGTTCTCTTATAAAATTGATCTAAGATAGCGAAAACGTTCACCATTTGTTACTTTCATATCTCTAATCCTTACCTATCTCTCATTTGGACCTCTATTTTGACTAAACTTGCATTGAATATATTCTGGCTTTGACCTATTTAGACAAATACCCTTATATTATAACACTTATCGCTAAAGGTTAAACTTCATATTTACTCCCTCATGCGTTTCATTTATCAACATTATATTATTTGCGAAAAACATACACCAAGAAATACCATCTTAAATATCTCGTTAACTATTTGATTACCAATGCAAAAAATAAGAAATAAAATTGAGCCGAACGGTAACAATGAGTGGTATAACATATGCCCTTTAACTAAGAGGGATGTATTCAATTCGGATTTTGAGGAATTTTAATTATTTTAATGAACCTAAGGGTATTCAATCAGAATTTTAAGTGATTCTATAAAATCAAATGTGTATTCAATCATGATTTTAAGATAGTTTATTAATATTCTTAGAAATATGGGTGTATTCAATTAAGATTTTAAAGAAGTTTATAATATTCCAAATGTACTCAATTAGAATTTGATGTTAAAGAATTTCAAAAAGTTGAGCAATTAGAGAGATTTTGTAGTGTATAACATCCACAAATCTCTCATTTTCCCATGAGATTTTGAGAGAATTGAATTAAAATTTTATATGGAATCTCTACAAATCAATTTATCAATAAAAAGCCATAGATTTTTTAAATCTATTTAAATATCTCAAATTCCCAATTGAATACATCCTCCTAAATGAATAAGCTTGAGGATTGTTCTTTATAAAATGGTACGTGTGTAGATTCCGTTCGGGAAATGGGGATTCAGGGATTTTGTAATCGTGTTCATTCATTGTACATCATGCGCTCAGTTTTTGTTAGGTACTATTTATATTTAATTGAAAATTAAAAATTTAAAATAAATTTTAACCGCACAATGTACGATAAACGATTACGATTATGAAATCTTCCGGATCCCAGGAAAATAATCCTGTGAGGATCTTTTCCTTCCGTTTGAAGACGTGAACTTACAAGTGTCAGCTGGACAATACCCCAGCATACAAATCCATACCAAACCGAGCACTTAACATGGAAACAGAAAAATATCTGAATGCCGAAAAAATCTAGGGAAAGAAAATTCCACGTTTATCGAAGTGTTTCCGGAACGTTCCGGATTGCGAAACCTGAGTTAAAAATCAAAAGGCAAGCAAATATTTCGGCTCTGTTTCTCCTACATATCATGTACGACCGATCTATCACTGCATCATAAACTACGCAACCACCGCCTTTCCCTCGTAATCTTTTCCGTCAATCGTCACTAATTAATTACAGACTAAGCATTTGGTTAATTAAGATTATTTGAGGAACTAGTGTTTTGCTGCAATTTTGGGATTTGAAGAAGCTACGAGAGTTTGGTTTTGATGGAGATGGAGGGTGATCGGATTCAGGGGTCTCCATCTTATTACAGCGTTCTTGGTGTCAGCTCGGATTCTTCCATTGAAGAGATAAGGCGTGCTTATCGCAAGCTGGCTATGGTAAGTCAAGCTATATCAAAATTAATCAAATATCGTATCTTTTCAGTTTTTCTAAATTATATATATATAGACGGGGGCGTAATCACATTGGCTAGAGCGACGCATACGAGTTTGAATCCTCAAGTTTAACCAACCTAGTTTAGATTTTATTGGATTTTTGTGTTTCTGGAAGACATTGTTTCTTCCCAGATTTTGGTGAAATATATGAAGTCTGCATATATTTGACGAAGGTTTGTATTGGTCAACTTGTTTTTTATTTTATGCAGCAATGGCATCCGGACAGGTGGACAAGAACTCCTTCTTTGTTGGGTGAAGCCAAGCGGAAATTCCAGCAAATTCAAGAAGCCTATTCAGGTAAAATTTATATAAAAAACTGGGTGGGATTTCTGTTTGAATTAATCATTAGTTATTATTTTATAATATTAAAGAAGATGTCAGTGTCAATAGCGTCTTTGTTGTTTACTGTGTTCGCTTTGATCGGAGGATGCAGTGTTATCAGACCAGAGAAAACGAAGAATGTACGACGCTGGCCTGTACGATCCTGACGACGAAGAGGACGAGGTGGATATTTCTTTTCGTTGATTGGGTTTTTTTTCTTAAAAAAAAGTTAGATGGTGTGTTGAATTGTGAGTTTGATTTCGTCTGTTGCTCTGTTTTTTATGTGGAAAGCAGGGGTTCGGCGATTTTGTGCAAGAAATGGTGTCTCTGATGGCGGAGTCCAGAAGAGAGGCAAAGAGTTATAGCATGGAGGACCTGCAAGCGATGCTCATGGAGATGGTCCAAGGGTTCGGCCCTCCTCCGTCCTCTTGTTTCTGTGGACAATCCGCGGCTTTCGAACAATCTGGATGCTCGAAGAGAACACGGCTTGAATCTAGTTCCGGGATTGGGAGAGGTTCGGGTTCAGGCTCAGCTTTACATGTACCAAACGTAGGGATGTATGGAGATGGATTTTTTTCGTTTTAGTGGGAAGGACAAAAATGATGAGAATGCTTTTGAGTGTTTGATTTCTTTTGCATTTGTGGGTCGATTGAGTTGGTGATGGATGTGTATCCTCTTCTTTCTTTAGTGGGTTTTTAATCAACGCATTCTCTAGTAGTTTAGAGAACGGAAAATGATTCTTATTCTCTTTGTTGATCTAGGGCATCTATCAATCACAGTCGTTGATCGTATATTATGCGATTAGAAAATATTTAAAATTTAAAATTAAATATAAATAGTATCTAACGAAAACTAACTGCACGATGTACGATGAACGATCGTGATCAATGGATCCTCCGGATCCTCACAAAGAGAATCCAGAGAGGATCCAACGAGCAAAAAGGCAATTAAGTGAAAAATTGTACAAGTAGTTTTGGCTGCTCAAGTAATAATTTTTACTAAGAATTTTTCGCGTTTGAATCATAGATTTTTGTGTTTATGATTAAAATTTCGTTTATAAGAATCACTTCATAAAAGATTATCCTTGCAAAAATAAATTAAAACTAAGATCAGTTAGTCAATATATAATAAATATATAGGTGTTTGTAATGCTTTGTTAAATTTTGTTCATCTGTTTTTATACAATTCATTGATTAAAAGATTTTAGTTTTAATTAATTTTTTGTTAAGAATTTTTGAAGAATTATTTATAATATAAACGTATATTATTATAAACACACAATTTTACGGAGTAAGTAACGAATAATTTTAAGTAAGAGTTTCCGCTAATTTTTTGAATAGCAAGTATTATTCAACGTTGTATGGGTTCTCTTTGGGTGGTGTACACGACTTACAACTTGTAGGCAAAAAGTAGGGCAATTTTGTTGTTTTTTTCTCCTCCTAGTTTTACATTGGACTTGTATTTTCTGAATGCCCTGTAAGATTTTTTGGGCTTTAATCGACTACAGCCCATCAAAGTCGAGGGGTTTCGATACTATTTGGATTCAACTGTTAAGTACACGGCAGATTTGGCCCGTGCTGGATTGGTTAATTGTTTGGACTTCTTTTTTTTTTTTCTTTTCAAGTGTTTGTTTTAATGCTTTTACAGTTGCTTTTGAGCGATTGGCTTCTCCGCTTACGTTTCGTTCTCTTGGATTTAATTGGGAAAACGAACAGTATTCACGTAACTTAACGATTAATCTTTGTCCTAAAAGTCTGACAAAATACAAAATTTCTCTTAAAAATTGTTTCAATTGCTAGAATGTTTATATAATTGAGGAGGTTGAGCTGGATGTATGACAGCCAACAAGATAAGGGGAGGAATCGTAGATGCTTTAAGAGAAAATGGGACGGTGCCTCTTTACCTAGCAACGCATGTGGTACATTCCACATTTTCCTAGCTTTTTGTTCCCCTTTTTTCTATTCGCTTTCTTCAGAATTAAGTTCCCGTTACTATAATTTGATGATTTTTTTTCTTTCTCAAAATGAACATTAACATGTACTGCTAACATCAATAACTATTATCGCTTTTCCACGAGCTTAACTCGTAAATAATTCATTTTGATGATTGGACAATAACGTATGCTGGATACCAAAGAGAGACAGGGACATCTCTCCATCGGATACCTTCACGATGGAAGTGGACGTGATTAGGGACTGGCTAGGTCATCACACGTGTCTAATATATGGCATCGGAACCTTGGAATCTCTTTAAAATTGATAAGACTTCACTCAGGCAGTGACAAATACGTTGATTGACACGTATATGTGCCTCAAGTGCCTTGGCAGCCAGTCATTGCAAGTCTTCGGCAAGACTGGTACAGTGGTACTCTTCCTCATCAAGTCTTCCGCATCTTCTCATGCAGTTTCATCATATATTTGACCTCGCTAATGTGTCGGTATAATATAAGTTTCAGCAGACATAGAACTTATCAGATGACACTTCACACCAGTTAGGCAGGTAATCCATCGATGTCGAATATGCACCAACCATGTGCTGCAACATGAAGATTTCCCCGAAATATGAGTCGGTCGTCCTAACAAACAAGAATGATCCAATTTCTTTATGAAAACTCAGTCTCAAATGATGCAAATTAAGGGGTAATCTTATTCTGTACAAGCATACAAGTACGTGCCAAATGTTAACTACATCGTAAAGAAGAAAATTTTGAAGTACCCAATAGTTTTTAAAATTGCACTACGAACACGACCGTAGGAGATATGCTAAGGGAACTTTTTATGAAATTTCTACTACCTTACTATTTAACGTTAATTCACATGTCAACATTGTAAGTATTGTACTAAGAACATAAAAGAGACAGAGAGTCCATTAAACACTTTACTTTTTAAAAGAACTTTTTTAGCATGTCTCACAAATGTAAAATTTCTTACAATTTTTGACATTAAACCAGTTACCTTTAAATTCAATCAATGCATATTATACGGATTAAGTCCACATTTTCTCTTTTATCCACTTTCTTGATTGTTCCTCGACTTGCTTCCGGTTTCTTCCCCTCACTATTTTTCTAAGATTTTGTTATCTTTCAGAAAATGTTGTACATAATATTATGGATATCGTACATTAAAAAAAATGATTGCCTGTATATACGCCCATACACCCAATAGATATGAAATGTAAATGGTGGTTGGGTCGACTAATTTGGACCATATATGCAGTGCGATTCCTCGGTCCAGAAAGCAATATCCTTCCACCGATGACATAGTAGAAAAAGAGCCCCATAAGAACACGTCTCACTCACTCCAGTTTGCCCATCTAATTAATCCTCTTTCTTCCCAACGCACCAAAACCCACTAGCCCTACAGCCAAACCACTTTACTTTCTTCAAGTTTCAACCACCACCACCACTCCCCCCCCCCCCCCCCCCCAAACAAATGCACCTAATAACGTAGCAAACCACCGCCTCTTCCTCTCCTTCAAATTCATAAAATCATCAAGATTTCAGACAAACGAGCCAGCATTATGGCGATCAAAATGCAATATGGGTCGAAACTTCTGGCGGTGCTAATAAGCATGCTCCTTTTGACAGCCTACGTAGTAGGCCCGGTCGACGGCGATGACACCCCAGGCGCGCCCGGCGAGGGCAAGTGCGGCTCGTGCACTCCAAGCCCACCTCCGCCGGATCAACCCCCACCACCACCACCACCATCACCGTGTCCTCCTCCACCACCCAAATGGTCGCCACCTTCTCCCAAGAAGCCGCCTTCTCCCAAGAATCCACCGTCACCATACTCGCCTGGTACATACCCGCCTCCACCGCCTTCAGCGATGGTATACATCACAGGTCCACCAGGGCAGTTGTACCCTGTCGACCATAATATCAACAGTGCCAGTCGGAGTTCGGTTAACGCGTCGCCCGTTTTGCTAGGACTGCTGGGTATCCTGGCTTTTTGGTGATCAGTTATGACTTGTTAATTCATATGGTAAGTACGTATTGCAAAATTAATTCAGATGATTATAAGGGAGATAAAATTGAATTTCTGGGTGTTATAGTTAAGGATAAAGAGTTTGAGGGCAGGATTATCAGTTTTTGTAATCCAGGAAAATATTAAGGGTTGGTTAATAATTTTGTTAATTCTTGCTCTAATCTCATATCTCGCCAATTGTGTAATAATCTTCCATAAAATCTTTCAAGTTCAACTTTATTATGAATGGCATTAGAGTACGTAATCACTTTTATTTTTCCAATTTCATAAGTTTTGTTTTCTTTCATTCAATTTTGGTTTATATTAGCAATATATTATAATAAATTCATCTAAATTATGAAAATTAAAATTTAATATTGAAATTTCATTGCGTTCGTAATCGATGGGATCGATCCTGTGGATTTTGACTGAGTGTGTATGGATCCGACAACCCAACTCACAAGCTTGCACTTCCACTGATGTTTTAATTAAAAAACTTCGTTTCATTTGTGGACCCTCTAATCATGTAACGTCTGATGTGCTTGTAGCTTAGGTAAGGGGTAAGCTTATGTGTCCACGTGGCATGTGCTCTGTGGACTCAACTATGAATGTGATTCAAGGCAGAACTTGTGCATTTTGTCCACAGTTTTTTCAATTGCGTATGTTAGAAAACTTCCTCTGATAGTCTCAATATTTTGGACTCCCCAATTGTACAGAAAACGAACGGTTAGAATTGAATTGGAGAAATACTATTTTTCCTTACTTAATAATCTAATGAATATACAGTTGGACTACTCAAGTGCTTTAAAAAATTAAATTTTGAAAAAATATAACGACAACGATGCGTTTGTATGTACATGAGTACTAATTGGGTGGTCATCAGATGCGAACAGTAGACAATACAATATGCAATCCAAAACCAAAATACACCATTTTCGCAATCCGTGAAGGGGCTGTTGATAAAATACATACAATATACAACAACTTTCTGAGGTATGCAAACGAAGCCCTTTCCATAAAGGTTTAAAAAAGTCGACACACAGTATTTCAACAAAGTTCTAAAAGGGTTAAGTGTTGGGTAAAGATTTAGCACCTTGGTGCTTAGGACAAGATCTAGACCAAAATTTCTAAAACAGTGATTTTAATAAGTTTGATTGTCGAAATAAATAAATTCATGGTAGAAAAAATATAAACCGATAAAGTTTTCATCGTACACCAAGTAAAATTTAGGGTGGTCGAGATTGTTCTTGAACATGAGTTAACCCTAACAAAACTTAATGTTCTTAGAGAAGAACTTGATGTAATCAGAAGGTTGAGGTGGTATTCAATCTTCTAACAAAAACGATACGTATTTTGACGTTCTGTTCCGATTGCATATAAATTTCTTTCGTCGGTGGATGTGTTCACATCATAGCCAATTACGAAGGTTCACATGGACTGTTGAATTTGGGTACGTGGGCCTGTCGCTGTGACATGCAAAAACAAGCCGACCATTTGATCTTGATGTCAGACTTCATTCCCATTCCGTTAACGTGTGAAATGTCGAAAAGAGCATATGCTTCTGTGCTTGTAAAAGAAGATCAACTTCGGTTTCACCAAACTATGGTCCGATGCTTTCTTTTTAGAGATGCATTTTTACTCACAATTGTCTTTTGACCGTCTTACACCCTATTTATTATAATTATAAAAATTTAAATTTTCAGATTACATACTGATTTTAAAATTTAAATGCATTCAATAATAATAAATAAGATCATCGCCTTACATCCTATTTATTATAATTAGAAAATTTTAAATTTTGAGATCTATATCTATGTACATATAAATCTTAAAATTTAAACGCATTCAACAATAATAAATAAAATCACGAACATTACGACCATTTAAAGACGATGAACAAAATATTCTCTCTTTTCAACATCATATTAATCTTGAATTTTATAAACAACCAACGACTGGTGGGTCGTCGGTCAATTTTCATCACTTTAAATAGTCTCCTAGGGCAGGTTTTGTAATTAAGTTTGATTAAGACTTAGCTAGTTGCCATTATCTACCTAAGCACCATTCATGGATGCACCAATTGGAAAGTGGCAGTTGTGCTGACTGGTTTTTTAATGCATTGCTCTAGAGTCTGGATAAAATCATTAGAGTTAGAAATTGCATATTAAGATGTGACAAAAATAGAGATAAATCCAGTGCTTAATTTAGTAAGTGGCAGCTCATTGATAAGGTTAACCAAGTCACCAACCATGCAACCAAACATAACAGACTGATGGTAAATCATCAAATCAATATTCATGAAATTGAAGACCAACCCATTTTGATTTCGAGTAAAGAAGAAACGATAAGCAAAGCTGAAACGCATTTATTACTCTAATTAACTGACTTAATCTACATATGTATATCTTTTGACGTTAATTCGATGAAAAGAAAACGTTTAAGATAAAAAGGTGATGCATGATTCTTATCTAGCATCATTCGTGTGTAAAAAGGACAAATCCATTCTATTATTTATAGCCACGTTTATAGATTTCAATTTCAAAGTTATAAGATAGATAAATGCTACTTTTAAAGGAAGTTTCTACTTTTACATGTTCTCCCAAGGACTTTTCTAACGTCACAGCTCACCTCTTTCTATAGATGATGATAAAGCAAAGCATCATCCTTTCGAATACCCAAAATTCAAACTTAAAAGATTGCAACACTTTCATCATACTTGCTGAAAACACAATTTTGATATTAGTCAGTTAATTGTTGAGCACATACCTTTGTTGAGAGAGAGAATTTCCACCAAGTAATTCATCCCAAATATCTAACTTTTTAAAATAAAAATTGAAGATTTCTTATTGATAGAAAACATAAATAATTGCATATCATTGGGTAAGCCAAATTATTTTAAATTTTGACCAAAGTAGTGTGCTCATCCAGTCCAACTTAAATTCATCACCATCATATTAGGGCAATTTAGAAGGCACGATGTTCAGGGGGTCATTATGGTCCTAATAACTTTAGTAGAATCAATGGTAGCTATAACTAACCACCACGGGATGGTTCAATAGTTGTAGATGAATTTTAGATCCATATTTCACACGACACATCTTAAATTTGATTCTTGGTGCTAATGATTCACATGTTGGTGGCCATGAAGAGGCTACAATGCCTTTGTGAGTCTTCACGGTCACAAAAAAAAAAAAAAAAATTGCCGTAACGGAGACAGGGTACCAAATAGTGGATGAATCTGTCTTAGGTGTAAGAAATAGAATGGTAAACCCTATAATTCCCTTACAAAAATCATAGTAATCATGTTATTTAGGGAGTGATCGAGTTTATATATGTTGGGTTGCATTGTTCGTCAAAATTACTCAACCTCTGCTCACTTTTTGCTTCCGTCTGTGCGGTTGTGCCTTCAAGTTTGCTCTTTGACTGCGTGGCAGCAAAGACAAATCATCGGAATTATTCAAAGCCTTTCAATTGCATCTTTCTACACCTGTCTGTCTCTCTCCATGATTAATTTGCTTATCAAATATTTTTTTCACAAATATTAATTATGCTTGTTTAAATGAACATCGTTAGGTGTGGAATTTAGCTGGTGGCTGTCGACAATAATTTGCTAGATACACATGCATATGGTCACACACATACGCACAGCCAAAGAGACTTTAATTTTTTTTTCTTATTTTTTTGTATTTTAAAATTTAAAGACATGCATGCCTTGAAGGACTAGTTTTTTTTTCCTATAATATTAGAGGTTTCGACTTTTGAAAGTAACCTACTTCTATTCATCACTTTATCGCTTTTACCTAAGCAGTAGCTTTATGCCAAAAGAATGTTCCTCGTAGTCATCATGTCCCCTTTTATACATTATATATGGTGAAGAATCAAATGAACAACTCATTAGTCACTATTGAGCTCTTCGATACTCGGCTTCTTTCGATAGTTTGGCAAGATCCAATAATATAGCAGATTAACACAAGTTTCAAGTTTGAAGAAGCTAGCTAGGGAACACGATACGATTCAATCGAACTTGGGAGAGAGATGAATAAAGCATTATTAATTTATTTGCAGAGATGACCAACTAGGGTTTTTCACCAAAACAAAATAAATATAAGTTTCTCAAACATTGATCAAAATCCTGCAGGTTGGTTTAAGTGATCTGTTTTCATCCAAGCCACTGAAACTGTTGGCCCAGTAATGACATAAAGCATTACTTGGGACAGGTAGCAAAGAAATATATTTTAGGGAGTGATATAATTTATCCCAAAACTAAAATGATTGAGTTTCAGTCATGTAAGGCTGCGATCATATGACATGTCTTAATCTTTGACGTGCACCCTCACTACGCAAGGACAATAATTGCAGATAATTACAATAATAGTTAATTAGCTAGCCCAGTCCCACATGCAATTTCCTCTAACTTTCTTCCAATACGTACGTCTAAGCTCTCCCCAAGTGATTGGGGCTCACTATAGTTAACTAGTGTGAAACTCAAGTACATTAGGATTTACCAAATGTATCACTCCCGAAAGTGGAAGACATAAGTTTCCCATGACTTCAAATTATACAAATTCGGGTGACGTTTGAGCTCAAAAAGAATGATTAGTGATTTTAGCCTAACTAAACTATATATATATATATATATATATATATTTTGTAACGTAAGGCCTAGGAAATTCGAAATGAGTTGACATCCAAGAACTACGAGGTATGTATAAAGAAGTTTGTTCCCTTGCACAAGTTGATTAACTTCAAAATTTGTTGATTTAGCAGGCTAGCTAATATCGATTTTAAATAACACTAATAGCCAAGTTTAAAAGTGAAAGTGAAGGTAAATAGGATGATAGGTAAAAAATACTACATACAGGGTTCTAAACTTCTCGTATATCAGAAAAAAAATATTCATAAAACAAGGGTGTACGAATGTGACATCTTCTAACTATACACGGTCTAAAATTATGGTAAGGTTTCAATGTTATGTACATATTATCCAATATTACAAGTATTTTAGTGGTTAGATTTGATTGCCACTACTTTTTAGACTATCTCCAAAGAAGATGTTAGATATGCCAAATAGAATTAAAAGACATTTAAGTGTTCTTCAATGGATATGTCATATATGGTGTGGCATGTAAGTCATTTGACTCCTTATTTTCTAGCTGCATTTTTTGACAGCAAACAAAGAATGAGTCAAATATATTTAATTTAATTGTAATGCATGGGTCCCATTAACAACCAATAGAAAAAAAAAACTGAAACTAATTTTGATTATTTTTTAATAGTTAATGTAATTCTAGGCCCAATAAAATAATAAAATAAATATTTGATGGAAAATAAGAGAATTTAGCATTTGTATTCAATTTACTACATCAGCCATCAAATAAAATTTTGACATACTATATTTGACATCTCCTTTGAAGATACTCTTAAATGTTTGATATTTAATCTCATCTATTCAATTTTCGTGTGATTCGATATTACGTAGTATTGAAGAAAAATTACTAAGACTTTTAAAATTTGCTTTTTCAACAGTACCTTTGGCCCCTCTATATTTTCTTTCTTTTTAGAAACTTTAACGAAAAGTTTTCGGTACTGTTCACTTTAACAAAAATCTATATTTTTACACTAAAAAGTCAATTCTGATACTATTCACTTTACCTTTTATTTTATCCTTATTAATAAAACTCAAAATTTTGAAGTTATTTTCATTAATTTTCCTTTCTTTTTATTTACTCATTGAGTCATGACAAGACTCTCAAAGTTTTCTTTCTAATAATAATAGTTTTACCTCCACCTCCACCAACTCCACTCGTCTACACATTTTGTCTTCTTCCCCAAACCTCTCCTTGTCCTTCCTCTCTCATTCGTTTTCCTAAGCTCCCACACCATATTCAATTCAATCTCCCATGGCTGCTGCAAAGATAAACCCACTTATCCTGTCAGCTCTCTTTTTGTTCTCAATAATTCTCAGCTTTCCTGCAACAACAATATCAGATAATCCCTGTGCATACCCATGTTATCCTCCACCTACAGGCACCGGGAGCACTTCTACTCCAACAACAACAACTCCGACAACCACAACTCCATCTCCTCCGTCGTCCCAAACCGGGTCATACCCGCCTCCGGCCGTCGTCAACAACCCAAATGGAAATTACCCGTACAACCCTCCTCCGTCTACTGATAACGGTGGTTATGGATATGGTGCTAATCCTCCTCCTGACCCCATCTTACCTTATTTTCCATTCTACTTCAAAAACGGTGCTCGTGGAAACAAAGACGCTTCGTCGGCAACCTCTGTAATCAGAAGATCGTCAACGCTCTTCAACACTATCGCCACCACCAATCTTTTCGTTGTATTCGTCTACTTTTTTAACTTTCTGCAAAATTAGTTAAAAAGCCTTCTTGTTTTAATGAATTAATTAGTTTAGTAACAATTATCTCTCGTTGGAATGATCAAACATCATGTTTTGTTTAATGAAATTAATCATGTTAAGTATTTTTATGATATTATATTTAATTTTTTTTAAATTCTTGAGTAAACGTCCAGACGCTTTAAATTACAAACACATGTTATGCATTTGATCTCTTCCATCAATACATTTAGTTGTAAATATGATTAGGTAAATTAAGGATTGGCACTGGAAGTGAGAGAAACAGAAAAGTGATAAGAAAGAAGATGAAGATGACGATATTATACTCGTTTTCTTTTGTACTAAGGTGCATGATTTGAGTAGGTTTTGACGTTTTGTAACCACCAATTTGTATATTACATCACTTGTTTTGCTTATATTTGCACAACAGGACAGAAAATATCATTAACTTAACAGTCGGCAGGTCCATGGAAACTTCACGATTCCTAGTTAATTATCCTCCTCAGGCTCCTTCCTTTCATTTTTGTCGTCATTCCAAATTTTTAAATACGGTGAAGGACCCTCATTATCATTAACAGTTTATTTGAGAAGTGTTTTTAAATGACTAAAAGTGTTTTTAGAAAAAAATATTTAACTAATATACAGAGAACTGGTTATTAGTAGTCTGCCTAGGGATAAATGTGGTCTGATTTCTTTAGCGTGATTCTTTTTAGCCCTTTAATTGGAGACTATTTTTATCAATTTTACGGTCTAACATAAGACATGGCACGTAGCTGGAGATGATCTTACAACCACTAATCAAACGCAATAAGTATAAATCCAAATCTATTAGGGTAATCGGTAGGCTTAATTCATGGTAGGGGCCTTTTGTTTGGTATTTAGAGTCAAAAGTAGAGACAGACAGGAGTATGGAGTATATCTATCTCCCCTACGACATTCCAACCCACAAACCTTTCAAGCACCAGATTCTAACTTTTCATCACTTGTTTCTTCTGGGACCTGATTGAAACAATTAAAAAAACTATATGGACCAAAATTGAAATCCGAGTCAAACTATTCGAGCAAAACACGGTTTTGCCCTAACATATGGTGCACGTAACTCTCCCATCAACAAAAGAAACGGAACTCCAAGTTACGACCAAATCGAAACAACTGAGTAAGTGACTGAAACAATTGAATTTAGGAGTCAAACTAGTTAGTGACTTTTCTAAGTGTTTCATACAACAACGATAACAACAAGGTATTATTCCACTGCATGTAGTCCGCTGTCTAAATTTTAGAATGTCGAATGTTTCATGGGCAGGAAAAATGTCAAGGAGAAATCTCGAGATGAGATATTTGGGATTTTATCCACCAATCCGTAAAAGAGAGGTCAAGTTTCTCCAACTTTCCATGCCACAATTTTTATAAAAGCAATGATAAAGAAGATGGATTAATCAAATTTGGAACCTCAAATTTAAGAGCAAATGCTCTTAATCAACTCATTAATCCATTTCAAGGTGCTTGATTACATTGGAAGATAACTTGGTTGTGAACACGAAAAATTCCTTGAAACAAGAAACAAGAATAACGTGTACAAAATAATATTTTGTGTTTAATGATTTTGGGGTTACGATCTCTCATTTGTTTTTGTTTTTTTACTGAAATTTCGATGTCTACATTGTTTTCACTACATGATGAATAAATTTAATAAAACTTTTAATTTATGAAGGAGGCAAGAGGGCCTAGGCTTCCAATTTTTCTACTCCCTCAAACAGCACAACCATATATTATTATCCTTTCACCTGCATGTTTTATTACAAGCTTTGCTTTCATTAAATTTCAGGCTTGCAGTGTTCATCCTGCACGCTGAGTATATTCGATCTCTTGGTGTTCATTCATGAGGCAACACCAACCGTTAGATGACCCATTCTTGAACTGCTTCCAAAGCCGACGCCGTCTTTCATACCCTTCCTTGCCATCTCTCTGCTATTTTTTTGGACTCCCACTTTCTGCTTCCCTTCAGCTTTCTGACTTTTTGCCATTTTACCGCTCTCTAATAACCGATGTTTCTGCGTTTTAGCATCCTTCTCCCTTCCTTTCGTCCTGGGATGTTCACTTTTAGTTGCAGTATCCCGGGATAAGTTTCTGCTGCTCAGTGTAGCTGAAGAAACTGAACTAGTTTCAGAGGGATCAGCCATGATGCTGTTAGTTTCTCTCGAGGCCTCATGCAAATCAGCTGTGTTTATAGAAACGTTGGCCGTGGGAGGTTCAACCTTGCCTGCCTCTGAATGTGATGGAAATCTTGCAGCGGCTCCACTCCCTGGATTTGTTGACTTGCTTTGTACTTTAGAGAATTTGGTAGATACAGCCTGAAAAATATATAGAAAATCCATGATATCGCAGTTAACGGGGCCATTATTTTCCAATTTTCCATTTCAAAATCTTATTCACATTCCGAAATGAACTGTTTAGTGCAAAGAAAAAACATAAAATGATAAATCATAGCATAGATCGAATTGCCGAATTAGAAAAATTGGGTGCTATCATATAACTTTGTATCGGCTAAATTCGCGAGTTGGAGATAAGCGGACTCTAACTGCTGACATTCGCCACATGGTAAACTACCGCCTCTCAGGCCCTCGACTGATTCTACCATAGAGGCCAACGATAGACAATAACCCCCCCCACCTCGAACACAACTTACCAACTTTCATCGTACTAAAAATCTCAAAAGGAAAGGTGTTGAGTTGGAATCCCATTCTAACTAAGGATTCTTGTGGTTCCAGAGGATCTAGTTATAGGAGAACCAAGAATGGAGAGCCTCTCCCCCCCCTTCCACCCGACCTTTTGGTCTTAAGAAAGCTGGTTTAAAGAATGAGTGATTGCCTTTCTCCAACCCTTACTACCCAACCTGAAAGCGGACAGCTAATGCAGTCCACTTATTGAACAGGGTTCTATGGTCGGTTTGCGACCCTTGGATGTCTTTGGGGTGATCTCGTAGTTCCAAAGGGTTGAAGGGAGATAGTGCATCAAGCTGTTCCTAAAGGCCAACTTGATCCTCTTCCCTAGGGATCCCAGATGAGGGGAGAGTCGCCAATTCCAACTACCGTTTGTGTACGGTCCATACTAGATTTGACCAACTGCCCATCCTACCTCCTATACGTTCTTGACAGCCCATCTTTGTCTCAGTAGAGTCTTTAAGTGGCATGTTTATGTCCGCTTCCCCATTACTTCGAAAAAGTGAGCCACCAGTTCAAGTACAAGATACTATCATTACTGTCTAGACAATTAGACATCCAACCTGTAATCGCAACAACCCAATTGCAAGAGCGGAGCTCTACCAATTGTGTTATATCCCCCCGAGCCTAGTGGAGCATGCATGAAGGAGTCAAATGCTTCTTCTATTCTTTTCCTTGGTGCAGCTGGGCCGTCCTGGACTTGAACTAGAGACTTTACCCGTGAAGTAAATCATCGCACCTACGGTCCAACAAATTGGGAGAGAATCAATAGATTCCTTTTCAGGAGCGATTCATCCTTCCCAAACGCGAGTTTTAGGCAAAGTGGTGAAACCATGCAACAAAGTCGAACAAAAAGTCATCCTCTAATCCTGAATTTATTCTCTATTTCAAATTTGACCTCATCGATTCACTTGGAAGTTCATGTCTTTAAATGCAATGAATGGCAGTTATTTACCTTGCTCCCATCAGGCGCTGCATTCACAGCTACATGGTAGAAGGAAGGCATTGGTGCTGCTTTAAAGTTGAGGCTTTTGCGGAATTGTCTCATCTCAGCTTCGGCTTTTTCCTGCAATAACATTAACCGAAACCCGTTGAGAATCTTAAGAGAAGTTTCAGGAGCATGCATTCAGGAAAATTCGAGTGTTATTATCATCAACCATGCATTTCCCTCTGCTATGAGTACTAGATAGTAGATATATACTTTATCATCCAAAAGTCCAGGAATTAGAACCGCCGCTGGCAAGTACAGCACTAGTTTGAAGGATATAATTATCTTTTCAACACATTGATGCATCCAAAATATGAATTTGTGAAATAATTCAGCATTATATACACACGATCGTAATCAGAGGAACAAGTCAATATCAGCATTGTAAGCCATATAAATCTGAAACCCAAATCTAAAGAAACAACAAATTCAGAGAAAGTACATGGTTGTTTGCCTCTTTCCTCCTTTCTGCTCGTTCAGAACTTTTGAAATTGAAAGTTGCAACACTTGATCTTATATCAGACTTGGTCAAATTGACTCTTTGGTTAAACCTATACGAGAGAGGAATACGGAAGGGTGACTTCACGAAAATTTTACAGTTTGAAAGATAGAAACACTCATAGCATTCAGTAAGAAATTCTAATAAACCTGTTTGCCGTTTGGCGTCCTCTGGACTCAGGCTTGACGGCAGGAGGTTGAGGTTCACCAAGTTTCTTATCACTAGAACAATGCAAGAAGTATGCATATGAGGTTCCATTCAGTAAAGCATCTAGGATTTCTACTTGCAATCAACAATATATACCTTCTACTCTCGTGAGCAGATTTTCCCTTCAGATTTGTAGATTCCTGCGTGTAGAATCCAAAGGCACACCGTTTTTTGAGAAACCAATATGCTTATACTATACTATGTAGAGGGTGAAGAACATCATAATGCTTACCTCTGATTTTGGAGTCCTGGGAACAGATTGTGTAGTTGGAATGGTGGTTTTTGGTGACAGCTTTTGTTTATCCGTTCTTCGTGTACCCTCTCCTTCTCTATTAGAGTTCTTTGTACAATCTTTAGACGACTCAGAAGAAATACTTCTCTTAACCGGAGAAATGCTGGCGTTAGATTTTACTTTGGACTTGGAAATTTTGCATTCTTTTCCAGCCTTCAACTAGACAGGAAACCGAGGAGAGGAATTTATAGTTAATACTGTTACCAACTAAACAAAAATGAGTTAATAGAAGAACATACCTTTGAAGAAGAACCATGCAAACTTTCCACAATAGTCATGTTAACTTCTTCATCTGCTGCAGTTTTGGGGTTTATCTTAACTGAATTATATGATTCATCAGCATTCACAGCATCACCATCATGATTCTCAATTACATTGTTCTCTGGTTCATCGATAATTGAAGAAAACATGTCACAACCTATTCCAATTTGACCTGTTTCCTCGGAATTATCATCTTTAATAGCGACCAGAATATCTTCATTGTTCAACTCAGATGCCCTCTGAGGATCAGACAATGAAACTTCAGGATCTCCCTTTTCATATTCATTCACTTCACTGTCTCCGTGGTACTCTGAACCCTCGGAGCCCTTATCAAATTGAGCGCAACTGTTGTCTTCATTTCCGTCTTCAAATTCTTCTCCGTACGCATCACTCTCCAAGACACCATTTTCACGGACTTGATAACTTGTACCGCGATAGCACTCAACTAAATTTGGTTTGGGAAAACCTTTCTTCTTGAAATGAGCTTCGAAGTAAGCTTTCCGCTCAATAACTGAACCCGGTTTCAAGCAATTTTCAACCTCTTCAACGTATCTGTTATGCGAGAACGACGACCACTTTTCCCAAGATAAAACTTCGTTTTCGAACCTCCCAAATGATATGGAACCAGAGTGTAAAGAGTCTGCCTGTCCATTTCGAAGAAGTAGCTGTTATAAAAGCAGATGACTACAAAACAGAATGAATCATTAAACATAATTTGTCAATTCATCCACTCGTTTGAACATTCGTAGCAGAAATGGCACATTGTGGGAGAATATGGATGCATTAATATCCAATTACTGGGCACTTCTACTGAAAGTAAATCAAGGGGATGCAAATCAGCGATCGGAAAAACAGATCAGAGTTCACTAATCACCCCGGTATGCAATTTCATCACGCTTTTGGTATGATTTACAAATTACTATAACATGAACATTCCCATTTAATCAACCTCTAGGCTTATATTTATATCCGTCTTTGAACCTCATATCTAGCATATAAAATTAAACGGTTATCAAACAGGCCATAATCTTCCTGATTAAGCAGTTAATCTTATACTGGGGTAGAATTTAAGAAGCATTCTCACTAACAAAATTAATAAAGAGCATAAGAAGAGAAGTACCTGAAAGCTAAAACTAAAGGGCTCTTCCATCTCCCCAGACATCACTACAATCTGCCCTCAAAACCTCAAAGAAATGCCAATCTTGCAGGGACAAAATCAGAACTTAATAAGTAAGCAAAACATGGGAAGCAAGTCAATTAATATATATCCAAAACCCAAATGAGAGAAAGTTAAATAATTGCAAGAAAAGTTAAGAATTTACCTTGGTCAAAACCCCATATCACAGCTACAAGAAAAGTATATCAAACAGTGCTGTGGGATTGGATTCCAGAGATCAAACAGTTGGGTTATGAAGAATGAAGGAGCTAAAATGTTAGTCGGGAATCAGAAGCAAGCGTGTTAGGAGCAAAAACACACTCACATGCATCTAGGACACAAAACCCACTTGTCTGTCTTTGTCTTTGGATCTTGGTTTCGTGTTTTTTGCGTTGCAAGATTAGATATTGTTGTGGCTAACAAGCTTCTGAGGTTTCTAGAGAGAGAAAGAGTAGGAGAGAGATAGAGACATAAGACTTTTTGGTGTGTGAGTGAGAAGTGATTAGTGTACTCATACGAAATCAAAATGTAAAGTTGGACTTGCCTAAAAAGGTTGGTTTGCATCATCATGTTATCATTGCCTTCTGACACCTCGATAACGCCTTCATATCCTCCGTTCTTTCCGTCGTTAATGTCTTCTGTTCTGCCCAGGACGGTCAGCTCCCTCCATCTATACCTCCTTTTCCAACAAATATAGTCTTGTGGAAAGATTCGAGCCGTTAGATTAGAAAATGTAGGAGTTTAGGTATTCGGTTAAGAATCAGGGTGGGCCGACTAGTCACAAATACACATATGGGACGAAGTCTAAAGCTGTGGAGGAGCCATGTGCAAGGGCTGTGCATGTCCCGCCGTGGCCAACATATACAAGATACCGGTCGGCAACGCCTCTCTAAACTCGATTTCTGTCCGTTTATTGAATTGTGTTCTTGTAATCCTGTCCGTTAAAAGAACACTAATATTTTTTGTTGTATTTTATTTTCTATTTTTTCCTCTGGTTTCGTCTACTAGAAAATAATAGATTCAAAAAAGAAAAGAAAACAATAGACACCTAACCCCAGTGAGAGTCAGCATATATCAACCAAACATGAAATAGAGCATAAATATTTTTTTTCATACGATGATATTTTACTTTAAAATAAGACATAATCAGTTATCAAATTCAACACAAATATTATACAGACTCGTTATTTATGGAAATTAAATGTGAGATCTCTCATTTCCAAAGAAAGAAAAATATAGCTAAACTATAATAGAAGTTGTTATATGACATGTATAGCTTTTTAATTTTAATTTCTTTTCTTAGAAACAAAATATTGGTGACATTGATCCATTTATATTACAAAGATGGTAAAGACAATGAAAACCAAAAATTACCCATGTGGCACCAAAAGATTAGAGAGAGTCAAGGGTTTTTTTCCCAGAGACATTTGGTGGGAGCTAGGGACATATCAGATGGAAAAGTCTATGGCTGATCACCATAACTTTGAAGACTACATAAAAAACAAAGGGATCGATTAAGATGGTTTTGAAAATAACTTGACAACTTATATTTATATAGATCCCTTGACGAATATAATATATATATATATATATATATTAGCTAGTACAATTGATTGATTTCACAAGTTCCTACTACACCTGTAACGATTGGTAAAAGATTAAAGTAGCTAGTCAGAAATATGTGATAGTTTTGAATTGAAGGACATGTGAGATTTTTGCTCTATGCAACGTATGACTCATGCATGTGAGGAGCTCCATGTGTTTTGGATCTAACCTTTTTTAAACAAAGTGCGATTATTTAATGTTTATAACTAAATTAATAATTAGTTTGAAGTTTATGAAAAGGAGCATCTCAGGAAGGTCACATTTATATGCATATTAATTAAACAAGGGCAGCTACATATCATTATGTATATGCATGGTTACACATCAATTGCAATCAAATATGATTTTGATAGAGTAACTAGTTATGGAAATTGCAAGCCAATTATATATGGTTACCTGTCACATCCCCGCCCGGGTGGCACCATTTCCCGGGCCCGCTCCACCACCGTAGCACGATATTGTCCGCTTTGGGCCCCAACCACGCCCTCACGGTTTTGTTTCTGGGAACTCATACGAGAACTTCCCGATGGGTCACCCATCCTGGGAGTGCTCTCGTGCGCTACTCACTTAACTTCGGAGTTCCTATGGAACCCGAAGCCAGTGAGCTCCCAAAAGGCCTCGTGCTAGGTAGGGATGGGAATATACATATAAGGATCACTCCCCTGAGCGATGTGGGATGTCACAATCCACCCCCCTTAGGGGCCCGACGTCCTCGTCGGCACACACGGGGCCAGGGTTAGGCTCTGATACCAATGTCACATCCCGGCCCTGGTGGCACCACTTCCCAGGCCCGCTCCACCACCGTAGCACGATATTGTCCGCTTTGGGCCCCGACCACGCCCTCACGGTTTTGTTTCTGGGAACTCACACGAGAACTTCCCGATGGGTCACCCATCCTGGGAGTGCTCTCGTGCGCTACTCGCTTAACTTCGGAGTTCCTATGGAACCCGAAGCCAGTGAGCTCCCAAAAGGCCTCGTGCTAGATAGGGGCGGATCACTTCCCGGGCCCGACTCCACCACCGTAGCACGATATTGTCCGCTTTAGGCTTACCATTCCCTCACGGTTTTGTTTTTGGGAACTCACGAGCAATTTCCCAGTGGGTCACCCATCATGGGATTGCTCTAGCCCCTTTCTCGCTTAACTTCGGAGTTCCTACGGAACCCGAAGCCAGTGAGCTCCCAAAAGGCCTCATGCTAGGTAGGGATGGGAATATACATATAAGGATCACTCCCCTGGGCGATGTGAGATGTCACATACCTGTTGAAATTATTGGGAACTGCCTATGCTTTTGGAAATAAAGTTAGCTATTAAATACGTATCATACGTACTTGATGTGTCTCTTTTTAAAAATCTATTAGTATATTTGTTATAATTTGCGTAAAATATTATTATATCACGCATGTGACCGCATTCAATATACACCTAATAATACCTCATAGCATGACACAAAAGTTACAAATTATTTCATAAAATAATAAAATATGGAAAAACAATTTAATTTAACACCGATTAAGAAATCAACAAAAAAGAAATTAATTTTTTTTTTATTCTTCCTTCCAAACAACATACGACCTATTTGACATGCATGTCATGCAGCAGCAGGCTGTAGAAGGAGAAGATATCGACGACCAATCGATTCCATCACAACAGTACGTAATAATTGATCATGAATTAACTAGGTTTTTTTTATTTTTTATTTTTTTATTTTTTTTTATTTTAAAGAGGGACAATTGGTGGCAAGCAGCGGTTATCCACCTCTTTCAGGGAGAAGACTCACAGAGGCATTTCAGCCTCCTCCTAGCCACAAGTTTGGCTTCCACACTAGCAGCGGGTTAACTGAGACCTCCCGTTTTTTATTTTAA
The DNA here is from genome assembly GCF_019419815.1 of Pyrus x bretschneideri. NCBI lineage: Eukaryota > Viridiplantae > Streptophyta > Magnoliopsida > Rosales > Rosaceae > Pyrus > Pyrus x bretschneideri. Next base: position 4,873,032 of record NW_025999524.1, read on the forward strand.
GGAAACCTCGTAATCCGTCATTTATCATTGAGCCACCAGCTCGTGGTTGTTAAGTTCTATAAAAATTGTTTTTGGAAACGTATTTGATGAAGGAAGCACTCTTCTTAACTCCCGCAGTATTGGTTTTGTCAGTTAACTCTCTCAGTGGTTTGTCAGCGAACCGAATGAGATTGTAGGCAACTCCACCGAGTATATATGGTGCCAACGAATGGACCTACAATGTAAATCCATATTCCCTTGTCTGTGTGCATCACTATTGCTGGCCCTTGGCTCCGTGCAGGGTCCATCGATGCCCCTAAGACCGGTCTGCACCATGTCATATATATGTATTCAAGTACGTTCACTACAAGAAATCAAATAAATATGGGCAGTAATATTTGCCTCTAAAAAAAACCCCCAATAGGTGCCAATATGTTGAAAATTGCCCCTGGTAAAAGGGAGGGGCGGAAAGTAGATTCGTCCCTAAAAGAGCCATTGCTATTGTTATTAGATGCAAAAAAATGTCAAATATCCGTCCCTATTATTTTTGTTGCCATGTTGGCAGGTTTTATAAATACATATCATTACGGGCAGAAGCATCAGTCCTTAATACATTCTAATTATGTAAAAATAAGAAATCGAGTAGATAATTACATCCGCTCCTAATATTTTCAATTATACAAAAAAAAAAAAAATTAAATCCACAATGTAATAAATGCATTATCCATCCAAACGTCAGTTATTGGTTTTGAATCATTCAAAATATTCAAACCCAGCATGATTCATCTTCTTTCCAGATCTCAAAATCTTCTCCTTTTCCTTTCAGTTTCTCAAGCTTTGCAAATTAGATCTCTAAGTTCATCCTCTTATTTTGCAGCAGCACATGAGTCGTTCTCAATTAACAACAGTTCATAAACAAATACAAAACAAAAAAAATAAAACGTAACAAACAAAAAAGCCAAATTACAAAGTTTACTAATTTGTACGAACAAACAGAAAAATCAATCCTGAATTTCACAATCAATTAAACGTATAAGAAAAATCAATAAACAAAGATTAATACAAGGGAATTACCTCTAAAATGAAAATTCTTGAGAACCTCTTTCTCCCTATCAATAAAATGATATATCTATTCCAAACTATTCATGAAATTCTCTTCCACTCTTAATTATTCAAAACCCCCTCAAGTATACCTGCAAAACAAAAAATTCAGGATGGAAAAAAAACTTCGATCAAACCAAATGAAACGAGTTTTATCTTCTCTCTAACAAACCTTTCATTCAGTCCTCTCGGAGTAGCAAAAGGAAAATAGCAACAAAAGATTATGAAGAATGAAAGAGAGGACGGGTTTAAATCTGCACAAGAGAAAGGGATGGGAAGAAAAATCAAGGAAAAAGGGGAAAATGATGAACTGTGCAGCAGTGGAAGAGGGAAAAGAGAAAAATGAGGGTAGTGGGTATGTATTGGAATTAGAGTTTAGATGGATTTTTTTTTCTTCTGGTAAATAGTAATATCCTTCATTTTTTTTTTTTTTTGTAAAAATTAAATAGTAATTAAACATATCCGTCTTAAATATAATTTTTTTTTAAATAAATAAGTACAAACATCCGCCTCTAATGAAAAAAATAATTAAATTTAAATAATTATTAGTTGAATTAGGGGCTAATTGCATTCGCCTCTGATAGCTAAATTTAGTAAAGGCAGTTTTTTTTCCGTCCCTAAAAGTGATAAAATTAGTAGAGGCGGTTTATTGTTTGTCGCTATTATTTTAATAGAGAGAAATGCATGCTTTGGTCCCTAATGAATACTATTAGAGGCAAAATTTTATTTCTGCATCTAATATTACGCCCCTAATAATCACTTTTCTGTAGTGGTTAGTTTTATATATCCAAACGTACAATATTATTGTATTTTATATATGTGCTATATGTATATATGTACCTGGCAACGGGCACGTCCATAGTTATTGTCATTCCTACAGCAATTCCTGCCAATTCTCCAATCTGCATGCATGCATGCAGTGCGGATATGTATATGTATGACCATATTAGGGATTAATTACTAACAGCTCTACTATCTGTGGCTATGCCTGAAATAACAAATATCCAGACAAAAGAGGCAATGATCTGCATGACCAAATATCGAACGTTTGGTCCAACTAGTTATGTTCCAAAATATGCCGCTTGGGGCACCCAAAACAAGGCATAAAGTCCCGCTTGCAAGGATGGATCCTAACTCATGCGCTGCATTATACAGAGGCAACTAAAAATTATGCAATTGAATGCATGAATATATGACAAGAATTTAATCATGATTAATTAATTAATTGGGTGGAATAGTTTTTGATTAATTAATGCGTGTTTGGGTGGAAAATGGCGGAAGATGGTGAAGGTGATGGCCATATTAAAGTGGGCACCGGAGATATGATCAATCGAATACACCATAACCATGAAATCCTCATGTAACTGAAATTCCTGGAACCATAACCATGACCACCCGAGATATTACCAAACTTGTACGAAAATTAGGGTTGAATTGCATTGCATTTTTCAATCAGTTTTCGACTTTTATTTTAGGGTTAGGGTTTGAACCAAAATGGGTCTGGCCCAGCTTACTCTGGGGCTCCGAAGTGCTACGTTCAGTCTTTTGTGTCCATCTTCAATTTGTTGCTAAAAATATTTGATATAATTAACAAACTCAGCCCGTGGTTTCAAACCCAATTTAACAATTTGGCTAGTATATATTTTCCATCCCACCACGCAGCTCAAATTTTGCACGCCTTAACGCATAAAAGATATTCTGTGATTTAATGTAATCGGTTCTTTCTTAGAAATCCTACTCTTTGAAGTCCTTGTGAGATATATATAAAGGTGTTTACTCTATAAATAAAATCAACAAAGTCAATATTTTTTTACACGTTTACTTTGACTGTAGTTAGTTGAATGTTTGGGTAAAATTTTATCCTTGTTTGTGCAGGATCGAAAAAATTTATTATCATCCGCTTAATTTAGTTACAAACGAAATATATCTTTTTTTTCGGGGTATTGGAGTAGATTGTTTCATGTGTAAAGTCCAACGGCCACACGTGATCCACGTTATTTTAGTTGTATTGTCCACGTCTTTGACTTAAAAATTCGCCACACTTGAGGAAATATGTTGAGAATAAATCCCACATTAATGGGAGGAAGAACTTTACATGAATTTATAAGTAAATTGAGTTACTATTTAAACACATGATAAATTTCTATAATGATGCACCGTTTAAATGGATGATTCACTGTCTAAATACATGACAAATGTCTATCAAACAAATAATATGGTACGGTGTACTGGTTGCAAGAAAGTTTCATTTTCATAGTTAGATATATCTATATACTATCGATGGTGGCTTTGTTCTTTCTTTAATTTTTTGAACATCATTGTATTATCATTGGATTGGATGAACAAAAGTCTCATTTACATGCAATGTCTCTCTCGATGGCCCTCAATAGTCTTCAACTGCAAGTCTGCAACCCTACCCTAATTAAACAAATAATGGTCCCAAAGCCGCAGCTGGTCCATCCCTCTGGCTTTCGTGTTCGTTTTTCACGCTACTCTAGACCACGGCAGCATGACCACCTCCTCCCTTGCTCTCTCCATCTTTTGATGATGCATTTTTGTTTCTTATTTATTTTCATCTGCACCACGCCTTTATTGTTTTGGTCCAAAAAACCTAGCCAATTCTCCAACTTGCACAACATTTCTTTTGATATCTCTCGATTCTTTTATATATGTATATATGTATGTATACACACACACACACACTTATGTTACTGAAAATTTTCCACCTGAATAAATTTTGGTTATGAAATAGCTAGGGCGCATGTAATATTGAAAGGAACCGATTAAGTCACGCAGTACATAATCATAGTTTCATTATTCAGAAGATTTGATTTTGTATCATGAGGTGGTGTGCCTGCAGAACTTAGGACCAGAAGGTTAGCATGGCCCCCGTGTATGCTCAAGAATGAAGCCACGCGCACAAGGACACTACCATATGTTCTTTATGGTGTACCCTACTCATCTCCAGTCCAACCTAATCACCCATTTATCTTTACATAAATTGACAATATTGCTAACATATTTTACGTACAATGGTGAATTCATCTATATTATTAAAGAGCATGCAGTAATTAACATCAGTAGTTTTGTGAGTCTAAATAACATTATTGTTAAAACAACTCGTTGAAAACCCGATCAATGAATGAGTAAATTTTTATATATGGACTGACGGCACTAATGTACGGCTAAAGTTCGGAATAATCAGCAGCAAACGATCAATTAGTCATGCATTGCATATGCAGAGGCTTCTTCTTTAGCTGCAAAAAGAGATATATATATATATATATATATATATGTGTGTGTGTGTGTGTGTGTGTTACACTGAGATAAGTTCGAACTTGAAAAGGCCTGGCGTTTTAGGACCTTATAATTCAAGTGCTGCCATATCGGGGGGACTCTTAATTTATATACACATATATATACGTATATATGTATATATGTATATCAGTGTGGTTCGTGTCGCATTGTGGTCCATTCCCTTTGTATCCAAAGAAAAGTTGTGACAACAAAGTCCAAAAGCCTCAGAGGAACTTGGTTCCCAAACAGTCCCTACCTTGCTTGGATTCTATATACATCTTTTTATCTACTGGCGTCAATGAGAAATTCGATCAGTCATAGATTGCAATGGCATATTTGGCTGTTTGAAACAGTTTTAGCAAGCTCTAAAGGCTCCAGCTCCACATGAACAAAGTATGGAGATCCACATGAGCATGGACCCCGGCCACTCTGGTCATGTGTTTGAATAGAAAATAATGTCAAATTATTGAGAGACGGGTCAAATGTCCACTTCATACAACTCTGATATTATCCATAACTTAGTAATTATCACTTGCACACCGATATTATTTCCAACTTGGTAATTATCACCTACATTTCCAAATGCAACAAGTGAATAGATAGGGTTGAGGGTTATACATTAAATATTATTTGTATAAGATTAATTGGTTTATTAACATGAAACCCTAGCATTTTGCAAATGCCAGCAGTTAAAAGGTAAGGTAGGGCTTTATATTAACCATTATTTATATATGATCAATCAATAGTTACTTGAATTTTGGCGATATTATTAGCCATTTAATCATTAGCAAGTAGTAGCTACTAAAACGGGATAGTGAGTTGAGACAGTGTCAATATTTCAAGAAAAGGGTCAGTACCTAACGAGTTTACATTGTAAATTGTCTTTCAACTAGCATTTTATCAAATACACAACATGACAGATATAAGAGTTTATCACAAGACGTGTCTATGTAATTTGAAGTTTGAATATAAATCATGAATTCTTACATGATTGAGACGAGAGTGAGGTAGATAACACAGTGCACACATGGGGGTGAGAGCTAGCTGCTTAATTGCATTTGTTGGATTGTGGCTACAAGAGCATGTGAGAGCGAACCCATCTGCACGTCAAGGCTCAGTCCGCCGTTTCGTAATTCGCCAATTTGCAACCTCCAACCTCCAACATGCATGCATGCATGAGAGTATTTTTGCCCACCATCATAAACTATAGTGTATGCTGATCACTCTATTTACTACCGTTAGATAAGTTTGAATTTCGAGATTCATGTAGTGAATATGCACAAATCTCAAAATTCAAACTCATATGCTGGTTATAAACTTATAAATGGGTGGTGAGCATTACCACCACTTGAGGATGGTGAGCAAAAATGCACTCACGCATGCATGCATGACTGCCGTCGCTTTCGTTTTCTTATTGGCCGACTGATCGATCGTCGGGATGTTGGTCTTTCTTCCCTTGTTCGTGATTCACTGCCTAATTTTTGTTCTTTGACTCCTTACTTTTTTTAATTTTTTACGGGGAAAATTAACACCTAACACTGGGTAGTGCGTGTGTTCCCTCCCAAAACTACATATACCCCCTCCTTCTTACATCAAATCTTGGGTGGTTCCCCTTTGCCCTAATGCCTTATCCTAAAATTCACCAACTTGTCGATGGATTTTTCATCTAGTAACATTGATTAAATTAATTGGTAATTGAAATACCATCTTAACTTATAAGTGGTGGATCATGTAACGAGAAATACTAAGCAGATTCTTTAAAAAGTTTAACTTTCTGTCATTTCACAGTTTAATGTCAATTCTCGAACCAATATTATAAAATATTGTGATAAAAACTACATGGGATGACAGATAACCTATGGATAGTTCCATAAGCATTTCTTTTACCCTGATAGTCGAAAAATTCTTCGTCAAGCTATTACGTCCTAAGTTTAAATCTTTTCAGTTCACCTTTAATATAAACTAATGTAAAATACCGATTATACTAAAAAAAAAATTGCCCTTAACTTAATTGGCTCATTTATATACACACGAAAGCTAATGAAGTTCTATTTTGAAATTAGTCCCTTTAATCACAATTCTTTTTTGTCTTGGCAAATAAAATATGTCTATCTCCCTAATTACCAACAAGAGCCACTTTAACTCACATTTTTAATGTCATCGTGTACCATAAAATTCCTACGGGCAGCAGTTAGATGAAGGATCTAATCAATCACCCAATTAAAATTCGAATTGACGTGAAGAATTATGAAACTGATGATCGATCACCACCGACCTTCTTGGAGGTGATCAGGATGATCATGTCCTCTGATCATTCTGTATGGATGACATATAGAGGTTGATTGGTACCCATCACGTCCTATCATTTTCGAACAAACATGCTTGTTTGACTACGTAAGGATAAGTAGGAACTTCTAATCAAAGTTTCTCATATTGGAATCACAAAATTGTCTTATATTCAGCACTGTTCATATTATGAATCACTATGTAAAGAAAATTTTTGCAAAAAATAAATTAATATTAGGACGTTTAGTCAATCTATTATAGTAAATACATAGACGGTTTGTAGTGTTTTTACCAATTTCGTTCATTTGTTCACTAAAAGACATTAGTTTTAACTGATTTTTTTTGTAGAGACGATCTTTATTAAATAATTTATAATGGTTCTGATCATAAACATGAATTTAATCTGCACCGAACAATTTTGAATATGAACTCCTACTTATCCGTTGAGTAACCAAGTATTATTCATCATTTTCTCATGAGGAAAAAAGTAAAATAAAAATAAGGAACTACTATTAGCACTTTAAAATTTTAATTTTACACTTTTATGAGTTTTCTTTTTTAAACATAAAAAATTTGAAATGCACAATTATATTTTAGAGTACTAAGAACAATATTTTAAAAATAAAAAACTAAAAAAATACAATTAAATTTAATTGTGTTGACCATCCCACCACTGCCTAGTGGGCCTAAATAAAAACTAAAAAGTAGGGTAGGGTTGTGGACTTCGTGACTTAGTGTGGCGGCATCAAAAGTGAAAAGCTAAAGAGTAATCTAAGCCTCAAACTATTTTCTTTTAACAAATAATAATATTAATTGTTGGGAGAATGTACTAAGCATCATAATGAACTAGTAATAATAATATAATTCAAATTTGCTTATGAAGATAATAGAACTTAAAACCTTCTACTTATAAGTGAAGAAGAATACCACTATTTTCTTTTAACAAACAATAGAATTAATTGTTGAGGGAACGTGCTAAGCATTATAATAGACTAGTAATAATAATATGGTTTAAATTTGCTTATGGAGATAATCAAACTTAAGACCTCTTACTTATAAATGAAGAAGAATACCATTAAACAGTAACACTAAGTAGCAGTCTAAAACTACTTTTGACTTCTGCTTATCTACCTCCCTGCTTTTCTTTCTCTTACCTTTTTCTCTTGAAAGAAGAAGCAGCACCCCCTTCCCGACCACAAAGGCCTCCGCCTCCCCTGTGCCTAAACGTAAAGGATTCGTTCTCACCTTCACTTGATAGAAAGACAAGTGTGCCTTCGAGAAAAGCCTTTTGCTTGCTCAGTTGCTCTAACCCCAAGTGGTAAAAGTCTTCACAGAACAGTACCACAAGTTGCACTCATTGCTTAAAATATAGAAGAGGCATAAGTGGGGAATCGCATTGTTAGATACGATTTTCATCTTCAACTCTACTGCTCTCAAAGTTTTCTTAGTTTAGTTGAGAGCAGAAAGAACTCGTATGATTAAAGAAATAAATAAAAATTAATAAATCTAACGCAACAAAGCAAATTGATTAATTAATAAATCATCTGCTTTTCTTCCTTGTTTTACTCTTCTGCGTTTGCTCCCTTCCAACAAGCTCTCACAAATTTAGACTAACTTTGGCCTTTCATGGGAGCATGATCCTTATAAACAGGGCTTTTCTTAATTACATAAAGTAAAAAAAACTATTAATTTGCTCCCCAAAACTTGGAATAGAACACCTTCAAACCTTGGCGGATTCTTCGTTGATCTTCATCGTACTTAATCTAGCTAGCTAAGCTTTTTCTCTACCGGAAAATCCTCGTCGATTTCAATGTGTGACACATTTTGAGTATATATGCGTGACCACACACATACAATTTGATCTCTCTTCTTTTTCCTAGCTTTGTGCATCCATCTGTGCTTCTGTGACGCCAACAATTACAATCCCAGAAGAATATAGTAGACCAACGTAATAGGTAACGCTATCAACATTCCGAAAATAACCCTGCAAGAAATTATTTAATTGGTTAATATTATAAAATAAAATTAAGTTTGATTAAGATAAGAAGAGATTAAGCGCTAGATTGGAAGTGCTTTAAAAATGACTGAAAGCACTTTGGTGAAAATGTTTTTAAAATCAATCTTTAGTAAAAATCCAAATGGATCATGAGAAAAGCACTTAAAGTGCTTTTAAAACTCAAAATCAATATCACCAAAAATACTTTCAGTCATTTTAACAGCACTTTCAAACGAGAACTAAGTTTGAGATACAATGTTTCTACTTACGCAGTGCTAAGAATGGCTGGATGAACATTGTACTCCTTGGCAAAGACAAAGGGAACAACTCCTTGAGGAAGAGCAGCCTAGTTTGCCACACATGGATCAAATTTTTTTAATAATTATCCCAATATTAAGTGAAAAGAAAAGGAAAAAGTTGAAGGGCCTGATGGGTAATTTAAAAGTACCTGGACAATAGCTAAGTGGAGGAGGGTGCCCCGGAGGCCAACAGCAATGGAGGCGGCAGCCATAACGGCGGGGCCAGTGAGGAACCTTGCTGCCATTGCATATCCACCAACTGAGTTCCCACATGCTATTATCCTGGGTTGAAGTGCCATGAAAAGACCTGTCAATTTTATCATCAATACAACAATAAAATCATCAGTAACCCGTTATTCCCTTTGTTACAAATTAAATTTAAGTTACAAAGAGAAGGAAAGTCAAACGAGAAGTGCTAAAACCACCCGTGAATAGAAATATATAAACATAAACAAGTTCATTTATTTATTTATTTTCGTAAGAGACATAGATTCATTCTGAATCTCACTAATTTTACTATCTAAGACCCAAGGACTAGGCAATCCAGACAACTTAAATTGCATCCTACGATTTCCATTAACTTATTTCGCAGACTCACTTCACACAAACTAATGATTTCAAACTCTCTTTCACACAAACCAAAAGGTTCAATTTTCTAGTCCCATACTCCAGCCGGTTATTTCAAACTTTCAACTACATTCACTAATTTGGACCTAATTAAGCATCTGTCGTGAAAAATGTCCAATTACAGTGAACTCCTTAAACTGCAGCCTTCAACTTCTCTTTCTTGTGACCAAACAAACAGCTGTAAGAACCACTGGTTGGTTATGAGTCGTCAGAGTACTGCGTATCCACACCCATATAAACTTATCTGTATTTGAAATTTTGCTATAACAAATGCGTAAATGACTTGAAATATATTGTCACAACGTATTTCGGTTTACACTAGACAACAACATTCTGCCAGTGTTTACTTGTATAAATTACTGAACCACGACTATTGTTCTAGGCAGTGCAACTTATTATTAGGAACCAGAGGCTCTGGGCAAAATGGTAGAGGAAAACCTAGAAAAACTTGAAAAAAAACTCTAAGAAAAGACATGGAATGCTTAAAGCTAACGGAATACTTGGTGCAAAATCCAACGTAGTGGCATTCTAAAATTCATGCAGCCAACCTCACTCATTGTAATAAAACATTGTTGGTGTGGTTGTTTTTACAGTTATCTAATTATGAATGTTGTATAAATACCGTGTAGTGCTAATAACAATTTTATGAGTATTATCCAAGAAAAGAATACGAAGTTATTAATTTGAAAGAGTATGGTAATCAAGAAACATATAACTTACCTAAGCTGAACATAGCCATTCCAAGCCCAGCATCAGACAGTATGGAAATTGACTTTTCTACTATTTTTGGCATCCCCACATGCCACCTACAAATCAAATAATTCAAATCATAAATTTTAATGTTATTTAAGAATGTTTGTATCAAACATATCAAAAAACAAAAGTAATAAAACTGGATTAAGTTGTCTCACCGGAAAGCGATGAGAGCCCAGATGAGACCAATGAGGCTGGAATACGTGTTGGGATTGCGGATAAGCTTCCGCCAAACCATGATCAAGATCAGACGGGTCATAACGCTTGCCGGCGGCATTTGCCTTCCGCCCCTTGTGTGGAGCTCTGCAGTGGAGCTGGACGCCAGCTTATTAAGCCCTGTGGTTCCCTCTTTTTCCCTTTCAGCCTCCTCTCCCTCGCCACCCCTCCCGCCAAAGCTGAACGCTTCCCCGCCGTACACGTCCGCCGTTGGCGCAGTCTCCGGAACTGGCACTGCACAAAGTAAATAATATTAATTAAGAAAATGATAACATGTCAATTATTTTCGTTTATTTTATTCAGATTACGAACATTTTTTGTCGGGAAAATAAACGTTAGTTACCTTTGTTTTCTCCATTTTGGAGGTGATCAGCAACAAGCATTCTGATCTCCTTGGCGCCCCGATCGGACCGTCCAGATTCCTCGGCAGCACCGAAATTGGTCCCACCAAAAACATGGAGCCCACTGCCTTCAGAAACAGGGGAATCGCTGGAGCTCCAAACGAACATGTGGAGCTCTTTAGCATCGTGATGACTATTCGTTTTAGCAGCAGCACTATCCGAAACGGGTTGCGCTGCCACTTGCGGCTTCTGCTGCTGTTGAATTGTGTTGCTATTTTTAGCTGTCGGCGCCGAGAATTCAGGATTCGGGGCCGGGTACGATGCGGGTACCGTCTTAACGGTCTGAGCCGCGCAATTCTCCTCGAAATTGGAGGGCCGTGGAGTCGGACCGCGGGAGGACTGAACCGAATACAAGTCGGCAGGTCCGAAGTTGGAGTGGCGCGTGTTGAACCCATGAACCCCCATCATGGAGTACAAATCGGAGGGGTTAAAGTTGGAGCCTCGCGGGGTGGGATTTCGGGAGGAGCTCAGGCTGTAAATCTCCGCGCTGCTGAGGTTGGACTGCCGGGGCGTCATTTCAGAGAACGACCGCCTCGATGCGTTGGACTTCCGGACCTTGACGTGGAGCTTTCCGTCGTTACCGATTTCGGCATCGGTTTCCAAAAAATCCCTGCCGTCGAGCGAAACGACGTCGGAGTCGAGTTTAAAAGAGACGATGGAGGCGGCGGTCTCCGGAAACTGCTCCATGATTAAGAGCTTGGCCCCGCGGTACTCAAACAGGAAGAGGAGGAGAGTGTACCAGATGATGCACTGGACCACCACCAGCTGCACCATGAGGCTGCCGGATTCCGGGATTTTTTTGCCGTACATGGCGATTAACAGCGGAATCCCCATGACGAGAGTGTTGGGGAGGGTGGAGAGGGAGAAAATCGTAATCAGCCACTCTAGGCTGCCGTTGCGGGTGAAGTTGGTCCATAGGCTGAGGGCGAAGAGCATGATGATTTTCTGGAGGGTGTCGGCGGCGACGAACCGGAAGTTCATGGTGTAGGGGTCGTTGGTGGAGATAAAGTGGAAGGAGAGCAAGGGGACAGCGAATATGGCGACGAAGCTGTTGATGCCGGAGCACTGGTCAGGGGAGAAGATCTTCCACCACCGGACGGAGCCGTAGGCTAATATCATCGCCACGTACAGCGGCACCACCGCCGTCAACACGTTGTAAAGGTCGTGCCACGAAATCATTTTTGACTGGCTGTTGGGCGTGCGCGTGAGTGAAACGGCGCCGTTGCTTAATTATTAGTCACACTTCCGGTGTTCAGATCTCGTGGTGGAGGTGGGATGGCATTTGGATGTGAATTGGAGAAGAGGGGAGGGGTAAAATGGGAAGGAGAGGAAAACCGTTAGTTAACGAACTGGGAATTGGAAGTATACTTTGCGCAGCTGCTGTTGGCTGCGCTGTATTAGTGTGTTATTTCAGGTTCTGATATTGCTGATGAACCTAGAGAGAGAGAGAGAGAGAGAGAGAGAGAGAGAGAGAGAGAGAGAGAGAGAGTTTGAGAGTAGGGAGGGAGTGATTTTACAAGGGGGATTGAGTTGTAGTAACTTTGGGGGAATATTATATATAGGGCGACAGAGATAACGGAGTAGATAATGATAGTCGAGGAGTAGGATTCTCTTCTCCTAATCTCTCTCATTTCTTCTTATTCTACTTAAATAGTATCATTAAGCTACGTAAATATCTTATATTGATTTTCTTATAGGGAAATAAGACAGAAAATAAAGTGTGACAAGGAGAGAGAAATAGGAAAAGAGAAAACCTTACTCCAAAGTCAAGATATACAGACGCATATGACATTTTAGGGCAATAATAGAAAGTAATGATGATTATGCATTCTAGTATAGGTTTAATTCTAAGGAAAACTAATAAAAATTGCTTAAAATTTTTGAGTTTTAATCAAAATGACAAAAATATGTTGTAAGTGAATAGTATAATAAGTGACTTTTTAGAATAAAATTGTCATTTTTCGTTAAAATAAATAGTACATGAGTGTTTTGTTAAAACTCTGAGTCTAAGGAAAACTAAGGTCTTTTACATAACAACTAATAATTTCGCTTGCTAATAAATAATAATATCGATTTAAAAAAAAAAAAAATATATATATATATATATATGTATACACGGGTGTGCGTATATGTGCCAATTTCTTTTTATAAATTTTTAGTTATAATAATAAATTGATTAAGACAATTTAAATATTGTAAAGAGAGTAAGGACCACCAGAGGGTCGATGGTGGAACCCTTGATGGAGGGGATAAACTAATGCTCTACTGTACCCCTAGAAACATGAAATATGTACACATATACGTAATTTAGTTGGTTAAGACAATGCGTTTTCTCTTTATATTTTTGTTCGACTTTTGTTTTTTTAATAGCACTTAAATAGATAATTATGTAAATAGATGGTTAAAGTGTAAGATTGGGGTACACAACAAATAATGTCGTATATAAAATGTGAAGAACAAATGAATCAATATTATATTACTAGAAAATTGTAAGTCTTCTAGAATCAATACTATTATGCTTCTTAAAATAAAAGTGTGAACAACAAATGATATTAATCGAGGGTAAGTTTGTTTGTGTTTAAATTAGGAGTTTTGCTCGACCATGTCCGCAAAATTTTATATTTTATACCAATTTTTTTGTCTGTTTATTTTCAATATATATAAAGATATTTTGGGGGTACCAAGCATCAACACATGCAAAAAATGAGTGTAGAGAATATAAGAATGTTTTGTTAGATGTGTGGGTCCACGAGAAATGACAGGATTAACGAGGATATCCAAGGCCAATTAGGAGTGGTTGCAATTGAAGGTAATGAAAAAAAAAAAATCGGTTAAGGTGGTTTGGACATGTGAAACGAAGACCTATATATGCTTTGGTTAGAAAATGAGCTTATGAGACAAATGCTCAGTGCAAAAAAGGTAGTTCGATGAAGACCTAGGAACATTTGAAAAGATACTTTAAGAAAAAACATTGAGTATTTGAAGCTAACAAAAAACTTGATGTAAAATTGAATGCAGTGGTGTTCTACAATTTATACGGCTGACCTCACTTAGTGAAATAAAGCAGCGACGTTGTTGTATGTAGGAGCATCTTTTGACTTCCAACGTGCAAGTGATTTCAAAGCTTTCGCTATCTTAAACGTACATTAACGTTATGATGACGCACACGGGCGGGTGTGGAAGTGTATACGGCGGAGGAGGGAGAAAGGTGATCGTGAAATCTATGTTTGTAGTTGGGTACGTGGTTCCAAGGGCATTGGGGCCGGCGGGAGGCGGGACAGGAGAGTGTGAGGGGTGGGTTTGGAATTGACCAACTGATATCTTTAGCTTAACCCAACATGGGTTCGCTACATGCCGGAAAAGACAAGGGAGAAGAAGCGCTGCAGGAAACCTTCAACGTCGGTTTTTGCTGGGCAACAAGTTCGATGGAAACGTCCTAGTTTTTGGACATTGAAAATTAACTGTGATGGGGTATGGCGTGGGAAATCGATGTCAGGTGACTATGGGTGGGTGGTGCAAGATTTTGCGGAACTTTTGCATATGGCTGGTGGCGTGGGAGGGGAGTTTTTCAATGGTGCAGCTATGGTGGAAGTGGCTGCAATTCGTGCAGCTTTGGTGATGTGTAGGGACATGCATTATGAGATGGTAGAGATTAGAGTATGATGCTCTATCTCTTACCAACATGATAAATGGGGAATGCACAATTGATGCAAATTTGAAATGCTTCATTTTTTATATTCAGAATTTGGCGTTTCAGATTAGGGAGATGAAGTTTATGTATGTTCAACGGAGTGGCAACCTTGCTACCCATGCAGTGGCTTTCTATGCTACCTCGTGTGGTGGTTCATTCATGTGAGATGCTTATGGTCCTAAATTTCTTTTTAATATTCTTGCAGAAAATGTAAATGTTTCTATTAGAATTTAATAAAATTTATCCTTTGACAAAAAAATAAAAAAGAAGAAAAAAAACATGGGTTTGCACACATGGCTTCATTCGTGCGGACAGTCTTCCATCTTCTTTCCATATCAATCGACTTTCTGGTTTCTCTGTTCCTGGTTCTGGTTACACTTGTCTTTCAAAGTTAGAGAAAGGTGTTGTGAATTCAAAAAGTTCATCCAATTTTATGAAAATGACTTGCATGAAACTGAGATGTACAGGGACGATGTCTCAAATCATGTGAAGATAAGTAAAAGAATATGCCTTGGTGTTGATCCAAAGTCTACCCTGGCAGGTTTACCTTATGAACTGGGCAATAGTAAGATACCAAACTTGTGGATTGCCGTTAAAGGTGGCAAAATCTGTTCGGTTTCAAACAAAAGTGTAAGAATCAATCACAGCATCACTGAACTTTGGCAAAGACTTCGCAATTCAATCAAAAACTGATTGTTCATCACATTTTGACCATCACATCATAAAACATTTACCCAACGAATTTCAATTAAGTTGCATGTATATATCCTCATTCGTTTGGTCCATCCAATCATGCTCTTCCACTTAGCAAGAGCTTCTAACTTGTAATCAAGGTACATCTCTTTTTCTTTCATCACGTGCTTTCGTGTTGAAAAATGTAGAAAGTCTTATATTTGAAAATTGGTGGAACTAAACATAGTTTATGCTAAATAGTTATGTTGAAGCCCTTTTCGGATAAAAACCCTATACATGCCAAACTATACGAGTGAATACATATGTTGAGAATCACATCGTTATTGCTACCTAGCTTACTATTTTTTTTATAAAACTCCAACATATGTTGGGTAGGCAAATCACTACAGGGTGGCCCAATAGCTAGGGACGAATCAAGACCCGTATTACACAAGGTATGTTTTAAGTTCGATCCCTAACGTTGGTGGTGGTCAAGTGAGACTAAAATGCTTTATTAGTTTTTTCAGTTCTCAAAATAATGGACTGCCATGGGTAGGCTAGCAGGCAATACCTTCCCTATTAAATATTATTGTTTGAGCAAAACATTTGTTCTTGGGTCCAATCAGACCAACCCATTTTATGATGTAAGAGATAGAGTTCTTCAAGATTTTATGTTATACCTCATGAACTTCCCACCACCGTTTATTCCCTTCTCTGTAATCTACATGTATACGATCATCCAAATCATTAGCTGATCAACCTCTCTTTCTTTCCTTAATTTCGCGCTCTTATATCGCCATTAATCAATTAATCGAACATTTTGGCAATTGGTTAATTTATTCATCGTCGTATTTAATTGATTGATTAGCTAATGACAAAATTGAAAATCAAAGTATTTTCGATGGTAAAGTGACGTAAAGGTTTTGTTCTACGCAAACCCGAGACTGACTAATTATTTTGGAAGCAGCATATATTAACACGTCAATGCGAATAAGACCTCATCTACAGTGGCGGTTTTGGGCATGTGCAATAGGTGTTCTTGCACAGGGTTCCCAATCCTGTTAAAGGACTCCTAAAAGATGTCATTTTTCAGAAATTTTCAGGTTCTTCATGTAAAGAAAGGAAATAGGGCCTCCACATGCATAAGAAGAATCATTTTTATGTTTTTAGTTTGGACTCTGCCGGCTTTGCAATTAATTGTGTTTTTATTTTATTTTTCATGATGTTTGTTGATTTCAATGATAAGTCAGAAGCAAATACACTACTTAGAACCCTTATTAATACATAGACATATAAAATAGTTGTGTAGCATGAGTTTTTATACAAATTAAGGTCCATTTACTATATATTCCGCACAAAGTTCCTAAAATCTCCAAGCCGGCCTTGCTTATATACATTAAGGCCTCGTTTGGCAGCTCGAACTGTATTAACTATTTCTGTCGGATAGGATAAATAGTCACCGGATAGTACTGACTAAATTAGTCGGGTGTTTGGTGCTGTATCGGACTAGTGACCGTATTATTTATACTGTGTTTGGTATTATACTAGATAGGAGGAATCAAACTTTAAAAAAAAAAAAATTTAAAAAGTGAAATCATTTTTTTGTTCCCAGATCTCTCCGCACCCCCCAAACACCCTCCCTTTCTCTCCCTTCTTCTTCCTCGACTGCAGAAGAATCCCAAATAATTGTTCCCCAGCTCTCTCTGCCACACCCCCCAAACTCCATCCCTTTCTCTCCCATATTCTTCTTCCCCGACTAAATAATCCGGGCGTTTTGATTGGTTTTATTAAGCAGGTGTATACCGTGTTATCCTATCCGACCGGTTAAATTAATCCGGTGCTTATTTAGTACGAGTGAACGGCAAATACCCGAGTCCGTATAACTAATCATATCCGATCATTTATCCGATCTGCCAAACAGGGCCTAATGCTTCACAGGGTCATATCATGCTAATTAACTAAATAGTATATAGTGTGCTTTAATTTAGCCGCCATATAAGAATTTTTTTAGTTGCAAAAAGATATTAAATCTTCGTATAAGATCGTATTCCCTTTGAATATTCTCCATTCCTTATGACATCTTCCCTCAATCAGCTTCCTTAATTTGGTGACACTTTTAATTTTTTAAACACTACTAATCTTTCACTATCATATGGAGGAGAACTCAATTCAACAATTAAGATAATACGAGTATTGTCATTTAGTACTATGGTCTAGTGGTATTTCTTTTCATTTGTAAGTGAAAGGTCTTAACTTAAGTTCAATTATCGTCAAATGCGAGTTTGAACCACATTGTTGATAGCCCACTGTAAGGCTAAGCCCACCCCCTCCTCCTTAGTATAAATAATATCGTTTGTTAAAAAAAAAATTAAAAAAAAAAAAAAGAAGATAATATGAGTATTTAATTAACAATAAAATTATTTGCACACAAAACTAACAACTTCTAATATAGTTGAGTTATACCATTTTATGTGGGTCTCTCACTTTTATTTGAGAGCATGTTAATAAGTGTTTCAGTTTTGTGTTTAAATAGTATCACCTTTTAATTAAACAATAAAATTATTTTTGACACATTTGCTGTCACACTCTTTAATATAGGTGAGTGCTACCACTGTTATAGTATTAGAGAGTGTGTTAGTTTTAAGTATCCAAATGGCATCACGCCTGGATGAAACAATAAAATTATTTTGACACACAAATTGGCACATTTGCTAACACATTCTTTACATTTTTCTAATAGAAGTGAACGCTACTATTATATTTTAGATTTACATATACTAAAAGGTGTCCTTAAGTGCATTAATTTTGTGCGTCAAAATTAATAGCATCATTGGTAAGTCAATGAGGAATCAAAGAAGTAACGCGAGAGTACAATTATTAGGGTTAAAGAGGAGATGATTGAGATGTGAAGGGGGCCAAAGAGAAAGGCAATATCATCTTTTGCAGGGGTCTAAAAGATGAATGGTTCGAAGTGGCTCTCTCCTTTTGTGCAGTTAGAGAAACATGTGAATCACAGAAGTAAGCATGTCGGGCCATTGGACCTCATGCTAGCTCATGAGTTATCGCCATGCTGCTGGAGGCTCAACCTCATCATCTTCCCTTTCCTGTTGCCAACATGCCAGCCACATACAATATGCATGCTCTTCTATACGAGAAGGACTTACCTACACAAATTACATCGTTGTAATAGTATCATAAACTAATAACGTCATGTTATTTAATTTTTCCTTTCATGACACTTCATTATTAGTTTAGATTGATGATACAGTTGTGTATACAATGCAGGTAAATCTCTTTTAAGAGTACATCTAAAAAGTTCATCATGATTATATATGTTCTTGAACTATCTCTAAGTTGTGGTCTTAAAGTCATAATTTAGTATAAAGTTTGATCATATAGCCTGCATCATTTGACCCAAATGGATGATGTATTGTCAATTTGACAATAATTACACTCCTTTTTCTAATACTTCTTCACTTTCTAACCCTAAAGGGTGCAGATTTTAAACCCCACTAAAGTTATCTCGTACTTAAAAAGAAGCTTGCATGCCACAACTTGGAGTGGTGTATTCAATTGAGAATTTGAAAGATTTTAATTGATTTACAAATTCATAGATTTTTATGGAGTTTAATTGATTTATAGATATTTCATATAAAATTCGATTTAATTCCCTCGAAATCTCATGGGAGATATGAGATTTGTGGATGCTTAGAATACACTATGAAATCTCTATAATTTTCTCTAATTCCTTAACTTTTTCAAATTCTTTAAAATTAATTTCTAATTAAATACACCTGGTATGTTATAAACTTCTTTAAAATCCTAATTGAATACACCCAAATTTATAAAGATTTTAATAAACTATCTTAAAATCCTGATTAAATACACCTTGAATCTCAAAGAATCACTTATAATTATGATTGAATACCCCTAGGTTCATTAAAAAGAATTAAGGAAAATATCAATTGAATACATCCCCTTAATCATGAATCTAGGACCATGACTTGTGGAGGTCGTTGTTTAGGCTTTCCAAAACAATTAATTTATATGGTAGGGTTTGAGACACCAGATTTGTATTATCGACTTAAGAGCAGTTCCAGCGGAGGTGGAATAGCCCAGCACCCTGTCCAAGTGCTCCAGCCCACAAAACAGCCTGGCACCCAGCCTAAGTCAGGCAACAGACCAGCCCATTTCGGACAGACCCAGAAGCCGGCCTATTTGGCTAGCACGTGCATAACACTCGCGACTGGGCGCGAGTAAGAGATAAGGGTGCAGGCAGCGAGGCCCGCTTGTCAACCCACTTGTGTTTACCCAGATGAGGACTACATGGCCCTCCTCAGAGTCGTTGGATTTCCAACGGCTAGTTTTTGTAGGCCGTTGGATTTCCAATGGTAAAAAAAATTTTGAATTTGACTTTTAAAATGGATCGTCTGTTCATAGATCAACGGTCCACGTTTTTTTCACCCAAAAAAAAGGCCCAACAGTCAGAATTTTGACCGTTGGCCACGTGGCAGCTCGTTGGCTGTTGGATTTGAATATTTTTCAAATCCAACAGTCCAGATTAATTAACAACATTAAAATTTATTAAAAATTATGAAATTTTTTTAAAAATACAGAAAAATTTTAAAAAATTAATTTTTTTTTCTATAAATACCTAACCCATATCTTCCACCTTACACCACATTTCAATATTTTCTACACTTTCTACACTTGAATATTTTGTACACTTTGAGAGAAAAAAATGACTTCGTGGAAGCTCATTAAAGATATTACGTTGTGTGAATGTTGGGTTCACACTGCTCATGACCCGATTACGGGTAATGAGATGGATAAGCGAGAAATGTGGAGTAAAATTACAAAAGCGTTTTGCGATGTACATGGAAAAGATGCCAGATCTAGTCAAGGTCTTCAAGGTCGTTGGAAAAAACTCAACACATCCTTTACTTGTTGGAAAAATGTCATCTTTCATGCTTTTGGTAATCTGCGTAATGGGACAAGTTTAGCGGATCAGGTAACAATATTTTTATTTATTTATATGCATTCCACCCACATCAATATTTAATTATTAATTTATGTAATTTCTTATGCAATTTTTATGTAATTTCTTATGTAATTTATATGCATTCCACGCGCATCAATATTTTAATTTATTTATTTGTGTTACACCCTATTTTTTAATACTATCTTATCCCACATTTTTATAGACACTACAAGCACAAGCATTCTACAATGCAAAGAACCATAACAAATCATTCAACAAATGGGAATGTTGGCAAATTGTCAAAGATTGCCCTAGATACAAAATTGTGGCAACCGGTCCAGAAGTTGTCATGCACGAGGTCTACACAGTTCGCCAGAAGCAGACATGGCCGAACAAGAAGCCAACACATTTGAAGACACGGAAATGACGCCTGAAGAAGTGCCGGAGACCCAACTGACTCGTCAGTCCCTCAGGCCTCAAGGTAAAAAGGCATCAAAGAAAAAAGGTAGTTCTTCCAAAAATGACTACACTAAATATATGGAGGAACTTGCTCGCCAAGGTGAACTGAACATGGCGTGGGAAAAGGCTAGAGATGAGGAAAAAGCTACTGCTATGGCAGCAATAATAGCAGCTACTGAGGCTCATGATGCGGCGGCTGAGAGACAAAGATAAATAATTAATCGAGAGAATGAGATGATTAGAGAAGCACTTCATCGAGAGAATGAGATGCTTAGAGAAGAAAGGATGGCTCAAGCAGATCATGACACTATGAACAAGTCTCTAGTAGGACTGTCTCCGAATTCAAAATATTTTTGGCCATCGGAAAAAAGAGATGTCGTGCGAAGGAGGCATGCAAGAGATGCCGAAACAAGTCAAGGGGGTTCTAGCTACAGAAATCCTAGCACCACATATCCTAACTCCACAGACTTTGTATAATTTCATATTTATGTAATTTCTTATTTATTTTTAGAACTTTATTTAATTTCTTATGTAATTTCGTATTTATTTGTACTACTTTATTTAATTTGTTATGTAATTTCTTAACATTTTTAGAACTTTATTTAATTTCTTATGTAATCTCTTATTTATTTTTAGAACTTTATTTAATTTCTTATGTAATTTCGTATTTATTTGTACTACTTTATTTAATTTGTTATGTAATTTCTTAACATTTTTAGAACTTTATTTAATTTCTTATTTATTTTTAGAACTTTATTTAATTTTTTATGTAATTTTTGTACTTTGTTTAAACATATCAAATAAGATTGCATAAACTCACCAAATAACTTTTGAAAAAAAACATCAAATAAAATTACATAACCTCACCATATAAACTTTAAAAAAAAAACACACTAAATAAGATTACTTAAAAAACAATACACTTTATTCTTCAACCACAAGCCTTATTTTAATTATCTTCGCCTTTGTGCAATCCCCACTGGTGGTCAATCAAGTCATTCTGGCGGGTTATGTGCCAATATGGCTCTTGCAATGAAGTGTACCGCTGAACGATCAATTCATTGTAACGTTCATCCCGTTCCAACGACTCATGTTGCACGGGATCTTCGATTCGGTCATGAGTATAGTAGATTTGTGTTCTTGAGTTGTTCATCGGATCCGGCTCGTATTCATCGACAGCATCATAATCATACTCGTCTTCAACAATCATGTTGTGGAGAATAATACATGTCATCATGATGGATCAAAGAGCCTTGACATCAAACATTCTAGCTGCAGCCCTGACAATCGCCCAACGAGCTTGCAAGATACTAAAACAACGCTCGACATCCTTCTTACACCCCTCTTGACACTTTGCGAAGTGTTTTTCCTTTTCACTTTGTGGATGTGGCACTGTTTTGACCAATGTTGACCACCTTGGGTAAATGTCATCTGCAAGGTAGTATGGTCCCTCATATTTATTACCATTAACCCAATATGTGCATCTCGGCCCATTTCCTTGTAGCAGTTCGTCAAACACTGGAGATTGGGCAAGGTCATTTAGGTCATCCGGAGCTCCTGGAACACCAAAAAAAGCATGCCAAATCCATGTATCAAATGAAGCCACCGCTTCCAAAATGATGCTTTTGGCTCATTTTCTGTCGCCATAAGCTCCTTGCCACGCACTTGGACAATTTTTCCAAGTCCAGTGCATGCAGTCGATGCTTCCAATCATGCCAGGGAAGCCTCACATCTCACCCTTCCTTAGAAGCCTTCGCATGTCCCTTGGCGTGGGTTTCCGAAGGTACTCATTAGTGTAGAAGGCTTCAATTGCAGAGCAAAACCACATTAGGGACTCCAGAACAGTTGTTTTTCCCATCCTTGCTATCTCATCCACTTAATCTACAGATGCTCCATATGCAAGCATTCACAAGGCAGCTGTAATTTTTTGCTCAGGAAGAAGACCTAGAACATGAAAAGCATCCTCTTTTTGCAAAAAATATGGATCATGGTTGCAAACAGCACTCATGATTTTATCGAACAAACTTCGTTGCATTCTAAAACGACGTCTAAAAACATGATCAGGGAAAACGCTGTTAGGAATAAAATAATCTTCCAAGAGATCTTTACCTCGTATTTCCCTTCTTCTATCGATGTTTGCCGCACGTCTGGGTTTGGTTATCTGACCCACAGCTTCCATGATACGGTGGGAATGTGAGGCCCTCCACCTTCTATGGTGATCATCCTCATCCTCCTCTATTGCGAAGGCCTCATCTCCACCTCCACCTTCGTCAAGATTGACCAATTATTCTTGTTGTGCCAACAACCTTTTTTGCTGCTTTTGCAACTGTTTATACACTCTCCTTGAAGAAGACGTTGTAAGAACTCAAGATTTGAAAACGATAAAGAAGGATTCTGAGCTAAAAAAAGGGATTGAGTTTAGTGTGAGGATGGATGTAGGGATGTAGGGTTTATATGGACAAAAAAAAGAAAAGATGAGGTTCTGGACAATGCCACGTGGCGCTACGTGATTGGTTGAAAATCTTATCGAAATCTTGGCTAAATTATTGTAAACAGGAAGTGACACGTGGCGTGTCGGGATTGGTTGAAAATCTTATCAGAAATCTATCTACAAAATAGTATGTTCGGATAATGACACGTGGCGTGATAAGATTGGTTGAAAATCTTATCGAAATCTTGCCTAAATTATTGTAAACAGGAAGTGACACATGGCTTGTCGGGGTTGGTTGAAAATCTTAGCGGAAATCTATTCACAAAATAGTACGTTCGGATAATGACACGTGGTGTGACGAGATTGGTTAAAAATCCTATCCGAAATTAAAACTATTTTTTTAATTTATTATTTTATAAAAAAAATTATTTAATATTTTAAATGGACTGGGTGCCAACGCATTTTGTAGGGGTGGAGATCGTTTGTGCCAGCGCATTTTTAGACTGGGTGCCAGCACATTTTTTTAGGGGTGGAGATGCTTTGGCCTATTACTGTTTATTAAGGTCTATTACTTTTCACTGAAATGGATAAATGGGTTGGGTGCTGGCGCAAAGTCCTTAGGGGTGGAGTTGCTCTAAGATCTTGCTCAACAGTACCTTAACTACGAAAACCTGATTGAGGTTTTCTTAGCTTTAATAAAATAAAATAAAAATAAAAACTAAACTAAACCCAATGAATTATAATCTGGTACATCAAGTGTCATAATATAATTAATTCAAACTTTTTTTTTCAAGTGTCCAACCAATTGTATTATATATGACATTTGGTATACCACGCGTGTTCTCGGTGAAAAATTTCTCCTATTAATCTTCATTGCATTTTCCTTCTCTAACTATGCTTGTGTTGTGTGGCAAGCAACCTACCCGCTAAGGAATTCTTCTGCTTCTCATCGGGCATTCATAATATAATTCTTCGTACCAAATTAGGTCAACATTGATTCGCCCAATTTTTAGGGTTTCCAAGCAATTGCCGCCAACATTAAGCTTATGCCACATTCCCAATCAGTAATGCACATACCAAAAAAGAACTAAAAAACTCAACTTGCATTTTGTTTTTCACAATCCCACCCTTAATTGGATGATTATAAATTGATTGTAATCTTTATTTACTTATAATAAAACTTCAAATTAGCTCCAAATCCAAATGTACATAATTAGAGTACTACGTTACTATATAATATTGCAACAACCGCTACATGCATTGTAATGTGGATTGTTAAACCACGGTTATCCGTTCCAACACATGATTACAAGGTTGACTCAAATCTTGGGCTGTGATCAAGAGAAAGATAAGGCTGATTAAGATTAAAAATAATAATTAAACATAAATGTTATGAAGAACAATTAAATTGTGAGCCCAACCAAGTAGATTTCATGCTTGTGGGGTCGTTTTGTTAGGTTATAGTCTATTGGATCCAAAGACAACCATGTGAAAGCAACATTCTTTCTGATCAGTTGGTGTGACACAAACTCTCATTCCACTCTGCCATTTCCTTCTGCAAATGCCCTTTCGCATATATATTATTATTATCCTAAATTCCTTCGAAAATAAAGTGATCGCAATTGATGATAAGACGAGAGAAATTTGGTCAATATGGTTTGGACATGTAAACAGAAGATCTACAAATGCTTCGGTTAGAAAATGCGATTATAAGACAGAAGCTCAGAACAAAAGAGGTAGAGAAGAACCTAAAAAGACTTGGAAAGAAACTCTAAGAAAAGACAATAAGTATATGAAGCTAACGAAAGACTCATTATAAAACCGAACGCAATGATATTTTATGATCATATAACCGACCTTATTTAATAGAATATAGCAATTGTTGTTGTACCCTAAATCCTTCCCCAAGAAGCACAAATTTCCAAAATACAGCTAAGATAAATAAACTCCTCTCTTTGGAATTTTCCTCGTTTTGTTAGGAAAAAGGTTTAAATACGGGGAACATATTAAATGGGAATTGGAGACATGTTGAGTGTGTGTTTTGACAGATCATGCATTGGAAATGAACTTTGTGATTAAACTTTTTTTGATAGCTTGTCATGGCAGATGAATCCACAACCGTCCATTTGGATTTTGGAATAAGGATCTACGTATCCGTTGTGTGGCCCAGGTGGTATTGCATGATTTGGTAGCATAGGTGAACATATTCGAAATGTTGGGTTGGAAGGGGAGGGGAGGTTATATTACGTGCCCTAGCTATGAAGTGATCATCAATTCGTGAATCATGATTTGAAATTTTAAAGTACTTACAATACAATCAAATGCTTTTGAGGATATTAAACTTTGCCCTACATAATCCCAATTTAAAGGACAGGATGGGACTCATCAACTCCCATATCGTCATGTTTCTCTTATATACTTGAACTTATTAAGGTTTAATTATTATGTATAAACCTCTAAATCCTCTCTAGATCTTTGTGTTCAAAGTCTACGGATTCAGATATTTTGACCACTCTTTTAGAGTTTTATAGCCCCTGTTTGAACAACCTAGATTTTTGGGTCTGTGAGCCCCGAACTTGTAGACTTGAAGAGGATCCCGATTCCTCTAAACATACCATAAACCGACTCCTTTTTTTAAACACAACAATATTATTTACACTACGAAGTGGGTAAATAAATTGATTCAAACTTGCTATCAACGAGATTCAAATTTAAATTGATCCCGGCAAATCTTTCCTAGGTCATCCTTTGGTTCTATATTCTATATCTTTTTTTTTTATTTTGTGTTAGTACAATTCTGCTCCTACAGAAACAACATTAAACCAGTTGGAGCGTATGGTCCCTGTATCAGACAGGATCAAACAGTATTGTTTCCTCAGATTTTCTCAAGGAGGAAAGCGTTCTAGCATTTCCTAGCTTAGCTGTTTTTTGCACCGACGTGATCCAATTCCATCAAGGTTTGTCTGGCAATATAGTTTAGCCCATTGATCCCCTCAGCTGTTACAACTAAAGCCCAAAACTGTGGGCCTTGAAACCAATTGTTGGGCCTAATTCATTGGTATATAAACTAACTTTGAACCCGTTGTTTTGGACTGAACCCACCTTTATATATATGTGTGTGTGTGTGTGTGTGTGTGTGTGTATATATATTTTAACAAACGATATTATTTACATTAAGAGAATGGAGAGGTGGACGAGTCTCACAATGGGCTAGCCATAGTAATGTAGTTAAAATTCACCTTTGGCGAGAATCAAATCTAAGACTTCTTACTTACAAAAGAAGATGAGTAGCACTAAACCATAGTACTAAGTGGCTGAACCAATATTACATTAAATTTTTTTTTCCTTCTTCCATAAGAAATAAAACAATCACAAGAAAAAGCCACGACAACAATGATTCATATATAATTGATAATTCTGTCCTTTTTTATTCGCTTCAATTCCTAAAAGAAAATTATTACGAGGAGTTTAATAGTTTAAGAATGATGTGAATTTGTGTCATTTGGTATTATAATCTAATGATATTCTTTCTTATAAATGAGAATTTTTAACTTAAAATTCAGAAAAATAACGAGTTCACAATAAATTATTTTGCCACCCTATAAATATATCGTTACATCAACGAACAAAATAATAAAAATGATTTTGTCGTCGTTAAAATTGACTTGTCTGCTTAAAGATTGTAACATTTTTGAAAATCGGGATCTTTGTCCGTGGTTTCAAATCATTGCTCCGCAAAAGCGGCAAACAGACCAAAACGTCCGAAATACTTATGCAGATTCCCAAACCAAGTCAGTGTTCTGTGTCCCAACCCAAACACGTACGTCCCATATTTAAACAATTCGTTAATTAACATTAACATTCTTGAATCTTAATTTCTTTTCACTATTCATTCCTTTGATTTCGAATTATCGATGGCGATCCATGCATGATCAAGTAGGTCAAATTACAAACTAATTAAGATTAAGTGCATGCAGCCGCAATTAGAGGGCGGGCGTCGCCACTTAAGAGGACAAGGTGGTGGCCGCGGCGGCCGAGATATGATTAGTTTTGGTGGGCCCGCTGACCGTGTCTCTGTCGAAATTGGTGGTGGTGGTGACTCGCTCGCAACGAGGGCACATGGTGAGTGTGGATGCCGGAAGAGGGTCGCAACTGTGGGGGGAAAGCACGGTGGGCGGGCCGACTTTCATTGCCCTCAGCTCCTTCACCTCCCTTTGCAGCCGCCGATTCTGTTCAGTCAGCGATCCGAACCATCTCTTCAGATACTCGCATTCCATCTCTGTTTGCTTCAGCTTGCTCCTACATATAACACCATTCACGTTAATTAATTAATTAATTAATTAAAATATCAATTTTATATATTTTGTTTTAAAATAAAAAATTGAAAATTACATGCACGCGTAAGTAAAACACAGCATGCGAGAAATTAATACATTAAATGCACCGAGCATTATTCAAACATAACATATGTGCATTCGATGTGCTTACCAAAACACTCACACGGTCACACCACATTAAAAAAAAAAAAAATTAAACAGAAAGAAAGCATAAAAACACACGTGTTTATGTATGTATGTGTGTGTATGTATAAGTATAATGAACCTGAGTTGAGCGATTCCTCAAATATCTTTATATACGTACATAAGCAGAGCTATGAAGAGACTAGGATGGTCCTAGGATGATCTCAGACCCATCCTGACACTTGTTTTATTTTCAAGATTTTTCATAGGCTCAGAGCCCCAATATGACGTTTTTACTTTAATTTGTTTCATCGGTTTTGACTTGAGGTTTGGTGACTCCTATGGAATTCAGGCAATCCATTGCTTATGAGCTTTGAGGAAGACTTTGGTTTGGGGATCAATGGAGGGAGAAAGGAAGAAAGTTTGAGAGTTTTGGAGTTTAGGTTTAAGGAAGATGATGATGTGGAAGCCACCATACCAGACACAAACAATGTTGGTCAGTTGCTCACTACACGACAGATTCATTTTTGTAAGATCAAGAGAGCACTTCGGATTGAGACATTTGAGCCCTTCTTAGACTAATCAAACTTCCGGCTCCACCACTATATATGTATATATACACACACGAACATAAGTGGGGAGGAGGAATCATCACATAACTTTGGGAGGCCAAAGTAATTTTTTAGGATGAGGAATCGAACCCAACAGTGGAAGTGCAAGAATAAATACTCTTAACTAACTAAGTTGAAAACCCTGTTCCAAATACTGAAGAATTAAATGTGCATGGTGGATGACATAGATGAAATCATAAATACATGTGGATGGCATGGCAAAAAGTCCAAAGAGTAAAGACGACCAGCTAGATTGAGTGAGTGAGTCAAAAAAGCACTTATTAGAGTGATGAAACTGACGAGCACACGAGGCTATAAAACACCGAAAACAAAAACATCCTCTTATTCATCAATGCTCACTCCTAGCTATTTTCTATATCATCATTGTGTTTCATTCTTTTGGAGCACCACTATCATTATCTTCCTTCAAATTCTTCATAAATTCTTCATGAATTTGAATGTCTACTTTACCAACCTAATCGTAACTGCCAATATTACTTATTATAATTATGTGTGTGTGTGTGTATATACACATATATATATGTATGCATTATTCTATGATTAATCTTAACAAGTTTTTGTATAAAAAGGAAAAAAATTCTATCATTTCTTGCAAGAGAATAAGAATATTCTGATATTTTTAGCTTTAAAAAGGAAAATTACACAAAGAAAAAGCACTCTCTTTTGCATAAATGTTCGCCCGGGCAATAGGTAAAATTAAAAGTAGGCTAAGTTTAAAGTTCGAAAGATCTCTAATGTAGCAAAATAAAACCTTCGCAATACCCTATAAATATAGAGGAGTTCGACATGTAATTATGCCCACGTACACGCACAGATATATTATCTATATATAGAATTAGATTCAAATTATAAATGCATAAATATTTTGTGAAAAGGACATGACGACAGATAAAAATCCCAACGACCAACAAAATAATTAATGGAAAGGACCAAAGAAAATAAAATTCAAAGTCCATGAGATCGATGAACCTAGATACGCTAGCTAAAGCCATTAGGGTACACAATTACCTGGCCCTACGATTTTGAAACCACACCTCAACCTGGCGTGGCCTCAGCTTCAACTGCATCGCCAACGCCTCTTTCTGCTTCTGCAAAACACTCCAAAACTGTATTTATTATTTTGAACAAGAACCACTTAACCTATTAATTAATATTTAATTAAGAACAGGCTACTAATTAATTATGATTAAGCTTACAGGGTTTAAGGTGTGGTGTTGTCTGAAGCTTTCTTCGAGAAGACGAGACTGTTCCTTCGTGAGACGAAGCTTCTTGCGGGGAGGGCCCGATCCGTTGCTGCTTTCTTCTTCGTCTTCCATGCCTGCTGTCATCCACTCTTCTTGATCTCCTTGTAGTGATGGCACTTGGTTTATGTCCAAGTCTCTCACTGCAAAACCCAATTCACCATATTTAATCATAAAATAAATATTCTTAACCGCTCGAGCTACTACCTTCTTGCAAACTTATTATCAATTTATATATGTACCAAAGAAAAAGTTTTAAAACAAATATTGGCCACCAAACTTGTCTTTGTGAGAAATGACAAAGAGAGTTTATCAGGGTTTAGGGGATTGTCCATAGAAAATACGATTGACTTCTGGGGGGAAAAGGGTAAAAAGAAAGACATGCAAGATATCCTGGTAAAAGATCGTATCGTATGTATGTTGAAAATCAACTAAAAACAAAAAGATCATATGTTAATTAAGTTTTTATAAACAAAAAAACAAAAGAAAATACTGGGAATATCTGATATCTTAAAGCTAAAAATAGATTTCCAAATAATACACAAACATCAATCGATTTAATAGACTTTATACATGAAAAATATGGTGTAGAAAAATGGAGGAGGAAAAGCGTGGTGGGTTCGTTTACCAGATGAATTAAGAAAAGACGGGTACGAAGAGAAGCCGGGTACGGATATCGTCAACTCCAAGCTTGACGATCCCATCGCCATCGCCGTCGGTAAAACCGCCATAGAAACCCTAATTGCAGGTGTGGGATGAAGAGTTAAGAAGAAGAAAGGAGGAGAGAGAGGGGGAAAGGGTAAAGTAAAAACAGGAGGAGACAGATGAAAACCACAAAACCAGATGATGAAATAGAGAGAAAAAGTTAAAAGGTGAAAAGGCCACATAAATAGTGGGGAGAGAGGACAAGATATAGAAATGGAGGAAGGGCAAAGGAGTAAAAAGAGCACAGAAGTATGAACGGGACGAGGATGTAAATGTATGGAGTTTTGGTTAGGGTTTTCTTGACTGCTGTCATCAAGTCAAAGGTTCTGACCGTTGGGATGGAAGACACGTGTAGGACTGAAGAGAAAACTGTGTGGGATAATAACCGGCAACTTTTCCTGTTAAGGAGATTACAAAAGAAGAGGGTAGTTGTCGGTTGGAAGGTCAGCTGATGAAATGATTGGGAACCATGAGCCTGGGTCTTGAGCCTTCTTTTTCTGTTCTGTCGTTCCAGAATGACTTACATGAAACAGATAAATTAATTATTTATTAAATTTATAATGTGATATCATGTTTGTAATATATTTTATATAATAACCTGTATTGTGCTTAGAAACCTATTGTTATATAATTTTACACTATACTCGTTTTATGTAAATCTTCATTTTCTTGCACAAATACATACAACATTTTTGTTGTCCCCCCTCTACCCTTAAAAGGAAAATGAATAACCGATTTCATGGACCGACCCATAAGCATACATACAAGGGGAATTATTATTTACCGACTTTCATGATAATTGATTGAATCAGGGCCATTGAGAGATTGATCAGTGACGCAGAGGAAAAAGGATGGTATGGGGACGCGACACATTAGATAGAATGTTTTTTGTTTTAAATTTTAAATAAAAATTTAAAATATGTGGGTATATATATTAATGGCAATGTATTGTTACGTAGTGTTTGTGTAATGGGAAAATTGAATGCTGCATGAGTTATCAGGTTTGCGGGTACAAAAAGGAGTTGTAACGTTTACTCAAAATATTAAGAGATGTGATATTCACACACTCCTTTTTACTTCTTTCACACATTTTTAGTTTTCGGCCATCGGATCGGATGAATTGAGAAAGGTCAACAGACATAAATTAACAAAGGATGTGTGAGAAGTAAAAAGGGGTGTGTAGATAGCACACCCCAATATTAATGCTTAAGAAGAAAATGACATAATTCTGGGGGAGGTGTGGTGTTGCGGAGCAGAGCCATTTATGAAGCAATAGCTTTGCTAATTTTCTGCAACCTTCTTAATTTTAAATGCCTTTGTAATTGCACCAATGACTTTGAATTAACTGTTCTAGGGTTTACTTCCCCTCTCTCTCACACTAAACATAAAATATAAGTCGAAAGGAACTTATACAAAACGAGTTTATCGTTATATCGATGTTTCGGTTCGATAATGCAATACCATGTCTAAAGAGATTTACATGATATGTTGTACATGTTATTGGATCGAAACACCACAGTAACGACGAACATGTTTCGTTGTTCTCCAGCAAATAAGATGTTAAATGAAATCATGAGGTTCCTTTACTACTTATTCATGGTTGGAATTTGGAAACATGTTAATTTTTCCCAAATTCCACCAGAAGACTGGTCAGCAAAATTAAAATCAGGAGCCATATTATTGAGGAACAGTTAATTAGATATTTATTTAGCAAAAAGAAAAACTGAAATGTGTACTCAGTAGATTTGACCAGGAAAATCAATATCCAATGTCCCAAATAATTAATCACCTCGATCCTTCCCTTTTTCACAGAAGGTGAAGAATTACAACCGGCCATTTGTGTTTTTTTGTTTGTCAAATACCAAACCAATCAAACCCAACACTTTGTGAGACACACCGACATTTCTATGGATTAAAATCAAACAACTGGCGTAAAATTATCATGTTGTTTACATGAATGCCAAAGTGCGACGACTCTTAAACATTGGACTTCGACATCATGTCTTGAGAGAAGTTGTGAACGCGTGACAATTGGACTTCGAACGTGGTGCAAGCTCTAGTCTGATACCATGAAGCTCAAGCTCCTCTTGGAAAGGCAATTGGAGAAGTAGCCTTAGTCTTAGCGTATGAAAGATTTCTTAACTTCTTCTATGAACCAACTCTCCAAATCCTCATGAATATGACTAGATAAAAGGCCAATTGATTACTTTCGTATTAACTAGAAAGTGACTTTGGATCAATGGAATGAAGTGTATATTTTCTTTATTTTTCTTTCTATTACGCTTTAAATAAGAAGAAGCGTTGACACACAAAAAAAAATCTAAGTTTTTCTCATTAAGAAAATTACTATGATTCGTGGCATGATAATGCTATCAAATCATCAGCAGCTTATCTCAATTTTGCTTCTCGTCGTATGCACTCATTCGTGCACACAAAACGGCCTTCCGACGCGCTCATTGCCCAGATTTTCAACTCGCACCAAGGGCCATAGGGTCAAGTCCCAAATTCGATTATTTATTTTTCTTTCTTTTTATTTATTTGATTTTTTGGTCGTAAAGTCCAACTTTTAAGGAGAAATTATTAAATTTCTGAAGAGAAAAGAGAATTATTATTGCATATTTGGCAAAGGCGTGGGGATGTGGGATCCACTTCGATCATAACATAGAAGACAAGTCATGGAACATGGTGGCTGTGAACCCCACTTTTGAATGATTGGTAGGGAACCGTACTGGACCCACTTGTCTGCTTGTCCCCCTCTCGTGAATTGCTGATTGGGCATTCCATCAAACATTTACGTGCCCTGTAATCCCATTGGATAACAGGTGCCCACCACTGTCAAGTGATCAATCCACTTGTAACTGGATGCTGTTTTTTCAAAATCTAAGATACATTTGAAAGCTATTTTCTAATTATTTGACAAATTGCCGCTAAGGGCATTGAACAAGGTAATTGCTAACCTCATGATTTAGTGGGTATTTTTATGAGCATATGTCGATAGGTTTACTTGTTAATGTTGGCATATATCGGCATATGTCGGCATGTTCACTCAAAAGCTATTAACATAAATCGATATGCTCGCTCAAAAATTATTGACATTTGTCGATAGACGTGAAAAATGACCTCGAACATACCATGAAATGCCAATTGGCATGCTATTTTGTCAAAAATAATTCGCACATTATTTTTACTAACCCCCCTCCCCATACAATATTTTCCAAATTCGCCAATGGTTAAAACATGAATCTATAATTTCACTTTTGATCCGTAACATATTATCAATATCGTGTATTTATATTATAATACATAAATTAATAACATTACATGAAGATATGATCTTCGTCCCAAAAAGTTGTATTGTCAGTCGCATTGCTGATCTAGACTTTTTTTTTTGGTAAAAAAAATCAATTGCTGATCTAGAATTTATTATAGCACATTCATTAGGTCAAAATCAATTGATGATGTTCTTGATAGAAACCATTGGAATTATATTGGTGACACTGAATCCGAATTGAAATTTAGCTTATACAGTGATTAATGTGGAAATTAATCATATCTCCATTGAATTATACATTTCCCTTCTCAAAATTTTGATGACTTGATCCCGCTGTATACTCCTTGACATTTTCGAGAAACTATTTTCCTTTGAAGTCCGTCATCAGCACCACAGTATAGTCATCTTTCTTTTTACTTGCAAGTCATTGCCCCAAAAAACAAAGACCTTGAATATTCTACGCAACATATATTTTCAACAGAACGACATAAAGATTTCCATGAAAACATGTACCGACTTTCCTCAGAAGTTTGTGACAAAATATTCTCAAGTCCCTTCCTGAGCAGGATGTTCTGCAGATAAAGAAAGCTTCATAGGGAAGTACGTGAGAAGCAGTCTTTCCATGAAAATTACTGTAATTTGTCGAAAAACCTTTACGTTTTGAACGGCATATCTTAAAGAAGACGAGTCGATTTAGGAGACGAATGTCTGTGAAGGAATCAAAGGAGAGGGGGAGTGAGACACTGAGATCAGTAAAAATGATATAAAACTTCCTGTTTACAACTACAGTAAAATCCTAGGTACAGATCAAAAAGTTAACAGAAGCAAAACGATAAAAACTAAACAGCATATCAGCCACATTCTTTCTAAATGTTCGAGAATGCTTCGATGCAAGCAAGCGGATTGTTAGGATGCTGACATATCGAATTATGTAAAAATGACTACAAACCAGTCGATTAACAATCTACTTCAATGGAAAAAAGCATGTCTGGATACGCCGGTGTGCAAAAATGGACATGTCTGCATATTCAGTGGTTGCTCTCCAAACTCGATCTGGGCAACTTTCTTCATGACTAGTCGTTAAGAACTTTGCTCCGTTTCAAGGAGCCAACCTAAAACATCAAGCGAACATGACATGTAAGGGTAACCTCAGCAAGAAAGGACTGTTCTAATCAAACTAATTCATATCACAAGTACAATCATTAAGTTGTAAGGATTACCGCTAAGGAAATCAAGCAGAAGCATCAAGCTTGCGACATATATGGTATATACAGCATGATTCCTGAAAGCAGTTATTCATTTACAAAAAGGGCACAAAATAAAAAAGGACAAGAAGCCATCAATACAAGCAATTTCATCTTGTAGAGAATTGCAAGGTTTCAGTTTTACCACAACTAGTCACCCAGAATAGAGAGCGGCTCTCTCATGCTAAGCTCTGCCTTAAGGATCGGGAATCGCTCCAAATCATGGGAAGCGCCTAAAACTTTCTGCGAAAAAGGAACCACCGCATATGTTAAAAGAGGTATACTGCATGAACCCGAGCATCAACCAAACAGGCATTGTAGCAAGAAATTCTTGCATAAGATTAGTGTTTATGTACTAATAGTCTAATATCTCATCGGAAAACAGAAATGATGTAAACGAATGGTAATCAAAATTATCACCAAATTACACGATAAAAGGACACAAAAGGAGTACTATTTACCAGACCAGCAAGATGTGCTTCCTGTAAGATATTGCCATCTACTTCCAATCTTGCAATAGGAAACTCTGGAAGATGTCCTGATTGTTTCTTGCCAAGCAAGTTACCAGGTCCACGTAGAAGAAGGTCCATGTTTGCCAAGTAAAAACCATCTGATGATTTCCCTAGGACCTTCAACCGAGTTAGACTACTGGAAGATGATGCTAACAGTATACATTTAGACTTTCTCACTCCTCGTCCAACTCGTCCTCTAAGTTGGTGTAACTGAGCTATCCCAAATCTCTCAGCGTTCATAACAACCATCATAGATGCATCGGGAACATCAACACCAATCTCAATAACTTGTGTGGAAAGCAGTATATTTGTTTCCCCGGATCTGAACTTTCTCAATGCTTCATCTTTCTCATCACTCTTCATCCTTCCATGCAACAATCCACAAGTGTAGCCCTGAAACCTATCAGATATAGCTTCAAAATCTGCTGCAGCTGCACGAAGTTGCGGCAGCTGTTCAGATTGTTCAATAACTGGATACACAAGATAGACTCTCCCTCCTCCTTTTAACTCACCCAGCATCATCTGTTACATGCTAATATCATTTGCGTCAGAAGATAATAAAATCAAAAGCGTAGAACTAGTAAAATCTTTCTATTCTAGTCTAGCAAGAAAATAATATATCCATCTTGTGAAGAAGACCATGATCTCTTAACCGAATGATGAGTTTCAATTCAAACCTTTTATGCATCACTGGTTTTATTGAGTTTCAAATATCAAATATTTCATTGCAATCTGAAAAATGAAATTATTTAAACCAGAACACCTTCGTTTCTAGGGGAAAATAAGAAAATAAATATATTAAAGCGCTGTAACAAAGTTAAGCCAGGACAATCACCTCATAAACATCCTCAAATCCATTGTCATTTCCTTCAATGATGAACGTCTCAACTGGTATTCTTCCTGGAGGTAAGTCGGTTATCTGTTATTCAAAGGAAATAGAAACGAAAGAATTAACAAACACTCAATACAGGATATCAACTTATACAAATGCAGCGCCTGCTAACTTTTTTAAACTAAAAACATATCGGTATAACATTATTTTTTATTCCTGGATCTAATAATCTTTTAAAATGTGCCATGAACCTTTTTCATTGCAAACAAGCCCTTAGGATTAGGCGTCTCAGTGTAGTTTTTAAAATTTAAATCACTGTCTTAAAGCCTGATATCCAATTGAGAAAAGAAATGCGGGAGAACACCATCCCCTCAAAAGCATTAAGGAGCAAGAAGAAAAACGCGTACCTGTGTCAATGACATATCACCATATAAAGCCAGAGCAAGTGTCCTCGGTATAGGAGTAGCTGACATGGCAAGAACATGAGGAGCCATATGGTTGTCGCCTTTGGAGGTCACATCTGAATTGGCGGCTACCATTCTAGAATTTACAGAGGTATAGTATAGCTGCAGAGATTAGTGCCTCAGTTAGCTCATCTTACAAAACGAATTACAGTAACAAAATCATTTCATATTTCAAGGACTGAATTATTCATGCCACAGTAATGATACCCTATAACGATACATGGTAACTCATGGAAACATTGAGAACTACGCAAGCAGCATGCAAGGGCACACTAAAACGTTTAGACAAAATGAATTCCTGGAAAGATACCATCAAAATCTGATCTTCCATATTCCATAAGGTCTAAAGGAATCAGTTTGCACACAGGATAGAAACGGAGTACTACACCACCAGATGATACGACTAGAATACTTAGTTCAATTAGAAGCAAACAACCTTACTGTTAAGCCGTCCCCTTTGGATCACACCAAAACGATGTTGTTCATCCACCACTGCAATGCGTAATGCAGAGAACTCTATTTTGTCAGATATCAAACTGGTGGTTCCAATGACCATCGATATCTCTCCAGTCCTGAGACCCTGATACACGCAATATCAATGATTAGTATCACTACCAATAACTAGGATGCCTGAAACATTATACTTAAGAAAACAAAAGAACTGGACATTAATGCATGCCTAACCTCAAGAATTATCCGTGATTGTTTTGATGGGGTTGAGCCGGTTAGTAAAGCAATTGAAGGTTTTCGTTCAACATCCTCCATATTTTCAAGCAGATTATTTAAGTGCTCATAATGCTGGACTGCAAGCAACTCAGTTGGAACCATGAAAGCTGCCTTTACATGAAACAAATAAGAACAATCAGGAACAAAGATCATAACTATTATTACATTTATGAAAATACAAATGGTCAAAGGTCTGAAATGAATCAAAGAAACAAACAAACAGAAACCCACACATTGTAGTCATATTTTAACTCTACAAAACAGGTGTTTCACAGACCTGATATCCAGAGCCAATAACTCCATGCATGCTAGAAAAGCTACCACGGTTTTCCCACAACCAACATCACCCTGAAAATGTGTAACAAGTTAACAACATACCATTAATCAAGAATCTTTTCTAGTTTTCGAGTATACCTACTGCGCATGCTATGGTAATCAGGAGGAAGAACCCAGGCAGGCCGATTTGAAAAGAGAGTGAGGAAGAGAATTAGGGCAAAAGTCTAGGCTTAAAATTGTATTCAACCAGAAGTCCGCCAAAAATTATCATGTTTTGTCCTTATTTTGTATATACTTCAGGTGCTCCAGTTACATTGCTTCATACTGTAACAAATCTGAAAAACTATTGGATACATCCTGTAAACAAGATTATAATCTGCAAAAGCCGATTCATAGGAACTGGTTGCCTTAGATCCCAGATGATTTCTGAAACGGCAGTGAGTTGACTAGGAGTAAGGGTATATGGAAGAGCTTTTGAAAACTTTTTGGTAAGAATGGACCAATCCTTCATATAAGCCGCACTTGATTCGGGTTTCCTGTACTTATGCCAGCAATCCAGTCTTTCTCTATTTGTGTACCAAGACCTTCAAGCATTTGATATAAGCGCGCTAACTGACAGGCAGTGACAACTAGGTCAGGTCAAATCTTAGAGAACAACTTATTAAGAAATTTGGATCAAAATCACCTGCAGGTAAAAGAACTCATCAAATATTAGCCTTTTCCGAGCCAAATCAGCTTCGTCCATGCTCTTTGGTTCGTGAATCCCCTTATACGCCTGTATATTAGAGCAAAAACACAACAGCTCAAATTTTTCTAAATGCCAAAACAACTTATTAAAAGAACAGCAAGGGGCATAAGTGACCATAGTCAAAAGTATGAATTGCATAAATTCTGATACTAAGGATAAAAGTGAAGTTTCTTACATCATGAAGGCTTAACAGCCCAAAGTCCTGAGTGATATTTTTAGGTACAGGATCAACATCAACAGCCAAAACTTGTACAGCTCTGGAACGAGAAATCGTAAAGATTTAGTTTACTATAGTTCAAACCCAATTAATACAATAGTTCAAACAATTCCAAACAGCTGCAAAGAACTAAGAAGTAACTCCCATAGGATGAACGGAGGAATGTTATTGCATAAATGATAAAAACACAATTAGATTTCTAATATTGAGAAACCAGCCACTGAAGAATTGGAAAATGTATCCCCGCTGAAGAGAGCGGTTATGTTATGATGTTAGAAATGAAGTTATGCAAAAGGTAAGAGGTACAAACCTTGCAATGATGTCTCTCAAAACATTTGGATCTAACCCTCCTTTTGAAGGGTATATAGGATAAGGCCTCCCTTTTGCATGAAAACACACTTCATTTTCATCTTTAAGCACATCAATATTATATTCTCTCATTTCATAGTGATCTTTGGCGGGCATTGCCCTTACCTGTGTTAAAAGGCAGCATGAAAGGACAAGGCAATTAAGGTAAAGACTAGAAAACGAATGATAAATCTTTAGATAGCACTGGTACAAAATTTCATAAAAAAGTCTCATTCTGTTACTCCCTAATGGTTTCAGCACATGGAAGGGTGAGCCAATTGAAGCAATTGCACATCCATTGTATCTAAAAGCTTACCTTACCACTAACGCATACAAAGTCCCCCTCTTTATGCTTTCCCTCAACAAGTCTAAGAAATGGTAGAGAAGTAAAACGAGCACCCCGAAAAAATTTCTTTAGATGCAAAGAAATCGTCTTCTTTCTTCTACTATCAGCAGAATCATTCATATGTTCAGTTGATTCATCGTCCATAATTTCGCAACCAACAACTACCTCAATAAATGAGAAAGAACTACTAGCTTTGATTCCCCTGTAAGAGAAGAGGTAAGATATAGATATTAAAAACAAAAACTTTATCTCAGATTTGAAGAAAAAGAAGTGAATGTATAAGTGAATACATACACAAATAAATATAAACGCATGTAGCATCTCTGGAGATGCCTTACCAGATATGAGAAACAAAGGCACAATCCTAGCAAACAATATGCCATGAAATGTTCTTTATTATGTCACTGAACTGGATATCCATTTATCTCAAAAAGAAACAGATTAACATCAATTCATATGTCAGAACATCAAGGTGTCGGTCACCAAGTTACATATACTTGTGCCTCATTGTTTTTCGAAACATATTTGTTTCTCATTGTTTCATCAATCATAACTACGAAACAAACTAAAAACCTTATCAAGTCAGCTAACTTGGAATCTATCAGATTATATTTTTAGTGCCTTACCTCATCCAATCGCTAAGGTTAGCACCAAAAATTCACTAGATATTTTGGAAAAAAATTTAATACCTCGAACTTAATACCTTCCCAATGAAAATCAAATATTGTCCATCATCAATTTTCATCTGAGCATTCTGTAAATCCGCATAGGTCCGAGGAAAGTGGTGAAGCAATTGCCGCAACTGTATCAAAACAAAAGCAAAGCAATATGAACCCAAGGCTTCTTTCAAATTCTCGATTAGAAGAGTGATGTTTCCTTTAACATGATTTCCTAAAACTCACTGTATGAAAGCCCGAGTCTTCTAGCTGCTGACAGCGCTTCTTACTTATTCCAGGTATGAAACTGATAGAACTGTCCAGGGAAAACTGAACAGACCCAGTATCATTTTGTGATTTAAGCAAAACCTTGTTCGAAGATTCCTCCACAGGAACTGTTTGATGCGAGTTTTCCTCGCTAACCACAGTTGCGGACTGGAGAGATAAGGGCAACGTTTAAAAATCTTCTCTTAATAAGAAATGTTTTTACACTTGTACAAGCAGGATACATAAAATCCCATATTTCAAAAAGATAATCTTCATACCTGCTCTTCACACATGGTATCAGACGGAAATTCTTCACAACTTTGAGTTGGAAAAAGCATCCTTTCACTGAAACTGGTGGTTCCATCATACAATTCCACCCGAGGGGAACTACCTAACATGATTGATGGAAATCGTGCACACAAGGAGACATCAAATTCATCTGTCACATCTCTAACATGCATACCGGACTGCTTTTCAGCTCTTTCATTCTCAACCAAATCATCAAGACTATCATAACCCACCAAAATAGATACCTACATGAAAAAGAAACAGAAGAAAATGAAGAGCAAACTTACACATTCCCGTAGTCAGAATACATGCACATCAGAAAAAGTTACAGCAATCAAACAAAAACAGTACAACTTTTTGTGAATCAAACAATACTAAACTTGCATAGACACTAACCTACCTTATTGAGCAACTTTGACCGATCTGAGATGCTTGCTATGCCATAACTATCTACTTCTTCCAAAATATTTTTGGCAAGACTATGCTTCGAACAAGAACATAATCTCGATACTGTTGAAAAGAGAAAATTACTGAACCTGCAAATGGAAATAGGCATGCCCACGTTATTACTTTCGTACTGTCATAAGCAAAACCGAAATAGGATATAACTTACAGACCTCATTTTTCTACCCAAAGCATTCCGAAATCCCTTCTCAGCTTCAAAGCTATTGCACTTCTCAATCCATTCCCGCTGAAGCGCTGAAATGGAAACTTTACGTAAGGGTTAAAATATAACACCATGCCTGTCTATAATCTAGATTATAAAGATTGTCAATCATCACTGTAGACATCAAAATTTCGGTGAAATGAATGTTGACCAATAATTAAAATTTCAACACTCACGTATCACATAAATTTTACATGTAGCGTGTGCCTCAACGAAAAATCGAAATAAATTGGAAAAGTCATCAAATATGACACGTGTCAATACCTGGCAGAAATGATTTATTTCATCTGATTATTTAAATCCAAAAATCAAGTTTTGGAATTCTATAAATAGGAGGCCAAAGGCATTCATTTTGGGGGGGAAGAAGGAAGGAGAAGGAGAGGAGGAAAAGAAGAAAAGAAGGAAAGAAGAAAGAAGGAGGGAGAGGAGAAAGAAAGAAGGAAGGAAGGAAGAAAGGAAGAGAAATCTACATTACACCAAAACCTTGAAGCATTGAAGCTCTAAAGCTCTCAAGCAAATCCCGAAGGATCAAGAAAGCAATCTTCGTTCTTCGTCAAATCCACCTTCAAGATCAAGCCCCAACGGCCCTTGAAGAACTTCCACCAACTCAAGATCAAGCCCCGACGGCCCTTGAGGAAAGTGTTCATCGTTCATCATCCATCAACCTTCAAGATCAAGCCCCAACGGCCCTTGAAGAACTTCCACCAACGCAAGATCAAGCCCCGACGGCCCCTTGAAGAAAGTGTTCATTGTTCATCATTCGTTCATCCTAAGTTCAAGCCCCAACGGCCCTTTGGAT
Organism: Pyrus x bretschneideri; assembly: GCF_019419815.1. Classification (NCBI taxonomy): domain Eukaryota; kingdom Viridiplantae; phylum Streptophyta; class Magnoliopsida; order Rosales; family Rosaceae; genus Pyrus; species Pyrus x bretschneideri. The sequence goes on from NW_025999524.1 coordinate 4,914,920, forward strand.
CAACAACCTCAACAAATCCACACATCCAATCGTTCTTCAAGATTAAGCCCAAAAGCCCTTGAAGATCCGCTCATCCATCAACCTTCAAGATCAAGCCTCAACGGCCCTTGAAGAACTCCCATTAACTCAAGATCAAGCCCCGACGACCCCTTGAAGATTCATTCATCAACTGTTCATCCTTAGATCAAGCCCCGACGGCCTTTTGGATCAACAACTCATCCACAAACCTACACCCTACGAAGATAGAATCAGAGGATCAAATTACAAAGAGATTGTAACCCCAAAATCATTAATACAAAATATTATTTTGTACACGTATTCTTGTCGCTTGTTTCAGGAATTTCTCGTGTTTACAAATTTGGCACGCCCAGTGGGACCAATCTCTACCTCTCATCTCTATCCTCAAATCATCGAAAAACGCAAATGGCATCAAGAAAGGATCAAGCTGTTCCTGCAATCAAAGCAAAGAACAAGAACATCATCGCCGCAAGTGGTGATATTTCGGGCATCATAACCCGAAGTAAGGCAAGAGATCTTTTTGCCGCGGCCTCCGCCCCTGCATTAACTCTGTCAAAGGAACAAGAGCACCTGAGGTACGAGCCTGTGATCACCCTAGCCTCGCTAAGGGCATCAAAAGGGGAGAGCCCAAGGAAATACTCAGAGTCCCTACTCTCCGACGCTGATTCGAGCGGCAGTACAACCATGCAAGTCATGACCACGGGAGCAACTTCAATCGAGGAGCAGCTAGCTCAGATGAATGAAGCAATCGCAAAGCTCACACGAACTGTGGAAGAGAAGGACTTGCAGATTGCCGCACTTGTCAACCAACTAGATGCGCTGCCCGACGTGAAAGTCGACCCAATTGTTGGCCTATTAAAGAAAGAAGGCGACGAAGAAGAGGAGCCACCAGTGGAGAAAGTCGAAGAGAAGCCGAAGCTAGACCAAGCAACGACATCCATGGGATCTCTCTCTATCCAGGAGCTACAGGAGATGATTGCAAGCACTATCAAGACACAGTACGAAGGAAGCTCGCATGACTCCGTACTGTACTCAAAGCCTTACTCCAAGAAGATTGATGCTTTGAAGATGCCAAGGGGTTATCAGCCCCCAAAATTCATGCAGTTCGATGGAAAAGGCAACCCAAAGCAACATGTCGCCCATTTCATTGAAACTTGCAACAATGCTGGGACAGAGGGAGACTACCTCGTCAAACAGTTCGTGCGTTCACTGAAAAGTAACGCTTTTGACTGGTACACTGACCTCGAACCTGAGTCTATCAACAGTTGGGACCAGCTAGAAAGGGAATTCCTCAACCGTTTCTACAGCACTCGTCGTACTGTAAGCATGCTAGAGCTGACCAGCACGAAACAATGGAAAGATGAACCTGTCGTCAACTACATAAATAGATGGCGTTCTTTAAGTCTGGATTGCAAAGATCGGCTTTCTGAAACCTCTGCCATTGAGATGTGCGTTCAAGGCATGCAGTGGGGACTACACTACATCCTTCAAGGCATCAAACCACGAACATTTGAGGAGTTAGCCACCCGCGCCCATGATATGGAGTTAAGCATCACCCGTCATGGGAAGAAAGAACAGATCGCCGACTACAAGAATGACAAAGTTTTGGGGCTAAAGGTGGATAAGGCTACGTGGAAACCCACCAAGGAAGCAATGACGGTCAACACGACTCCAGTCAAAATCCCTACACGAAGCAAGGCGATTCAAACCGAAGCTTTTCGTGATCAAGAGATACGTAGACGCACTTTGAAGGAGCTTGAGGAGAAGACTTATCCATTCCCCGACTCTGACGTGGTTGCCATGTTGAAAGACTTGCTTGACAAAAAGGTGATCGACCTACCTGAGTGCAAACGGCCAGAAGATATAAACCGTACTGACAGTCCAAGGTACTGCAAATTCCACCGCTTCATTAGTCATCCGACGGAAAAGTGCTTTGTGCTAAAAGATCTCATCATGAAGTTGGCTCAGAAAGGGATCATCGAGCTAGATCTTAATGATGTGGTGAAGTCAAACTATACCACCGTCACTTCTGGCTCTTTGAACTCAAAATCTTCACCTCAACCGCTGGGGGCATGCTCCAAAACCATGTCAGTCAAGTCAAGTGAAGTTGAAGGATGGACTTATGTCACTCCAAAGAAAATGCACAAGAAACATAGGTCTCCTCCACAAGTTCACCAATCGGAAAGGGGGCAAAGCAGCTACCGTCAACCTTCAAAGCTACATAAAAGTGTTGAGGATGATGAAGTTATGACACAAAGATCGTCCGTTGCCATCACAATGCGCGATTTCTTCCCCAAAGACTTCTTCAATCACTCAGTCAAGACTCCTTGCTATGAAGATTGCAAGGAATGCCCCTCTAAGATCATTTGACAAATTCACAAAAGCTCCTCGTTCGCACGAGCCTAAAAGGCGACAACCAAAGCTCCTTGTCGACACGAGCATAAAAGGCGACAACAAACGCTCCTGGCCCGCAAGAGCATAAACTGTGTACGGCAAAATCACCATCAAAATCACCATCAAAATCATCATCAAAACCATCACTCATTTGAACTACGTTACGACTTGATCTCTTCTCTGGAAGAGTACGTAGGCAACTTGAAACTTCAAAACTTCAAGTACAGTCACATCAAAATGAATGTTGACCAATAATTAAAATTTCAACACTCACGTATCACATAAATTTTACATGTAGCGTGTGCCTCAACGAAAAATCGAAATAAATTGGAAAAGTCATCAAATATGACACGTGTCAATACCTGGCAGAAATGATTTATTTCATCTGATTATTTAAATCCAAAAATCAAGTTTTGGAATTCTATAAATAGGAGGCCAAAGGCATTCATTTTGGGGGGGAAGAAGGAAGGAGAAGGAGAGGAGGAAAAGAAGAAAAGAAGGAAAGAAGAAAGAAGGAGGGAGAGGAGAAAGAAAGAAGGAAGGAAGGAAGAAAGGAAGAGAAATCTACATTACACCAAAACCTTGAAGCATTGAAGCTCTAAAGCTCTCAAGCAAATCCCGAAGGATCAAGAAAGCAATCTTCGTTCTTCGTCAAATCCACCTTCAAGATCAAGCCCCAACGGCCCTTGAAGAACTTCCACCAACTCAAGATCAAGCCCCGACGGCCCTTGAGGAAAGTGTTCATCGTTCATCATCCGTTCAATTCAAGATCAAGCCCCGACGGCCCTTGAAGAACTTCAAATCCTCCTTCAAGATCAAGCCCCGACGGCCCTTGAGGAAAGTGTTCATCGTTCATCATCCAACAACCTTCAAGATCAAGCCCCAACGGCCCTTGAAGATCAAGCCCAACGCCCCTTGAAGAACTTCCACCAACTCAAGATCAAGCCCCGACGGCCCTTGAGGAAAGTGTTCATCGTTCATCATCCATCAACCTTCAAGATCAAGCCCCAACGGCCCTTGAAGAACTTCCACCAACGCAAGATCAAGCCCCGACGGCCCCTTGAAGAAAGTGTTCATTGTTCATCATTCGTTCATCCTAAGTTCAAGCCCCAACGGCCCTTTGGATCAACAACCTCAACAAATCCACACATCCAATCGTTCTTCAAGATTAAGCCCAAAAGCCCTTGAAGATCCGCTCATCCATCAACCTTCAAGATCAAGCCTCAACGGCCCTTGAAGAACTCCCATTAACTCAAGATCAAGCCCCGACGACCCCTTGAAGATTCATTCATCAACTGTTCATCCTTAGATCAAGCCCCGACGGCCTTTTGGATCAACAACTCATCCACAAACCTACACCCTACGAAGATAGAATCAGAGGATCAAATTACAAAGAGATTGTAACCCCAAAATCATTAATACAAAATATTATTTTGTACACGTATTCTTGTCGCTTGTTTCAGGAATTTCTCGTGTTTACAAATTTGGCACGCCCGGTGGGACCAATCTCTACCTCTCATCTCTATCCTCAAATCATCGAAAAACGCAAATGGCATCAAGAAAGGATCAAGCTGTTCCTGCAATCAAAGCAAAGAACAAGAACATCATCGCCGCAAGTGGTGATATTTCGGGCATCATAACCCGAAGTAAGGCAAGAGATCTTTTTGCCGCGGCCTCCGCCCCTGCATTAACTCTGTCAAAGGAACAAGAGCACCTGAGGTACGAGCCTGTGATCACCCTAGCCTCGCTAAGGGCATCAAAAGGGGAGAGCCCAAGGAAATACTCAGAGTCCCTACTCTCCGACGCTGATTCGAGCGGCAGTACAACCATGCAAGTCATGACCACGGGAGCAACTTCAATCGAGGAGCAGCTAGCTCAGATGAATGAAGCAATCGCAAAGCTCACACGAACTGTGGAAGAGAAGGACTTGCAGATTGCCGCACTTGTCAACCAACTAGATGCGCTGCCCGACGTGAAAGTCGACCCAATTGTTGGCCTATTAAAGAAAGAAGGCGACGAAGAAGAGGAGCCACCAGTGGAGAAAGTCGAAGAGAAGCCGAAGCTAGACCAAGCAACGACATCCATGGGATCTCTCTCTATCCAGGAGCTACAGGAGATGATTGCAAGCACTATCAAGACACAGTACGAAGGAAGCTCGCATGACTCCGTACTGTACTCAAAGCCTTACTCCAAGAAGATTGATGCTTTGAAGATGCCAAGGGGTTATCAGCCCCCAAAATTCATGCAGTTCGATGGAAAAGGCAACCCAAAGCAACATGTCGCCCATTTCATTGAAACTTGCAACAATGCTGGGACAGAGGGAGACTACCTCGTCAAACAGTTCGTGCGTTCACTGAAAAGTAACGCTTTTGACTGGTACACTGACCTCGAACCTGAGTCTATCAACAGTTGGGACCAGCTAGAAAGGGAATTCCTCAACCGTTTCTACAGCACTCGTCGTACTGTAAGCATGCTAGAGCTGACCAGCACGAAACAATGGAAAGATGAACCTGTCGTCAACTACATAAATAGATGGCGTTCTTTAAGTCTGGATTGCAAAGATCGGCTTTCTGAAACCTCTGCCATTGAGATGTGCGTTCAAGGCATGCAGTGGGGACTACACTACATCCTTCAAGGCATCAAACCACGAACATTTGAGGAGTTAGCCACCCGCGCCCATGATATGGAGTTAAGCATCACCCGTCATGGGAAGAAAGAACAGATCGCCGACTACAAGAATGACAAAGTTTTGGGGCTAAAGGTGGATAAGGCTACGTGGAAACCCACCAAGGAAGCAATGACGGTCAACACGACTCCAGTCAAAATCCCTACACGAAGCAAGGCGATTCAAACCGAAGCTTTTCGTGATCAAGAGATACGTAGACGCACTTTGAAGGAGCTTGAGGAGAAGACTTATCCATTCCCCGACTCTGACGTGGTTGCCATGTTGAAAGACTTGCTTGACAAAAAGGTGATCGACCTACCTGAGTGCAAACGGCCAGAAGATATAAACCGTACTGACAGTCCAAGGTACTGCAAATTCCACCGCTTCATTAGTCATCCGACGGAAAAGTGCTTTGTGCTAAAAGATCTCATCATGAAGTTGGCTCAGAAAGGGATCATCGAGCTAGATCTTAATGATGTGGTGAAGTCAAACTATACCACCGTCACTTCTGGCTCTTTGAACTCAAAATCTTCACCTCAACCGCTGGGGGCATGCTCCAAAACCATGTCAGTCAAGTCAAGTGAAGTTGAAGGATGGACTTATGTCACTCCAAAGAAAATGCACAAGAAACATAGGTCTCCTCCACAAGTTCACCAATCGGAAAGGGGGCAAAGCAGCTACCGTCAACCTTCAAAGCTACATAAAAGTGTTGAGGATGATGAAGTTATGACACAAAGATCGTCCGTTGCCATCACAATGCGCGATTTCTTCCCCAAAGACTTCTTCAATCACTCAGTCAAGACTCCTTGCTATGAAGATTGCAAGGAATGCCCCTCTAAGATCATTTGACAAATTCACAAAAGCTCCTCGTTCGCACGAGCCTAAAAGGCGACAACCAAAGCTCCTTGTCGACACGAGCATAAAAGGCGACAACAAACGCTCCTGGCCCGCAAGAGCATAAACTGTGTACGGCAAAATCACCATCAAAATCACCATCAAAATCATCATCAAAACCATCACTCATTTGAACTACGTTACGACTTGATCTCTTCTCTGGAAGAGTACGTAGGCAACTTGAAACTTCAAAACTTCAAGTACAGTCACATCAAAATAAATAAATAAATGTTTCATTAAAGAAAGTCAATTTTATTACAAAAGAAAAGCAAAAAAAAAAATACATATGTTACTATGTATTAGAAAAAAAAATATATATTCTCTATTCAAAAAAAAAAAAAAAAAAAAAAAAAAAAAAAGATACTTATATATATATATATATATATGTAAACAGCCTTCATTGAGTGGTTGACAGCAAGTTTGGCTCTATCTCAACGAGCCCAGTGAACACACAACTCCAACCCTCCTCGGCAATTACCAACTGGGCCAGCTGTTGGGTCGAGGCAGCTTTGATAAGCAGTTGTAGCAGAATCCACCTGCAACAGCACAGACCAAGCCCAGGTCTCCAAGGGTTTCAAGTCAGTCTCCGGTTTCAACCTCTCCTGGCTCCAAAATTCAAACCGACCCAACTGCTCCAGCCCACCCATCACTCAAATCAACCTCCTCTCCTTCCCTAAACCAAAAATCACAGAGTCCCTCTCAGATCTCCAGATCCGACCCTTCACCCTCAAGTACCAGCTCCCCAGCGAGGACCTCGACTCCTTAATCTCCCTCACCATCAACGAGGACTTCGACAACATGATCGACGAGTACGACCGCACGGCCAACCACAGCGGCGCTTCGTCCAAACCCAGAGCGCCTCCGAAGAAGCCATGCCTCCCAAATTCGACCCCTCTCAGGTCGTCGATGTCTACGTCCGAGTCACCGGAGGCGAGGTAGGCGCCGCCAGTTCGCTCGCTCCCAAGACCGGCTACCTCTCTGTCTCCCTCCTCAAATCCCATCTTTCTTCTCTCAAGTCTTCCTCAATTTGTAGGGTTAGGGTTTTCCAATTCACTCTCTGTCGAGTGCATCACCACAAATGGCGATGAGGAGATTCTACAACGAGATCAAGGGGTTGAAGGTGAAGGAATTGCCCGACCACATTAAGCCGATGCTGTCCGTCGATTATGCCAAGAAGGCTGTGCAGAGAGGCTTTGAGCTCAGAGATTTAAAAATTCGGAAGCAAACATGGGGGAGCTGGATAATTCCTCATCGCCGTTACTGACGGTTTCAACGGCTTCCGGCGGCGAAGCCAGTTCAACGTCCTCCGCTCACGAAGCCATGACTCATCCGGAGCCGCCGCAAAAGAAAAAGCGAAACCTTCCCGGAATGCCGGACCTCGAAGCGGAGGTGATCGCGCTGTCGCCAACGACTCTCCTCGCAACGAACCGTTTCGTGTGTGAGATCTGCAATAAAGGCTTCCAACGCGACCAGAACCTGCATCTCACAAGCTCTCTCTCTCTCTCTTTCTCTCTCTAGCTGCTACCGGAGGTGGGAGACGATGAAGCCCAGCAGAGTACTGGCGGCTCTGTTCCTTTTGGTGGCTGTCTACTGCGGAATCGACCCTTTTAAGCACACCCAATGTGGCAACTTTGGATCCAGGCATTAGGCAGTACAGTGATCTGCCGTCGTGGATAGATGATAACTCTGATCAATTGCAAGGGAAATCTGTCCTCATGTATTGTACTGGAGGAATCAGGTGTGAAATGGCATCGGCCTATATTAGGTCAAAAGGTGCTGGATTTGAGAACGTGTTTCAGTTATATGGTGGAATACAGCGTTACTTGGAACAATTTCCAGATGGTGGTTTTTTTTTTTCAAAGGAAGGAACTTTGTTTTCGATTATCGGATTTCCGTTGGGAGTTCAGATGCAAATATTCTGGGCACCTGCCTTCTCTGTGGCTTGTCGTTTGATGATTATTCTTCACGCCCTCCGTTGCAGTTATTGTAGAATGCTTGTCTTAGTTTGTGAGAGTTGCCAGAGGAAGGGCTCTGTATATGTATGTGAGCTTTGCCAGAATCATCACAAGGGTGTTCGGTTGATTTCTTCCTCCGAAAATGGAAGATTAAGTTCAACTCCACAACAAATTGAGATTGAAACTGTCTCTTCCGATACCAATCCTCAACCTTCGCAAAGTCACTTCACAATTGTAATTCACCAACTTCATCACTACTACAACAAAGTCGTCCACCACCGCCCTTGGAGCATTGCAAGAAAAAATTTGCATGGTTTGTAGCACCTGATTTCATAGAAAGGAATGAAGGGGGGGAATGGAAAATGGAAGAGAGTCCATTTGATCCTCTTCAGTACCAGCAGCAAACAGCCGGGTTTGATGAATCATTAGCATATATAAAAACAGTGTAGGCTGAGGAGGGCCCCTTTGACGGACTGTTGGGATTTTCTCAGGGAGCGGCCATGGCAGCTGCTTTAGTCTGTGCCCAACAAACACGAAGGAGACCATTAAACCGCCAACAAATGAAGATGTTGGACTTGAGTGTTGTGTAATGGAGGTTGATGAAGACGATGACCACCGGCGCCGTGAGACCTCCTGCGTTCACCACCCTGTGAATTTCCAATCAAATCCAAGAGCTCTGTTCCCCTTTTTCTGCAACAAAAGAACATGAAGTCAGAGAAAGTAACAGAACACGACAAGGCACTTCTTCCTCTCCATCCATGCAGCTCCTCGCCTGCAAGACCCTCAGCTTCACTCTGGCCACCGTTGTCAAAATCAGCGAAGAACTTCAGTGACCGCTGTCAAACGACTAGCCGATCGTGAAGCTCGACGTTTTGCACTACTTCAAGCTCTGGTTGCTTCTGCACCTCCGCCATGACTGCTGCCTTTGAATGTGATCAACAAAATCAAAGTTTGTCAACTCACACCCAAAGATCTCCTCCGTCTTCTCTCGAACTCGGCCTGGGTTTTCACCCACGAAACTCAGCCTTGCAGATGGCCTTATAAAGAAAAAAAAAAAAAAAAAAAAAGTAGCAATGATTATGCCGGGAAGCATATTTCAAAAGAAAAAATTAAAAAAAAAAAAAAAAAAAAAAAAAAAAAAAAGGTAGTAATTATGATGCTGGGAAGCATCTTTTAAAAGAATAATAAAAAAAAAAATTAAAAAGAAAAAATGATGGTGCTTCTGGAGCCATGTGCAAAAAGAAAAAAAAAAATATATATATATATAATAAAAAGAAAGAAAAAACAATGGTGGTGCTTCTGGCACCATCTGAAATATATATATATAAATGAACGGTGGATCAGCGCCACCGAAAGCAAAGGAAAGAATAAAAAATGATGATGGACGGTGATGTACATGTTTTCTCTGTATTTAGCACAATACACTAAATAAAACAAAGCATGTTCATTGATTTTCCAGAAATTACAAGTTTGTACAAAAAAAAAAAAAAAAAAAAAAAAAAAAAAAAAAAAAAAAAAAGATGGAGCTTTCACAAAGGTCGTTCACGTGAAGCTCCACTACTCGGCCAAACTCCAGGAGCGGGAAGCACCGAAGATAGATCATTCGAGGCCCCAATATTTGGTGGAACGCTTAATGACGCCGGAAAAATGTGCCTCTGGAAGAAAGACGCAAGCCTTTGACGGTCGCTTTGAATTCGACCTTGAGATTCTTGCATCTCATCAAGCTTCCTCTTCATGCCCGACGAATAGTTATTTGCAAGCACATGCAAACTTCTATTCTCGTACTTAAGCTGTTTAATCTCCTGCTTAAGATCTTCCACCTCTGCCATCAATGATTCCACTTGACGGGACCGAGCAAGCAGTCGTTGGCCCATGTTGGACACAGAGCCCGCACACTGAACACTAAGAGCAAGGGACTCTTGAACGGCCAACTCATCGGACCGTCCTGAAAGCAGCCTACTATCTTTTGGTGTGAGGAGGTTCCTAGCTACTATTGTAGCTGTTGTGGCGTCCTGCATCACAGAGTCTTCACCTGTAAGAGGACCGTTAGAAGATAAGAAAGAAGGGCACCATACATTACCTTGAAGCGGCGCAACCGGATCACTGCTGAGACTCAATTCTAAGCTAAGGTTCGATGGGTTAGCCATTTTTCAAAGGTATTAAAAGAGATGGGTGGATGAAGTTAAAACTCAAAAGGCCGGAGATGATTTTCAGGAATGAGCAACCTTCAAAGTATGCATGTTACAGGTGATCAATACCTCTATAAAAAGGAAGAGGCGCTTGCTCAGAAATCAAAGAGGCGTTGGAGGGCCGCTTATTCAAAAGAGAAGAGACATCGCTCTGCAAATCTCAAAAGCTGGATTTTCCGGCGTAAGTTAGGCGACGCTTTCTCGGCTTTCCAGAAAACGCGTTCAACTTTGTCAAAAGATCTCCGACAAAGTTGAAAACACGTGGAGGCTGGCGACGCTTTCGCGGCTTTTCAGAGCACGGGTGCCACTTTGTCAAAAGATCACGTGGAGGTCATCATCGCAGCTACACATCTTTAGCTGACAAGCGCAAAGTTCGGCGACGCTTTCTCTGCTTTTCAGAAAACGCGTGCCACTTTGTCAAAAGAGACGCTCGTTCAGAAATCGAAGAGGCGTATTCAAAGATCGAAGAGTCGTCACTATTTCAAAAAGCCGAATTTGCGGGATCAAAACGTTTGTCGACAAGGGTAAAAGAACAGTACCACCACTTGCTATTGGGAAATCCCTATATATGTCGACCTTCATCTTTTATGGCAAGGCAGACCTGCGAAAAAAAAAATGCCCAACTCTTCCTCACCTCCGAGAGTACACTCCCAGCAAAACATCTCAAAATACTCAATTTTTTCCTCTTCCCCAAAGATGATACCAGATGCCTGGAGCACAGATGACCCAGGAGGAAACGGTAGATGGAAGCATGTGCTGATTCATTCACCGCTTCTTCAAAAGCAAAAGTATCTCATATCATCAAGGGGGAAAGCAAAGGTATCTCATATCATGCTTTTTCCCTGTCCTTTTCTTTGTCCTTGCTCTTACATACAGGAGAAGGGGAAATAGAGTTATCAGTCGGAACCTGAAATCAAACTTCCGACCTGGAACTGATTGCCTGGAACCTTTGCCTGGTTGCTTACCTTGCATTGCTCTCGAGTACTCATCGTCGCTGAGAAGTAATGTTTTGAAGCACCATTTAAATGCAAAGGTTGCATTCAACTCCTGCATCAGAGGACGAATACTACACGAGAAGATGCCAAACCTGCATAAGGAAATACCACTTCTGCAAAGGGAGCAAGTAAGACAAGTGAAAATGATACATCAAAGCATGTGGAGACAAGCACAACAAATATATGTGCTGATTCATTCGCTGCTTCTTCAAAAGCAAAGGTATCTTATATCATGCTTTCTCCATGTCCTTTCCTTTGTCCTTGTTATTACTCGCATGGCAAAGTGAAAAGAGCAATCAGACGGCACTTGGAGTCAGTTTTCCGATCTACCCTCTTCAATACGAATTGGGGAAAGATTGAACAAAGAAACAGGTCATCACTTCCACCTCGCGCTTGCCTGCCATGTGTCTGAATCCTGCTACTCAATTCAAGAGTAGCACAAAGGAAAATCAACGGTAGGGGGAGATCAAAAGAATCCTCCAGCCCAGTTCAAGATCAAGCCTCGATGGCCCTTGAAGAAATCACAAGTCCGATTCAAAATCAAGTGTTCACCACCTTTGAATCAAATTCAACTCCAGATCAAAGGAGTAAGTTCAGACCTTCGGAGGAGACCAAAAGAATCCTCCAGCCCAGTTCAAGATTAAGCCTGCGGAAAATCAACGATTGGAGGAAACCAGAAAATCTTCCAGTCAAGCTCAAGATCAAGCCTCGATGGCCCTTGAAGAAATTTCCAGCCCAATTCAAGATCAAGCCTCGACGGCCCTTGGGTTGACATCTACATTAAGGGACTTCAAAACGCATCTTCTACACGTGACAAGCACATGTTTACGACGCGCCTTGAAGTGGGGGCATTTGTAGACATCAAAATTTCGGTGAAATGAATGTTGACCAATAATTAAAATTTCAACACTCACGTATCACATAAATTTTACATGTAGCGTGTGCCTCAACGAAAAATCGAAATAAATTGGAAAAGTCATCAAATATGACACGTGTCAATACCTGGCAGAAATGATTTATTTCATCTGATTATTTAAATCCAAAAATCAAGTTTTGGAATTCTATAAATAGGAGGCCAAAGGCATTCATTTTGGGGGGGAAGAAGGAAGGAGAAGGAGAGGAGGAAAAGAAGAAAAGAAGGAAAGAAGAAAGAAGGAGGGAGAGGAGAAAGAAAGAAGGAAGGAAGGAAGAAAGGAAGAGAAATCTACATTACACCAAAACCTTGAAGCATTGAAGCTCTAAAGCTCTCAAGCAAATCCCGAAGGATCAAGAAAGCAATCTTCGTTCTTCGTCAAATCCACCTTCAAGATCAAGCCCCAACGGCCCTTGAAGAACTTCCACCAACTCAAGATCAAGCCCCGACGGCCCTTGAGGAAAGTGTTCATCGTTCATCATCCATCAACCTTCAAGATCAAGCCCCAACGGCCCTTGAAGAACTTCCACCAACGCAAGATCAAGCCCCGACGGCCCCTTGAAGAAAGTGTTCATTGTTCATCATTCGTTCATCCTAAGTTCAAGCCCCAACGGCCCTTTGGATCAACAACCTCAACAAATCCACACATCCAATCGTTCTTCAAGATTAAGCCCAAAAGCCCTTGAAGATCCGCTCATCCATCAACCTTCAAGATCAAGCCTCAACGGCCCTTGAAGAACTCCCATTAACTCAAGATCAAGCCCCGACGACCCCTTGAAGATTCATTCATCAACTGTTCATCCTTAGATCAAGCCCCGACGGCCTTTTGGATCAACAACTCATCCACAAACCTACACCCTACGAAGATAGAATCAGAGGATCAAATTACAAAGAGATTGTAACCCCAAAATCATTAATACAAAATATTATTTTGTACACGTATTCTTGTCGCTTGTTTCAGGAATTTCTCGTGTTTACAATCACATAAAAGATGTCGACTTTATCCCTATGTTTTCAAACAGTTTTAACAAAATACCAAAAGATTAACGACATCATGGCAACTAGATACTAGCCACTCCCAATCACTCTAATCCCGCACATGGTTGCGCTCTATTTTCCACCTAAACTCCATAACACCGCACATGGACACTAGCATATTATCACATTCTACAAGCTCAAAACTGCAGCCATTTGTTTGACTCGGGCCATTTTCCCGACTCTATGCATTGTTATTCAGCAACTCTCTGAAAACTCTTGTGCTACCGAAAATTGTAAGTACATTGTAGCTATTCCCTTCCGCTAATATTGAAGTTTGATGTGAATTCTCAACTCTCACACGGCACGATACAGATTCATGATTCGGGGAAGTTCACAACTTTATAGCATCTTAGCGAGTAACGCTATCATATCTTACTTCCAAATCGAAAATTCTGCATAAAATCTAAGGCTGTTGATGGGAGGAAGCAAAAAAGTTAGAAACTTACAGATTGCACAGATGAGACTGTCAGTGCCATGTGCAAAGAGGAAGCTTATTACTCCAAGAGCTGGACATGCCTAAACATGAAAAACAACAAAACCTGCACAGGATTGAGAAAACAGGCACACCAGAAGATTGCAAAGTGTCAAAGCTTCGAAAGTTTAATCCTAGGAAGTAGGAAACAACATTCTTAACTTTAACAAGCAACAGGACAACGTCAAATGAAGAAATTAACATTAAAAGATCAGAATATAAAAGAGAAATCAGCGTACTTATTGCGAATTGCTTAGAGCACAGAACATCAAACGACCCAGAAACGTTTGGTTCTCCAGAGAAGCTACAGTGACAAAAAGTGTCGTCTGCGTATCTCTCACTCCATGTCTGAGGATTTTTTTTTATGTTTTTAGTTTGGCTATTTAGGAAAGGCCGGGCCTTTATCGGCTGAGATCCTCACGAACAATGCTGGGCCGTGCACCTTAGTGTTCGTATATCCCGAACCAGCTAATATTTTATTGCACTATAATCCCTGTATCATTTTTGAATTTTCATTTTCTTTCTTCTGATTTTTTATTGTTACATTTTCATCCATGCCTTTGATTTGTTTTGTCACTTTAGTCTGATTAGTCACTATCCGTTGGGTTGGGCATATATCTCGAGCTTCAACTTCATGAATCATGACCCCCATCTCGAGCTTCCACTTGCACGACAACGGCTATATGTCTCTCGGCTAACTGCTGGAACTGTGTAATATTTGTCGATAAGGGCTTCAGGTTTTATGAACCTTAAAAACTAAAATTCATTTACAAGCTTTAAATTCTGTTGTTCTGATCTCCTTACCTCTCCCTCCTCTAATATGTTAAGCACATAGCCAACATTCTACACCAAAACATCTTTTTTTCTTCAAATAAAGTCGAATACGCAGAGGCAGCGGCTGTGAAAGATGATGTATGTTAGTCTACCACCCCTTGACTTTAGCCTTTTGCATTGATTGCTTTCTTTCGCCTACTCCTAAGTAGGCCAACACCGCAAATGCAATTGATTGATACAGCTTTGTGGTGTTTCTTCTTTGTTACCTCTTTGACTTTTGTTCTCACGCTAGTGTTGTTATTCTATTCATTATTTAAGCGTACTAGCGAAACCAAAAAAGATAATGATAATTCTAATTTTCCATTCAAGTATAGCGGTCCTCTTTTTCTATGTGCACGTCTTATCATTTGAAAACCCCAAGCTTTAAATAAATTTTGCTTCATTTCATGAGATGAAAATGCAAAAAAAAAAAAAAAAAAAAAAAAATTACAAGGACGGAAAAGAAAATCGTAAAATACAAAGGCTATTAGTGCAATTTAGCCATATTACAAGCAACGGCCCTCTAGAACGATTATAAATAGATTTACGAGCTAGGGTTTCAACAGAGAGGGCGCAGCTTGTAAGCAGACGTGCATATCTTCCTTCTGTCATTTTTTCTCCCAGCTTTCTCTCCTACCCAGCTGCTAAGTTTAAAGTTTCAGTAAATCAAAGGGCTGAGGCAAAAGGGAAGAGCAATGAATCAATGGCTCTGATTTACTTGTAGGTTTTCTACAGGACCCCCTGCCATGGAAAGCCCCAGAGGTCAAGTCCTTCCACAGATTTTCACTATTCCGTGGGAGACGATGGCATCATAGTACGGGTTTTGTGCTTGAATCATTGGTTGGTTTGTGGGTTTGGAAATTTGGGAAACTCCCAAGCCTTCCCTTCCCGCTTCCTTCCCGTTTTTCTCCTCTCACAAATCCGCCTCCAATCGCCTTTACATTTTATATTTTTATATAACAAACCTTACTAATACTATATTATTCAAAATTTAAAATATTATTTCTCAATGTTTTCTTAACCATCATCGATTCTTAACATTTTCCTTATCTGGAAAGAAAACGTCATGGATTACATCATGACTTGAAAAAGAAAAGAAATTAACAAAAAAAAATTGTACTCCACTCAATTTTAATTTATTCGACCTCGTATATTAAATATTTGAGAATTTATTCAAGTACATATATGAGGTGTTGAGGATTTTAGTCACTCAATTTTGATACAAATATTAAACAGTAAACGTGTTTTTAAAATGATTGAAAGCGTTTCTGATAAAAATATTTTTCAAACTAATTTTTAATAAAAATACAAGTAAATTTTGAAAAAATACTGAAAGTATTTTCTAGAAAATAAAAAGCATTTTAAATATTTTTAAAATTTAAAAAAAAAATTTTAAAAACGCTTTCAATCATTTTAAATTTAAAAAAAAGGTCCAGTAACAACTTCTTATTTTGTTATTCCTTAACATATGTGAACAACCCTTTTTCCAAAACCCAATCTTCTATCATCGCCTGCGCCCTCACCGGCTGGTCCGCCGGGAGAAGATGACCTGCTCCTGAAACCATAACATGGCTCAAGCTCCCCCACTTCTGCACATACCCGCCAACCTTTCCCTGCACCTTCCAAACTTTCCGGTCCGCCGCCATAAACTTCCCAATCCCCTCCCACCTCATCGTCTTCATCCACGCCTCCGACGAGACGACGCCGTCTCTCAAATCATACTGCCCCTGGTACAGTAACACCTTGGTCTTCTTCAGCAGATACTCCACCATGTACTTCACGCTCTTCATCACGTCCTCGTGCAATACATCCCCCACTAGATTGCTGCACCGATCGAAAGGCGCCGCCCCTTTCGCCCCCAACGCCGCCTTCACCGCCTTGTTCCTCAGCAGTTCATCCACTAAACTCGTCTTATATCCCGCATTCTTCGTGTAGTCGTACAATGTGGCTAGCCCCGTCATCTCCTGCAGCGTATTCAACACTTTGTTTCTCGCATCCGTCGCCGCGCTCCAATTCCTCGCCGCCGTCAACCCGACCGCCACTAATTGCAGCTTCTCCAGCTCCCTCCTCTGTTTCTCATTGATCAAACCAGAGTAGAAAGCGTTGACGGCGTGAGTGTTCACCTGAATTATGGGGTCTGTGAGACCGTCTCCGATCGCAACGCCCTGCAAGTTCACAGCTTTAGACCCAGCGGGCAACCCAGCATTTTTTTTCAAAATGTAGTACCCGATCGCTGGAATATACTTCCCGGCGTAGCTCTCGCCGGTTATGTAAATGGGTCGGGTTTTGAACGACGGGTCAAGCTCAATGAACTTCGTGATCGCGGCAAAGAGGTGTTTCGCGACGGCGGCCTGGTCTCTCGGGATCTCCGCTGAGTTAGCGGCGATGCTAAATCCGGTACCGATCGGGTTGTCGAGGAAGGCCACGCCGAAGATTCTGTTCCAGGAGGCGGAATTGGGTTCCAAGGCCAGGGGATCAGAAGGGTGTTTGTGGAAATTCACGAGCCAGGGGCCGAGCTCGTAGAAGTTGCCAAGCATGGAGGAGCAGCCGGGGCCGCCCTGGAGCCAGAAGAGGAGGGGGACTTTGGAAATGTCCGTTGTGAGGTTCTGAGCTTCGTAGAAAGCGTAGAAAATGGCAGAGCCGCTGGTGGAGTTGACCGGGAGGTAGCCAGATTTGGTGGGGTGGGCCTCTTTGGGGAAGAGAGGAGAGGACGATGCAGTGGCGACGCGTCGTTGAAAGAAGAAGAAGAAGAGGAGGAGGAGGAAGAGGAGGTTAAGATGGTTTCGGGCGGTTGACTCCATTGATGATAAAAGTGGAGTGCAAGGGAGTGCAGACACCTTCTTTGACGATATGGCTTTATATAAAGAAGGAAAGCTTCAAGGAGACGTGTACGACTTTGCATGATACATACGACTTTGCATGATACATGTGATTTTGAACGCAGCAGCGGTATTTCAAGCTAATTATGAAAGTGAAGTTATAAAGTTGAATTTTGTGACTATGTGGATAAATTTTAAAGAGTTGTCGCTTTATACAAGTCAACTCTCGGCCAAGCATGCTTGCTCACATACATTGCAACCTTACAAATTGGGAAGAGTCGTAAAGCGAATCTCTGGGGTTGATGTAATGATAAGAATCTTCGTAGAGGTTTTTTTCAGTATGTCAAGACATGGTTCGGTACTTTTAAATAGTGCGAATTTTTGGGGTTGCTATAATGATAAGAACTTTTGGAGAAATTTTTTAGTATGCTAAAGAAACAACTCAATCCACTAAACGTCATAATATAATTGGTTAAAAAATTTCATGTTCGCAACACACCGAAAAATTTCTGAAATTTTTGAGATACAAGATGCCAAATAAATTGCATGTTTTCTTGTGACATTCACTTGCTTTGGCTTCTCAATCTCAGCCTCCTCACCTCCAAGCATTGTTGATTTAGACTCTTGTTGCCTACGCGATTTATTTCTTTCTTGTCTTTCTCGGGGTACAACCGTACAACTACAAATGTACAAAGACTCGGATCATGCAAGGAAATCATCATGCTCACGTAAATATTACATTCTTTGTGGAGAAATAATTACGTTGTACGAGCACACTACTTATATTGGACAGTTATATCATCAAAGTTACGTTTCATGTCAATAAAATAAATACATATGTAATTTTTATTTAAATATCTCTTATTTCATTGACACGAAATTCTTACGTAGTAATGTAGCTCATGTCATAAAAAATGAATTAGTTATCTTAAAGCGTTATGAATTCTAAACCTAACGTACTTGGACCCACCATCTCAGCCTAATGAAATCGTGTCACATTGCAATTCACTTATGATGATTATTATATTTAGTCAATTGGGTTTCATTCAAATTGATTAATGAACATTCATAATTTAAAGTGTGATGATTGTGAAGTTAGTTAATGCTTTCATGTGCACTTTTGACTCCTGAGTTTGATTTTTCATTTTTTATAAACTTTGACCAAATAAGGGGGGATTTTATTCACGAAATAAATTTTGTGTCGGAGGACATAAAATTTGACCAATCTAAAATTATCATCTAACAAAGCATCCTAAATAATAATAAGAAGAAAAGGATTTAAAAAAGAGGTATTGATTGATTTTCTTCTCGAATTTATAAGGAGTTGTTAATTGCTATTTTGAATTTTAATTTTAACCAATTACATCTTGAATTTTTATAATTGGTCAATTGCATCCAAAACTTTAATTTTCTCCTAAACCCTAAACTCTAAAATTCAAAGAAAAAATGAGAAGAATAAAAAAACCAATATGTTGTCCAATTTATGATCGCAAGTTCGATAAATTTGGTGATAGCAAGGTAGAGGTGCGATGCTAAATCTGGTACTAATTTGGCTTGTCGAGGAAAAGAAGGCCAAAAACTCTGTTCCGAGCACCCGGGTTTGGCTCAAGCACAAAGTGTACTTGTTGATCATGATCATCGTGGCCGGCATGAAGGTTGACGTGCCAAGGACCGATCTCCATGAAGTTACCGAACAAGGAGGAGCATCCCGGGCTGCCTCGGAGCCAAACGAGAAGCAGGGTTTGCGAGGGATTGCGATGAGGTGAGGCTTCGAGGCTCTGAGCTTCATAGAAGGTGTAGAAAATGGAAGACGAAGTGGTGGAGTTGACTATGACGAGAACAGATCCTCTCTGGAGCAGCCAGAGCCTCCTCATCAAACAATATGGGCTGCATAAATTGAATCTCACGATTTCTATTAATTCATTTTACTGGCCCACCACACACAACCGCCTGATTTGACTTGCACATCAATCAGTGATCCAGATTGTTTGATGAGGAGGCTCCGCCTATTTAGCTCGGGAGAGGATCCGTTATCAGAGAAGTGGCTTGATTTAGTGCGGTGAGCTTGCTTAGGAACTAATGGAGGTTGGTGGTAAAAGTGGGGCATGAATTATTCGACCAAGGGAAGATAGAGGGAAAAGCTGAAATAACAGAAAGGCAGAAACGGAGGGAGGAGAATGAGGTTCAAGAGGAGTTTGAATTACGTAAAAAAGTTAAAACACGTGTTGATAAATAACTGGTTTCAAATATCGTTACTTTTGGTTTTTTATTTTATGTCAAGATAGAAGATTTTAAACCTAAACACAAAATTTTTTGTGTAAAAATAAACACTTTTAAATACTTACACAATAAGTATAATTATCGTTTCTTTACAATTTTCATAACTTTTTAAAAAGAAATCAATCGATTAATTATGTTAATCGTATCTTTGACCTGATTAAAAGAATTTGATATTCTGATTTTGGAAAGGCATAAAATCAAAGTCATAAAGCTATAACTTTTTTTAAGTCAACTAAAATCAAACCTATAAATTTATATGAATTGAACTCACCGTCCATCCATTAAGTCCAACTACTTTTCTATTTTTTTAAATTATTTTTTAGAAACTTTAACGAAAAGCTATTGGTGCTGTTCATTTTAATAAAAAATCACGTTTTCATACTAAAAAGTCAATCCTGGTACTATTCAATTTACTCTTTATCGTTAAAACTCAAAATTATCAAACCATTTTCATTAGTTTGCTTTTATTTTTTAACATGTCTTTCTTTA
The DNA here is from genome assembly GCF_019419815.1 of Pyrus x bretschneideri. Taxonomy (NCBI): domain Eukaryota; kingdom Viridiplantae; phylum Streptophyta; class Magnoliopsida; order Rosales; family Rosaceae; genus Pyrus; species Pyrus x bretschneideri. Next base: position 4,934,854 of record NW_025999524.1, read on the forward strand.
AAAAAAAAATAAAAATAAAGGTCATTTGGGCCCAGCCTGGTTCCAAATGGGTCAAACTCTTTAACAACATGTGGTGCCGGCCCAATTTGCTTAATACTTGCCCATTTTGCAACCTCTGCCTGTTCCATCGACGCCGGAAAAGTGACAGCACACCACCTGTTTGATCAAATGTGTAGCTGAAGTTTGCAAAACCTTTGGCTTTCAGGTACTCAAATTCTAGTCGCAAATCACGATGAATCTGTACAATGGCTGCAAAGAGATTCTGAAGATTCAGAAGTTCCGGAGAATCGCGTCGTATGCCGGATTCTACTGCTTCACAGCAGTCCTGACCTACGCCTACACAAGCAATACGTGAGTCGCTTTACAACCTACCTCGAACGCGTATCAAATGGGAAAAAAAATATCTGGGTTGTGAAGTTCCTGTTGTTCTTAACTGTTTTCATCAATGGTTTTTGTATTTGGTGTTGCAGAACTCGAGCTGGGTTTTCGAGAGCTGACCAGTTCTATGCTTCTTACCCCGCCGGAACCGAGCTCTTGACGGACACGGCAAAGGTTTGTGAGAGGACTCAAATTATTTGAATGCAAAAGGTTTTAGCTTTCAATGTGTTCGAAACTCCTCTCAGGAGATTTGAGTAGTTTAGAATATCGTCTTACCAAAGTAATTATGTGTTTGATTTGGTTTGTATTGGTTTGTTGGTCAGTTGTATAAAGCTGCGCTTGGTAACTGTTTCGAAAACGAAGAATGGGGTCCGATTGAGTATTGCATCATGGCCAAACACTTTGAGCGACAGGGGAAAGGACCCTATGCTTATCATGCCGTAAGTTACTCGTTTCTACTTGAATTTGAATTTCTAGTTGCATTTTCATAGTTCTGTTTTTCTTGTGAGAATTGCTATGTTAATTGGTGTTTTGATGCTTCCGGATTCAAAAATTCTCATTTTTACAAGCCAGAAAAGCATTCTCATTCGCCATTCCATCTTGTCGTGTTGCTTAGGGTAGAGTGGTTTTCAGTTTTGCTTTAAGAATTCATATGTTCCCATTGTAAGGCAAATTGCGCCAAGAGCGGGAAAGTTATCAAAACTGTGTTGCGTCGAATGTTTTCAGAAAAATAAAGTTCAACCCCTACCCGGAGGGGTGAATATCTGTGTTGTACCCCCACCCCAAAATAATGGCTGTAGGAGTCGTTTGTAGGTGTATCAGCGAGCTCAGAAGAGACTTTTGGTCTTATGCAAGCATTAACAAGCACCATTATATGCCTGCCAAACTGCTTCCTTCACCCTCCTCTTCGTTGTTAACTTCAGGGTAGAGTTCATTTTTATGTCGATTGATATGTTTTGTGAACGATCCTCAACATTCTCAAGCAGCGGCTATGATTTTTTTTAGCTCAAATATGATGCCCCAGATTTTTCTTCAACAATTCCATGGATAACTGTTACATAGAATGAAATCCAGTTCAGAGTGCTTTTTAACTTACGCGTTTTGTGCACATGTTTGCAGCATTACATGGCACACCTCCTATCTCACGGACAGCTCGATGGAAGTGGGTAGAAGTAGAGTTGGTTGCCGGATGATGAGTAGAACATGTCGTACCATATCTCTACGATACTTGAAGCTGCTCGTGCTGATAGTTTATGTAAATACAGTCCAATCATAACGATGTGAGGATTAAATAGCAGATGAATCCGCGATGTCAGAACTTGCTTTGATCCATTTTTTTTGCTCTATTGCTTTGTTTTATCTTGGTGCACGGTGCACCCATATTCAAGATGCATTTTTTTCTTAAGTTATGGTTGTAATGTAACTACCTATTGTGGGTTGTCAAATGAAGCGTTTATCAGAATAAATCCGTTTTTATGCTTCCCTAATCACCGTTAAACTTTCCGGCATACAGATTCTTGTTTATTTTTGTCACGATATTCTTCTCTTTTCATTTTGAGCTTCGGCCTAGCCAGGTGCCTTCGATTTTTTCGAATGGAACTGAAGGAAAAATTAAATTAAATTAAATTAAAAAAATAAAAATAAAAATGAAAAAATAAACCCCCTCTCTCTTGGATTATTTGAGATGTTTGCAAAAACCATATGAAGCAACAAGTAAATCCACATACATTTTTATTGATATATAGTTACAGAAACAACCCAAACACAATCTAATTTCCAAGTTCTCTCGTTATCATTTACAAAAAGCAGGAGCCCTACTCGATCCACATCCAACGATGTAAAAGGAGTTAAGAACACGACGGACATAACTGCACAAGCACACCCGGGGCCTTCACCATTTTGTCGATCTACATTTCGCAGATAAACTACTTCCGTTGAAGTAGGACTCAAATGTCTTCATAACTTCCTCGTATGCTGGCCTCTTGTAGTCGACTGCCTGTAATCAGCAGACAACCCGTTTTTTATCATGTCCGTGAAACATATTCATGAAACTAATTAAGTACAAGGATAGTTTTTTCCGCGCACCTGCTCGATGACTTCTTCAGGGCTAGCCCATTTCCACTCTGCAAATTCCGGATCAGCTGCTCCATTAGCTAAGTTGATCTCGCTCTCATTTTTTGTGAATCTCATAAGAAACCTGTCAATTGCCCAAGTTTGTCATTAGGAAGTAAAACTTGTCCATCCTTATGCCATCCATTCAAATACTCATCCATACAGATTTACAGCAGCAATGAAGCACATTCTAACAACTGAAAGATTACATCATGCAAGTTCATATTTTAACCGAGAGAGGAGCATGACGACTGAACATTTACATGGTTAGCAAGCTCAATATCGAAATTCACCAGTCGTCACAACAATACAAAGGTATTTCATGTGCCAGAGTCGCTACTACACATGCCGAGTATTCATAGGAACACATGTTACATTAACAAACATCTGCAGTAATTTAATATCAAAATGTATCTCAACAGATACATGAGAATGCCAACAATACACATCTGGTGACTAATGAGGAAATAATCCTAGTACATCAGACGCATTCTAATAGAAGTTTTGGCAGACAAGTTGCAAGCTTAAGAAGGCAGGACTTAAGATTCATGTTGTTTTTAACTCATGAAGTGTGTGCATGTGAAGGAATAAGGGCATGCCATTTTTGTGGCAAGCTTAAGAAGGCAGGACTTAAGATTCATGTTTTTTTAACTCATGAAGTTTGTGCATGTGAAGGAATAAGGACATGCCATTTTTGTGCTTGCCCATGCCATTCACCTCCCCATAGACGATTAACTTTGGTCTTCACGGCAGGTGGAAAATCATATGTCAACCAATTCGGAACCTGTCATGAGTTTGCAAAATTTACTTCAGCTGCTCACTCAGCAATCAGCTTAGTTATGAAACTCAGGATACAACATAATTTGACTGTAACTTAAAAGCTTTGAACTCCGTCTAACAATTACTTCGAGGTCAAGAACAGAGGAAAAAATGGGATTATAGATATTGCTTAATGAATAATGCACATCCGCTGTGAGTATCATGATGGTATGGAGTTTCTCCAGTGTTCTATACAAACCTCAGCAATGATTTCAGCAGACTCTATCCCGGTTTCTTCTCGTAGTTCCCTAATAGCTGCAGTTTTTGGTTCTTCGCCATCTTCAATGCCCCCCTGAGATTGAGTATCCGAAAAACAAAAACGAAAAATTATGCAACTAAGGTTAACCAAAGTAATTCGACAAAACAGAAGAAGGAGAAGGTTCAACCATTACAGTGATTGGTGGAAAATCTATCCTCCCAAAGAGGCTTTACTGTGTTGGATTTACCACTAAGGTTTTCTACCCTAAGCTAAAAGGAAACTTTGTGCAGATAGTAGGCAAAAAACTTAATCCTGTAAATAGGGCCCGTTTGGAGATGCTTTTATCGGAAGCACTTATGCTCATAAGCTGTTTCTGCAAAAGCACGTTTGCTAGAAACACAACATAAACTTTAAGAAAAATCCTAGAAAACACAAGTGTTTCCAAAGTATTTTAACTTTTTACGCCAAACGTCGTTAAAAGTGCTTTTGATTGTCTGGAAGTGTTTTTGACCTTCCTAGAGCCTCCTTTTCAAGTTTCAACATTGTATATGATTCATGAATCTCTATTTGCAGCTTTAAAAAGTGGGTTAATACCTGAGGCATCTGCCATGCACCCGGAACATTCAATCTTGATCCAACGAAAACCTGCAATAAAATCTCCCACAGTTTCAATTTCTTCCCCTCAAATATATACAGACACTTAACAATTACAACCAACCCAAGTTAGTTCCCACTGAAAAAAACAAAAATCACACCGAAAACGATATTCTAAACTACTCCAATCTACGAGAGGGTGATTCGAACTTATGTAAAACAGAGCACTGATCAACGGGCCTAAGTCATATATGCAAGTACAAACGATTTGATTTACTGGGTTTTGTCAGAGTTAACATGATAACAAATTAGATTTTATCTAATCCATAAACATCCAAGACCACCCCCCCCCCCCAAAAAAAAGTCGAAGAATAATTAAATGGGTAATTAATAAAGTTAAGTAAAGAGATTAAGAAGAGAAAAGAAGATTTGGGTACCAGATTATCGGAGTTAATGAGGCAAACGCCAACGTTGGGTCGGTAACCAGGCGGCAGATCCTCCATTTTTCTCTGCTTCTTCTTCTTCCTCCTCCTTCTCTCTGCTCTGCGAGTGATTGACTCTGAGAAAATCAGAAACCCAATCCCAAGTAATTAAAAAAGTGGGAGTTTGGGTTTGTGGGACAAAATGTGACTCACTTCCCCCACTCTTTATCCTGCGCACCCTCTCTCTCTCCACCCAGGTAAGGTTCGATCCTATTGATGAGAGATTTTTTAATGTGACCGTTACACAAAATAGTATATTATGTATTTTTATATAACTGATGTAATATATGTGTTAAAATGCTAATAACTTACAAATTTTAATTTTTCACAATTTACATAAAAACAAGTGATGTACCATTCGTGTTTATGTAATAAATAAAAAAATTTCCCCATCAAGCTTACTCTTCCAGGTCGGGGAAGGATGCTATGCAACTCCCCTCACTTTCTTGCCATGATCCCTGTCTCATAGGTCGGCACGTGTCCTTATCTTTCGTATGTCTTATATTTCTTGAACAAAATGGGATAAAAAATTATTTAAAATTAAATATAAATAGTACTTAACTAAAACTAAGCGCATGATGTACGATAAACGGTCATGATCACGAAATCCCCTGAATCCTTAAAGAAAGGATCTGGCGAGGATCCTTTTCCATATTTCTCATGAGATCGTTAAAGTCTTAAAAAAAAAATTACGGAAATTTGTCAACTTACCTAGAGTTTACATATATTGACATGCAACCTAATATTTTATGTACGCTAACTGTGATGACTTATGAAAACTTGTCAACCGATTTATAGTTCACATATGCTGACAGGCGATTTAATATTTTATGTGTGGTAAGTTGTGACGATTAATGAAAATTTGTCAACCTACTTAGAGGGAAAAGAATTTTCGCCAGATCATTTTTCTGGGGATATTACGGATCTCGTAATCGTATATGTTCATCGTACATCGTACGGTCAGAAATCATTTAAAATTTAAAATTTAAAATTCAAATATAAATAGTACTTAACGAAAATTGACCGCACGATGTACAATGAATGGATACGATTGCGGGATTTATTTTCCTTCTTAGAGTTCACATATGTTAGGCAATTAAATATTTTATGTGCGCTAACCTGTGACGATTTATGAAAATTTGTCAACCTACCTATAGTTCACATATGTTTACATAAAATATATGTTAGACGAATTTAAATGATTTCTTAAATACATTAAACAAATTTATAATTCACGTATGTTACATAAAATATATGATGTTAACATAAAATATTGTCATAAATGTTTACATAAAATATATGTTAGACAAATTTGGGTTGACAAATTTAGATAAATCGTCACAGTTAGGCAATCTAATATTTTACGTTCGTTAAACTGTGACGATTTATCTAAATTTGTCAACCCAATTAGAGTTCACATAAAATAGAGAAGGAAAAAAAAAATGGAGGTAGAGCTCATGGTAGGGATTGAGGGCACACACATAGGAACATGCCTTTGGAGGGCGAAAGTGGCGCATGATGGCGATGTAGTCTGAAAGTCAATGAGCGAACATGCGGGTAGAAAAAGAAAATTGTAGGAAGGAGAGGCAGCCGTAAAAGACAAAAAGCCAACATAAAGTAGTGGGCGAGGAAGGGCGTTGACTTTCAGTAGCTGCAGGAAGTCCATCTCTGCTTTAATTATTCAGCGAATCATCATCATTACATTTTTATCTTAGTTTATTGTCGATCAATATGTACGAGATTAACTTACCTGAAATATGTTCACTGTATATGACATTTCGTTTAAATAAAATAATAATATGTAAGTTTCTCGATAAATGACATTGCATCATTGGATTGAAACGTTACGTGATAATGAACATGTTTCATACAAGTTAATATCGATTTGTATATACAATAATAAACTTGGGCTTGATCAAAAGATAAAGAAATGAACATGGGTAAGACGAGTTTACTGTCATTATGAGATACTAATACAATGATCTATAAGACTATTTTTTTGTGGCCTTGTATTAGTGACAATTATAACGCCATATGATCTTAATAAGTGACCTGAGATTTCGCTATATTCATTATGATTTTTAACTAAAGTCACTCGCGTGCAATGGACATACCCAAATTGTCTAGTATGACATACTTTCCACTATAAATCCAAGTTCGAACATTGCTTAAATAGAAAAGATATCTGTAAGGTGGACAAACCACCAATATCTCTCTCAAACCCTAGTGTGCCGCTCCCCCTTTCCCAAGCCCATAACCTCCAAATCAATCTCACTTAGTCGTCGACCCTTCCCCTTGGGTAGGGTCAGTAGCAACCCCATCTTCTCCTTCCCTGGACCCCATCTTCGTCCTTTTCTTTGTCCTCGGCCCTTGTTTTATGGTTGTATTGCTTTGAGCTTGTCTCATTTTTCTTGAGCTCTATCTCAATTTATTTGAGCTTTTTTCTCAATGTTTGGCAATCTTGTTGCAATTATGAGTTTCATGCATTTTCCTTCCCAAATTGTTGTCCCTACCTGCGAGCTTCTGCCCACTTGGTTCGACTATTTGGCTCCTCAAGTTCTTCCTCCGTGAACTTCAGTTGGAGGCGTGCTTTGGGTTTCAATGGCTGCTAAAGTGCATTTCCCATTATTTCATTGGTTATTCTTACTAGTGGCGGCAGCTTGGTGATGGTGGTGCGTCTATTTTGGTGGAAGCAGTTGATTCTCGTTTCTAGATCTAGGGTTTTTGGTTTACGCTTTATTTTGGGCTCACTTTTGGGGCTTGTTTCTTTACTTTTGTAATGGTTGCACTTTTACTGTGTTATGGATTGTCTTTGGACTAACCTTACTTTGTATCAGTATGTTTTATCTTTAATGAAATTAGTTGTTTGACAAAAAAAAAAAAAAAAAAAAATAGAAAAGAGATATGTAGTTGTGAATACATGTCAAGCCACTATGAAAAGAAACTTTAAGTATGAGATCATATCATCATGTGACCTTATTATTCAATAAATTATAATACACTCCACTTTTGTCATATATGCCATACATCGCACTGAATATTTATCATATTTATGGAATATGATTCACTTTCAAGATTAAAGCAAGGACATAAAAAATATATCATGAACTTATCACACAAATGTTATAACCTCATATGTTATAATATGAGAATATTGATTGTTTTTCGACAAACAACACGAGTGAATTAGTAATACCATATTATTGTCAAAAAAGGCGCAGCTGAGGAAGAGAAAGTATTTGGGCCCGTTAGTTTGGGACTGGACTTTCCTCATCTGTTCTTTTGGGTTCTCACCGTCTCATGTGGAAGTGGCCTTTGGGCCCTTGGTAATCTTAAATCTCTAGTTTTGATTTTCATGTATGCTTGGGATCACTCACGTCAAATCCTTTCCACCAATAATAGAAAACTAATAATTAACTTGTTATTAAAACAAGAGTTCAATTAGAATCAGTATTTAAAATATTTATAGCTCTAGAAATATAAATATGTAAATCTGTAGAAATATTAATGGATATATCCATATCGATTATTTTTTTTATAGAAATAATGAAAATTTAATTATTAAATTTTAAAAAGTGTTAGACATTAGTTTGTGATAATAATTTTTCTGACTTGTATATTGAAAATAATAATTATCGATCAAATATGTTGATTTTAAGTTTTTTTTTTTTTTTGATACGTAATGAAATTTAGACTTCATTTCTTCTTATTTCTTTATGTGATTTTCAAATATTTGTACAAAAATATCGATATCGAAGCAATTTCATATACTAATTAGAATATCAGATTTATTTTTGTATTTTTTCTGAATTTGTTAATTACAATGCCGTCTCAAATCGAGAGAAAACTGAAACAAAAACAAGCGGGACGAGGAAAATAAATAATAAAGATTCTCTCTCTTCTTTAATTGGAGCAAAAGATTCCCCTCTCGCTATCAAACAATCCAAGGAAAAAAAGAAAAGAAAAGATTAGGTGCAGAGCTCGAATTGGGTGGGGGATTTGCGATTTCTCCAGCAAACCCTCCACTTCCAGGACTTCGCCTTCTTCGTCGAGACCCCAGAAATGGACGACGACGTCGTCAAGCGAGTCTTCCAAGAAGGAGGCCGCGACTATTTCCAGCAGCAACCCTCCACTTCCTCCTCCTCAATTCTCCAATCGCTTCCTCTCCATGTGGTATGGAAGTCCACACTTTCACCTAACACTTACATGCATACACTTTTTGGTTTATTGGGTTTTTTGTACTTTGCTTTGCAGTTCATTATTTTCTCAATTTTTTTGCTTGTAATTGTGAATTGTTGGAGTGATTTTTTGTCTTAAGATTTTTGGGTTTTCATGGAATTGGGATTTGTGTTTTGGAGCTGTAGTTTGTGTTTCTACTTGTACTGGTTAGGTGGGATTTTTAGCATGTTTAGGATCTCATTTGCTGCTTTTGGATTCGATCCTTTATGTTGTCGGAAATGAGAATTCTGGAACTGACCTTATTCTCGATATCGGGTTAAGATTAAACGTGGATGCCATTACATTACTTGAACCTATTCATTGCTGATATTATATGAGATGCCCTAATTACTGCTGGTGTTGAGATGATGCAGTCTTTCGATCACGGATATTATTTGCTAGTAAAGTCTATCCAAGAACTTAGAGAGAAAAAAGAGGGTCTTGTAACAGTTGGCATTGGTGGTCCAAGTGGTTCTGGTAAAACAAGGTATGTATATTATTTTCTGTAGGCAAAAAGCATTCCTGCTCGTGTTTGTTGCGTTTTTAATTTTTATTGTAATTTTAATGTTTCCTGAAGCTTAGCAGAAAAGGTGGCATCTGTTATTGGTTGCACCGTTGTGTCAATGGAGAACTATCGTGATGGATTTGATGAAGGGAATGATCTGGGTTCAATAGATTTTGATATGCTAGTCAGAAATCTCGAGGTTTTCTTTATTGTCATGTTTCACATTACTTGATTATGTTTGTGAACTTAGTAACGCGAGTGTATGCTGAAAACAGGATTTGACAAAAGGTGAGGATGCATTGATTCCAGTATTTGACTATCAACAAAAGAAACGTGTTGGTTCAAAAGCAATAAAGAGTGCTTCATCTGGGGTGGTAAGTTTGTTTGGCCCCCAGCCTGTATGATTTGCCTTGTTTGCTAGGTTCTTATCCTCCCCTTGTCTGCAGGTAATAGTTGATGGTACCTATGCTTTGCATGCAAAGCTTCGCTCTTTGCTAGATATTCGAGTTGCAGTGGTAAAATCTTCTTAATTCTATTTGGTTGGTCTGTGCTTTTAGAATATCAGTTAAAAGAAAATTGACATGACATTTGATTGTGTGTTTTTGATATATCAGGTTGGTGGTGTTCATTTTAGCCTTCTGTCCAAAGTTCAATATGATATCGGAGATTCTTGTTCACTGGATTACCTTATTGACAGCATTTTCCCATTGTTCAGGAAGCACATCGAACCAGACCTTCATCATGCACAGGTTGGTGTTTGACTGATCTTAGCTTTGAAATTTTACCGTTAATTCTCAATATAAAGCATTTATTTTGCAGATTAGGATTAACAACAGCTTTGTCTCATCATTTAGGGAGGCAATCTACAAGCTGAAATGCCGGAGTGAGGTCTGTATTTGCCTTATATAATTTATTTTCAATGGAAATGAGCCTTTAAGTTTCTCTTTGGCTATATGATTGGGTGATCTGATTAAAGCCTGAAAAGACCTGCTTCAGTGTCTAACATTATTTGTATTATCTTTAATCCTTGATGACATCCTAGCCCACGTTCTCTTTTGGCTGAGAAATAAACTGGCCCAATCTTTTTAAGATAGGTGCCTATAATGGAATCAAGTGAGTTTTCAGTATGATACAGCCTATCAAATCATTTAACTTTAATGTGTATGCGTGTGGGCAATATTGTTGTCAATTTCAGTGTTGTTTTTCCTTTGGCTTTTGCTGGTGCTCCATCTTATTTCTGGAAACTTTAGTTTGAGATAGGGTATTATTCATCACCCTCATGTTTTCACCAATATGACTTACATTTCACATTTTCGTTACAGGCAGCAGAGGGGCATCTTGCTTATGCTTTTCAAGGAAGTGAAGCTCAAATAGATAAGTGAGTCTGGTGGATGATTGTTATATCTCTCGTCTATTTCTTTTGATATTATAGAATTAAAGAAACGTAAATTGCTTTTATACCTAAATTTTTGAATTCTACCACAACTGAAACTTTCATGTATTTTATTTTCTTTCAGTTTTATTGAGATGTATCTTAGGCCTCCTTCGGCAAGTGAAGAAGCGCGGATAAATGATTGGATCAAGGTGCGTCAATTGGGTATAAGATATTATCTGTCACTGGGGGACCAGAGGATTGTTGACAAAAATTTCATTATCAGGCCAAAAGCTGAGTTTGAGGTAAGAAGTATTTTCGTAGGTTTCAATTATAGTATCGACACTAGAGAATACACAAAGCCACTGATCATCGGGATATACTTTAGGTTGGTTCCTCATCTATGTACATTCTGTTTTAGGGTTTATTGTTCTTATGGAAGCCTTCTGGTCAGTGACGAGCATATTATAGGGTTATTCTTTTGGGATTTTAGATGTCTATTTATGTGTGGAATTTTTGTAAAGGCCTGCTCCTTGTGTAATAGTACTGTAGAGTTTCTAGATGTTAAATAACTCTTATCTGTTTGCTCTGTTTATCATTGAAAGCAGGTTGGAAGGATGACTCTGGGCGGGCTACTGGCTTTGGGATATGCTGTGGTTGTTAGTTACAAACGAGCATCAAAATCGGTCGATAATGGCAATGTTTCCTTGTCACTTGAGACCATTGATACCCTTGGTGAGACATTCATGGTGCTGAGGGGCACAGATAGAAAAGTATGAACTTTGTATTTTTACTATAGTCGTTATACATTTGTTGGTTTTGAAATGTAGGAAATATAGATTCTGGAACCTGAGATATTGGCTTGTCATTTGTTAACAACTAAACCTTCTTTTTTTTTCCCTTACTCTTGTGCAGACAGTTGGAACTGAAGCATTGAAGATGGGTATCACTGAGCCTTGGATCACTAAATCATATCTTGAAATGATTCTGGAGAGCAAAGGTCGGAAGCTTGAAATAACTCTTGTTCTTTACATCTTTTTGTTTCCAAGTTATTTTTTGTATTTTTGGTTTTGAACCATTAGGCCTGCACTGTTGGTGTTTTTAACTAATCATTTTATGGAGGAAAGAAGGCCTGTCTTGTTATTTCCCTCATTCTCTCTCTCTCTCTTTCTGCCGTGTGTGTAATGTAGATCATGTTTGTTCACGATGCAGGTGTACCTCGCCTTAATACACCACCCCTTTTGTCAAATACATCCATGACCAGTAATCAGGACAAAACAATTGTTGCACCAAGACCAATTCGTGTTCCTCCAAACCTTGTTACTCGGCTTGAGGATCTGTCTCAGCCATGGACTAGATCTCCAACAAAATCTAAGATGGAACCTATATTAGCAACATGGCATTTTATCTCATCTGATCCTTCCCAAGCTGAAAGCTCAACCATAGGTAAGTTACTTTAACTTAGAGATGTATATCTTTCTTGGATATGTCTCTCTGTGTTTCGGCTTCTCTCATGAAGCAACGACAGATCCTTCCTCTTTCAGGGATTCCATGCAACTTGCTCCAATGCCTGATTCGTATGACTTGGATCGAGGATTGCTTCTTGCTGTGCAAGCAATACAGGTAAGGAGTGAAGTTAATAAGGAATTGTCTGAGAGATTTCCATTTTGAAAACTTAAAAGTGTATACAAAAGAAAAAGCTTATTAGTACGTTTTTGTTGGATTGTACCTTAATACATTGTTCATCTTTTTCAGGCATTGTTGGAGAATAAAGGGTTTCCAGTTATAGTTGGAATTGGTAATACGAGCTTTATCTTCTACTCTCTCCCTCTCTCCTGTTTGTGTTTTTGTTGTCACTGGTGATCTTTTGTTCTTGTTATGCTATTCCATTCTGGAAACAGAATAATACAGTCCTAATTCATTTTGAAAAATAGTTATTTTTAGTAACTTTTAGCATTCCAACTTAATTGAGCTTGAAGTACGTTCTTATGTTGTCACTGGTGTTGTTATTCTAGGAGGTCCAAGTGGTTCTGGGAAAACTAGTTTGGCTCATAAAATGGCAAACATAGTAGGATGTGAAGTTGTTTCGCTTGAAAGCTATTATAAATCTGAACAAGTTAAGGATTTCAAGTATGATGACTTCAGCACGCTCGATCTGTCTTTGCTTTCAAAGGTAAGGTTTGATGACTGGATTTTTGTTTTACTAGTTTTTGTATTCTATTTACTAGTACAGCTCTGGGCCATATGGGATGGGCAGTCAGAGGATTGGTATAATTGTGCTAGACAATAAAATGTTACCCACAAAGAAAAGAAACAGAAAGCATACCTTTTTTCATATTAGTTTCCATATGCCCATTATGTTTATGTTTTTCTTGCTACCATGTAAAATTCATCCCTGAATAAGTCCTTCAGGTTGTTGAAGCCTTGACGGTCTATTTAAAATCATGTTTCCTAATTTGTTTTTCTAGTTGCCAAACTTCCAATTTGATGGCTTATCCTTTTGACCTTTGCTGAATCACATCTTAACTTACAATTTATGATGGCAACAATGGTTTCATTGACTTCAAAATTCATAGCGCTAAATTAAGTTAATATTGTTTGCTTTTAGTGCCTGGATTTCTTGTCGTAGTCTTATGTTACCATTTGCAGAACATTGATGACATAAGGAATGGTCAAAGGACAAAAGTACCTGTATTTGATTTGGAAACTGGTGCTCGGAGTGGCTTAAAGGAACTTGAAGTTTCTGAAGACTGTGGAGTGGTCAGTTATCAGATACCCTACTCCCAGAAGTTTGGCTTTCTCGTTTGGAATTATATCATATAGTTCTGTTTTCTATTAAACAAAATATTAGTTTATACTTTGTATTTTCCGTAACAGATTATTTTTGAAGGAGTTTATGCTTTGCATCCAAATATCCGAAAATCACTTGACTTGTGGATTGCTGTTGTAAGTATAACCCTTACGGCACCTTTAAAGCTTTGATATCTATGTATTCTCTGTGTTTCCAAGTTATTTTCAGCTGTTTATGAGAGAGACTGACCAGGAGCTATCCATTATTGTTTTTTGGCTATCAGGTTGGAGGTGTTCATTCACACCTCATTTCTAGAGTTCAAAGGGATAAAAGTAGAGTGGGGTGTTTTATGTCCCAGAATGAGATCATGATGACAGTGTTTCCAATGTTCCAGCAGTTCATTGAACCCCATCTTGTTCATGCACACGTTAGGACTTTAACCTTCTTAGATGCCATGTGAAAGAACTTTGACAGTTTATTGCTGATATTTGGTTGCAACTTTCAAGGGCTAAACTTGGTGTTTGTTTCTCCTTATCTTAAAACAGCTCAAAATTCGAAATGACTTTGATCCAGTGCTTTCCCCTGAGAGCTCATTATTTGTATTGAAGAGTAACAAGCAAGTATGGGCAGCATCTTGCTTCTGTCTTGAACTCATAAAATTTGATTTGCATCTAACATACTTTCACTATTTCAATCTGGTCACAGGTGGCATATCAAGATATTTTAAAAATACTGGATCCTGCAAAGTTCTGCAGCTCTGTGCAGAATTTCACTGATATATACTTGAAGCTTCCTGGACTTCCTACTAATTGTCAGTTAACAGAGGGTGACTGCATTAGGGTCAGAATATGTGAGGGCAGATTTGCATTGCTGATACGGGAGGTTTGTAATGTGTGCTATATAATGATCTTCTGGCTTTGTTAATACATACAGTGCTCTTTCTTTCTACCCATGGTGTGCACTTAATTATTTTTTTCTCTTTCCTGAATTTTGTTTGCTTAGCCTATCAGAGAAGGAAACTTCATCATCCAACCGAAAGTGGATTTCGATATTAGCATTAGTACAGTTGCTGGGCTTCTTAACCTTGGGTAAGCTACATGTTTGTTGCTGATCTATTAGTAAAAATATTATTGTAATCTTTTTGTGACATCAGGTATCAAGCTGTAGCTTATATTGAAGCATCTGCGTTCATCTACCAAGACACAAAGGTCATATCAAAATCTCTGAGATTTGGTTTTCTTGAACTTGTATACTTTTTAGAAAGTACTTCAGTTGTGGGAGGTACATTTATACCTTTTTAATTGGATTTTAATTTAGAATTGATTTTGATTGCCTCTTTAGATTTTAGTTGAGGTCGATCGTCTACAAGATTCCCCAAACCCTTACTTGCAAATCAAGGGGGTTGATAAAGATGCTGTAGCAGCTGCAGGATCAATGCTTAAGCTGGATGGTTCATATACTACAAAGGTGTTTTGCCTTACCTATACTGCAAAGTTTCTGTCCTTGCATGGGTTTCCAATTCTTAACGATACTTTTCTTCTTTTTGTTTGTTCTTTTTATTCAATTTCATTCTCGTTGGTAACTTGGTAGTTGGTTTGTTTGTTGTAGAGCTATCTTCAAATAGTTCTGGAAAGATTGCCAGCATTGGGAAGAGGCTCAGGGTGGAATTCACACTCAGCAAGCTGCAAGGTTGCAGGAACTTGTTGAATTTATTCAATCTCAGGTATTTCCATTTATTTTTGGAATTTAGTTGAAATAATTGTCACAAGAAAAACATTGTTGCAATCCAAACCGGCCTTTCTTCCAAGATGCTTAACACTCGATGCCAATTGTTTCCGTCTAAAACTAGAATGTTTAATTGAATGCCTGCATTTCTAATGTTTAGTGGAAATTGTCAAAAAGAAAAAAAATGTTGAGTGGAAATATTATGGTGTAATGAACAGGGCAGCAGTTCAGCTTCTGAATCGTCGCCGATCAGAGAAGTTTCTCCTGTTGAAGGAGTTATCGAAGACATGCAGTCAAGGATTAGAAGACTTGAGCGGTGGCATACAATCAATACGGTGCTGCCAATTCCTTTTTTCTCACAAACTAGTTATGCTGGAAGCCTGGAACTGCTATTAGTTCATCAATTGGATAAATAAATATATACTCAGTGCTCATCCCCTTGTGTGCTTCTGTTCCAGGTACTCTGGACATTTTTAATGTCTGCGCTCGTTGGTTATTCGCTCTACCAAAGGAAGCGTCAGTGATGTCGTTTTGTTTTCTGTCTTGCGTTGCAAGAGATTTTCTTGTTGCACTGATCATATCATTTTTATTGCGGCAGCCTCAGAGATCGACCGTCGTCTCCTTTTGCGGGTTCAAATCAACAGCAGAATATACGAGTCTGAACAGTAACTTCTGACTAGAGTTCATAGTTTGCCTGGTTTTCGGAACTAGGGTCGATTTAAGGCACCATGATACGCCATTGAAAGCCAATTGTATTCACTGATGGTTATCCTCGGAATACTCTGGGGAAAATGAAAATTACAGGCACAGAAACACACATCCATATTTTTTATGTGCAGATTATTGATGAGTGGCCCATTTACTCGGAAAATTGTGCTTGCAAAGAGGTTTTACGTTTTGTCATGAAACCCACAACCAAATTTGATTTACTAAATGTGAAATTAATTAGTGAAGATGAGCTGAAATCTCATAGAGATAGTTGTTGACTTTTTTGTTTTATTTTAAAAAGAGACCAGTTAGTGGCTTCGTCACCATGGTTCATTCTTTTGGGGTCGGAAAGATTTATAAAGGCATTTCAACTCCATTCTCCATCAATGCGTGATTTATTAATGTCAGAAATCGAATTCAAGTTGGGTTGTGTTGAATTTTGACTTGAGTTAAAATACAAAGTAACATGTACTAAATATATATATATATATATATATATAAGTAACTAGTTGATTGTCAAGTACATACATGAGCGTAGCCACATGGCTATAATGGATGAGTATTTTTCTTTTATGAAAAGAAATATTCAGTTAGTGGTTTTGTCACGACAATTTAATTTTTAAGACGATGAAAAGAATCGCATTTCAACCTCCTAAAGTTGTATGATTCACGAGCATGAGAAGTCAATCACAAAATGTACCGTGTGAATTCATTAACAATAACGCCAAAACAGATCTAAACCAATTATTAAAAAAAAAACATTATATTATTCAGTTTGGCTCTGATTTTTTCAGACAAGGACTTACTGCAAACGCCAAAACAGATATGGATCGGTGAACGAGACCTACGGTTACACTGAAAGGGAGAGAGATCTGATCTGAAAAACAATCCCCAATTGCTAATGGACCTTCCCAACAACTACCAGAAGTACGGAGTCCCCTTCTACGCCGCCGCTTGGCTCCCCGGCCTCGGCAAATCCAAACGACCCGACCAGGATCAAGACGACGCCGGCGACGACCAAAAGGAAACCGAGACTCAGACGCAGAAGACTGAGACCCAGACTGAATTAGCCCAATTCGATTCCAACCAAAACCACGTCGTTTTCTCCGGCGGAGGCGGAGAGGGCCGCAGCGGCGTCCCAAACGCCATCGTCGTCGCCCAATTCGATCCCGCCTCCGTTTCTCTCTCCAGTCAGCCGGTAATACTTCAATCCCCAATCCCACCCTTCCAATTTTTGCATATATGTAAGTGGAGTGCCTACCTGTTGTAATTGGAGTGTCTGGTGTTTGATTTTTCAGGTGGCTAAGCTCAACACTGGCTCTGCTTTGCCGTATAGAATGGCGGTTCACCCCGCCGGTAGCGGTCTCGTTTGCTCCTTCCCTGATAGTTGCAGGTCTTTATCTAGCTCAGATTTACTATGTTTTTTAAAATGAAAGTCTGCACATTGCCAATTTAGGTTCATGAGCAGTAGGATATATGCAAATACCTTTCCTTTTGCAGGTGGTTTGAATTGGAGGAAGAAAGCAACGAAGTTCCTAAACTGGCTTTGAGGCAGTCTGAGAGAGTGCTGGAGCAATTGCAAGATGTTGGACAACAGTTAGCCTTGGCTTTCGACAAAGACGGTTCCTTGCTTGCTGCTGGAGGCGAGGTATGGCTCCTCCTTCACCTTTTGAGTTTGGTTTCAACCTTCAATTGTATTTGTCGAAATGTATTAGTATCAACATTTGCATTTTCTGGATTGTTTTTAGATTTGATGTTGAATAGCATACCGTATAATGATGCTCTCATTTGGTGCAGTACAGGATGGCAAGTTAAGGGTTTTCAAGTGGCCTAGCATGGAGATTATTCTCGACGAAGATAAAGCTCATACCACAATGAAGCAATTAGATTTCAGGTTTGCATTAATGGCGGCATTGAAAAACTTACTTTGTACGTCTTTTATTTGTAAATTGTAGTTGCTGATGATCTGGCTTGGCTTTCTTGCAGCCCTGATGGGAAATTTCTCGTCTCCTTAGGAGATAGAGGCCCTGGTAGGGTGTGGGATGTAACTTCATCTACCGTTGTAGCTTCTCTACCACCGGAAAAGGTTAGCAATATCTGAAATTCTTTACTGATAAAAATATTTGGTTTTCAACTTTATGTGGATTGAAATTATCTTTAACTTTGTAGATTGACCTGGGTGCATGCATCGTATTTACTATTTAGTTGTATGCTTATTGGACGCCAACTAAAAAATGTATATCAAGCCATTGACACCTATATCCCTGCATTGTTGTGAATCATTTAACCTACCTTTCTGGTGTGACCTCTTGGTCATTAACTGTGAATTAGAGGTTCCTCACGCTTTTCATTTAATGTAACCAATGAGTATAATACATGCAGGATGAGGTCTTTTGCGGTTGCAGATTTTCTGTAACTGATGATGGGGGTCATATTTTATATTTTGCAGGTAAGTAAAAAACAGTTCATCTGTTCTCTGGATAACTGCTCTTGCTCTACCTCTGCATGAGTTAATTATTTTTATCTGTCTATTGTACAATATAGATAAATCGGGAAGCATTGTAACATGGAACATTTCTACCACTTGGAAGAGGATTGGATCAAAGACTATTAGTAAAGACATTATTTCCGCCTTTGATGTTTCAGCCTGACGGAAAACTCCTTGCATGGTAAAATTTATATTACAAGCTTACTGTTTTAACATTTTTCGAGATGCTTTTCATATAGTGCAATGTGTTGAATGAGACTTTATATGGTGTCGTTTGAGATCATCATTTAACAGTAATTGCATTGATTTTCTGGATAAAGGAGAAAAGTAACACGTTTGATTGATGAAAATGCAGTGGGACAACTGGTGGAGATCTTGTGATAGTAAATCCAACCAGAATGCGGATTCATAAAGTGGTTAAGAAGCACACATGGGCTTCGTAACTGCATTGAGTTTCTCACATGATTCAAGGTAAACAACGCCTCAACTTTATGTTTCTTCTACCCCTTGAACTGTTAATGAAGTGTGGTTTTAAATACAGAGCTTTGGCTTCGGCATCCCTGGATTCAAGTGCAAGGGTGTCCACACTTGAGGAGGAGAAGAAAAATGGTAAGTGCCTACCATAATTTTTTGTGGGATAATTCAATAACATATCCTCAACGCTATTCTTGGAAATTGTTGAACTGCTCTTACAACCTAGTAAAGTCATCATGGTAATAAAAAAAAAACCAACCTGAACCTATGTTTGGAGGTCGATCCGGTTGTTCAGAGCTCTAGTGATATAAGCAACCAAATTCCAACACACTCCATCGTTTATGCTATCACGGAACTTAGAAATTAAAGCACCATCACGGTTTTGGTGAGCTCCTTGAGTTCTCGATAGTTGATGAATAAATGCAAAGTTGAAATGGGAAATTTTGAGTCCATTATATCCATCCGAAAACACCTTTTGTATGGCGGGGACAAGTATCGAGTTCATTCACGTCGTTGCACTTTGAGTTCATTAAGTATGAGACATAATTCTGTTTGGTTTGGTTGCAGGAGGAGTGTTGAGCTTATGGGTCATCATACTCATCATTCTAATAGCCATTGCTGCATATTTCCAGAAGAATCCTGACAAGTTGCCTTCGGCGTTGAAAGGATTTTAAGTTTGCAGAAAACAGCGTGGTGCTTGTGATAAATATGATGGAGAATTTTTGTCTTTGCGAGCCTGTTGTTATACGATAAATTTTGGATAAATACGACACTGACTAGTTGGGCTTGGGCCCATTCAAGCCCAGCTCAATTGCACCTGTCTTTATGATATATACATATCTCACACTAATCTGTTGTACTTCATATGTTTTTTATTCGAGCGATATTTCAAATTAACTATAAGTTACGGATTACAAATAAGTTTGCAGAAATCACTTGCCCAGCAAGTAATGCTCCATGTTTAGCGTACAAAAACACATGCTATTATATTGAGTTATGGAGAAAACTTTAGTTGCACTAAGGGAATGAACGACCCACAAAAACTACATAGTGATACAGAATGTTAAAGATACAAACTATGGGATTCGACGTGGAAACAGAGTACTCAACTACCTGACACCCTATCTCTGTCTTTTTTTTTCGAGCTTAAGATTGGCAACGTAAAATAAACTTACACACAAAATTACAGGTAACTTGACAATATTATTTGTCTAGAACTAGGAACATCTTACCAAAGACACCCGAAAACGTGGAACGTGTAATGCTGGTTCATTTTATATATCTGAAAACTTCTCGTTATTTTGGATCATGCTGTCTGAATTTAGGAGTATAATTAAAAGATAATTAGGGAACATCATGGGCCTGCATTTCTTCATTGTACATGTTTGAATTCTTCATTCCCATCGACAGAGAAGCCACTGCCTCTCCGACGGACAAGTAAAGCATGAATTCTTCGTCTCCGTTATTCACCTTCTGCATTTTGTCCATCACCTCCGCCAGTGGATTTACCAGCACCAGCTGTAATTATTTCATTATTTACTGTCAAATTTACGGTACCTAAGATCCAAACCAAGAACAACGTATATGTAGACATGAAATTAACCAACTTACCTTAATCCCCTTCTTTCGGATTGATTTCCTTATATCTTCGAAAAGTGTGATCCCAGTTGTGTCGATTGTGCTCACAGCTGAAAAAAAAAAAAAAAAGACACAAAGGAGCCGTTTTAACTGCCGGCTTAGTAAAATATGAGATACCCAATTGGCGGGAAGAACCTTCATGCAACAGGTATGTCACTGCATCGACATTTCAAGCTAATAACGCACTGCCAAGTTGAAAAGTTAAAGCGCACTAGAGTGCGTGATTGGTTTGGAATGTTGTGACATCCCGGCGATGTAAGCTTGTCTTTGAAAGAGGAGGGAATTGATGCTCAAGATTAGCAAACTTTACCTGACATATCTACAACAACAAATCTAATGTTTGAAACCTTGTTCCCGTCACCTTCTTCTTCTATCCATCTCAAAATCCGTTCATTGAGATAAGTGGTGTTGGCAAAGTTGATGGCAGCTTCGATGAGTATGATTAGGAAACCAGGCACACTCACTGCCGATTCGTTGTACTGGTGCAGGTCTCTGAATACGTCCGTTCCCGGTATGTTTCCCAACACCACCGTCCTCGGCCTCGTCACTTGCAGCAAAACCTTGAAAACCGATATCCCAACCTGTTCATGTCGTCAAATTACCTATCATTAGGGTTACATCGGAAAATATGCGCAAACCAAACCGGCAACAAACTTTATATAAAAGAAATATATTCGAAGGGACGCTAAACACACAATAGCTGCGCACTAAAACTGCGGTTTACATGCGGCTTATAGTCTCTTTAGCGTCTTTTCTTATAACCAGTTCTTAAAAAAATAATTACGGTTTATCGTTTGTTTAGTTACCGCTATGGCGAGGCCTTGTTGGACAGAGAGAAAGATGACTCCCAAGAAGGCACAGATCAAGACTAGGAAGTCATATTTGTCGATCTTCCATATGTGGTAAGCAGCTGGGACATCAATGAGGCCGACCACAGCAGTCACGATAATTGCACCCAGAATTACATTGGGAGTGTAATGGAACAGAGGCATCAGAAACAGCAGTGTCACCATAACTGTCAGCGACATTACTATGTTCGACATTGCTGTCTTTGCTCCAGCATTGTGATTCACCGCTGACCTTGAGAATGATCCTGAAATCCATCATCAAAATAAAAACGTTGTTATCAAATTCTAGGGTTTTCTACTCTGGACCGAAGCATAGTACGCATCGAGATTTTTGGTCGTTGGATCCGTAGGTTTTGATATTTGACCGCACATCTAGCCGTTCATTCACTTAATAATCTATGCTATGGGTCAGTCTATTCTAGAATTTTTGTAAATGGAAAGAAGATTGCTATTTAGACTCTCTCGAAAGCAAGACTCACTTAAGCTTGCTGACACTTGTAATTTTTGCCATAAAACTCACGTTGTAGTTTTCGACCTAATATAACACAATGAAGATAAAATATTACGAGTATTAACAAGTCCAAGTGCACTTGTTTTCGAGAGAGTCTGAATAGCGTCTTTCAGTTGGATATTATTAATTTGTGATCTATAATCAATGAATGTGAACCTGTTGTAATATAGCAGGAAGTGGTGGAGCCAACAACGTTCATGATTCCAATTGCTATCATCTCCTTGTTTCCATCCACTCTGTATTCTCTTATATTAGCAAAAGTTCTTCCTACTGCAATACCTTCCTACAAATTTGATGCAAAAATCAATCAGTCAAACCAATCAAAACCGTAAAAAATGTATCCATACATTTTGTTGATCACAATGATATCGACACAGTACCGATGATACAGAGGTTTTAACTTACAGTAAGGGCAATAATGCCAGTGATAATCCCAGTCTTGATTGCAAGTGCAAGGTGGGATCCATGGAAAACCAACATGTTCCATGATGGTGGGTTTAGTCCTTTCTCTAATTCTCCAATCTGCCAATACATAAAAATTCAAGAAAATGAACATCTTAGAATTTGGTATGGGTCCAGATATGGATGGTGGAGTGTGGGTCCGAGCAAGCAAACAACTTACCACACTGATGCCATGGCGATCGGCTTTGAATGCAAAGACAATCACAGTGGAAATGATCACAGACACCAGAGGGGCTCCAGCTGAGACCCAGAACAGCTTTGGCTTCTTTATGCTCTGCATTCCATGCCACGCAACACAATGTGAAGGTTAATTAAATTTGTCAGTTTTTCTACTCGAGACGGACTTACATGTACCAGAGACACCGCCACGGTGACATCCGAATACAAGAATTTGAATAAAGTATTTGTTTGCAAATTGCAGTGGTGTGTGACCATTTGATCAACTGAAATCATAGTGGAGTGGGTAAAATAACGCACACCAATCCAATATCATCATAAAACACATTTGAAAATCGCATCATTGACTTTGAAGTTTGAACTGTTATAACGGGTTTAGTTTCAATGTTAATGTTTTAACCGTTAAATTTGATTTTCACAACTTTTAAATATTTTATTTTTAATTTCGATTATTCATTTTCTATCTCACTTAATGCTATGTATCAATGAAGAGAAAATGTTGTTATAACGATGATGAATCGATGTTAATGATTTAGTTAATCAAGTTAACATTATGCATGGTGAAAATCAGAGATGTCACGGTAGCGATGCGCAAGGGAATAATATGTTGTCATGCCAATTTAAAATTTTTTAACATGACAATATGTGATTAATTGTGATACTACCAACCAAATATCCGAGAAGAAGACAAGTTTTAAGACAAAAGTGGAAGGGAGAACATACAACGTGTCTTGCGATTAGGAGCAGCACAAGGAAGCAAACGCCCATTAAAATGGTTTGCCATGACCACTGAACAAAAAAGCACCCAAATTATTAGTTCAAGAACAGAAGAAAATGACACATAATATGATTAATATACAGAAAATGTATATAGGAAGATGAAATTTTAGAACATTTTTTGCAAAACACATGATATAGTGATTGATGATTGAGCTCGTATTTAAAAAATGAATTTAATCATTAATCATCACATCGTGTAATTTATAAAAATGGTCAAAAAAATTGGTCGCTCTGTAGTTAGTATTACCAGGAAAGCTAAACACTTTATTCAGAGTAATCACTGTTTAACTGAAATTAATTACCTCCTTTCTTTCATGAAAAACAGAGCTAAGAACAGGGATGATTGCCATTTTCTTGGTGAAATGTGTGATTCCAAGGAGACTCTTAAGCTGTTGCAGAGAGACTATCACAGCAGCTCCGGCCATGAAACCAAGTAGAGTAGCCTTTGAAAGAAAATCGATTATAAATCCAAGCCTGCACACATCAATCTTGAATCATTTTCGGGTTCTCGGAAACAAAAAATACAAAACCATAGCAGTTCAGTTGGTTAAGAGCATTCAACCCCTGACTCGAAACTTTCGGGTTTGATTCCCCCTCCCCAGTATCGATTGTCTCAAAAATTAGGAGGGGGATTAATTACCTTAATAAACCTAGGGAAGCTTGGAGGATGCCACTAAAGAAGGTTGAAGTGAAGGCAAGTTGGAGGAACAAGTAGGGTTCTTTGGTGGGAGATACTTCTTGCATGAGCATCGATCCCATGATTAGGGAAGCAATGGAAACAGGTCCTACTGCAAGATCCTTTGAGCTTCCAAGGACAGCATACAGCAAAGGAGGAACGAAGCTGGAATCTACAAATTCCATCACAACAATTTACAAATGCAACAGAAGTAACAAATGTGAGAAGGGGTAAAGAAACTTCAGTCGATACGTATGAATATGCAAAGAAATACCAGAAATAAATTACTCACAGAGACCCACAATCGGAGGTAGATTCGCAAGCTTAGCATAACTGATTCCCTGAAGAAAAAGGAAAAAAAAAAAGGGTTGTTGATGAGGCGATATTATGTTTTTATGAATTAATTTAATTTTCAGGAAAACAATTCAAACTCGGATACGAGGAGCTAACGCACTGTATTAGCCAAATGGACTAAGACGCCATTCAGGCCAATCGGCCTGAGACATTGCCTTGGCCTACTAGGCTAACAGACTGACCAGACAAACCGACTTAAGACACTGACCTCGCCGAACGGCTTAAACATTGTCCTGACCAACAGGCCTAAGCAAATGTACCCGAACCAGCTTTGTGTCCTGGTCAACTAGCCTAACACATATACGTTGAAATCAAAAGTAAAAGTAAATATTAAGTTCTAATAACTGAAGTACCTGAGGGATGGCTAAACTGGCGATGGTGACACCAGAAATGATGTCCTGATTTGAGGAGCTTGAAGCTGTAATTGGGGCCCCACTCAAGGATTGGAAAGACATACTGAGCTCCAAGAATCCATTTTTTCTTTGGTGGCTGACCTTTGAATTGGTAAAGAGGGTCATCTGGAAAGAATGTTTCTTTGAGCTTGGCCAGCAGCTTACGAAAAGTGCTTCTGTAAGGCGGGGCAACTACTTTGTGCAACTCCATCCCCATTGGGATTTCCATGCAGTGATGGTGCTGCTGCTGCTGCATGTCCGTGGTGGACTGCTGCTCCTGGATGTTAATCCTTGTGGGAGAGCAGCAATCCTCTCTTTTATCATGGGAGACTTCTCCCATCAATCAACTTTCTCCAAAGGACCGCTATAAAACAAATTACTACTACCAGCCCCCACAACTCTTTGTAATTACTGCTGATGACAAGACACTCATGATGTTTAATTATCTCTAATTAATCACTCACCTATCTCTAAGCACTCACTACCTGCACATATATGTACATTTAAGCTAGGCTAGTGGGTGGTCAAAGAATAAAAAAGAGAAAAAAAAGGGGGAATCTGCAAAAAGAATCGAGGAGGAAGGAGATGAAAAAAAGGAAAGCTTACAAGTAGAAAATATTGCTGAAAGGTACTAGACCTGATGATTGAAAGGCAAATACCTCTCACTGCCCATTACCCATATATCTATCCATCTGTATATATGTATATATGCACAAGTGCTTTAATTTTGAAGGGAAAAAGATTGATGGACATTGAAGAACTTCACATAACGGAGTGTGCCATGCAAATTTAGGGTTGGGACTGATTGGCTGAGGAAGATGATCGACAAAAAGAATATTCTGAGGGATATTCTCTGTGATCTTGAATATGATCAGTTTGTAGAAATAATTATGGGGTGGAAGACGAAAGTGTGTTAATAACTGTGCACATTTGTCCAAAACTGTTTATGAATTTTATGTGGACGGTTGCAGCAGCTGCTGGCCATGTTAAATGCAGACACAGAAGTTACAAACTTTCAAATCTTTCAAAGAGAGAGAGGAGAAGAAGAGAGTCGGGGTTGCTGTACGTATATATAAATATATATGCAGATATATACATTATATTTATATCACTTCATCTATTGTTCGGTTTAGGTCGGTTGCTTGTTCTAATCAGGATTAGCAGCCTATTATTCTCAAATTGTTTGGCTTTGCATTAACTTTCAGGTTCGTGTGGTTTTCTAATCTACTTTACGGAGAGAGAAATCCGACTGCAGCCTAACTTATGCAGAGTGGGATTTCAAATCGAATGCAGAAAGAATAATGACCTAACTGACTTTACTAAACCCAATTACGTTATTTTGTCTTTAACTTAATTTCGGGTAAATAAGCACGATCAAGAACATGGTTCCAGTTATGACGTGCAACAATATGATGCCAAAAACTCCATATTCGTCTCTTCTGCCAAAAAAAAGAATTCAATACTTTCTGTCAGATTTATTCCATTTTCTTTTATCCAAAAGTAAGGTCTATCTTTAAGTAAAAACATCAATCACCTTTAGTTTCATTCCGACTAACTTTAAGACAGATATTTGCTAGAACTTTGGAATGTAATTAAGGATATTCAGGTAAGTGAGCGGTTTAAATATTTGTTTCGATAAGTGAATAGTTTAACTGTAAACTACAGTCAACAGCTATGAGATTTCCCATTTGTTTCAACAAGTGAATAGTTTAACTGTAAACTACAGTCAACAGCTATGAGATTTCCACTGAAAACACAGACCTGCAAGAGCCAACTTAATTTGTGCTCGAAAGAAACCATAGGAGATGAGGACAACATCACGTGTTTTTTGGTCGAGACTAGCAAAATGTATGTGTATATACATCTAACATCCTATGGTACTAATTAAAAGTGATGTGGAGTTCAATCAATAGATGATTTGAATAATGACATAGATTGTAAATAATCGTAAGTAAATAAAATCTGCAAACCGTGAGAAGGAGGGAGGAAGACCTTGCTTTCGTGATTGCCCTAGAACAACCAAATTTGGCTTTAAGTCTTCGTGACAATTGGACCAAAGAAATAAAAAGTGATAATTACAACTTAAGAAGTATGTAAATTTAAGATATCAAAGTTTTACCATAACCTAATTCATCACCCAAAGATACTAGCTAAGTTGAAGACTTAGGATTTTAATACTGTTTACTTAGCAAAAGATTCACGAGATTGAGTGATAGCTAGCTTGGTATTATATGTGTGCTTCAAAACTTTGTATGAATAGAATCAAAGTAGCGCATAATAAAGGCGTTGAAATCTTGTTTGTCATGACTTTGGGATTAGGATTTTGATGAACGAGTCATATTCTTGTAATTATTTTTTGATGATGCTCTTGCAATTTAATAGTTAAAACCATAAGCACTTCTATAACTAATTCCTACTCTTAAGTGATTTTTTTTTTTTTCTTAAGTTTCATTGCATACATATTAATCAAATAGCATCTATGGCAGAGAGGATTTTAGACCTATGGAGATTGGAATATAAGGCACATAATTTTATTTGCCCCTTCCAAAAGAAAATAAAATTTATTTGCCATTTTATAAAAATTTGCATGGATTTGCTAGAAGGAATATTTATGGAGGATGAGCCAAAATATAATTATATAATAATATATGTGGTTGAATCTACCTGATTGTTTTGAGACTGTGCCTTGTTCTTTGCATCTATTACGGAAAATTATTGTTTGCTACATTGGCACGATGTGAAATAGTACTAGGAATTCATTCAAATTATAACGGAAAAACTTTTCAAGTTGGTTATAATGTGTTTGTATAGTTGGTGTAGCATTTTTTTTTCTTTTTAGCACATCTGTAAGAAATGTTTTATTCAAAATTGAGGACCTTACCCGAAAGTATAGTTCATTTAACCAAGAAGAAACATTGACAAGAGCACTAACTAATAATTCCCTAGCTATTATCCAGACTTAATCTGGTTTATTAAGATTTTCCAACAACCCTAAAAGAAAATACTTTCTTCATTTCTTTCAATAATTACGAATCTCAAAAGACTCTCCCTCCCGAAAAGTATAAAAGAATTCCCAACAACAACACCAATCTAAAATCTAAATTAAAAAAATAAAAAATATTAATTAGTTAAAACACGGGACAATTATCAGAAGAAAAAAGCAGGGTTCTAGAACCACGTACCAAAATTCATCCTCCTCAGGTTGGATGCAATTCGCCTTCCAATGCTAGTAATCTACAATCTGCTTAAGCAGTTGTTGAATTCTCCATTAAAATACGAGGAACTAATTCCAACTCAGGAATCATCCTCTATATCTTGTCGGTACAGAGGCAGATTAATTAGTTTTCCAAAGAAAACCAGGAAGTATTATACGAGGAACTCTGAAACTAGATGCAGGGAAACGTCCAGATAATCAAACCCTAGAGAAATAAAGAATCATCAAAACCTTGTTGCTTCCAAAGAAAACCAGGAAGTACTATACCATCAAGGCATTAAAAATACGAAATCTAACAAAATCCAAAAATCTAAAACAATTAGAATATATGAAGAAACCAAAAGAAGGGTAAGGTTTTAGAAATATCAAAAATATCCAATCAAATAAATTTCTGAACCAAAAATAGAAAATTCCAAAATTTAGGGTTGAAGCAAGCTTCGGCTCAGAACCCGTAGTTATATGTATGGCTTGAAAAATTAGCTCAACATTTACCGCATAATTTTTAATTAATTAACTTCCGTTTTTACAGGTTATGGGGCTACGAAATGCCAATGAACAAAGGCAACCCGACCACTGAAATATTCAGAATACCAAAGACACCTTTGCAAATTAGGGTTTAGTTGAAAGAGAAAAGTAGGACCTTTCGAAAATTTATGGGAGATTCAAGTGGCACTAAACTCAGAGAATAATGTTGGATTTTTCCTTAAACATTGAAACCCTACTTTTTCATCATAGCCAAAAACTTTGAATCATCTAAAGAAGACTTGGCAAAAAAAAAAATGGTAAGTGAATGTACGACATAAAGTGGAGATGGATTCTGAACTAGCAAACCTAGCTTTTCCATGGGTCTCCCCTCTATTAATGTTCTTAATCAGTACCGATCGAGTACTAACGCCAAAGTTGGATTGTTCGTTTTAGGTTATTTGTAAGCTACTCATAGATGATAAAGTTAGATTTGACTTATATGAACAACGACAATGTTTAATATGTTAGTAAATTATCGTTATATATGAATTCACATTCCTTTTTACTTATCACACAGCTCCTGTTAATTTATGTTATTTGATTATTTTTAATTCATTGATTTAACGGCCGAAAATAAAGAGAGATGTGTGAAAGGTAAAATAATATAAGAAAATCAACAACACAAAATAGATATATAGTTAAAAAATCAGCAGCAACATCCAAATACCCTCCATTTGAAAAAAAATAAAAATTAAATGGGTATGGAATAAATCCTTAACATCACGTTTTGGAGAACATTTAATTAAAACAACAATTTTCAAACTGTTGTAGAGAAAAATAATTTGAGAGGGAATGAAGGAATTCTTACTAAAGACACCAACAAAAAAAATTAAATTAAAAACGACAATAAAGAAAATAATACGTGGACGGCAGGATTCGAACCTGCGCGGGCAGAGCCCACATGATTTCTAGTCATGCCCGATAACCACTCCGGCACGTCCACTTGATATTCAGACTGTTTTATTTTTCTTATTTGACTAATCACTTTCAAAGTGTTCTCCACAAAAAAAAAAAAAAAAAAAATCACTTTCAAAGTGGTGCAAAAGGTAGATTCCGGTACATGAGAGGACCCACATACACCTTAAAAGAAAGTGCAGGATCTTCTGATAAGAGAAATATATTAGTGAGTCGGAAGTACGGTTCGGTATACTAAGTGTCATAATATAAGTGGTTATAAATATATTTTTTATGTATCCATTCACTTGTATTATATCACTTAATGTATCGACTGTATTCTCAACATGTTGAAAGATCTCTCTTGTAATAAAGCAGCACATAGTGGTGCGAAGGTGACATACCTATATATTGGCTTTGGGATAAAATTCTAATTTTATCTTTCTTAAACGAGGAAAGTTTTAGGTGCATGCTAAACTAGTTGATCATTACAATATGTTTGTCGTCTTGTATTTAAGTTTGGAGTCTTGCATTAGATATATTGTCTTTTAAGTGTCTTATATTCATTCATTGATATTTTTTTTTCAAATTCTTCAACGTGCACTCAACTGATAAAGTAAGCCGTTGATGTCATAAATTGATGTATTGCAGGATTCTCACATCATCAGTCAAACCATTGAAGGAGATGGATCAACATGGAAACCGAGTGGATTCCACGCATAAAAATTTTCAATCAGGAAATCATGATCATGCTTTAGTTCATCAAACACACCATATGGTTCTCCTACCATATTATTCAATGCCCTTCGGTGATCTTGTGCTAAGCCAGTTCTTAGCCAACCCTAGCATTATTAGCCATAAGAAGCTTCAGAAACCACGAGTCACCTAAGTTATTGGAACACGTACAATTGAAAGTGAATGACCTCACAAGTCATTACAGTGGATGATGATTAGTTTGATTACGTATTTGTCATAAGGACACAGTTTAATCCAATTCCAGCTGGAGAATCCAAAACCCTAAACGCGGATAACAAGCGCATAAAACCTAAACTCGTCGCTACCTATAAAGTTTCTTCTTATCCTGTTATAACAGGATATATTCAAGATTATATTCCTTAATGTATACATTTTTACAGTGGTAGAGTGTTGATAATGAAACGCATGATCAGAGAGTAAATGTGAAGCTTAAAAATCTAAAGGCCTTTGCTTAAGTATGTCCAATACAAAGTATATGGAGTGCAATTTCAGCAAGAATGGGGGTCAAAATGGTAGAGGTGAGGATTAATTGGAGATCAGGAAGTACCAAAGAGTGAGCACTTTTGCTATATTGGATATATCGTACAAAAGAAGGGAATTGGAGATCTCAGCTATAAAATACAAGTTGGATGAATGAAGAGAAAGAGCGCATCGGGTGTTGTGACCGACGTATGCCACTAAAGTTCAAGATGAAATTTTATAAGACGTCAAAAGGCTAGACATAATGTTGAGCAGTCAAGCGTCAACATGTGCAAAAAATGAGGTAGTGAAGATGAAAATGCTTCATTAGATGTGTGGGCACACGAGAAAGGACATGATTAAGAATGAGGATATCCAAGGTAAAGTAGGAGTGACCACAATTGAAGATAAGATAAACGAAAATCAGGTAAGGTGATTTGGACATGTGAACCAAAGACCTATAAATGCTTTGGTTAGATGATGTGATTATGAGATAGAGGCTCAAGGCAAAACGGATAGGGAAGACCTAGGAAGACTTGGAAACAGATTCTAAGAAAAGATATGGTACTTGAAACTAATGGAAGACTTGACGGAAAATTGAGCATAATGACATTCTAGGATTCATACAATGTACCCTATTTAGTAAGATAAAACTTTGTTGTTGTAATTGTTGTCGTTTTATAATGGACCATAAGTGCAACTTAAATATAAGATGGAAAATACGGATATCTAACAAGTTCCACTTAAATTTGCTTTTGAAAGGTTATGAATGACATTGCTTGTGATGAAGTCGTGTTAAGTTGGGTCTTATCTTTGCTAGAGTGCTTTGACTGTTTAAAACCCTAAATTATCATGTCCAGCTCTCTCTGGCAATGGTGGGTTCGGCTTTCTATTTCATTAAAGCAATGTTGAATGGTTCATGTTCATCCATATCCCCTTTGAACAATATAAATACAAACTGTACACGCAACTCATCCCAAACATTCTGATCGGGGTGGAGAACAATAAATAAAGCTAAGGATCTGCATGAAAATCATAAGCACCACACTCCACACACTGAAAAAAAGTTGCATGTCTTTGCAAGATAACAAAGCATCGATCAAATTTTCTGGAAAGATGGGATCGTCCTAAAAAGCAAATATATGTGCTCCTTCCCTTTCAGTGGGAACCGCCGAACCCTATCACGTATGCATGGAGGTGGCATGGCCAATGACCAATGGGATTGCAGAATGCTTATGGGGACCTAATGTACGTCAACCATTATACAGTCATAAAGTTTATGGTCCTTTATATATTTTTTGTTTTGGCACAAAACAAATAAGTGGTGGAAAAGTTTACATGCATGAAGTACTTTTTGCTGCAGATTGATCGAAGTGACCATGAGCATTAGGTGTGGCCTGGAATTCTTGTGTCGGTCAGGTCGTCAGGTTGTCATGACATGTGCTGCTGTGCATGATAATGTTGATTAACTTTAGTTGCTTGTCAAGCCTAATTGAGGTATCTTTTTCCATGGAATAGACTCAAAAGTTCCTCACATTGCTTTCTAATAAAGGCACCATGATCGACTCTTCCACGTAATGCTTATAGTTATATGTTCTTCGATTCCCAAACGGGTTTTTAATGGGGAATTTCGGATGGTGAATGGAGGAATGAGATTATGCGAGGATAAGGATGGGGAGGGCAAACCCGATCACATACCTATAACTTAAACGTTCAGTTTAAGAACGAGACAATGAGAATTGGCCACAATACTTACATATATTTAATATAATAATCATCTAACGATTAATTATAATTTATGTGAATATTATGTATTAATACAATCACTATCTGACTGCTGAGATGATGATTATAATAAATATATACAAATCCGATACTTTTGTTGGATACAACCAAAATATAAGAGATATGTATCAAATTTTATGGGTTCCGTTTCCGTAACATACAGGGGCTTGTTTGGTGAGTCGGACTGGACCCTACTTATCCAATTAAAACGAACATGGGTCTTAACTTTTGTTTGTGGGCTTACGGATGACTCGGACAAAACCCTAAATTCCAAAGTAACTCGAACTCGTGAACCTGAATTTTGTTTAAAAATTTGGTTTCCTTCAAACACTGAAACAAGGCTCAGATCTCCATCTAAGATTTTAATCAACCAAACTCAAAAGTACGAACAAGGCCTAAAAGTATTGGGCTATGTTCATTACCAAAAAAGGCCTAAGCATTGGACTATTTACATTACTAAACAAAGGCCCGATCTCCAATGTCAGACCCAGACCCACAGCACCGTACGCCTAAAACCCCAAAAACCCTAAGACCTAGAACCTTCCACGATCCCCTCGAACTTGATCAACAAGCAGTCCCCTCCTCTCCAAATCCTCACATTTTAAACCATCAGCAATCGTCATCTTCCCCCAAAACCCTAAGCCAGTAGCTCCACTGTTTTCAGAAACAGACACCCAAATGGCGAGGCGTTTGATTCCAACTCTCAACCGCGTCCTGATCGAGAAAATCATCCCGCCCTCCAAAACCACCGCCGGCATTCTCCTCCCCGAGTCCTCCACCAAGTAAATTTCATGATATCATCTTCTTGCTTGGTATAAATGTATTGAGGGTTTAGGGTTTTATCTTGATTTGAATTTTAACGGTTTTGATTGGTCCAATCGGCGCAGCTAAACTCAGGGAAGGTGGTTGCTGTGGGACCAGGAGCCAAGGACAAGGCCGGGAATCTGATTCCGGTGGCCGTGAAGGAAGGCGATACAGTTCTTTTGCCCGAGTATGGCGGCACCCAAGTGAAGCTTGGTGACAAAGAGTACGTCTCTTGTGCTAATTTCTGCCCTGTTTGTGTAATTTAGTGCATTAGGGTTCTGAGATTTATGATTTTTTGTTTGGGTTTTTGGTTGGTTGGTTGTTTTGCAGGTTCCATTTATACAGGGACGAAGACATCTTGGGCACTCTCCACGATTGAGTCATCGGAAAACTTGAGGGTCAGATGTAGCTGATGAAACAGTGGATAGGGAAGTTCTAATGGGATGTTAGTTTTCCTTTTAATGAACTAATTTGGATCTATTTATTTTTCCATCTTCTGTTTGGATTGGGTTTTCGGCACTGGAAATTATGAGCTAAATTTCGTTTTGAAACGGTAGAGACAATTTATATCATCTTTGTTGGATGTTAGTGAACTTGCCATTGCTTCCAAACACGGATCGTTTCACATTGTCTTTGTTGCAAAAGTTGGTTGTGTGTTGCCAAACATAACCAAAAGTAGCGATTGGATATGGATTTCATAGAAGTTAGCCTTTTCCTTGCTTTCTTTGCTCGAATTCGTTCAGTTTCTTAGTCAAATGTGTCAGCATCTGTTCATTAAGGATGCATTTCCAGTTTATAATGCATTTCATATGGTGTACATTATGGGTTTGATTGGTGCCTTGGATTGGGTTGTATTGGACAATTCTTAGAGTAGAAGTGACTGATTTTTCGTTTCAAATCATACGTTGAATACAGTGTGTTATCAATCCATTCCAGACACTAAAAATGTATTGTTTTGTTACCTAGAAACGGTATGATTTAGTTATGTCAATCTTCGTTGCATGTGAAACGAATGACTGAAAGAATCCGAGTTTGAAGATAATGGGTTCTTGAGTTTCATTTTAAACGTGTTTGCGTTTGTGGTCACTTGTGGTGTTTCCAGTCACAATCGAAATCATCAAATCATGTGGTTGTGTGAGTTGGAATGTGGAAAAGTATTTTCCAATAAGGTATCATGAAACAGATTTTTGATGCAAACACCATGTCTTAGCTCGCAATTTGTGGGTTTATTTTGGCAATAACCATGCGACCAAATCTTCCCACAGTGGTCCAGTTTAGACAGTGGTGCTGAATCCGCGGTGTCCGCGGCCTGTTTGTTGACAGTCGCAAGTGAGAGCGGTAGCTTTCAAATTTTTAGTAGCAGACTTTATGCGATGAAGATGGTTTGTCTTGTGGAATTTCTCTATGAGTTGTGTTGATTGAGACGTGGAACCTACTTTCTTTGTGTAACAAGTGGGACATTAGTGCGTTTTTAAGCTTCTAGTCATCGTGATAGATTTTATGAGCTTGTTTGGAAAGTGCTTTTAAATGATTGAATGCGCTTTTGAAGAAGATATTTGTGAAACCAATTCTTAGTAAAAATGTAAGTTAATTTTGGAAGAGCATTTGAAGTGCTTCCTGCAAGAAGCATTAACTGGTGCTTTTTGCAAGAATAATTTGAATTGGTTTTGAAATCCAAAGATATTTTCTCTAAAAACGTTTTAAGTTGTTTAAAAGTACTTCTAATAGGCTTAAAACGAGCCTATTATTGTTTCGTTTTCGAAGCTAAAATACAAATCTTTTGGGCAAGTTTAATGTGGCCTTGTACCAAATAGTAGCGAATATACTAAAACATTTCTAATGTCGTGGTTATAAGTTAGGTCAGTTTGTCAGAGTAGTGCACCTGCCTTTTGCACCAAACTCGATTTCACCTGGTCATGTATTAAAATTAACTGAAAATTGTTATGCACTCTTATTAGATTGTAACATTGACGTGCAAGCGTGCGTAGAGGTCACTTTCCGGTTGCCATGTGGTGTGGTTGAACAACGTACGTACATTCCGGACCGTAACTTCCGTGTTGGAAATCGAAAGCTGGCGATGAAGATGATTTAGTGGGGTCCATGTTGATTTTGTATTCCCAACTCTATGAGTTGGATCCTGATGCAAGCGAAGTTTTCCCATGTTCTAGTGTGTGACATATATCGACTATAGATAACTTAAATACTTGGTTTACGACATTCATTCTCATCAATACAAACTAATTACGAAGGAAAATGACCTAAATTCTTGTCGAGCTAAAATGCTACAATTTCAATAAAAAAAAATATAAATAAAATAAAGAACTGAGATAATTATGCAATCACAGAGTCATTTTTTTCGGTTCGGCTTGTTAAGAGTTCTCTTTTCTTTTAGACCAAACTTATTTTTAGACCGTCTCCTAAAACACCTGCTTCAATCACTTGCTTGTGATTACAGCCATTCCCTGAAAAGGGAGAGACGAGAGAAAGCGTCCCCCATCTGCTCTTGCTCCAACCTAACGCAATGCTAGGCTGCTTCATACGGGTGCGCTTCGCTCGGCCACATGATGAACATGTTTTGAACTAACTGCAGGTCGAGATTTAAAATAAAAACCACCACTGATCTTCACACTAATAAATAAAAATTTAATTGCAGTGTTCACATGGTTGCCAAACATGAATGAATCATGGACGAAAAGTGATACAAATACAGCCAATTTGTTTTAAAACAAAAGGAAGCGTGCCCGTCGTTGTTAGTTGTCACTGAGAATGGTAACATCCAAATAAAATAAGAAAATATTCCAAAATTCAAGGCTCCTTGCAACTTAACGCTTCCAACAACCAAACGGCAGCTTTGACTGATCATGTGTACCGTTATTGTACAATTCTGATTCAATAAAACAATGTCATTATTCACTATGGGGTCGTTCAGTGGTCAGAAACGAATTATAAGTCTTAGACATGTTATGACCTGATTCGATTTCTTACGCTGATGAATCGTACGATCGTAGTTAAAGGAAGGTTGAAATGCTTTTGTGAGTTTTCCTCTTTCCGAAAATATGAACTGCTATGAAAAAGCCACTAGATTTTTTTTTTTTAAAGAAAAAAAATAATACAATGTCACAATGTCACCATTTTTGGGAATGAACTCACTCAAATCAGAAAAATTAAAAATATTTTGAAGAAGTAAAAATCCCTGAGAGGAGAAAGCACGTGCACGCCGAACTCTTTCTTTGTTCAAATCAATACAACACAAACCCCTCTCTCTCTCTCTCTTCTTTCTCTCTCAAATTTTTTTTTTTCCGTGCACTTTTTCTCAACATTTTCTCAGAAAACCCAATTCACGAGAAACACACAGCCAGAGAGAGAGAAGGCCACATGACGTAGCAG
Organism: Pyrus x bretschneideri; assembly: GCF_019419815.1. Lineage (NCBI taxonomy): Eukaryota > Viridiplantae > Streptophyta > Magnoliopsida > Rosales > Rosaceae > Pyrus > Pyrus x bretschneideri. The sequence goes on from NW_025999524.1 coordinate 4,971,381, forward strand.
AGAGAGAGAGAGGGCAGCACAGAAATCCCAATGCACCCATACAACCGGCTACCGAGTAGCGGACACAACAGCCCATCGCCGCCGACTTCGCCGCTCCGCTCGCCCCGGTTCCGACACGGCCGCTCCAAAGCGGGTGGTCGGTTCAACCAGCCGGGTCGGACCCTAATCCAGCGCATCGTCTGGAACCTCCTCTCCGTTCTAATCCGCCGCCAGGGCTTCTTCCTATTCGCCCCTCTCCTCTACATCTCCGGCATGCTCCTCTACATGGGCTCCGTCTCTTTCGAGGTCGTTCCCGTCATCTCACGTCGTCTCGCCCCCGGCTCCGTCTACCGCAGCCCCCAACTCTACGCCAAGCTCCGCCCCGAAATGGATGCCGATAACTCCTCTGCCGATGCGGTGCGTTCATCTCTTCCTTCATTCCTTCCTGATTTACGATTTGAGATCGTATTCAGAATACATGAATTCGAATTTCATTGAATCTGCTGTTTTGTTTATTATTCTACATAATTATTTAATGAGGAAATTTAAATCATTGATTACATTGGATATAGGATTGCTGGGCGTTCCAAATTGCTTAGTGATTAGTACTTAATCCGCCACACTACTTATTATTTAGCCAGGGATTTGAAATCCTGTGTAAATGGACTCTGGATTTGAACAGTCAATCTTCTAAGTTGCCATAGATAATCAAGCTAGTTACTGCAATCCTCCGGTGAACTATGCTGAAATTGAACTTATTACGATTGCATTTCGTGCTATTTAGTCATCTTAACCTTTGGGTCATACAACAAATAAGTAAATCACCATCAAGAGAAAATGCCGGGAATAGAAAAACTTCAAGATACTGCCCCTGTTACATGGGAAGCACTGTGTAGAAGTGGGCTACGAAGAAGTATTTCTTATCGATCTTTTTGAATATTCTTAGAGATCTTGGATTCTCTTGATGCGCTTATGACTTAGAATTCTATGGAGTAGGTTCCTCGTATATAATGCTACTTACTGACCCAATCAGATTCTTTGTAGATTTCAACTGTATGGAAACATTCCTATAGAAGCGGCGAGTGGAGACCGTGTGTAAACAAATCCTCTGGAGGTACGAGTTACCTCAACTAGTTCTTGCAATTTTATACATTGATAGCTGCTAGTACACTTTTTGAATTTCTATGTGTTCACAGCCTTCCTTTCTGATATTTTTCCCTACTGTAGCATTAAAATTTGTTGTCTTTACGTTTTAGTTTGGCATTATATGTTTCTTTCCATCTTCCTATAAGTTCTGAACTTGTAATGTGTTTATGCTTGTAGGTTTGGCTGAGTCAAATGGTTATATATACATTGAGGCAAATGGTGGTCTAAATCAGCAGAGGACTTCAGTAAGTTTGACTCCTCATCTTGTTGAGCGTTTCTTTTCTTGTTTAAGCTTGTGCTTTGCCTATTGCATACGGAAGATCATTCTTGTAACAACTTTCTTGACTTCATGCTGCATGGTTGTTGTTGATGCTTTCTAGATATGCAATGCAGTTGCTGTTGCAGGCTATCTTAATGCAACACTTGTAATTCCCAATTTTCACTTTCATAGCATCTGGAGAGATCCAAGGTTTGTCAGCACTTATCTCTTTTTTGGTTGTGTTTGTAGGATCAGAATGCTTAACCATGAATATCCATGTTTATTAACTTTCTCAGTATATTGAAATTTGCAACCAAATTATGAGGTACATAATCCTATTAAAAAAGGGAAAAGAATATGAGGTTCACAAGAAACAATGTGTGTTTTCAGCGTGTCGCCTATACATCTCGACTCAGGTTAACACTTCAGCTCAAAAGAAAACTGGAGGGGGGATAAAAGTGTAAAGATACATGATAAGATAGAAGGAATAAACTGACATAAGGTGCAATACAACTTTTTTTTTCTTCCTTTTGGGCTGGCAGGAACACTGCATTACAGATGTTTTGTTTATAGTGCTGCACCTTGCTTATCACCTCATAGTTTTTATTAGGAGGTTTCTGTTGAATAGGTACGAATATAGTATTTGATACTTCATTCTCATATAACTAGACTCTGATTTTCTTCTTCTTACTATTGTCCAGTAAATTCAGGGATATTTATGACGAAGATCATTTCATCAGTATGTTGGAAAATGATGTCCGCGTGGTTAACAAGATTCCTGAATATTTAATGGAACGCTTTGACCACAATATGACCAATGTTTACAACTTCAGAATAAAAGCATGGTCACCCATTGTGTATTATAAGGAAGCTGTTCTCCCAAAGCTACTTGAAGAAAAGTGAGTCAGAAAATCTTAAATCTTTAGTTGCCTTTAGTTATTTAAAGTTACTTTCGCATTTGTCGTCCTGCTAAATATTGTGCTAAAATGGTAACTTTGCATCAAATTAGATAGTTTGTGTGCAGGTAGAGGTTTTAAATTTCAACCTCAACCTACCAGCCCCTCTGAATCTGATGTTCTTGGGTTGGACACTTTTGGCTATGTGTTTTCTATCAATCAAAATTCTGCTTGGCAGATGAGGTTTCCGGGGTTGAGGCGCAATAAACTTGTTCTTGATCTTAACTTTATTAGTGGCCATCAATCATTGATTCATTATTTGTATGTTGTTTTATTACTATTTTTAATGGGATCCAGTAACTATACTTAAAAAGTTTTTGTTCTCGGCATTGAACTAATATGGATTGTTATACACTTCGTTATATCGATTGCATATTCTAGGGATGCTTTTATTTCCATATCTTTTTTTATGATCGGACATATTCATCCATCATCAATTTTGTCAATGGGTGTGGCAAGATTCAAGCAATGCATGTATAAAATGATGCTTAATGATGATTACATTTGTGGATGAAACAGGGTTATACGGATTTCTCCTTTTGCAAATCGATTATCATTTGATTCTCCTCCTGCTGTCCAACGGCTAAGATGCTTGGCAAATTATGAAGCTTTAAAGTTTTCAAGTCCTATACTATCTTTGGGAGAAGATTTGGTTGCAAGAATGAAAGAGCGCAGCACAAATTATGGTGGAAAATATATTTCTGTTCATCTTCGGTTTGAGGAGGTTTGTCTTGATCAACTAGAAGTGTGGCATTGTAATTGACTTTTTTATCACCTCATGAAGAAGATATTATATTTCTTTCTCAAGTGGAACTACTGCTATCCTATTTGCAGGACATGGTTGCATTCTCTTGCTGTGTTTTCGATGGTGGAGAGCAAGAAAATGAAGATATGAAAGCAGCAAGGGAAAGAGGTTGGAGAGGGAAATTTACCAAACCTGGCAGGGTTATACGTCCTGGAGCAATCAGGATTAATGGAAAATGCCCCCTCACTCCCTTAGAGGTATAACTTTTGCTTTTGGGTAGTTCTTGATGGCATGTTTAATTACAAACTGAACTTCTTATTGACAAACGGCAAAAAAGTTCTGCATGAATTCCAATTGAGCATGTAAATTTCATATTCGAGTTGAGCAACATAGGAGATGGTTACCCCTCCCTTATCCATTGTGTCATTCTTCTATTGGAACCCAGAATAGGAGGCACCTGCATTGCAAGGCAGCCTATGCCATTGTGCCATGATGCCATCTGCCAGCTGGGGTCCCGAGCAACTGTTTTTTTTCTTTTGTTTTGTCGAGATTATTATTTACTTCGGAAAGATTTTATGACTTTATAAGTTTCTGTTGTATTTCTTGATATGACTAGTTTATTATTTCTTTTTCTATGTCACCTAATCAGGTTGGCTTGATGCTTAGGGGAATGGGTTTTGATAAGAACACATTTATATATTTGGCATCGGAAAGATATATAATGCTGAGAAGACAATGGCCCCATTACTGGAAATGTTTCCTAATTTGCAGACAAAAGAGATGCTAGCGTCAGATGAAGAGCTTGCTCCATTCAAGGTCCAAATAGTTTTATTCTGTTTTGTTCTACCCTCTCTGCAGTCTGGTATAATACCATTGTTCTGACTTTGAGTTACTGCTACTAGAATTATTCTTCCAGGATGGCTGCGATAGATTACACTGTTTGTCTTCATAGTGAGGTATTTGTGACAACTCAAGGGGGGAACTTTCCCCATTTCTTGATCGGACACAGAAGATACTTGTATGGTGGACACTCAAAGACTATCAGGCCCGACAAGCGGAAGCTAGCATTACTCTTTGATAATCCAAAAATTGGGTATGTATGCATGACTTTAGCTGCTAGTTTAGTTTCTGTTTGGGTCACTCTAGTTTAGTTTCATTAAAAACGCATCTTCATATGTATTGATGATATTTGTGTCAGGGCCTTTCTTTTATGGGTGTTGCGGCAGTAGGCAGGAAATGAGAAGTGATGTTATGGTTCTGGCTGTAGCAGTCAATTAAGAATAGATGAAAATACATTATGGACTCATGCGTTTGAGTTATATGAACAAAAATGTCTCGGACACCAAAGTAAACTTTGTGATGAATGTTTAACTTCAATTTTCCTTAATTTCTATATGTACCTATGATGTTGGACTTCAGTAGGGTTACCAAAGTGTTCATAGTTGGCTGTTTGTGCGAAGTTTTTAGTGACTAATTAGAATGAAATGAGTCGTCATCAACAATGGTGACATGAATATTGAAAAATCGTTTCTCACTATTAACATTCTTCAACATACACAGAAGTAACGTTTCTTGGTTTTGTTGTTCATTCCTCAGATGGAAGACCTTCAGGCGTCACCTGCTGGGCATGAGGACCCATAGTGATTCAAAGGGCTTTGAGCTCAAGAGGCCAAATGACTCGATATATTCCTTCCCATGCCCTGATTGTATGTGCCGCACAAACAAGACAGAAGGTTCAAGAGCAGCATCAGCTACATGATTTTGCTTGAAGATGCTTGTGATCACGTGAGCACACCTTACTGCTGACTCTCCTTTTGTGTTGCTATTCTTTCATTTTTTCCCCCTCCGTCCTGACGTGTAGAGGCATACACCAATTTTGGGAGATACAAGGAATTTGTTGGAGGTCACATTTGCCTAATTACTTACCCGGGATTGTACGGTGAAGAAGTTGGATGATTTTGTATATGATGTCAGAAGACAAGGTAGCGAGACACCAATCCTTTCATCACAAGAGTTTCCCGGTGTTTGACGGAGCATTGTTTCATATCTGCAGCTGCTGTATTTGACAAGCTGTGCACTGACAGATCACATTCCTTTCACACCCTGGTTTGGCCATGCATGTAGATTAGTTAGAGTTTGATCTGCAAGTGCAAATAGGGTCAGGTTGGATAATTTTTGTACGTTTATCCAAGATCAGGGTATTCGATTTGATTTTGATTCTTTTTTTACTGTGTTCTTTCGGGGTTTCATACATGTATCTTTGCCTGATCTCTATCCCCTTCCGTAGAAGTTTTAGTGTCGTTACTGTCGCTCCCAGGATATGTACTCATCAGTATATACATTAATTTTTGTGATCTAGGGAGCTTCAATGTATTTAGTTTGGCTTCAAATTTTTTGAAATTGCAGTGTGTTTCGTTTTCTTTTCTTCTGGCCAGAGCTAGTGCTCTGTTTTCTTTCTTTACTTGTGTATTCTTTGGACTTGCGTTTCCGGTCATGACCAATCTGCAACGGGCCAGTAGAAAAGTTAAAATATATGACAATGCGTAATTGACTTATCTATCGGTGTTGTTTCAATAAGCATTTTATGGGAATGGGATTCGGATCACGGAAATGTGGAGATTTTCTCCATCACACCACTTTCAGACGGCAGAACGTGATTTGATCCAGTTTTTCCGTTGGTAAGGATTTATTTTGCTCGCCTGACCCAAAATTGGCGAGGGTCAACGGTAAAACCCAATTTGGTATATGGCGATTTACTACCGTGACAAAAAATAACAGGTCCTTTTTTGTTTTAATAACAAATAATTTAACCTACTAATATTAACGTTTCGTAAGAAAAAAAAAATTGGTAAAACCCCACTGGAGATATAATTCGTCAGTTTTTTGTATCTCAGCATTGAAGATACTCTTAACTATAAATTACTTGAATTTGTATTCTTTGTTGGTAAAATTATAAGAAACTGTCAACACAATATTATCATATTCCACAATAAAATTATTGAGGTCTTGATTATTTTTTTTCACATTATATTACGTGATTGACTTCAAGATTCCATATTTCTAGTTTTTCGTGTCAAACAAATTCATGTTTGTCAGATATTTTTTTTGTTTTTAACAAACGATGAGATATTAAAAAAATAAAAAGGATATTTCCTTTTTCCTTCGATCTTATCGGAAGAGTAAATTTGACAACCCCGCGAGAATATATATAGAATCCAAGATTGCACGTTTTTATAGATACAAAAGATCACAGCACAGAGGACCGGAGGACATTACGGTCGGTCAGCTCCGAAACGCCTCCAAAAGCTTCCAACGTTTGACGACCTGTTTGCTTGCCCCTCTCAGTCTCAGACGCCATGGGAATCGTCGGAAATCTCAGTCCTGACCAGCTCCAGACCTTCCACTCCCAAGGTAACCAAACCAAACCAAAACCTTAATTAATTAAGCTCCTAATTACCTCGTATTATCCTAAGAAAACGCGAACACTTGTTAGCTTTGGGTTTTGACTTGGGGAATTGTTGTTAATGTTTTGTGGTTACGCAGGTTATCTTGTCATGGAATCGTTTGCGAGCGCGGAGGACATCGAGGCCATGAGGAGCAGAATGGACCAATTGCTCCAAGACTTTGACTGCTCTTCCACCGCCTCTATTTTCTCCACCAAGAACCAGGTTTCTCTTTTTTTTTTTTTTTTTTTTTTTTTTTTTTCAATTATAATTATAATTAATTAGTTAATTTAATGTTTTTTTTCATAATTTTTAGTTATTTGTATATGTTTCTCTGTAATTATATCTTCCCTTTTTAATTATATTTTACAGCAACAGACTACTGATAATTACTTCTATGATAGCGTCGACAACATTTCGTTTTTCTTCGAAGGTATCATTTATGTTTCAGTGTTCGATAACCTCGAAACCATTTACTTTGATTCCTGTTTGTATGTTGTTTTTCCTTTCTTTGTTAAAAAAAAGATTGAATTTTTAAGTAACTTTGTTCCAATTAGTGAAATTGAACACTCAGTTAGCACAGCTTAAAATGTTGGGACTTGTTAATTTTGGCAGAGAAAGCCTTTGGGAGTGATGGAGAACTGCAACAGCCGAAGGAACTTTCGATTAACAAGGTTGGCCATGGTAAGCTCTAAACCACTTTCACAAACCCCTTAGTTTTCTCTTTATCGTAGAAGTTGTAGAAATGGATTGTAGTTTTTGTCTTTGCGTTTTTAACTCGAACTAAGATTGTTAATCGTGTGGTCTGTTGGTGCAGCGTTACATGAGCTCGATCCAGTATTTAAAAGGATCACGTATTCTGAGAAAATTTCAGGCTTGTTCTCCTCCTTGGGTTACAAAAGGCCCATTGTCATTCAGTCTATGTACATTTTCAAGGTATTACGTCTTCTCTTGTGTTTAATGCTTTGTTCTTCGGCTTTTATAATTTTTATATTGATAAAGACTTAAGTCCATTTGGATGAAAGGGTTGTTTTCTGACAATAAGGCTAATTGGTCGAAAGAACCCTACAAACATTAGGCACAATGCATTTAGAATGACTATGTACAATTTAGATTGGTATGGAGGCTTGTATATGTATACTGGTATTCGTGGTCGCAGATGGGGGACACTTGATCGACATTTCTATACACTTATATGAAAACATATGCATTTAAAAATATGCGTTCAAAAGTTTTTACACAGATATGCACAAACATAATCAGGGAAAGGAAAGGGGTAAGACTTAATCGGCATTCCTGCCTCACCCCTCCTTGAGCAAGTTTTTTTATTTTTTTATCTTATTGGGACTAGGTCTACAATGCAATATCACTTGTGTCTATGAAACGGTGAAATTAGCAATATTATCATTTGAAGGCAAATAAGTCCCTGCTAAACCTTGATTGCATGATTTTAAGTTGTTATAGTTTTGAATTTAATTGTGTTCGAGAGATTGGTTATGTTAATATATCTATACTGGTATGTTTTTCTTTGAGTATGCACAAACTAATCCGTAAGAATATTGTTGGCAGCAACCAGGAATCGGAGGTGAGGTAGTGCCACATCAGGATAATTCATTTCTTTATACCGATCCACCAACTTGCACAGGGTTGTGGCTGGCTTTAGAAGATGCAACAATAACGAATGGCTGCCTATGGGCTATTCCTGGATCTCAAAAGAGTAATATTCTCAACCTCCACCTCTTCTTTACTATTTCTTCCCTAAAATACGTCTTTGCCTATTTTAATTTTCTGCATACGAGCTGGAAAGGCTTTGAAATTGTTTGGTTCGGTCTAGTAATACTTTCTTGTAATTGGTCTTTATGTTGTTTTACAGATGGGCTTGTACGACGGTTCATTAGAGGAGAAGACGGTGTGACCTTTGATCGGCCTTCCCCTGTGTATGATCAAAAAGATTTTATTCCCATCGAAGTGAAAGCTGGGTCTTTAGTTGTTATTCACGGTGATCTTATTCATCAAAGGTCAGTTCAAATAAGCTGGGTCTTTAGTTGTTATTCATGGTGATCCTTTAAATTTTTATCCATAGTTGGGTGGTCTAAAGAGCCTATTTTTGCCTGTTTTTCTGTCAAATGTTTGAACTGCAGTTTCGAGAATCAGTCCTCGAAATCAAGGCATGCGTACAGCTTGCATGTGGTGGATACCGATGGCTGCAAATGGTCAAAAGATAATTGGTAATTACATCTTGCGTTGTAGAATCACTGAGCTTTACCCTTCGTCGTAGGAATTACTTGTAAACTCTACATCTTTTCTGGTTGCGTTGTAGAATCACTGAGCTTTATTTTGTTTGTTAATTAGAGAAACACCATAGGGCTCGTGTGGTGTCTAGGATTCTAACTTATCATTTCCTTGAGTATCGCCTACCGCTGAAGTCTGAACTGAATTATTCTAAAGAATGTGCATGGTCTTATGTTTAACCAGGATCAGGAGAAAAGTGGAGCCAGAGCCTCTCTATGTATCTTCTTTGACCTAAAACTTGCTCTGTAGATCTGTTACACAATGCCGCAATGATCCTCAAGCAGAGCCATCTACTTTGAGGTATTCCGTATTCGAAGTTCCTCCTGTGAACAGCTACATCTATAAGGTCCATAAGGGGGTTGTCGAGAAGAAATTCGATAAACGCTGAGCCATTTGTTTCTTTAGATGAATAAAGCTGAGCCATTTATCATTGTAATCAATAATTTTCTCTTGCTTTTTCAGGTGTGGACTGTTAAGTTAATAGTACATTGTATGAAAATTAGTTTAAAACTGTACCTCCGCATATGAACAGCTTAGCGGTATATTGCTTGCTTTGTATGACAACCGTCCATTGGTCTCTCTCTTCCTTCAGAAAATGATTTCTGCACACCTATTTATTGGAGCGGGAAAATTCGAATCCTCCAACAATAATCTTGTAGTCTTGTTGAGAAGCATGACGCACGTTCTATGATTGGGGGAGGAAGGGTTACCGGCAAGACTCACGTTCTATGATTCCTTTTCCGACCCGTCGGTTTGGTTGGCTAATTGGCTTTTTATAGCCACTCATGTCTTTGGTCTCCAAGTTCCACTTCATATTTCTCCATGTTCAATGTTCCATGGAAGTGCTTGATCATGTTTCTTTGTTCTAGTCTCGCTTCCCACGTCTACAATTCACGGGTAATATCATATTACCGGTTCAGTTCGACTTGTAAATGGCAAATTACTGAACCGGTTCAAACCAAAAGCGATGTTTTATAGCTTTTTTTTTAGGGAACTTAACGAAAAGCTCCTGGTGCTGTTAATTTTAACGAAAAATCACATTTTTACACTAAAAAATTTAATGTTGATACTATTCACTTTACCTTTTATTTTGTCCTTATCGTTAAAACTCAAAGTTTCTAAGTTATTTTCATTAATTTTTTGTTTTTTTGTTTTACTTAGTCCGGTCCAGTTTTAACGGCTGGAACCCAAAAAGGTCATACGTAGGTTTGGCAAGTGGGAATCCTATTTGCATGGCAATTTTAAAATTATTAGTTAATATAATTACATAAATATGTGCGCTGAACCATTTATCAAGTTGTTCGGACTTTCTCAGACAACCCTCGTAACCATATGATTTTACCTAGATATCAACTAAATAATAATTCCGGCCGCATTCCGAAAAATATTCCGAAAAATGATAAGGTTGGATCGACAAATTTGTAGCTAGCCTACTAGCCAGGTCTTCTATCTGTTTGAATGATAGCTACTCCAGAAGCTTATTGCAGGTGCCAACACCGATGGCTGCAGCAATGTGCCACGCAGCATGAAGGAACGGAGTCTGAGGAAACACGTCGTCGGCAAAGAACAGCACGCCTCCCAGTAGTGACGACATCTTATGTACAGTGTGTGCCATTCTTAGCTCAGGATCTTTCAATGCTCTCTTGGCGAATGCTACCTGGAAAATAAAACAACGGGTGATGAGGAAAGCGGGAAACAATTTTAGCAGAAAGAGCGAGGAGCTTACGTAAACTTTTCACGTTACCTATGCCTACTTCCATATATCAGGTTTCCTGATTTGTCAAGCTTCAGTGCACAACGCAGAGTTGTAGACACTAGACTCTATAAATGCATTAAAAGAGCAGTTTTTTCAAATCCTAAATGTCGTGATCGGCTGGTTTTACCTATTACTCGCTGAGCACGCAGCATTTCCGACAAGGGTGACACTAACGAGAGTCATGAAATTGATAACGAACGGTGGTTAAATCTTAAAAGTTACCTCCATCATTCCAGTATGAACAGCTGAAACCATCAGAGGCTGGAAGGGTAAACATAATGCAGAAGCTGCCATCAGCAATTTTGGGTTTTCATTTCTGAGGGCTCTTGACAGGCACTGCAAAAATATGAGTTGATCAATTTCGATTACATGCCTAAGCGAGCAACTGAGCAACTTTAGAGATACAACCAATAATTCGTACAATTAATGACACACTGGCGAGGCATAATCCATGTAAACATGCCAAAGATGAGTCTGAGCATATACAAATTAATCGTAGCGCTTCTTCGGATAAACAACCAACGCTTATTTTGTGGAGTTTTTATCTGACTTACTACTGTTGTTGTGGCTATCATTGTATAGTCGGCCCATCTTAAATACTTCCTTAGTTTTCCTCTCGAAGAATGATATAAACTTGAGGCGACTCCAACTCCAATTAATGAATTAGCATATAGCTTGGTACTTAGATTCTTCCTGTTTCCCGGAGGAGGATAAATTCAATTAGACCTGATGTATCAGTAAGAATATGTCTGTGTCTATCAACTGACTTGCAAAAAAGTATTACCTTGGGGAGTGGATTCCAAGAACTATGAAAGGAAGTGAAGTGAGCACATTCACGACTGTTTCTGCAACACTCTGATCACCTAATAAAATGGGAAAAAATGTAAGCAGTTATGTGTTTGTCATGCAAGAAATCGGATTGCAAATCAGATGAAGATGAAAACAAATTCTTTTATATCTAAAATACCTTGAACGCAGCAGCCCTGGATGGGCTTCAAACAAGGCGGTCTTTGCTGCCACACTCGCCTGGAGAACATGTAGACAAAGTTAATTGTGGTGGAATTTCGCTTCTATATATAACTGAATGTAGCACGACTTCAAGACTGCGGAAATTCATCACAATTATCTTAAACTAATATTACTCATCGCTTAGTCTTGTATCGTTGATGAGAACCATGCATAATCCAAAATATTATTAGCGTACGTTGATAAACAAGTCTCATTGATTAGATTTCTCACTCACTGCATAAAAAGCTGCTGATTTGCTCCAATCGCTGAGCTTCCACAAGTTGAGTGAGAAAGGTCCACAGTTTCAGTAGTCTCTTCTGATTCAAACCGTGAACAGGGCACCACATGCACCCCATGCATGCCCTCTAGGGCTCTACTCGGGTTCAATGCACTTTGGGAACTCATAATTTTTTCTGGAATACCTTTTGCCAGCAATCACTTGCTGGAAAATGTCGGAGGAATCGTGCTGACAGCAAGCCAATATACTGCTTAAAAGAGCACCACTACAAAACAGCAGCATTATTTCCACAAATTAAGAGCAGAAAAAATCATAATGTTGAGCAATCACTGAAGCTACAAATCAAACGTGCATTAAAAAGAAAAGCACGAATCTTTTGATTCCAAAGAGATTTTTATCTGGTTTTGATCCCTATGCTGTTCTTAGAGGGCTCCGTTCAGTCTTTTACATGATTTTTTTTTTTTTTTTTTTTTTTTTGGTTTTGTTCTTTAACTCGAACTGTCGATGGCGTGAGATCACCTTGTGCAAACACTTGATTTACAGCTAAAGGTTCATGTAGCATGTAGTAGTTTAAGAGAGGGTTTGCGGCGATACGCTTTAACTACTGTTCAAGGTTCAAGGAAGACAACGTAAAGTTTTTCTTTTACCCTGCAAATTAATCTAAACATGTAAACTAGACCCTGACAAGCTATCCTGGTGCATGTTTCTAAGTTGTACTGCTACAATCTGCAATAAATCAAACCGAACCAGGCAGAAACCTGAATGTACGCTAAGTCCGGTCCAAAAATACTAAAAAACCGAAATCACCCACAAGTTCAGGTAACCGTCCGGCCCAGAATTTACTTGTAGTAGTGCTACATGCAAGAAAGTTGGATCAATTCAATCAAGCAGGAATTTTTAAATCTGAGCAGCAATTGTGGTTTGCTACGCAACTATCAGAGGGTGGGTATGCCCTACTAAATCAAGAACTCGGCGCATGCTTATTGTGACCTCAGCACGAGGTGATAATGAGTCTCTCACCCACTCGACTTAAGTACTCATACAACCATTCACTTTAATCAAGTTTGAGCAAATGTGGTTAGAGGTGCAATGATGTCATCACAAATCCAACATAACCGGGCAGCCCGGAAGCAGAAAGAAATTCAGTGTGTCAAGTCATTAATTACAAAGCAAGCAAGCCACCAACGGTCACATTAAAACATCACAGAAAATTGTACTACCGAAACAGAGAACGAGAGAGCGAGAGAACCTGGGTCGAATTGGTGGAGCTGAGACAGAAGATGAGGGGGGTTGGGTGTAAATAAAGCGAAATGAAGGGATTTAAATATAAAAGGGAAAAGAGGAAGGGGAGTTGAGTTGGAACTTGGAGGAAGGAGACAGGGGAAGAAGATGCGCATCTCCCCTCCTAAATTCTAAATTCTAATTTGCTGCGCATATTCCCCAATTCCTATCAAAAGGTTCTTTCCTTCCAAACTAAAATTCTAATTTCTTTGATTAAAAATGGTGTTTTAGTCAAGATAATTTTTTAGATTGTCATAACTCATAATTTTGATATTTGAGATTTAAAATCGGTACGAGTGGTCTTGAATTGTTTATTATCAATCATTTTGGTCATTTTTTAAACAAAAATCCCTCAACTTAAAGGAGATTTTTCACGGAATAACCAAAATGATTGAGGCGGACAATCTCAGAGATGACTTGTATCGATTTTAAATCTCATATACCAAAGTGAGAAGTTATATCAATCTCATGAATCATTTTTGTTAAAAAACCATTAAAATATACCAAAATTCTAATTTCTTTTAAGCAATAAGAAAGCCAAGGGCGGCAAGTTATTTTTGCAGTGTTTTGTTGCTCGTCTCTTCTCTCAACTTTGTTATTGTTTTTTCTTAATACAAAAATATATACTAAGTCAAGAGTGTAGGAATAAATTAGTTCGGACATAGATCCTCTCCGGATCCATGCATCCTAATCCTAGAGATCCTCTCTGGATTGATGGATCCCTAGGATTAGGATGCATGGATCCAAAGAGGATCCATGTCCAATTAGTTCGATGTTGTTATTCATAAGATTTAAATTTAAGTTTTTTGATACATTAATATTATCTATACTAAAGGATGAGAAAATGAGTTAGACCTCAAAATAGGCTAGCCATAATAATCTGTATTAAATTTGTGTTTGACGAGAGTCGCATTCAAAACTTGTACGAGCAATTTCTTATTCCATTTTCTTTTCAAATTAAAACTTTATTTGATAATTTGTTTTGCTTCTTAATTTTAAAATTGTCACAATTTTTTTCTGGTCAAACAATAAATTTGTTATATTAAATGTTAAATTAGCAGTTGATAGGGTTCAATCCCACCGTGGTGGAAGGATAACATCCCTCTCAACCGGTAAAATTCTCAAACAAATATCTGTTTTCAGAAAATAAAAAATTTGTAATTCTCAAACAATCTGTTTTTAATTTTCAAATGATAACTAATAAATATTATATAGATAGAGAGTTTACTCCACGTCCAAATAGTGGGCCTCACTCCTCAGACGGAACATAGCAGAGAGAGAGAGAGAGAGAGAGAGAGAGAGAGAGAGAGAGAGAGATTGTGAGCCCCACAACCTGACTCGGGAAAAAAGGTCTCCTCAATGCAACGTTGGGCTGCATTCGACGCCCAGATACAGAATCCAGGCCCTAGGCCCGCTAAGCATTGGCTCGTTCTGATATTGGGCTACCTAGCCATGTTCACGGTGAGCCCACAGTTGCATGATTGTGTTCCTCTTGCATCTGTATAATTTGTGTGTATTAATTAACTAAATAATCATTATTAGTAAATTAAGTAACAATTAACAATCAGATCAAGATTCAAGACGTTTTACATTTTTTTTTTGTTGACTCCATTTCTTTGAAATTAATATCATATTATCTGTAAGATATGATCATGGATTCATGGAGGTGGACTTGTCTTTCGCAGCTAAGTTTAGCTGTCATTCTTAAATTGGTGATTTTCGGGTTAGCTGTGCTGGTCAACATTTCTCTGCCTACTCAAATTTGTATTTACATTTAAATATCATCACACGGTTTCAAATGAAGAGTCGACATCCTCTTTAGATCTCTGTGTTTGGAGTCTAAAGATCTGGAAATTTGGATCGTTGAAGAGAGAAAATAGTGATACAGATCCTTAGTTTGTAAGAGATGGATTAGTGAAATAGACTACTAAGGATTGTAAAATTTAAAATAAGTGATCCAAATCTCCTTGCCGGTCGGTTCCGGAGAGATCTCAATTCTCAAATGATGGCTATGATAAAGACAAACGCATACAACTTGTCATGAAGGGCAAAGAGTTGAAGCATAATAAGAGAATTGTAAAATCATCTAATTAGAGATAGAGATTCAGAGAAATTAGTACAGCCCTAGCTACATACTAAAAAGAAAGAAAAAAAAAATATTTGCGTCACAATCAATTGATAAACCATGAGGCGGTAAAACGACCGAGTTTTACTATTTTCTTAATAATTGTAATGTGATATTTGAACTTGAGATATTGTTTAACGTTACAGAAAGAAGTACTACTATATTAATAACATGTTTCCTTGTTCGTAATCCATGATAATAATTGAATTAATGAGGAATTAGAATTGGAATTCACATTAAAGTTGTTTACTAATCTATCTCAATTTGGAGTAAGAATAATATTGATTGTATATAAGTTGTTTATTGATTTCTCTCAATCAATTTTCAAACTACTTTGATTACTAAAAGGCTTTTTAGCCAAAATAGTTCCTAAGATTTGCATAACTCCTCACTTTGGTCCCTAAGATTTGAAATCAATAGAATTGGTCCCTGAGTTTGTCCACCATCAATCATTTTGGTCATTCATTGAAAATCTCCATCAAATAAGAATAAAATGACCAAAATAGCCTTAATTTTTGTCAAATCATTATGGCCTATTGTTTGTTAAATCAAGGGTATATTTGTTATTTTGATTCTTATTTAACATAATTTTGCATTGGAATGACCAAAATGATTTATGGTGAATAATCTTAGGGACCACTTCTATTGATTTTAAATCTCAGAGACCAAAATGAGGAGTTATGCAAATCTTAGAGACCATTTTGGCTAAAAAGCCTTACTAAAATGTTCTTTTTATTTTAGGTAAGCTTGGAAGTTTAGGAATAATACAAGGATAAAGTAGATAAAAAATGAATTTCTAATGTGTTGTTTATTCAAAAATTAGAATCCCACTTCCTAGCCGATCAAGAATCGAGTTCCCCCAAAATTAGAAATTGAATCCGATTTCTGATATTGTATAAGCTCCATTTTTACTTTCATTCCTGTATAATTCATAAACACAAAGACTGGTAATCGAGGTCCAACATTTTATTTCCTCATTAGTAAACATAGCATAAGATGAGCTAGTTGGTTTATTACAAGGCTCCATATTTTTTTTTCCACATTGCTAGATTAGGTTTGAAAATGTTCCGGGGACAACGGCTATTAATACAGGACAGTCCTACACCGTCTCCAAGTCCAAGCCAGCAGCATATATGAGAAACATTATAAATATGTATATTATATATAAAAAAACATTAAAACACACAAAAAACCAAACAGATACCGAAAAGCAAAGCAAAGAAAAAAAAATCAAATCAAAGCGGAGGTGAGCGGTGGTGGGGTGAGTAAAAGGTGCAGACTCCCAAGTCTCTCAGTCTCAGAAGAGACGATGAAATAAGAAAATATAAGAAGGTTCCAGGAATCAAGGGTCAAGCTCATGTGCCTTTAGACCCACAAGACAAGGAAAATCCAACAAGCACCAAAAGGTTTTAAGCTTTTTTCTGTTTCCCTCTTCTCCTTCACTGAAAGTCACTGCCAAAAAAAGCTACTTTTCCCAGAAGTAGTACTTCTACTTGCACTGCATTTTTTGTTTTTTAAGTTTTGTTAGTCTTTGGCATTTTTTACAACATTTTTAGTTGGTGCAATGAGAGCTGCCAGAGAAGCTGGAACAAGAAGAGGAAGCAGAAATGGTCGTGGAGAAGCTAGAAGCATTGCGACTTTCGTCTTCTGGCTCGTTTTAATTTTTGCTCAAACCAGTAATTTGGTGGTTTTTGCCAGTACTACTACTACTAGTACTATTCACGACGATGGGTGGACTGGCCGGATAATGAGTTCGCCGCCGCGGAAAGCACGATTTCTGGGCAAGGTATCATTTTATGCACCTTCGAACAGTCCATCTCACCATGTTCATCATCTTCCGGCGACCAACGGTGACCCGGACAAGCTATACGGAGAAGACAAGAGAATAGTTCATACAGGTCCAAACCCTCTTCACAACTAATTAATATCGAAATCAATTACCTTTTTTATTTCGATATTAGTGGTTGTGTGGTTAGGGTTTACTTTGTCGCTGGGCGGCCGCTGCGGCTGCCGTTGCTGCTCCTCCTCTTGTGTATTCCAGTACGTACTACTGCTAGCTTAGCTATAGGTAGCTAGCTAGATTTTTCATCAACTGAAACTGTGTAACATCTTTATGTCATCAGTTTTTTTTTTTTTTTTCCTTTAATTTTTGTTGTTTCTGAGGTAGAAAGAATGAGAGCATGACTTTAGCCTTTTCCGGTAGGGTTTGATGATTAGGGGTTATGGGCAGAGAAGCAAATGCTGAGAATAGTAAGAGGAAGGAAAACAAAAATTGGAAGGGCTAGCGTTAATAATGCTCTTGTTTTCTTTTTGCAGTGACTCATAAAATTGTTCTTACTTACCCTTTCTCTCTCTACCTTCTGTATATTTAGAAATTCTTTTAATTTGTGAGAGAGCTTCAATTCATTGCTGTCCCTAGTTATTATATATTTTTTTGTCCTCTTTAATTTTGTTCGTGTCGTGGTTCAGAGCTTCCCATAACCCTAGACATAATTCACAATGTTGCAGCACAGAATGTATAGCTATAGAGTCAAATCTTAGCTAGAATGTGAATGCCTTTTGGATAAAGTCTATAGTGTTGGATTTAGGGCTTCTTGTTTTTTATGCAAAAAATACTAAACCCATGAACTTCTAAACTGTAAACTAAATGGGGAAATGATTGCCACATTTGTGTATTTCTGTCTTTTAATTCTTCTTTGACGTATTCAAATTAAAGATTAGAAATGAATTGAAATATGCGTAAAAAGACATAAGATGAAAATAATATATATCGTGTATAGTTCTATAGTTAGCCAAATCCGAAGTTCCAATTAGAGGAATTTCACCCATTGCCAAAGACTTCTCTATTTATCTTAGTGCTTATTCTCCATGATTATGCATGTTACGCAGGGTTTGCAATATATTTAGACCTAATCACCCAGCACTGATTCAAAGCACGACCATGACCACTGGTCTAAAGACATCTAGTATTCAACCTGCTAGGGCAAAACATGAACGTCTAATAATGAGCCACGTGGGCAAGTAGGGGCATGGCTCATGTGGTTGCAAGTCCTTCGAAATAAATATGGGCTGGGAATTGGACAATTTTTGATTGATTGTTCCTAGATCTGCATTTGACTTAAATGCGTCATTTTTTTTTTATTTTTGCCCTCATAGAGGATGCCTGTTTTTATGGGCCAACACGCTTCCTCAGTATTTAGGGTGCTATTCCCCCAACATGTATTAATGGTGCTGAAGGTTTTTTTGCCTGGAACAGTCATCGGGGCACTCCCCCATTTTTCACACTTCCAAAAGCCACCACCCATTCCTTGGAAAGAAACTTGCAAAGAGGAACTCCGACCACGTCATTTGTGCGAAGATGTGAAGTTAAAGTTGTATATCACTGGAAAGTTAAAAAGCATACATATATGGGCAACGTAACTTAGGTCACTTTTTTTTTCTTTTTTTTTTCTTTTCTAAAAAGCATTACACGCTAATTAGTTTTGAGGTGAGAATAGCTTCTATCGACATAAAACTTTTTACATTTTGATCTCATTTGACCTCACGTTTGTTCTATCTAATGCGAGAGTTGTCCTAGAACTATAATCCACACAATAATAAATGTTTCAACTATGTATTTGTATTTAAGCTTAACCCTCGCTATTGGCGTTGGCGCTTTTTCTTTACATAAAAAAAGGGAAATAGAGCTTTTGCCTGTCAGACCACCTCTCTCTTTTTTTACTTTTACTTTGAATATGATTTTTATTTTGTTGTGCTTAAACAACACCGTAGCCGTCTGCAACAGTAACTACAATAGTGGAGGCAAGGTAAGCCAATTCTCTCGACATTGGGTCAATATGGAGATTCAAGATCTGAAGAGCTCAAATTAAAGCCATGAAACAAGTAGCTACTCCTACTACTGCAATTGGGAGGGGTATGGCTAAAATCCTTGCTCCGGTGGATGGAGTTGATCTTAGGTTTTCGCAGCTCATAGATGTTTCGACAAAAAGATGAGAGTAAGGCAGCTTCTATTTCCTTTTTTTTTTTTCTAAGCGGATCTGGGCGTGATGATGTCAAGAAAGAGCCACGTCACCTAGAAGTGAACCTGAATAGCAAGTGGAAGGGTGCCCCTCCCCGATCTCAAGAACTCGAGGAGGTCAGACCTAGAGTTTTAGGACAACTCTTGTTGCCTTGTTTAGTAGGGGCGCACTTGTTAGATTTGAATTTAAGGGCAGCCACACTGGTGGTACTTTAGATGCATCTTTTAACTTAAGCTTTGCATAATGGAGTATTAGTTGTTCCCTCAATGTTTTCAATGTCACCTGTGGACAAAACAAAGTTCAAGTTCTCAAGGTTAGATCCACAATTAAACAAAGCCATGGAAACTTCCTTGGAATTGAGTTTGTGTAGAAAACTAAGAGCCCGCAAACCCAAAATTGGCCAGAGAACAGAAAAAGCTATTTATTTCAGCAAGTATATCTAATCAAGTAGTTTTTGATTACTTAATTAATTAGAGTTCAAAAATCAAAAGATTCTGGTCTGGTCGTCACCTAATAATAAAGATGTCGATTAATTAGAGGTTAATAATTTGTTTGGGAAAATTAGTTATTTAGAGTGGGCATTTCCCCATGAAATGAATGTTTGCTTGGAATCGTTCATAAATGTGCTATGAGATGTTAAAGAGGGTCTGATCGAAATGCAACCACCTCATCTCTCTCTTTTTCAACTCCCATAAAACCCGTTTATTGCTTCCACCCACCCCAAATATTTTCGAACTCAAATCTTCGACACTCATTTGCATGTAGTATGTAGTCTTTTTGTAGTCTATATCGTTGATTGACACGTATTAAGTTTATGACAACAAATATAAGGAAAGTTAATTTTATGAATATGTGTCAATCAATAATAGAGGTCCGAGACACCGCACTGGCTGACAAGTTGGTTGAAGGGCCAAGTTTATCACAAAATCAACAACCAAAAAATTTTACTTCATCATATATGCTATCAATGGAGGTCGCATTCACCATCATTAAACTTGGTGATGGTCGATTGAAGTTGTGGATGATATCGTTAGAGATAATCGGTTTCAAGGATTGATATCCTACAAAATTTTCTTCAATTCTCAGTAAATTTATTAAAGATACAATATAATCTACATTGAATTTGTGATCTTTCCGAGTCTCAAAAAGAAGTTTTGGGTAAGATTAAGAAACACTTTATAATGAGGTATATGCTACAAAATACATTGTTATCAGAATGTTTCATATTAATAATATATCATGTATAAGTTTTTCTTTATCGAATGTTATATTACTGACACAAGACATCATAATAAAATTATACTAGTGCCCGTGAAAGTTAATTTCAAAACTCAAAGCCCAATACAATCATAATAATATAAGATAATATGCACTAACAAACAAGTAGATTAAAACCTTGGGGAAGTCAGTGGTACTTTTTTTTTGGTAAAGCTGGATTTCATTAATAACAAGGAGTAAAACAGAGGAGCCAAAAACGCAAAAGCTCCACTCTCAGCGGGGAGGTGAAAAGTACTTGTACTTGGTGATTGACCAAAAGAGCGCATGCAGGGCTTTCTCTTGCATTTCCTTTCGTTTAACGACAAAGACATGTTTCTTGGAAGAATGATACGACTGAGTGAGGGCATTTGGTCCCTTTGATTTACACTTCTTCAAGTAGTAATTTGGGGAACTTCCAAGTTGGGTTTTGTGACAGCTTCGAATTTGAGATTTTGCATTATTATATTTATTTTGACAACACAAGAACATCTACGGTTTTTCCCTATTCATAACTTGTTTACCACGAGTTATAGCCCATTTTATAAAAATATCATTTTTTTGAATTTTCGCAAGATCTTTTGTTTGTGCTGGATTATGGTATAAGTCATTAAAGAGTTGGATATAAGTAGTTTTCTTGTTGATGCTGGAAGACAAAAAAATTAATATGAAACACTAGCAGGTACCATAACATTGCCAATACAGAGTTCCCTCGACCAAAACATCCCCGAATGAATTTTAAGAAGCTTATAGTGTGGTTGATATTGAGAAGGGACTTGGGGTACTCAGGGAGCATAAAGGAGGAGAGAGACGTCCCGAGGTTGCATGTAAGTCTTTCTTCGCAAAGAATTGCCCAAAAAGGTAGGCTCTCATATCAGATGAAAACTTTTAATGTTGGCAGATCATTTTGTTGGCTTTTATTGTATATTTAAATTGCTCAAGCTACAGTTGCATTCATGGTTTTTATTTCACAGAAATGGAAGTTCTCTCATATATGTAGAGGAAGAACAAACAAGAAAATACCAAAAAAAATAGAAGTCTGCCTCTTTACCTCAAGGCCTTGCTGTATTTGCTAGAAATCTTTCTCTTACTTTCTTGACTTTTGTAACAGCAATATGTGACGCACACCATGTCACATTTCTCTTCACTACTAGCAGGAAAAATCACAACGTTGATTTGTTTGTCAACCAAATTTGATCTCCTTCGAGATAATATTATGAACAAAATTTCAACGAAAATAGAAAAAGTAAATTAATCAAGTAGCTAGAAACGTTACATGATGCGGTATGTCCAACCGTAGCAAGGGTCTTGATTAATAGATGCCGCTTTTCCCCAGATCGGAAAGCCAAAGTCAAAAGAATGTGCAACGATATCTTGATCAAGAAGGACAATGCTTGCCTTTATATCACAGTGAACTGCAGATGACGAATAACCATGATAGAGATGTGCAAATGGTAAGGCAACACCCACTGCGGCGTTTAGCTTCTGCAATCTATCAGTTGTGACAGTGAAGCCATTTTTCAAGGCTTCCATTAGGCATGCTAAGGAGTCAGGAACAAATTAGAACAACTGGTAACGGTTTTTAAGAATGTTTCATATTCTGAGCTGAAAGTCCTTGGTGCTGTAAACGAACTTGACTGAAAACATTATCAACCAATGTGATATGCAGAAGTTCATGCTGGAAATCCACCTTTTTGGCATTTGCTAAAGATGAGATTTCTGTTGGCCTGTCGGCATCGATTCTTTGTCCTTCGTCCTTTGATATGTCAGTACATGGCGCAAAAGCTAGTGCAAGTATTATTTATGTAGCCAATAATAAGTTACCCTTCTGCAATAGTTGGTATCCGTTGTGAGCTCATCAGTGGTTCTTCTGCTATTTCTTGCGATCACCAAAAGTTGTTGCACGAACAATCTCCATTTCGAAAATGATGAAAACGGATTTTATCTCTCATGAAAATCTCCCTTTTGGTAGCTCTGGAGACAAACTCACGAAAACTATGGCAGTCCAGTCGTCACATATCCTCAAATTCTTCACCACCCTAAATGCAACGGCAAGCTTTTCACTGTGAGTGCTCACCGTGGCTTCCTTTTCCTCCATGTCCAGATGAAGGATGAAACACAGAACTGGTATTTGGAATTTAACCTATACTCTTCACTTGTGTCAATAAGTCCTTCAACTTCTCATATATTTCTGCCGACTCTGGGTGCAACTTTTCTGCACCTTAGAACATATGAAAGTTTCCATTTCATTCAACCGAGCTGGCCTGTGCAAAACTTGCACACTTGTGTGGGAGTCGAATTCTAAACTTGAGCTCAAGTAATGATCCAACAAGTTCACCAAAAAAAAAATCAACTCAATTCCAAACCAAATAAATTCCCACACCAAACCAAGACGAAGTCAGGTTTCCATCTATTTAAATTATATTTTGTAAATCATATAACATTATTGTTAATAATTAAATTATTAATTAATATGCTTATTTTTATTAATTTAATCTAAAAATTAATCAGCTTAACATTACTCCTATTAAGTTTTAGATAAGGCGACCGAACTGAGCCGTCCTAACAACATTTTTAGACATATTAACGGGGATACAGTCGGAGACTTGACCAAAATATCAACGAGGGTGTTTCAGTAATTTCAGATGTAACTGGTAATTAACCTCAGCCGCATCGCGCAGTTGCTCTGGGTTCGGTGCTCCACTGCTCTAGTGCTCAGGCATGGCTGCCCAATCACCATTCGGGTGGTCGTGGAACTCATCGATTGGCCCCACCACCGCCACCACCGCCGCCACCGCCATCAAATGCTCTTCTTCTACTAACTCCTCAACTTTCTCTTCCTTCCACACAAATCCCCGGAAACGACCTCGTTTAACCGCTTCTTCTTCTCCTCCTCCTCCTCCTTCTTCTTCTCCTAGTAGTAGCTCTAAACCTAATGCCAAACAGGGACTTAGAAAGCCAGTGAAATTGGATGGGCGGAATCCGAATCCGAAGCCAACCACATTGGTTAAAAATTCTAGTGAAAATCGATCGCAAGACGAAAGGAGAGTAACGACCTTGAGCTTCAAGTCCTTGTTCGGCAAACGATATCTGTGGCGTAGGATCTTTTTCGCTTCCAAGAAAGTTAGGAGCATCATCTTGCTCAACGTCATCACTGTCGTTTATGGTAAAAAGCTTCTTCCTTTTAAAACCTTAATAATATTTTCATAAATTATTTTCTGCTTAGTGTTTGATTGTTCGTAAAAACCATGAAAATGTGGAAAAATATTTCATTTGATCATACGCAATGTAAAATTTCGAATTTTTGAGCAAAAGTAGAAAACTTTAGAAGTATGTGTATAAAGGGAAATGAAGTATGTTTCACTCATTTTGTTCGCTTGTTGTAGCCAGTAATTTCTCGATTGTAAAAGAGGTGGAAGCCGTCATGGACCCGGCAGCCTTCACTGTTGTGCGGTTTGCTGTGTCAGCCATTCCGTTCATCCCATTTGTTTTCCAAGCTCGAGGCGATGCTCAGACATGTAAAGCAGGGATTGAGTTGGGTTTCTGGGTCAGTCTTGGGTATCTCATGCAGGCACTGGGATTGCAAACTTCAGATGCTGGTCGTGCATCGTTTCTGTCCATGTTCACTGTAAGTACCTTAATTAACCTTCTATGCATATATGGGAAGGCAAATTTCTTGCTTTCTGGGAGTACCTGAAGGTACAATGTTTGGCATTTTCTTTTTGAATTTAACAGGTAGTTATAGTTCCCTTGCTTGATGGCATGTTAGGAGCAATAGTTCCTGCTCGTACCTGGTTTGGAGCTTTTGTGTCTATCATAGGAGTTGCAATGCTGGAATCCAGTGGATCTCCCCCCAGTGTAAGTTATTTTTACCCTTTTTAGATGTATAGAGAATCATCATCATGTTTTATAATTTTGGTGATCAGTCTGTCTCACTTGCTCTTAGTCAAATTGTAACAAACAAAGCCTTTCAGGTTGGAGATTTGTTGAACTTCTTAAGTGCTGTGTTTTTTGGTGTCCATATGCTAAGAACTGAGCACATTTCAAGAAACACAAAAAGTGAAAATTTCTTAGCTCTGCTCGGTTATGAGGTTAGTATATGCTGTCCTTATGCTATGTCCATGTTAATTACATCGTGATTAATGCTACTTGTTAATCTTCATTGGTGGTGTGGACAGTTCTAAGGTTCTAAGATTCCATTCAGGTATGTGTTGTTACTGTCATGTCAACAATATGGTACTGCGTTGGAGTAGGGTTGGGTGGCCTCCAAGATTTTAACCCATCGTTATGGACGTGGGGGATGTTCTGGGAATGGATGGTTGTGTTCCCATGGATACCTGCACTGTACTCGGGCATATTTTCAACTGGTCTATGCTTATGGGTAGAGGTATGTGCAAATGCTGATCTGAGAGTGTGTCATCTTATCGCCTGTATACAAAATTAATATTTGTAAATTATAGGACCTCTGGTTGAGTATACTACTTATGCTGTTTCGAAACAAAATAAACTCTCCAATATTGTTTTTTTTGAAACGCATCTTTTTAGCTTAAAGTTTTGATGGAAAGTATTTTTTCTAGATGGCCGCAATGCGTGATGTATCAGCAACAGAAACAGCAATAATTTATAGTTTGGAGCCGGTCTGGGGTGCTGCTTTTGCATGGTTTCTCCTTGGGGAAAGGTGGGGTGCTACTGGTTGGGTTGGCGCTGCTCTGGTGCTAGGTAAAGTACTCTTTACCTCTGTTTAGAGGGAATAAAAAAAAACCTTTACCTCACAATTTATCATTAGCTAGTATTAGTAAACTACCAAGTATACCATCAATAAGCGCAATGCTTTGAATTTAACAAACTGTCAGCAGCAAAGATATATCCAGTTTCATGCTAGATGTTCGAACCACCTTTTACCGTAGAAAAAACAGTGGTTATATAGGATTGAACATAGACGTTATATTGGTTAGAAGTTTACCAAGCTTCAGTACCATTATTCAAACTTAAACTTTGACATACTTCTTAGTTCTTTATAAGTTCCCATGGGGATCATGCGGCATCCTTGTGGAACCTGATTATTCCCTTGTGTCTTTGACTTTAAGTTTTCAACCTTTTGGACAAAACTTTGAGCTTCTTACTTCTTACGGTAATTTTAATCCAATCTGAGGTACAACGTATGCGCGACTAAGCCAGCTCATTTGGTTATATCATGAAGGACCAATGCATTATCCTTTCCCCCGCACTTCAGCTCCCCAAGCATCTTGTAGGTTGATGTATACTTGTTTGTTTTTGATATGCATTATTCATGTTTACTTTTTGTTTCTCTGCAGGTGGAAGCCTAACAGTGCAGATATTTGGTTCAGCATCTCCTTCAAAGTCTTACAAAGATGAAAACAATAGTAAGAAACTCGATTACCCCGTGGTTTCAGATAAACATAATCGCCTTTCTGCCTCTCCGGTTACAGTTAGTTCCAGAAAAGATAGATCTGCTAAATAAGTGATCAATACCTCATGTTTACAAAGATGATCTCAATTATGCATGGCTGATGTGCACAGTTACTGATTACATCATACAATTAGGATTTCGAATCTCAAAAGTATGATATACTATCTAGATATTGGATTACGTTTTTGGTTCTCTTTTCATTTTCAATGGACTGGGCAAATGGTTGTAGGACATTACAAATCCTTTTTGCTGAAAGTAACAGGAAAATCAATGTGATCGATCGTGTTGTTCTACTATACATGGCCATTTGAGACATTTCACGTGTCAAGCCTTATGTCGATGGTGTTGATTTTACTATTTGAGCAACAAAATTTGTAATTGTCCTATAACAACCAATTTCTCTTGTTCTTAAATTCATTTCATGATGATCCACATATAGAAATTTATTATCTTCCTAATTAACTCATTGTGTCTTGTGTTCAAACTATTTCCCTCTTCATAGTTTAGATAAATTTGGATTATCCTATGGCTTGTCCAAAAAAAAAAAAAAAAATATTCAACAGCAAACACTTGTTAGGTTAAAGGGTGGCAGGTTTCGGTGAAGCTGTGATGAAGAGTAGCGGTGAAGTAGTTGCGATGGAGGGATCTCGACATCGAGGAGGGATTGAAGATTGAGGACGTGGAGCGTCAGAGCACAGAGGAACATGACTTAAGTTAGGAGAGGATTGAACTGCAGCGATGAGGACGAGGAGGAAAGGAATACACTAAGGGGGCGTTTGTTTAACCTCGTTAGTTGGGACTGGACTGGACTACTTAATAACTTAGTCCCATGTTTGGTTTGTATTGGGACTAAGTTAAATGGGACTAAAGGGACTCACGTGGATTAGAGGCCTCGCTAGGAGTTCTTAGCAAGACCCTCCACAAACCACGGGACTTGCTAAAACCATCTTTGCTTAGCCCCTTTCGCTTCGCCCCTGCTTCTTGTTCTTCGCTCCCGCATCCATTTTCATCTTCCTCATCTCTGCTTCGCCCCTCTACGAGTTATGGGCTACGTTCTTTTGGATCTCAAAGGAATTTGCTTTGATTTGCAGATCGTGGGGAGGAAATGGGCATCGTGGCAGCAATTTGCTTCGAGCATCGTCGTGACCGCCATGGATGCCAAGCTTTTGCAAGCTTCAGTTCCCAACGTTTCAGCCCACAACGCATCAAGGTCTCCAATACCCACTTCCTATTTGGTCTCCCTCATCATTTCTAACATCCCGATAATTTTTTCCCGATCAAATCCTTGAAGAAAACTGCTCCATCCTGTCCAAGTTTCTTATTCTTCTGCAACCTTTCCCATCAGGTAAAGACGATTGCTTTTTTTTTTTTTCCTCAATTTTTTAATTTTTTTTTTTCAGGTGGGT
Organism: Pyrus x bretschneideri; assembly: GCF_019419815.1. Classification (NCBI taxonomy): domain Eukaryota; kingdom Viridiplantae; phylum Streptophyta; class Magnoliopsida; order Rosales; family Rosaceae; genus Pyrus; species Pyrus x bretschneideri. The sequence goes on from NW_025999524.1 coordinate 4,998,719, forward strand.
TTGCTTGGTGCTATGTTGTTGCTAATTAGCGAGACCCCTCGACTACCACCGGATTACTAAGACCTTTCTTTTCTCTCGTGTCGTCCCACTCGACTCCTCACTCTGCTCGACTCGTCATCCTGCTTGACAAGCTCGCTGGACCATCCCGGACCACCGCTGCGTCCTCGTAAATCACAGCTTCCTCTGCCACTTTCTCTTCTTAGTTTTCTTCAGTTTTGTTTTGAAGATTCATGAAATTATTACCGGGTTTTGATAGATTTTTGGTTTTGATCGAATTGTGGGTTTGATTGATTTCTCAGATTTGATTGGTTTCTGGGTTTTGATTTTTGGTTTTGACTGCTACCCATTTGTTTTCAATTTATTTGCTATTTTTCCTTTTATGAAATGAAATACAAAGTTGTTTTATGTAAATTCTGACCTGTTTTGTTATTAACTCATTAATTTTTGCAGGTATATGATCTTACCTAGTTAATTAGTACCTTTTACATTAAGGCTTATGGTAGTCTTACAAGAATCCAACGAATTGAGTGGAACTGTCGGTGAGGGTGAAACCAATGTTCAAGAAATCTTAAACGAGGCTTGTTCATCTTCTAAATTGCAAATTTGGTTCTATTTGCCTATCAATTTGAGTGGTTGAAAGTTTGATAATTCTCCAAGTTGCAGAAGCACCTGCAATTCATGAAGAAGAAGAGGGCTATGCCCTTTTATTTTTCCATATATTCATTTTGATATTTTTAATAGAAAATAAATTAAAATATAATAATAATAATAATAATTTATTGTTAGTTCAGTTTTTTAATCCGACACTGCATTAAACGTTTCACTAAGCTAGTCCAGTTTAGTCTAGTCTAAGCCAATTCAGCTTAGTCTCTGAAGATAGTCCAGTCCGAGACAGTCCGGTGCAACAAATGCACCCTAAGGGTTACCATAAGCATGTAACGACGTTGTTATGGTTACAAGGTATTTCGGTGCAGTTCGGTTTTGAACTACTAAAAAATCGAATCGAATCGAAATGAAATTTTGGTTCGACTCGGCTTATTCAATTAAATTTTTTATTTTTTATTTTTGCCTTTTTCCTTGTTGTTTTGATTTGGTGAATGGTTCAAATTTTTTTCGGTTTCCGTTTTTTCAAAACCAAACTTAACGAGTAGCGTGGTGTAATTTTAAAATCTAGAAATGAAAGTTGGTATAGAGTCATGACTAAAAGTTATACAGAGAAGCAAAATGCTAAGGAGACCATCTTTTTTGATCAAATTTTGTAAACCAAATGATGTAGTTGTTGATGGTTGAATTACATTTTTAATGTTTAAAAGAAATAATCTGACTATCAATTGTCACATCACGTGATTTACAATTATAGTTTAAAAAGATGGTTTCTCTAGCACCATTTTAGAAAAAATGGCCCAGCACGAAAAAGAAAGAAAAAATTGTTGTTATTATTGTTATCTATAAATATTGCACGTGGTCACTTAGATCAGTTCCACCCCTAAAGACTTTGTGCCAGCATCCAACCCATTTAATCCACTCAGTAAATAGTGATAGACCCTAATGAACAGTAATAGACCAATGCATCTCCACCCCTAAAACTAAATAGCCTAGTCAATTTCATTAAAATATTATTAATTTTTATTATAAAATAATAATTTGGTTTTTTAATTTTTGACTTCTTCTTCCCTTCTTCTTCCCTTCTTCTTCTTCTTCTTCACTCTAGACACCCTTCTTCTTCTTCTTCTTCTTCTTCTTCTTCTTCCCACTTTTCCGATTTTCTTCTTCCCTTTGTACACCACACCGTCGAACCCACCTTACTTTGAACATGGACACCTACCATCCTGGACCTACACACACCGTAGACGCCTAAAAATCAACACCTACATATTCAAAAATATACAAAACGGAAAAAAAATTACAGAACCGATTGACGACGATCCGAGTTGCAAGAAGATCACAATTCAGAAAGGGGACATGGTGTTGAATATATGGATTTATCAGGGGAAGGGGGTTGATGGGGTTTCAGGCGTCGAATGGGGTTCCAGATGAGAGAGACGATAGCCATGACATCATCATGGCGTCAGATGAGCCGTCTCCTTCCTCTGTCGATTTTAGGCCGGTCTCTTGCTTGGCTTAGGCTGGGTGCCGGTCAAAATGCTGGGCTGGAGTGGATAGCCTGGGTGCCGGGGTAGTTTTTTGGCTGGGTGCTGGCCTATCAGTTCCCCGATGGAACTACTCTTAGTATTACGGTCTAGTGGTATTCCTCTTCACTTATAAATGAGAGATTTTAAGTTCAATTCTTGCAAAAAATGAAGATGAATTACATTATTTTGCCAAGCTCATTGAAAGATTTAACACACTCCTCCATCCCCTTAATGTAACTATTACCATTTGTTAAAAAATAAATAATGCACCTGTTGGATGATCAATCATCAATGATAGTCTTCAAAGATCTATAAACTTTAGTAAGATTGTGTGAAACTGACATTTTGGATACCTAATGCCTCATCCCTGCCTCCCCATTTGATGGCTTTTTAACAAAAAAACCAGACGCGATAAGTATAGATCTATCCAAAAATATAATAATGATAATAAATAAATAGATGTGATCATTCAAGAGATAATTTTTTTTTATTTTTTTAAGACATTTTGCAGATAAATTACATTTTATTTTAAAACATTTATGGATAAATTTTTAGTGCGATCGTACTAATCTAATCTTTATTACATGCGTGAATGCAAACTAAATGATATGTTATTAATAAAAAATAGATATGTTAATTAATATTTAAGTAATAATTTAATCATCTGCCTCCACATCATTTGGTTTAAAAATTGTAGTTTAAAAATTTGGTCTCCCTAACATTACCATGAGCAAACCTTTCATCTATCCATGCATATTGTGAACTTCTGATCATTACTTCATTGGATTCCAATTATCAGAGAAGTATGATTTTAAAAATATACGACTTAATCTTTATCACGTGTTGCATGATTTGGTTTTTAAATTGGATTACCCACTATTAAATTATTACGAGAGATTTTTTTAATATCCAGAACACGGGTACATACGCTATATATCATACGCAAGTATAAGAACACTTGAAAGAAAGAAAAAAAAAAAAAAACTTTCCCTCCACTTATATTACATATATATGACGTGCCGCATTATGTTCCGGACACATATAGTTTTGTCTCGCAATTTGACTCTAGCCGATTGTATTTAAGGAGGGTAGGAGCCCAAATTATACATATCCTTTAACATTCTTCTCTTATAATTTCTTAGTAGCACCCATTAAAATTGCTCAGTAGCACCCATAAAAATTGCTCATAAACATGGTTCTGCATGGTAAAATTGGGACTGAAATAGAAATTAAGGCACCAGCTGACAAGTTGTACAACATGTTCAAGAGCGCCCACCTCATCCCAAACATTTCTAATACCCATATCAAAGGAGTTGATGTGCATGAAGGAGACTGGGAAACACACGGCTCTATTAAGATTTGGAAATATGAACTAGGTACCACTACTTCAATTTTCCTATTTAATTATTCACTTTATATGTATGTATACCTTAATAGATGTGCTCAGATCATCATACACTCATAGCATGAGTTTCAATGTTTACAGCTTTTTGGCAGGGATTCTGATTTATTGTAGCTAAAACAAGGTCGAGATAGAACAATCGTAGAAATCTTGTATTTACCATATATGACCTCTTATATATTTCAGTGCTTGCTTCAATTTTTGCTCTAGACAATGAGAGCCCTATAGCGTAAATACATGTTTCCTAAATAAGTCATATTGCCCTCTTTTTGCTACGGTGGAAACAAGATCCTAATGAGAGAGGGTGAGAAAGTTTATATATTTTGTTGTTTTGAAATTAACCATGAATGCATGCATGCATATATATAGGGGACCATGTCGGGATATTCAAGGAACAGGTGGAGCTAGATGATGAGAACAAGGCCGCAACTCTGAAAGGATTGGAAGGAGAAATGTTCAAGTATTATAAGAGCTTCAAGGGTGTCTATAAATTCACTCAAAAAGATGAAAGCACCTGCATTGCCAACCTGTGGATCGAATACGAGAAACTGAATGAGAATGTTGAAGCTCCAGATAGATATGTCGGTTTGATGGTTAAACTCGTCCAGGATCTTGACGCTCACTTTCTGGGAGCATAAATAAATTAATTAACGAATAAAAACCATATCTGCAGGCTGCAAGCATATGTTCATCAATGCGTACCTAGTTAAATAAAATGCTTTTCTTAATTAGGTTTGTGTGTATTGTAAAAGATGTACGAAGGATGTCATATAAGACATTGTGATGTAATAGATTATGGTTGTCGATCATCTATAAAATAAAATGTGGTGTACTCTACAATATTTGTTCAATATTTTTTTTATCAACTTACTTATAAGTCCATATAAGGTCCATCATCTCATTAATGTGAGATTCATTCTCAAAACATCCTGTCACGTGTGACGAATTTTCAAGCCTAACACGTGAACAACACAAAGAGGTGACATGGAGTGCGCGTGGCCATTTAGCTTTACATGTGAGACAACCTGCTCTGATACCATGAAGAAAGTTGGGGTTCTACAATAAAACCAATTGGCAATATAGGGGAGTAACCCAACTTACTTATAAGTTCATGCAAGGTCCTTATTCCCATCAATGTGAGATTCATTCTCAACATTATATATATATATATATACACATTTATATAATTTTTTTTAATACAAAAGATATTCTATACTAATCTACTTAGGACTGTCTATATTTTAATGACTCACTTTCTAATCCATTGGAGATTTACTCTGCTATCTTTTTTTTTTTTATTTAACTTTTGAAAATCATGTTCTTCGTCAGGCTTTAGTCTCGCTGTTAATTATACAATGAATTTTGAGTTTTGCTTTCGACAGTTGTCCAGCATTCATCCTGGTTAATTATATAGCTTTTAAACATGGGGAGTTATTTTTACTTGATAAAAATAATAGGGCAAGGGAGTTGGTGATGACTTCTTAACAAAAGAACAAACGCAATACCTAAATTTTCATACATCCAGAAGGAAAAAAATGTGGTAGTTTGAAAATGTAAAAGTATAATATTGCAAAAACACCCTAATATTATTGATCCAAATCATGTTCTTAATCGAACCGAAAGTGATTACGTACGTTTGTCTTATATATTTCCTTTATCTGAATTTTTTTAATAAACAAATATTTTTCATGCAACCCTTTGAAGCACTATTTTTTCTGTGTTCTAAAAATCGACCTAGGCAGCAGCCTAGGCCCTGGACGGTGGACCTCTGACTCGATTTAAACCAAAATGTTCAGTTAGGTGGGGAGGACATAGGCGGCCGCCTAGGCGCTCGCTGGGCGCATAAGGCGTGCTAAGCGGCAGTCTAGGCGGTTTGAATCTCTTTGCAAATCCCAAAATTGCTGCAATTTTCGCAAAGGATCTACAACTTCCGATCTCATATGTAGAAGCAGAGCCTCGAAATTTTTTTGTAGCTCGTCTATGTGAAGATGAGAGAAAGAGAGAGAGAGAGAGAGAGAGAGAGAGAGAGAGAGAGACTTAAACAGTTCAACATGTGGTGGTGCAAGTTGAGAATTGGGATCTCAAATCCAAGGTCCAAAGGTGATGGTTTTAATTATGAAAACCATGGACTCTGATGGTTTTAATTATGAAAACCATCCAAGGTGGATGGATGATGTGAAAGTGCAGAGGTGAGATGGACGGTTTGATGGTTTTAATAATGAAAACCACCCACTACGTGGGCTTTTTATATTTTTAAAAGTTTGGGATATATATTGTGTGTGTGTGTCTATGTATCTGATATAAATTATAAATTATTTAGATAATATTTTGTTTTTTTTCCTAAGTAAGTATATCATATATGTACATAAAACATTCATATATGTATGTTCTTTTATAAAAAATAACATATCAATCAATAATTATTTACATTTGATATAGTAAATTTAATTAATTAATAAAATATATAAAAAATTTACCTAAATCCATCTAGACACCGTCTAGCCACCTAGACATTAGACGCTAGTCCACCGCGCGACTAACGCCTAGCATTTTTTAGAACATTTTTTTTAAAGTTATCGGATAAATTAATAGAGGTATTCATAATTTACCATCTGAACTTATAAGCATTGGCCAATTTCCTCCCTCAAGTTTAATTTTGATTAATTTCCCCTCTCAATTCTCATAATTAATTAATTTACACCCCATTGTCAATTTTTTTAATTTTCTATCTATACTCCCGCTAAGTAGGTCATGTGCTATCCACATGACTACCCTTTAAAAGGCAAAAAAGTCATTTCCCTACCCCTTCCATTCTCTCCACCAACACTTTGTACTCCCCACAGATTCTTCTCTGTTAGAGAACGCTCATTTTCTCAGTAACCAAAGTTACCAAACAAGACCTTTAAAGGAAAGAGAACCCATTACACCGGAAGCACAAAGAGCTCAACTTTTCAATAAAATTTGTGAATAAACAGAGGAAATCCCTCCCTTTAAACCCCCAAACCCCAAAATAAAATATGGTTTTGCAGTAAATGAAAAACTCACTTGGGGAAAATCGCTGAGAGTAAAAAGCGCAGAGAGGTGTCAGAGGAGTAGTTGTTTTCTTACAAGGGAAGGAAAGGAAGGAAGAGAGCAGCGGCAACGTGTTGGAGTGGTTGGGAGTCATCAATGAGAAGCAATGTGAAAAGGAAAAGCAGGCAGAGAGAAGAGAAGAGAGAGAAAGGGGAATCTGGTGCAGTACAGTGTGTGGAGAAGAGGTGTACTCCCCAGATTCTTCGGCAAGTCTTTGATCAAATCCATCTCGTCTTCTCCCCACATCGCCAAGCTCGGGTCTTACGCGCTATGCGGCCTCCTCGCCTCCTACTCCACGCGCTTCGTGGATCCGGGAGAGACAAAGTCCAAGTACTCGATCATAATCGGGGGCGCCAACTTCAGGTGCGGGTCTTCGCGGGAGCACGCGCCGGTGGCTCTGGGAGAGGCGGGAGTGGCAGCGGTGGTGGCGGAGTCGTACGCGCGGATCTTTTTCAGTAACTCGGTGGCGATGGGGGAGGTGTACCGGCTGGAATCGGAGGGTAGGGTGCGAGTAGTGCAACAAAGGGATGTAGTGAACGCGGATCTACGAGCTCAGATCCCTCCCACTGTTTCTTTTGGTGTTCGCCGGGAAAATCGTGCCGGTGGGCGGTGGAGCACGGGCTCGGCTTGGAGAAAAGGAAGAAGAATAGAATGTTCGGAGAAAAGAAAGAAGACAGAAGGTGTAGGTAAAATGATTTTTTTACCCTTTTAAGCCAGTCATGCGGATAGTACTTGACTTGCTTAATGGAAGAAACGATGAAAAATTAAAAAAAATTAACAGTAGAGTATAAATTAGCTAATTAAGAGAGTTAAAAAGAAAAATTGGTTAAAATTAAAGTTGAGGGGAGGAAATTGATCGATTCTTACAAGTTCAAAGGTAAACGGATGAATACCTCAAATTAATATTACATAATTTAATTGTAGCAGAAAAAGGCTGCCCTTAAGTTTCTTTAGAACAGGCCTTGAACGCATTGTTGAGTACCATATAAATTTAGAAAACTGACAAAAATAACTTCAATTTTCATTTTTGTGAAAACCTAAAACAAATTATTTATCAAACGCTCCCTTTATTGTTCCTTGGTCAATATAGAGACCACTTTCTTGTGAATACATAGGGGACGAAGTTGGAGTATTCAAGGAAAAAGTGTAGTCAAACAACGAGAACAAATCCATAACACTGAATGGACTGGAAGGAGATGTCTTCCAGTATTACAAGAGCTTCAAGCCAGTCTATCAATTCACTCAAAAGAACGAAGGCAACATTGCAAAATTGTCGACTGAATGTGAGAAACTGACTGAGGATATTGCAGTCCGGACAAATACGTTGATTTGATGGTTAGCATCGACAAGGATCTTGATGCTCACTTTATCAAGGCATGATAAATTAAGGAAGGGAAAAGAATGCAATGGTGAAACGGTGTGACGTCCATCGTTAGTTTATAATCTTTGTGTTAATAATGCGTGCCTTTTGATTGATTACAAGTAATTAAAATGTTTTGCTTTGTAAGTTGCCTTGTAAAAAATGTACGTGAAGGGATATCATATGTGAGATTGTAATGTATGAACTATGGTATGCAAAATAAAAGGTGTAGTGTACCATCTCCACTTTGTTGCTCATCGGCATATAAAATCGCCTTAATCAAATACATAGTACTTTTTTAAAGAACCAATAGTATTTTTAGTTGTTAAACAATGGAGATACATATGATCATGGAAGAAATAAAATGCAAAATAATATATCGAGGTTGAGAAACCCAAACAGCATCAAGAAAAAAAAAAGCATTAATTAATATCTTAGTTAACAACCCTTTTGATGAAAATCGATTTGTAATTAGTTATTTTTTAACAATACAAGCGAAAAAGAAGACAACAATACGATGATATCCAAGAAATTCCTTTGCCAAACAACAAAGACAACCATTTTTGTGAGTCTTAAAAAAAACCAATAAAAGAAGGTAATTTTATTTACATTCTAAAAATTTAATTGCACTTCAAATTTTTTATATTTGAAAAGATAATATGCGTGCGCAATTAGAATCCCAAAGAATATTCATGTGTCTAGATGTTGCATGCAAAACAGAAAAACCTTTTTTGAAGGGAATTGTTAGTAGCATTCTAAAAATCTTATTCTACACTCCAACATTTCTATATTAGGAAAGAAAAATACATTTGTGATGAGTGTAGAATATGACTTTTGGAGTGCCAATAACACTTCTCTTTCTGAATTAGACATCAATGATTCAGCTTTGATTGATTACAAAAGAAGTAATAGGAATTCCACATATTTATTTATGGTTCGCAATTTAATTAAAGTTTTCTGAATCGTTGAATTATTGATGTCTCATTATCAAGTTCGCTGTTGCGATTAAATTTGGTCGGTCTAGCCATAAAACCTCCCGTGTGAAAGATGAAGATCCACAGAGATCCGCAGACTCGTCATTTTCTTCAATGATCAGATCATATCCACAACTGCCTCCATAACTAAAACATGCTATATGTGTAGGACTTTGTGGGTTGTGGCTCTATATAAACATTTATCAACATTTAAATAATAATTTAATCGTTAACAAATACATATAATTGATACAATATACTCTAAAAAATTAATTTCTTTAGCATTACTCATTTATAAATTGTTAAATTTTATTTAATGACTAAAATGAGTATTTGAAGTTAAATGTTAAATTTTTTTTTCTTCAAATGATGAGTCAAATTTTTTTTTTATTAGGGAATTTTAACAAAAAATCTACGATACAGTTTACTTTAACGAAAAACCATATTTTTATACTAAAAGATCAATCATGCTACTATTCATTTTACCTTTAATTTTATCATTATCATTAAAATTAAAAATTTTCAAATCATTTTTATTAGTTTTTCTTTTTTATTATATATTATGGGACCTACTGTTATAAAAATTGTGTACATTGGTTGGGTTGGGTACGTGAGTGGTGTATTGTGGGAGCCATTTATTAAATAATCAAATTAATGGATTTGACGTTATTGGGTTATGCTATCAGAAAACACCTGGGATGTTGGACGTCAATTCCACCTCTAATAAAAGAGTAATGTTATTTATATTATATTTTTCTACCACATTTCTATACCACTTTAGATGGTATCTGACGTAAACATCTTAGATGGTATATAATGTTGACAACCACATCATTTGAAAAATTTGTAAAATCCAAAGAAATGAATAAGAAAGACTCATCGTATATTATAATTATCATTTAATTAATTAGTTTTCCTTAATTAATAGTTTATTAAATAATGAACTAATTTAAAAATATGTCCACATCAAATGCCATCTAAGACGGTATGAAAATATGGTACAAAAATATCATATGAATAACATTACTCATCAAATTAATAAAAATAAACATGTTAATTAATATTTTTATAATAATTTAATCACCAACTATCATTTCAAATTATTTATAAAATATAATTTAGATAGATGATAGCTTTTGCTCTTCAAGTGCTTTTTCTAAAGGCCAAAGATTGTCTGCCATCTCACTTTTGATGTCCTTCCGTATCTTTTTATTTGTGTAATCACGGTTAAGTCACATCAATATTTTATATTACTATTCATTTTTGTCTTATTATCTTTATAAAAAAATAATATAAAATATTAACGTAACTTAATAATGATCACACAAAACAGAAGGGGCACGAAAAATAGAAAGGCAAACAATCCTTGTCCTTTTCTAAAAGCTCTTTTATCAGCACACGGTTGAAACTTTAATTAAAAAACGAAGTTCTTCTCGAAAAATATAAGCATGCCAATAGATTGAACTTGTTTACAACATCAGTAATATAATGATATCACACTCAATTTATTCTTGCTCATAGAATTAAAGACAAACCAAATCGGAAACCGAAATAAGCAACAGTGCTAAGTAGCTTGCTCAACTCTCCGGCCTTTATTCCTGAAGATAGTAATATTACTCAATGTTCCATGTCGTATGTATGCATAAATCTTGTGCTTGGCGCTTATTCCTTGAGAAGATGTGCATCAACATCTTTAATGACATTGACCACCAAGCTGAGGAACTTCTGTGGAGGCGGATCGTTCTCGTTGAGTTTTTCATATTCTAAAGTAATTTTCACAGAACTTCCTTCACTATTTGGAGTGATGACCTGGCAAGTGAACCTGAAGCTTTTGTAATTGTCCAGCACATGTGATCCTTCCAAAGCTGTAAGACGCACCCGCTTGTTTGCTTCATCTATTTCCACCTTGTCCTTGTAAGTCTCGACATTTCCATCTACACGTCACATGGAAAAGTACAATTATACAGCTAGTGTCATGTTGTTACACCCATTGCTTTTCTCTAAGGTTTACAAAATTAATTGTTAGTTTGATTAGTCAGGAGGAGAGAGGAATGTTGGTAATATTACCTAGGGTGTATTGCCAGAGCTTGACAGAGCCAGAAGTTTCCCAGTCACCTTCATGTACTGTAACATCGTGTATTTTATCAGAGGCTGCTTTGGGGAAGTCATAGTGCTGGTTGCTGATGAATTTGTACAGCTTATCAGCGTTGGCTTTGATCTCTACCTCAGCATCCAGAGTCTCCGGCTTGCAAGTACCAGCTCCACTCACAGCCACTTTCTTAACGATAGTGTAAGTCTGGGGAATTGTAGGAGACGTATACAAACCTATACGTTTCCACTTCTTATATAAAGCCATGTTATAGTTACGGAGGCAGTAAGTGGATATTATCACGATCACTTAAACAGTTAAATGATAACAATGTGACTGTGGATCTTCCACGTAAAGTTTTATCACCACTACACCTACCAGAATAAAACTTTTTTCTGTTTTTTTTTTTAATTAAAAGAAGAATGTCACTTTCACTTGGCATTATTAATTATCATGGAACAAGACATTATTGTGAATACATTGAAGAAGAAAAAAAAAATATATATATATATGTATATATATATATATATATATAAAATAAGTTAGAGGGGACATGAAGCGTAACCCTAACAAGAAGTAGAAAACTATTTGAAACAACAATCAATTAAGACAACTCCTAAGAGAAACGAGAATTTGGAAACCCCGAAAGATTATGAGCAAAAGTCGCAATTGCACATGACGGATAAGAATCACACAAATAATGAACACTAACATGATCAACATCATAGTTTGCTAAACAATTTACTACCTAATTTCCTTTGCCATAAACGTGAGAAAACTGAACATGCATGGAAGAGAGAATGGTACAGTAATTTGTCAAATCAACCGATAAACTATGGTGTATTGCTGAACAAGAATCACACTCATTCTAAAGAGCATGCTGCCAACCCCTTTCGAAAGCCATATAAATAACATGAATAATAACTTTAAGTTCCACTTCCAAAGCAGTAACAATGCCAAAAAATCTTGTATTAAAGCATCAAAGAGACCCAGGTGGTCACGAAAAATACCACAAAAACCAGCAAACTTGATGAGAGATATCATCAATGATTGATCAACTTTACCTCCATAGCATTATTGGAGTGAATGATTGTACGATATTGAGGCGTTTGTTTGGATTTGGCACGAGGAAATGTGTGTATATATTATATATATATTGATAAAACTAATTAAGGTTTATATTACCTTAACTAGTGATAAAATTAAGGGTTCTTTAGAGCTAATAGAAATCCATGGTTTATATTATCTTGACATACCTGTAACCTAGAGAGAGAAAAAAAGAAGAGGTTTTATTGTCATCAAAATAAAATTATGACACAAACAAATAATGTGGAGTTCATGTTACTTATTTGGAATCAATCAAAGCTGAATCATTGCTGCCTAATTTCAGAAAAGTTTTTCTTTTCTGGATGCAGCATCTTTTCACAGTATTTTTTTTTCGGTTGTTGTATTGTGAAGGAACTTCTTGGATAGTTTTTTTTTCCCCTTTTACACTAGCTTAGTGTCTTCCTGCCAAAATAAGGACACAGAAATTTTCATCAAAAGGGTTGGCGATGTCGGGCAGCAAGTGTAGTTTCCCGTGAAATTGCAAAATTTGCTCACAATCTGATGATTTTGTCTCTTGGGTTGGCTCTCCCTTCTCCTAATTGGTGAAGACTGATGAAGCAGAAATTTAATCATCAATGAATTTCCTTGACTAATCCATTATCTTTCCGTTTCCCGTTCACTTTGATTCGTTCATAATCCGATTATTGTTCATTCCAATTCCAAGTGCGTAAACGTGCTCTCATAGTTATGGACTTGTTCGCATCGTTTAATTTTCCTTGACCCGACTTCGTCGCCAATGGTTTCACAAGAAAATAATCTCTTTGTTAAACCAGAAAGTTTAACTGTTCATTAATTAGCAACTGTTTCATTTTTGAACAATATTTGGCTACTCAAAAGATGAGCAAGAGTTCCTACTCAAACCTATTTGTGGCCAATTCATAGAACTTCATGTTTATAATAGAGCAGTTTATATTAGAAATCACTCTATAAAGATCGTCTCTACAAAAAATCAATTAGACTAAGATCGTTTAGTCATTGAACTATGAAAAAACAAAGGAAAGAAATTGGTGAAAACAGTACGAACCGTCTATGTATTTACTAGAATAGATTGACTAAATAACCTTAATTTTAATTCAATTTTTGCAGAAATGATCTCCATAGTGTGATTCATAATATGAACGGTTATGTTCATAAACATAAACTTTAGTGATTTGAACATGAAAAATTTTGAGTAGGAGTTCTTACTCATCTTTGAGTAGGCAAGCATTGTTCTTTTTTTTTTTTTTTTTTTTTTTTTTGTGTGGTAGTGATAGTCTGACAAAGGGCAATAATAAGTAAACTGTGAAAAGAAAAATATTGTACAAACGGAAAAACAAACAGAATGAAAAAGAAAGCAAATTAATATTTTAAGTTGTTTTCACTTCGAAGATTTTGTTTTATTCATTCCCTCTTTTGATCTAATTCTTGGCCTTTATGTATTGAATTATGCATAGTATTGTAGAATCCAAAAAAAAAAAATTTTTGATTCCATATGTATAAAGCATGAAAATTGTAGCCCACCCATAAGAAAATTTTGACTCCACGGTTGCATGTAAGGATAAACATACCAATAGATTAAACTTATTCACACTATAACATAAAAATGCTATTACACTCAATTATAGAAGTTGCTCAAAAGACTAAAGACAGTCCAAGTCGGAACTAAACAACAAGACTATAACTTGCTCTTCTTCCAGCCTTTATTCTTGAAGATATTTATAATACTCAAAGTTCCATGCATGTATAAACCTTGTGCTTGGCGCTTATTCCTTGAGAAGATGGGCATCAATATCTTGAATGACATTGATATGGGGGAGTGTTCAGAAGTAAGATTATCTCCTCCCCTCCTAATCTCTCTTCACATCCCTCATCTTCTATTTAAATGGTTACCGCGTCAATATTTTGTTTTAAATTTATTATATAGACAAAAAGACAAAAAGAAAAGTGTGAGAAGATGAGAGGGAAGGAAATGATAATACAATATAGAGAATCCTACTCCAACTCCAAGTGTTCGCTGGGGGAGAGGGGGACCCTGAGAGCAGAAGACTCTTCATCTTCAGGCTTGAGAGTGAACACTTTACATCCTACACCGTGCTAATAATATCCACCAATTCTCTATTTTATATATGTAAAAAAAAAAAAACATATGAGGTAACTCAAACCCTAGCTAGGTTTCAAGTCTAGCATGTTTATTTTGTAGCAAGCAAGTGGAATTAACTAAGAAAAATTTCAGTTTGGGTTAGGAGGATAGAGGAGGGTGAATAATATTACATTTGGTGTATTTCCAGACTTCACAGAGCCAGAAGTTTCCCAGTCCCCTTCATGTACCGCAACATGGTGTACAGTATCAGAGGCTTGGGAACGTACACGTGGTGCTGGTTGCTAATGACTTTGTACAAACAATTTATCAGCGTTCGCTTTGAACTGTACTTCAGCCCCCAGTCTCCAGCTTGTAATCACCAGCTCTACTCGCAGCCATTTAAAAAAAAAAAAAACTAATGAAAATGGTTTGAAAACTTTGAGCTTTAATAATAAGAATAAAATAAATAGTAAGGTGAATAGTACTATAATTGATTTTTTAGTGTAAAAATGTGATTTTTCGTTAAAGTAAACAGTACTGGAAGTTTTTCGTATTCTCTTTTCTATAATTAGTAATTAATATTAAAGTTCGTCTAAGATTACTTTTAAAGGAGATATACATTAAAAGTATCAAATAGAAAAACAAGACAACATCATTCAAAAAAAGGGAAAGGGATCCTTTTCGGATCCATTCTACCTAATCTTTCTCATCAAATAATCCAAATTTTTAAAATTTGATCTAACGGCTAAAGTTATTATAACTTTTAGAATGGGTCCGTATTTTTAACCGTTTAATCAATTTTCAAAGATCCGAATTATTTGATGATGAGAATTAGATGAAAGAGATCAAAGGATCCCTTTTCCTAAAAAGGAAAAAGAAAAACAAGACAGCAAGTTTTTTTCAATAGATGAATTTTATTAGGAGTAATACTATTCATATCATGTTTTTGTACCACATTTTCATACCACTTTAGGCGGCATTTGATGTGGACAGCCACATCATTTGAATTAATCCTATTTTTAAATTTTGTTCATTATTTAATAAACTAATAATTAAAAAAACTAGTTAATTAAATAATGATTGTTGTATACGAGGAGTCTTTCTTGTTTAATCTGCTTAACATTATTTATATTTAATTTTAGATAAAGCGACCCGAATTGAACCGTCCTAATAATTTTTTATTTATATATATATATATATATATATATATATATATATATAAAGGGAGAAGGCCAGTTTGGTGAAGCATTCGGAAAATGCCAAGAATGCCCTCATTTCATACATAAAGCACACGATAACTGCTCACAAAAATAGGGTCAAATTCGTAAATATGTTACTATTTATAAATCATTTACAAGTTGAAAAACAAAATTATCCATTGCAAACAATATATGCACCCATCACAACAATGACAATTATGAACCACTAGATGAAAACACACACACACTTTAAATTCATTATCATCCCTTAAATTAATCATCCTATAACTACTTCGTTACATTCTATCTTTTTGCTATACAAAAAACAAGAAGTAAATAAATAAATAAAAAAAAGAAAAAAAATACTTCAGATGGGCACGAAGCCACGAACTTTCAATAGCAGTTGCAGCGGTTGCAAACTTCAGAGACGGAACTCTCCACAGCAGTTGCAGACTTGCAGTTGCAAATTGTAGAGACAGAATTCTCCACAGCACTTGCAACGGTTGCAAACTGCAGAGATGGAACTGCCATATACCGCATGTTTAAAGTGAGCAACGGGTCACTCCATCCCCACAAACTAGTGCGAAATTCAGACAGTCACTCAGTGTACCAGAACGCATCCTTCTCCGCTGCCCTCACCACCAATGGTCTCCGGCCTTCTAAGCATTCAGTCCTCTGAATCTTCTCTCACTTCCGCCTCCGACGTCGTCTTCATTACCATGTCCTCCAGGCACCCAAGATTTTATTCACTTCAGTGTCCTATATAATCCAATCATCATTGTCTTCATCAAAGAGTGTCCTAAATATTGTCTAATTAGATAACTTAAAGCTTTTGTTTGCTTGCGTCACCGTCACCGTCACAGGGAGCTTTCAGTTTGTGTTTAATCAAGTTGATGGCACATATGGCAAAAAACGAAGACCTTCCGATCCCAACCAATTCACGACACCCTCAAAGCTGTCTACGGCCACTCCTCCCAACTCGACGAGGCCCAGCTCTTCGCTCGTTCTTCAGGTGGGTCCTCTTTATCTCTCTCCTTGGGGGTTTTTTTTTTTGTTTTTATTTATTTTTTTTTCAGTTTTCAATTTTGTGCATGTGTTTGAGTTTTTTACCGGACGGTGGATTCAAGGAGAGTGAACTTGACCAGAGAGCACATAGACTACGAGGGCTACTCGGTGCTGCCGCTGGCCATATGACAGGACACCATTGTCGCAATTCAGAAGCACAAACGACGACAGAGACGCTGAGAAAGTTCTCATAATTTCCAATGGTCAACAAGAAGTACCAAATTTGTACTTAGCCCGCTGACCTTACCCAGGTAGTAAATTGTTTGACTTAATCATCATTCGTTTAACTATAATGTTATCCCAATTGACATTTGAGTTCAATTTCGGTCAAAGTTTTTTTTTTGGAAATTGAAGGAAATTGAGAATCACAAATAGGGGCCTTATTTCATTTGGGTTGTCTTTGGAAACGTTCGACTACTTCTACAAGTTCCTCAATTACTGGCCTACTGATCTCAATGTCAATAAGGTATGAAACAACGTTATGAATTTGTTGTTAACCTTTCAGCTATGCATTCATTTTGCTGAACGTTAAAGACTGGAACTTTTTGTTAGTGTATAGCAATATACTGTATGATTTATGTAATTTGGATTTGGGAAATTTGGTGATGGGTTGTTTGCTTTCCCATGTTTGGTTGATCATCAACTGCTGCGGATTTGGTGCATTACCCAGTTTTATGAAAAAAATTATTTACGATTCAGCTACATATGCTAATACGGTATTACAAATAGGTTTTTGTTTTAATTAGTAAAGTTGGAGCCGTTATGTAGGAATTTATTCAATTTGATTGCTAGAAAGATAGGGAGGAGGGGAAGATATTGGTTTTGAGTTGAACGTTATGTTTTGAATTTGAGTGAGTATTACTCATTTATACTTTTGAAAATCTAATTTAATCGTGAATCTACATTCTCTTGGAGTTTGGTATGAAGCTCGATCATGGTAGTTCTTTGGTCTTGCTACACTAAAGCGAGAATTTGTTCACATCATTCTGGATTTGAGTTCACAAAGTTGAATTATGTTTACGTAGTGAGATTAGTTTTAGAATTTTCAATTAAAACATGATTAATTTTGTAAGATTTGTGTAAATTGGTTGTAATCACGGGTCCTACGTGTGATGTACAAAGTTATATTTTCATTTTAACATTTGTGTTGTTCTTCTTTGATGATTTTAAGAAACTTTTCATTCGAATTTCTCTTCTGGCCTTTTGTAATATTGTATTTTACCACAAGCTATAGAATTCATGTTTCCCACCACAAAAAGTACAAGCACCAATAGTTAAAGCACACAATATGTCAATAACAATCTTCTAAATTGTAAACAAAATACCCTAATTCTTTTGTGTGTGAGTGCCTATATGTCAAACAAAGTAACATTAAATCAACTGAAATTTTGAATATAATTTGGAACTTAGGATAGTGTCATTTACAATTAATTATCTTGGGCGAGTGTATTTACAACATATTTTCATCTTTGCATCAACTTGAGCTTAGTCAATTACTTGGAAAGTTAAAGATGCTAAGTTAGTTGAATCTTTAATGGAGTTCGATTGCAATTCAAAGTCATTTTAAGTTCCATTGCAATTCAAAGTTCAGGGTTTTTGTTTGGTCATCATTGATGAAGTAAATGTAAGTTATTTCCGGATTTTAACATTTGGGGTGTGCATTTTGTTTCTAGATCTTCCCAATTCAGTGCTTCTGTTACACTAACGGAAAAACTGTAAACCTAAAAGCGAATGGTTCCTTTTCTAGCAATGATATATCATGCCTCAGTGAACTTTATTGTGTTTAATTTTGCCCTGCTGCATCTATTGCTTATTAGAACGTAAAACAAGACAGAAAGAAGAGGAAAATTAGTTTTCATTTCTTCAAAGTAAATTTGTTTCATCCCTTTGCCTCCAGTTTTCTGAAATTTTTTATAAAATCGTTGTCATTGTTTAATTTGTCTAACTATTATGCCACAATGAAAGTTGTCAACAGAGAACTGAGATTGGATGACACGGTTGACGAAGTCAACGTAAAGGCAAGAGAGAGAGAGAAGACAGACAAATAAAGAATAAAAGAGAAATACATTAGCTTTCTTCGTTGCTGTCAATTGATATTTTTTCCAAACGATCTTTTACGTTATGCCAAAAGTACATGTCATGTTGTAGCTTTTTACCCTCTTATTACGGGTATTACACATTTTTAAAGATCCTTTTATATTATATCGACCCCACATTCGTCATTTGTTATATGAAACTATATTTTGGTATATTTTTTCTGCATTTTGTATTATATTTGTAACTGTATGTATTCCTTTACTACACGATTTGAATGTCATGCTTCTTTTCTATTACAGATATGATGATGAAAGCTTTTCTTCACTCGCCTATGGAGAAAAAGAAGCATGCATATAAAAGATGCAACTGCCTAGAACCTTGGTTCACGTTGACGCATGTCATCAAAGGGAGTAGTCAATTTATAGTTGCTACATGGTGTAATTAGCATCTTTTATAGAGTTTTAATTTTTATGTAAATGGGTGATAGAATTTTGAACTTTTTGTATAATGCTAAATAGTTTCGTATACCAAATGACAGATGTGGACTTGACATAATATAAAAAGATCTTTAGAAATGTGTAACACCCGTCAATGTAGTTATATGTTGAAAGATATGCTCTTTAACGCTGATTAGGATATGAGAATATCTAAAACAACATATATTTGGGGCGCGTAGCGCCCGTGATGTAAAAATGCCTCTCACGCGCATGCGGAGAGGCTAGTTGATATTTTAATGCACGCGCATGCAGAGAGGCTGGTTGATATTTTAACTGATGGTCGGAGACTTGACCAAAATATCAACTTCCTTGACCGAAAAATAGAACCAAAATATCAACGAGGGTGTTTCAGTAGTTTCAGGTGTAACCGGTAATTAATCT
The DNA here is from genome assembly GCF_019419815.1 of Pyrus x bretschneideri. NCBI lineage: Eukaryota > Viridiplantae > Streptophyta > Magnoliopsida > Rosales > Rosaceae > Pyrus > Pyrus x bretschneideri. Next base: position 5,018,093 of record NW_025999524.1, read on the forward strand.
CAGCCACAACGCGCAGTTGTTCTGGGTTCAGTGCTCCAGTGCTCCAATGCTAAGGCATGGCTGCCCAATCACCATTCGGGTGGTCGTGGAACTCATCGATTCGCGCCACCACCGCCATCAAATGCTCTTCTTCCACTAACTCCCCAACTTTCTCTTCCTTCCACACAAATCCCCGGAAACGACCTCGTTTAACCGCTTCTTCTCCTCCTCCTTCTTCTTCTCCTAGTAGTAGCTCTAGCTCTAAACCTAATGCCAAACAGGGACTTTGAAAGCCAGTGAAATTGGATCGTCCGAATCCGATTATTCCCATTGGGATCATGGGCGGCATCCTTGTGGAACCTGATTATTCCCTTGTGTCTTAGACTTTAAGTTTTCAACCCTTTGGACAAAACTTTGAGCTTCTTACTTCTTACGGTAATTTTAATCCAATCCGAGGTACAACGTATGCACGACTAAGCCAGCTCATTTGGTTATATCATGAAGGACCAATGCATTATCCTTTCCCCTGCACTTCAGCGTATCCCAAGCATCTTGTAGGTTGATGTATACTTGTTTGTTTTTGATATGCATTATTCATGTTTACTTCTTGTTTCTCTGCAGGTGGAAGCCTAAGAGTGCAGATATTTGGATCAGCATCTCCTTCAAAGTCTTACAAAGATGAAAACAATAGTAAGAAACTCGATTAACCGGTGGTTTCAGGTAAACATAATCGCCTTTCTGCCTCTCCGGTTACAGTTAGTTCCAGAAAAGATAGATCTGCTAAATAAGTGATCAATACCTCATGTTTACAAAGATTATTCTGTATATAATATAATATGTAACTCTTAACTGGATCTCAATTATGCATTGCTGATTTGCACAGTTACTGATTACATCATACAATTAGGATTTCGAATCTCAAAAGTATGATATACTATTTAGATATTGGATTGTGTTTTTGCTTTTCTTTTCATTTTCAATGGACTAGGCAAAATTGGTGGTTGTAGGACATTACAAATCCTTTTTGCTGAAAGTAAAAGGAAAATCAATATGATCGATCGTGTTGTTCTAGGTAATATACATACATGGCCACTTGAGACATTTCACGTGTCAAGCCTTATGTCGGTCGTGTTGATTTTACTATTTCAGCAACAAAAATTTGTAACTGTCCTATAACAACCAATTTCCATTGTTCTTAATTCATTTCATGATGATCCAAATATAGAAATTTATTATCTTTCTATTTAACTCACTGTGTCTTGTGTTCAAAATATTTCCCTCTTCGTAGTATAGATAAATTTGGATTATCCTATGGCTTGTAAAAAAAAAAAAAAAATTATTCAACAGCAAACACTATTAGATTAAAGGGTGACAAGTTTCGGTGGAGCTGTGATGGAAGAGTAGTGGTGAAGTAGTTGCGATGGAGGGATCTCGACGTCCTTCTTTTTCTTTGTCTATTGAGGTGATTCTGATTATCTAAAACATGAGGACGAGGAGGAGAGGAGGAATACACTTAGGGTGTGTTTGTTTGGACTCCTTAACTCTCACTGGACTGGATAAGACTAGACATTAGGGACTCCCGTGTTTGCTGCATACACGGTGGGATTAAACGAGACTCCCATGGATTATCTCCTTCACTAGGAGGTCTTGGCCAATCCCTCGGAAAACCATGGGATTGCTAAGACCTTGCTGCGTCCCGTTCTCTCTCTGCGTCGTGTCCTCTCTCCTCTACCTGCTTGCTTCGTCTGCTGGTTTTGCCTTTACCTACACTCGTGATCCCAGGATCTCTTCATCTGTTCATTTCGAATCTCGAAGAACACAAAAATGAGTCGCGTCTTTTGGAGGGCCCACTTCCTCCTTATGTGCTTTCAATCATTTACTTTACTCAATTTTGTGGGTGGAAACTGATTTCTGCAAATGTTGCAAAGCTTCGAACGAAATTTTGGATTTTCAATTTGAGTCTGGGGTTTGCATTTCGAGTTTGGGTTTCATGATTCGAATATGGGATTTGCACTTCCAGCGAAATTGGATTTTGTGATTCAAGCGAATTTGGGATTGAATCTGGGTTTTGTGATTTGAATATGGGTATTTGCAATTCTAGTGAATCTGGATTTTGTGATTTGAGCGAATTTGTGAAGATGTGCAAAAGATTGAGATGAAGCTGTGGATGTGGATGTAGAGGCTCCACATAGGGATTTATCAAAAGAGCCCAATCGAGCAGACAATGATTCTAGGTTGTGAGGATAACATTTCAAGAAAAAATTGGAGAACTTTCTCAAGAGAGAAAGTGTGTTGTAGAAAATGGTAAAGGAAAAAAAAAAGAAAAAAAAAAGAAAAAAATTATTTTGCTTGTTAGTCCGACACTAGAACAAACGTTTCACTAAATTAATCCAGTTTAGTATAGTTTAAGCCAGTTTAACTTAGTCCTTGAGCTTAGTCCAGTCCGAGATAATCCAGTGCAACAAACGCACTTGTTATGGTTAAAGGTATTTTGGTGCGGTTTGGTTTTTGAACTACTAAAATCGAATCAAATCGAACCGAAATTTTGGTTCAATTCGGCTTATTCAATTTTTTTTTCCCCTTTTTCTTGTTTTGGTTTGGTGAATGGTTCAATTTTTTTTCCGTTTTCGATTTTTCGAAATTGGGCCTAACGAGTAGCGTGGTGTAATTTTAAAATCTAGAAATGAAAGTTGGTATAGAGTCATGACTAAAAGTTATACAGAGAAGCAAAATGGTAGGAGGACCATATTTTTAGACCAAATTTTTTAAACCAAAGGATGTGGTTGTTGATAGTTGGATTACATTTTTAATGATTAAAAAAAATAATCTAACCATTAACTGCTACATCACGTGATTTACAATTATAATTTTAAAAAGATGATCTCTTTAGCATCACCTTAGAAAAAAATGGCCCATCATAAAAAAAAAAAAAAAAATCCTGTTATTATTGTTATCTATAAATAATGCACGTGGTCACTTAATATTACGGTATAATGCTATTCATTTTCACTTATAAGTAAGAGGTCTTAGGTTCGATTCTCGCAAAAAACGAAGATGAATCACATTATTTTGCCAAGCCCATTGTAAGACTTAGCACACTTCTCCATCCCTTTAGTGTAACTATTACCGTTTGTTAAAAAATAAATAATGCACCTGTTGGATGATCAATCGTCAATGATAGTCTTCAATGATCAATAAACTTTAGTGGAAAAAACTATGTTGTGGACCCTTTTTTAGGATTTGGATCCTCTCCTGAGCCTAAGGAGTGGATCCTCCTGACCAAGACACATGTGCCATTGGATTTTTATCCAACGGCTACAAACAGGGGTTCCTTTGAAATTATAATAATTATAATCGTTAGATAAAAATTTAACTGTCCACTTGTTTTGGTCAGGAATATCCTCTCTTTGGACTCAGGAGATGATCCAAATCTCTCTTTTTAGTGGATTATCTTTGGGGAAGAATTAATATTTGATTGATTTGTTTGATTTTTTCAATTACTTTTAGTATAGGAGTTTGTGAACTGACATTTGTGGATACCTAATACCTCATTCCTCCCCTCCCATTTGATGGCTTTTTAACAAAAAAACCAGACGCCATGGCCCATACGTATCGATCTTTCCAAAAATATAATAATGATAATAAATAAATAGATGTGATCATTCAAGAGGTAAAACCTTTTATTCTAAAACATTTTGCAGAAGGAAGTGATGACACCTCACATTTTGGAAGCATCCTAAACAACACACGCAATTATTCATTCATTGTCTAAGTAGAAGGTTGAATTTAGTGGGAGGAAGACCAACAAGGTGGCATACTGGTTAGCATGTATGAGCTTGAGTTATGGTAACATTGTGGTTTGGTTTGAGGAACTTCTTAATGTAATTCTTGATATTTTCTTTGAGGATAGCAATTCCTAATTAATCTCTTTTTCCCTTTGACCAGGTTGAAAGCCCCGGCAAGGTTTTTATGAAGGCCATTTGTTTACACCCTATCCTCGTTGATGTACATATAAATTTGTTATTAATGAATATCGTACCTTTTCAAAAAAAAAAAAAACATTTTACAGATAAATTTCATTTTATTTTAAAACATTTACAAATAAATTTTTAGTGCGATCGTAGTAAACTAATTTTTATTGCATGCGTGAATGCAAATCAAATGATATGTTATTAATAAGAAATAAACATATTAATCAACACTTAATTAATAATTCAATCATCTACTTCCACATTATTATTTGATCTCCCTAACATTACTCATGAGCAAACCCTTCATCTATCCATGCATATTGTGAACTTTGTGATCATTACTTCATAGGATTCCAATTATCCGAGAAGTATGGTTTTAAAAATATATGACTTAATCTTTATCACGTGTTGCATGATTTGGTTTTTAAATTGGATTACCCACTATTTAAATATTACGAGAGAATTTTTAATATCCAGAACACGGGTACATACGCTCTATGTCATACACAAGTAGAGGAACACTTGAAAAAAAAAAAAAAAAACTTTCCCTCCACTTATATTACATATATATGGTGTGCTACATCGTGTTCCGGATAGATTGAGTTTTACCTCGTAATTTAACTCTAGTCGCTTGTATTTAAGGAGGGTAGGAGCCCAAATTATACATATCCTTTAACATTCTTCTCTTATAATTTCTGAGTAGCACCCATCAAAACTGCTCATAAACATGGTTCTGCATGGTAAAATTGGGACTGAAATAGAAATTAAGGCACCAGCTGACAAGTTGTACAACATGTTCAAGAGCGCCCACCTCATCCCAAACATCTCTAATACCCATATCAAAGGAGTTGATGTGCATGAAGGAGACTGGGAAACACACGGCTCTGTTAAGATTTGGAAATATGAACTAGGTACCGCTGCTTAATTCAATTTTCCTGTTTAATTATTCACTTTATATGTATGTATACCTTAATAGATGTGCTCAAATCATCATACATTCATAGCATGAGTTTCAATGTTTATAGCTTTTTTGTAGAAATTCTGATTTATTGTAGCAAAAACAAAGTCGAGATAGAACAATTGTAGAAATCATGTATTTACCATATATGAACTCTTATATATTTCAATGCTTCCTTCAATTTTTGCTTTAGACAATGAGAGTCATATACAGTAAATATATGTTTCCTAAATAAGTCATATTGCCCCCTTTTTACCATGAATGCATGCATGCATATATATAGGGGACCATGTCGGGATATTCAAGGAACAGGTGGAGCTAGACGATGAGAACAAGGCCGCAACTCTGAAAGGATTGGAAGGAGAAGTGTTCAAGTTTTATAAGAGCTTCAAGGGTGTCTATAAATTCACTCAAAAAGATGAAGGCACCTGCATTGCCAACCTGTGGATCGAATACGAGAAACTGAATGAGAATGTTGAAGCTCCAGATAGATATGTCGGTTTGATGGTTAAACTCGTCCAGGATCTTGATGCTCACCTTCTGGGAGCATAAATTAATTGATTAATGAATAAAAACCATATGTCATATGCAACGGTAGAGGGTTCAATTATATGTAATCATGCATGCATATGTTCATCAATGCGTACCTACTTAAATAAAATGCTTTTCTTAATTGGGTTTGTGTGTATTGTAAAAGATGTACGAAGGATGTCATATATGACATTGTGATGTAATAGATTGTGGTTGTCGATCGCATATATAAAATAAAATGTGGTGTACTCTATAATATTTGTCCAATATATTTTTTTTTCAACTTACTTATAAGTCCATATAAGATTTCTCCTCCCATCAATATAAGATTCATTCTCAATACACTCCCTCACGTGTGGCGAATTTTTAAGCCTAACACGTGGACACCACTAAGGGGTGACATGGAGAGCGCGTGCTCGTTCGGCTTCACACATAGGACAACCTGCTCTTATACTATGAAAAAATTTGAGGTTAAACTATAAAACCAATTGACAATATGGGGAGTAGCCCAACTTACTTATAAGTCCATGCAAGGTCCCTCCTCTCATCAATGTGAGATTTATTCTCAATATTATATATATAACTTTTTTTTAGTACAAAAGATATTCTACACTAATCCACTTAATTAAGACACTCTATATTTTAAAGACTCATTTTCCGATCCATTGAAGATTTACTCTGATGTCATTTTTTTTATATAACTTTTGAAAATCATGTTCTTCGTCAGGCTGTAGTCTCACTGTTAATTATACAATGAATTTTGAGTTTTGCTTTCGACAGTTGTCCAGCATTCATCCTGGTTAATTATACAGCTTTTAAACATGGGGAGTTATTTTATCTTGATAAAAATAGTAGGGCAAGGGAGTTGGTGATGACTTCTCAACAAAAGAACGAACGCAACGCCTAAATTTTCATACATCCAGAAGGAAAAAGTATGTGCTAGTTGAATAGAAGTATAATATTGCAAACAAAAAAAAAAACCAGTGATTAGTTATTGAAATCTAATGATATCAATATTAGCACCCTAGTATTATTGATCCAAATCAGGTTCTTAATCGAACCTAAAAGTGATTCCGTACGTTTGTCTTATATGTTTCTTTTAGAGAGACTTTGGATCCCGTTTCTAGCCAATAACATTATTGACTAAGCCCTTAGTATTCGATTTTTTTTTATTTTTTTATTATCAAAATCCCTTGATTTTGTACACCTCATTATTGCTATTAATATGTATTTTCATATGTTTGATATTATTTACTTGACATGTTATGGGATTTAAAATCCCATATTATATAGCATATAAATTAAAAATGATTACAATAAAAAAACACTCAAAAATTTTGATTGAATAAATAGATAAAAATAGGTAACAATATACCTTTGAAATAATAAATGTCAAACAAATCTACCCATAGTGTTCAAAAAAATTGAAAAGGGGTACATTTTATTATAAATATGTACACATTCTTAACAAAAAATGAATAGATTTTACATTAAAAATGGTACATTTACCAAAAAAAAAAAAAAGGTACATTTTACATATAACAAAGTGGTCCATTTATAAAGAAAAAAAAGAGTTTTAATGAAATATGAGTACACTATAAATGAATTATGAGTATAAATAAAAATTAAAAATTATGGACACAAAATGAAATTAATATATGGGTACAAATTAAAATTAAAAAGAAAATTGATACAAATTAAAAAAGGGTTGCCAATTAAAAATGGTACAAACTAAAAATAGAAATATATGATACAAAGTTTAACGATAAATATAAATGTACCAAATGTAATGTTTCTAATACTAATTGAATATATTAAATTTTAATTATGTTGATATATAAATAATTTATAACAAAAATAATGATGTTCATTAAAAGTTAGGACCTTAATAAAAAAATAAGATTTTAATCAATGTAATAGAAAAAAAAAGGATGAGAACTTAATTTCTCGTTTTCTTTATCTGAATTTTTTTTTAATAAACGAATGTTTTTCATGCGATCGTTCGAAGCACTACTTTTTCAAAGTTATAGCACAAATTAATATTGCATAATTTAATTGTAGCAGTAAAGGGGTTCCCTTAAGTTTTCTTTAGAACAGGCCTTGTACGCATTGTTGAGTACCATCCCAACTGATCATAAACATGACTCTGCACGGACAGAGATTGAAATTAAGGCACCTGCTGAGAAGTTCTACAATATCTTCAAGAGCCAGGCTCGCCACACGTCCCAAAAATTTATTCTGGCAGTATCCAGGGAGTTCATGTGCATGAAGGAGACTGGGAATCTCATGGCTCGATCTATCAAAAGTTGGAATTACAGGATACGTGCATAATATATGTGCTTATTTGAATATTATTTTAAAATGACTGAAAGCGCTTTTAGTGAAAATATTTTTGAAACCAATCTTCAATAAAAATGCAAATAAATTTTGAAAAAGCATTTGTAAATGACTCTTGAATGACTGCATCAAAAGAGGGAATGAATAAAACAAAATCTTCAAAGTGAAAACAACTTAAAATATTACTTTGCTTTCTTTTTCATTTTGTTTGTTTTTCCGTTTGTACCATATTTTTCTTTTCACAATTTACTTATTATTGCTCTCTGTCAGACTATCACTAACACACCAAAAAAAAAAAATGAAGAACAATGTTTGGCTACTCAAAGATGAGTAAGAACTCCTACTCAAATTTTTTTTCATGTTCGAATCGCTGAAGTTTGTGCTTATGAATAGAACTGTTCATATTATGAATCACACTATGGAGATCATTTCTGCAAAAATTGAATTCAAATTAAGGTCATTTAGTCAATCTATTTTAGTAAATACATAGACGGTTTAATGTTTTCACCAATTTCTTTCCTTTGTTTATTCATAGTTCGATGACTAAACGACCTTAGTCTAATTGATTTTTTGTAGAGACGATCTTTATAAAGTGATTTCTAATATAAACTGCTCTATTATAAACATGAAGTTCTATGAATCGGCAACAACTAGGTTTGAGTAGGAACTCTTACTCATCTTTTGAGTAACCAAATATTGTTCAAAAATGAAATAGTTGCTAATTAATGAACCGTTAAACTTTCTGGTTTAACAAAGAGATTATTTTCTTGTGAAACCATAGGAGTCGAAGTCGGGTATTTAAGGAAAATTAAATGATGCGAACAAGTCCATAACTATGAGGGCACGTTTACGCACTTGGAATTGGAATGAACAATGATCAGATTATGAACGAATCAAAGTGAACAGGAAACGGAAAGATAATGGATTAGTAAGGAAATTGCTTCATCAGTCTTCAGCAGTTAGGGGAAGGGAGAGCCAACCCAAGAGACAAAATCATCAGATTGTGAGCAAATTTTGCAATTTCACGGGAAACTACATTTGCTGCCCGACATCGCCAACCCTTTTGATAAAACTTTCTGTGTCATTATTTTGGCAGGAAGACAATCAGCTAGTGTAAAAGGGCAAAAAAAAAACCAAGAAGTTCCTTCACAATACAACAACCGAAAATGAAATCCTGTGAAAAGATGCTGCATCCAGAAAAGAAAAACTTTTCTGAAATTAGGCATCGACGATTCAGCTTTGATTGATTCCAAATAAGTGACATGAACCTCACATTATTTGTTTGTGTCATAATTTTATTTTGATGACAAGGCAACCTCTTTTTTTTCTCTCTCTCTAGGTAACAGGTATGTCAAGATAATATGAACCATTGATTTCTATTAGCTTTAAAGAACCCTTAATTTTATCACTAGTTAAGATAATATAAACCTAAATTAGTTTTATCACTATATATACAATATATACACACATTTCCTCGTGCCAAATCCAAACAAACGCCTCAATATCGTACAATCATTCGCTCCAATAATGCTATGGAGGTAAAGTTGATCAATCATTGATCCTCTTATATACGTGTTGGTATCTCTCATCGAGTTTGCTGGTTTTTGTGGTATTTTTCCGTGACCACTTGTGTCTCTTTGATGCTTTAATACAAAAATTTTGGCATTGTTACTGCTTTGGAAGTGGAACTTAAAGCTATTATTCATGTTATTTATATGGCTTTTGAAAGGGGTTGGTGGCATTCTTTTTGGAATGAATGTGATTCTTGTTTGGTAATGCACCATAGTTTACCCGTTGATTTGACAAATTACTGTACCATTCTCTCTTCCATGCATGTTCAGTTTTCTCACGTTTATCGCGAAGGAAATCAGGTAGCAAATTGTTTAGCAAACTATGATGTTGATCATGTTAGTGTTCATTATTTGTGTGATTCTTATCCGTCACGTGCAATTGCGACTCTTGCTCATAATCTTTCGGGGTTTTCAAATTCTTGTTTCTCTTAGGAGTTGTCTTAATTGATTGTTGTTTCAAATAGTTTTCTACTTATTGTTAAGGTTACGCTTCATGTCCCCTCTAACTTATTATATATATTTTTTCTTCCTCAATGTATTCACAATAATGTCTTGTTCCATGATAATTAATAATGCGGAGTGAAAGTGACATTCTTCTTTTAATTAAAAAAAAAGAATTGTTATTGGCACTCCAAAAATCTCATTCTACATTCCAAATTTTCTATATTTGGAAACAAAAATACATTTGTGAGAAGTGTAAAATAAGATTTTTGGAGTGCCAATAACACTTCCAAAAAAAAAAAAAAGTTTTATTCTGGTAGGTATAGTGTTGATAAAACTTTACGTGGAAGATCCACAGTCGCATTGTTATCATTTAACTGTCTAAGTGATCGGATAATATCCACATACTGCCTCCGTAACTATAGCATGGCCTTATATAAGAAGTGGAAACCTATAGGTTTGTATACGTCTCCTACAATTCCCCAGACTTACACTATCGTTAAGAAAATGGCTGTGAGTGGAGCTGGTACTTGCAAGCTGGAGACTCTGGAGGCTGAGGTAGAGATCAAAGCCAACGCTGATAAGCTGTACAAATTCATCAGCAACCAGCACTATGAGTTCCCCAAAGCAGCCTCTGATAAAATACACGATGTTACAGTACATGAAGGTGACTGGGAAACTTCTGGCTCTGTCAAGCTCTGGAAATACACCATAGGTAATATTTAAATTACAAGATGTTACAGTACATGAAGGTGACTGAAACTTCTGGCTCCTCCTAACTAATCAAACTAACAATTAATTTTGTAAACCTTAGAAAAAAGCAATGGGTGTAACAACATGACACTAAATGTTTAAATTACGAGAAATGATTCAACAAAAAAAGAAATACGAAAAATGTAAAGAATCTCTGGAGATCGTCCCTCTCTCGGGTGCCAAATTTTGTTCTGTTGTAGCTTTATACAGCCTCCGCTGTGTAAAAGATAGTGAAATGAACCCCTTTTGGGGCAAATGAAAGAGTAGCAGCTTACTCCGCAGACTTGTGGAGGGAGTAGTGAGACTGTGAGATTGCATGAAGGAGCAAGCAAATTACAACCGAACATTGTTAAGGTTATACTTATGACTAACATATTTTATTTTATTTTTGAATACCACAGACTAACCTGCTGCAAAATAATTAGGCATGCTAACTTGAAACCTAGCAAGCTAGGGGTCTGCGTTACCTCATATATATGTACTCACTTTTAGAATTAAAATTGACAAGACCTCCATGCACCATAGGGTTTACATTACCACACGAAGAATATTTAAAGGATCGGATCATGGATAGCTGTATAATTGTAATTTTCCATTTGACGTGTAGATGGAAATGTCGAGACTTACAAGGAAAAGGTGGAAATAGATGAAGCAAACAAGTGGGTAAGTCTTACAGCTCTGGAAGGATCACATGTGCTGGACAATTATTACAAAAGCTACAAGATCATTTTCCAGGTCACCCCAAAGAGTGAAGGAGGATCTGTGAAAATTACTTTAGAATATGAAAAACTCAACGAGAACGATCCGCCTCCACAGAAGTACCTCAGCTTTCTGGTCAATGTCATTAAAGATGTTGATGCACATCTTCTCAAGGAATAAGCGCCAAGCACAAGATTTATGCATACATACGATATGAAACATTGAGTAATATTACTATCTTCAAGAATAAAGGCCTCAGAGTTGAGCAAGCTAGTTGGCACTGTTGCTTATTTCGGTTTCCGATTTGGTTTGTCTTTAATTCTATGAGCAAGAATGAATTGAGTGTGATATCATTATAATGTTGATGTTGTAAACAAGTTCAATCTATTGGCATGCTTATATTCTTCGAGAAGAACTTAGTTTTTTAATTTAAGTCTCAACCTCGCACTGATAAAAGAGCTTTTAGCAAAAGCATTTAAGAGCAAAACTTACTGTCTATTTAAATTATATTTTATAAATCATGTAAAATAATAATTAATAATTAAATTATTATTAAATTATTAATTAACGTGTTTATTTTTATTAATTTGATTAAAAATTCTAATCTGCTTAACATTATTTAAACCGTCCTAATAATTTTTTATAGATATTTTAATTTTTAACTGATAGTCGGAGACTTGACCAAAATATCAACTTCCTTGACCGAAAAATAGAACCAAAATATCAACGAGCGTGTACATGTTTCAGTAGTTTCAGGTGTAACCGGTAATTAATCTCAGCCACGACACGCAGTTGTTCTGGGTTCAGTGCTCCAGTGCTCCAGTGCTCAGGCATGGCTGCCCAATCACCATTCGGGTGGTCGTGGAACTCATCTATTCGCGCCACCACCGCCATCAAATGCTCTTCTTCTACTAACTCCTCAACTTTCTCTTCCTTCCACACAAATCCCCGGAAACGACCTCGTTTAACCGCTTCTTCTCCTCCTCCTTCTTCTTCTCCTAGTAGTTGCTCTAAACCTAATGCCAAACAGGGACTTTGAAAGCCAGTGAAATTGGATCTGTTGGGGAAAAACTTTAGAGTACACAACTCTAGCACAAGTGTTGGAGAGACAACACAAGTAAACTAATTACTTGTATTACACACACAAAATATTACAACACAAACTATCAAGGACACTCTTGGGAAGCTATGACACTCACTCACTTTCTAGAAACAAACTCTAGACCACTCACATACTTACAAGACTACTCTTTCTTCTCACTCTCACTTGCTTGCTTGCTTACAAGCTTGCTTGGTTGCCTACATTGCAACACATGCACACACACCTATTTATAGGTGTGGTTTTGCCGACTACAATTGCCCACAGCCATTGGGCTTTGTATGGCAGCCACACAATTGTACAAGCTGCTAGGACTTTGTAGCACATTATTATACACACACACACACCCACCGACTTAATAGGATAGTGCTAGAATTATCTAGTATATTGATATGCCTGCATGATGCACCGACTTTGGTGCTAGAATTTTCTGGATTTGTGTAGAATGGGCTGGGGTTGGTCTCTTTTAACACTCCCCCTCAACACTAGCTCATTCTTTTCTCCATGCTGAGTTGACGATGAAACTTTTCAAACTTGCCGGTACTCAAACCTTTAGTGAACAAGTCCGCAACTTGTTCATCTATATTGATTTGTCTCATCTCAATCTCTTCTTGCAAGACCTTCTCTCTAATGAAATGATAGTGTACCTCCACATGTTTATTTCCTGCATGAAAGACTGAATTTTCCTCCAAGCGAATTACCGATTGGTTATCATAGTACAATGGTATTGGATAATCTACTGGTTGATGTAGATCACTCATCAACTATACCAGCCATGCATTCTCTTGAGCTGCCATTGCTGTTGCTCTATACTCTGCTTCTGTGGTTGACAAAGACACTGTTGGTTGTCTCTTGCTGCACCACGAAACTACTCCAGAACCAATTTTGAAGACATACCCAGTGGTCAATCTCTTGGTGTCGTGATCTCCTACAAAATCTGTGTCACAATAGCAAACCAACTTACCATCTTCTCATTTCTTGTACAAGAGACCATAGTCAATTGTACTTTTTACATATCTCAATATTCGTCGAACCATTTCTAGATGAGGCTTCTTTGGATTTTGCATGTATCGATTCATTACACCAACTGCATAAGAAATGTCAGGTCGTGTCAAAGTCAGATAGATCAGACTACCTACCAATTGTCAATACATTGTTGCATCTTCCAAGTTTCTGCCTTCATGTGCACACATCTTGGCATTAGGTTCCACCGGTGTTGAGATTAGCTTGCATTCAAGCATCCCAAACTTCTGCAACAAGTCTTTTGCATATTTTTGTTGACACAGAAATATTCCTTCTTGTGTGCGATCAACCTCTAATCCAAGAAAGTGCTTGAATTGTCCAATCTCTTTCATCTTGAACCGAACTGACAAATTTTCCTTTGTTCGACAAATTTCAACCTCATCATAACCAGTGATGATTAGGTCATCCACGTACACTAGCACGATAGCTAACTTTCCTCCATTAGCTTTAATAAATAAGCTGAAATCTACATGCGCCACTGAGTAACCACTTTACGTTAAAAATTCTGCAATCTTACTGTACCACGCCCTTGGTGCTTGTTTCAGACCATAAAGTGCTTTCCTCAACTTGCACACGTACTCGGGATGAACTTTACTTTCAAAGCCCATTGGCTGCATCATGTAGATCTCCCAATCTAACTCTCCATTCAAGAAAACATTCTTCACATCCATCTGGTATATATTCCAATTTTTGTTAGGTGCAAGTGCAAGTAGGACTTGTACGGTCGTAAGCTTTGCTACTGGACTAAACGTTTCATCATAGTCTAGTCCATACTGCTGAGAGAAGCCTCGAGCCACCAACCGAGCCTTGTACCTTTCAAATGAACCATCAGGACAACGCTTTATCTTGTACACCCATTTGCAGGATATGGGTTTCACATCCCTTGGCTTTGGCACCAAATCCCAAGTCTGATTCTGCTTAAGCGCAGTGATTTCTTCTTCTATAGCTCTTACCCATTCATAACTCTGTGATGCTTCTTCAAACGCCTCAGGTTCTTTTGGTGCTTCATCAATTATGGTAGCATTGGCATATTTAGGATTTGGCTTTCGTACTCTTGTTGACCTTCTTAGTTGTGATTATGGAGTTGATACTTCCACTCCACTAGGTCTAAATTCTTGTGGTTGTTGGTACACACCTGTTTGCCAAGGAGTTTTAGGTACTTCTTGCTTGACATTGTCTCCAGCAAGCAAATCTTCAAGCTCATCTGGACTTGATTGGATTTGGGCAGCTTGGTCTCCCAGTTTCCCTTGCAACGTATCTTTAAACTTTTTTGGGTCGGGCAACGCCTCATTTTTTTAGCACCAACAAGATGATGCTTCTGCGACCCATTCTTCCTCCACAGCTAGAGACGCAATGACATCCCAATCATCTTCAATTTTCTTCTCAGAGTTGGCGACGTTACTTTCTACAGCCCTTTTGAACCAGCAATCCTTCTCCATGTGGCCTTTCTTTCCACAATTGTAGCACTTGCCCTCAAATCTTTTGTTATTCTGGGACTGACCACAGTTGCCGTGATGCTTTGGAGCTCCCCCTGGTCGAGAACTCCACGCTGCTTAAAGCTGCCTTTACTTTTGGTGTAGAGCGCTTCCTCCTCACCTCTTAACAATACCCCTTCCATTTGCTTTGCCAAAGCTTCTTGATCAGCAAGCAAATTCTCGAACTCAACAAGTGATGGTTGGGTCAGCCATCCTTGTACAGCGGCAACGAAGCCTCGATATTCGGGTCTCAATCCATGGATAATTATTCTTTTTATCCTAGATTCTACAATGGCAGCACTAGAATCGAATTCAAAAATTTCACGGCAAATAGACTTTACCTTGTGGAAATACTGCGCAATTGTCATGTCCCTTTGGGCCACTGATAACAACTCATTCTCGAGAAGCTGTAGTCTTGTATCGTTCCTCCTTGAAAAGAGTGTGGCGAAGGTGTCCCATGCTTTTTTTGTTGTCTTGGCCTTCCGTATGTGCTCTAACATGTCATCTTCAATTGTAGTTTTTAAGGCAAACATGACCTTACCTGCCTTGATCTTCCACTTCCTCAAAGCGCCGCTGGTGTCTTCTTCTGGCTCTGTAACTTCATTACTGCCGACGACATCCCAAAGATCTTGGCCTTGTAGGTAAGACTCCATACACGTTGCCCACGTGTTGTAATTTTTGTTGTTCAACTTCTTGATTCCTCCAACAACTTGAAGATCTCCCATCGTGTCGGCAGAGCTTCGATAAGCCGAACAAGATTAACCAATAATCTTGCGAAGTACTAAACTTCTCACGATTGTCAATAACTTCAATAGAGACGGTCCCTGATCGTATCGCTCTGATACCAATTGTTGGGGAAAAACTTTAGAGTACACAACTCTAGCACAAGTGTTGAAGAGACAACACAAGTAAACTAATTACTTGTATTACACACACAAAATATTACAATACAAACTATCAAAGACACTCTTGGGAAGCTATGACACTCACTCACTTTCTAGAGACAAACTCTAGACCACTCACACTCTTACAAGACTACTCTTTCTTCTCACTCTCGCTTGCTTGTGTACAAGCTTGCTTGCTTGCCTACATTGCAACACATGCACACACACCTATTTATAGGTGTGGCTTTGCCGACTACAATTGCCCACCGCCATTAGGCTTTGTATGGCAGCCACACAATTGTACAAGCTGCTAGGACTTTCTAGCACATTATTATACACACACACACCCACCGACTTAATAGGATAGTGCTAGACTTATCTAGTATATTGATATGCCTGCATGATGCACCGACTTTGGTGCTAGAATTTTCTGGATTTGTGTAGAATGGGCTGGGGTTGGTCTCTTTTAACAGGATCCTCCGAATCCGAATCGGAATCCGAACCCAACCACATTGGTTAAAAATTCTAGTGGAAATCGATCGCAAGACGAAAGGAGAGTAACGACCCCTAAGCTTCAAGTCCTTGTTCGGCAAACGATCTCTTTGGCGAAGGATCTTTTTCGCTTCCAAGAAAGGAACATCATCTTGCTCAACGTCATCACCGTCGTTTATGGTAAAAAGCTTCTTCCTTTTTAAACCTCAGATGCTGGTCGTGCATCGTTTCTGCCCATGTTCACTGCAAGTACCTTAATTAACCTTCTATGCATATATGGGAAGGCAAATTTCTTGCTTTCTGGGAGTACCTGAAGGTACAATGTTTGGCATTTTCCTTTTGAATTTAACAGGTAGT
This sequence comes from Pyrus x bretschneideri, assembly GCF_019419815.1. Taxonomy (NCBI): domain Eukaryota; kingdom Viridiplantae; phylum Streptophyta; class Magnoliopsida; order Rosales; family Rosaceae; genus Pyrus; species Pyrus x bretschneideri. The sequence continues at coordinate 5,034,663 of NW_025999524.1, forward strand.
TACTGTTCCCTTGCTTGATGGTATGTTAGGAGCAATAGTTCCTGCTCGTACCTGGTTTGGAGCTTTTGTGTTTATCATAGGAGTTGCAATGCTGGAATCCAGTGGATCGCCCCCCAGTGTAAGTTATTTTTACCCCTTTTAGATATATAGAGAATCATCATCATTTTTTATAATTTTGGTGATCAGTCTGTCTCACTTGCTCTTAGTCAAATTGTAACAAACAAAGCCTTTTCAGGTTGGAGATTTGTTGAACTTCTTAATTGCTGTGTTTTTTGGTGTCCATATGCTAAGAACTGAGCACATTTTGAGAAACACGAAAAGTGAAAATTTCTTAGCTCCGCTCGGTTATGAGGTTAGTATATGTTGTCCTTATGTTATGTCCATGTTAATTACATCGTGATTAATGCTACTGTTAATCTTCATCGGTGGTGTGGACATACTGTCAACTAGACGTTATATTGGGTAGAAGTTTACCAAACTTCAGTACCAATATTCAAACTCAAACTTGGACATACTTCTTAGTTCTTTATAAATTCCCATGGGGATCATGGGCGGCATCCTTGTGGAACCTGATTATTCCCTTGTGTCTTAGACTTTAAGTTTTCAACCCTTTGGACAAAACTTTGAGCTTCTTACTTTTTACGGTAATTTTAATCCAATCCGAGGTACAACGTATGCGCGACTAAGCCAGCTCATTTGGTTATATCATGAAGGACCAATGCATTATCCTTTCCCCTGCACTTCAGCGTATCCCCAAGCATCTTGTAGGTTGATGTATACTTGTTTGTTTTTTATATGCATTATTCATGTTTACAGCTTGTTTCTCTGCAGGTGGAAGCCTAAGAGTGCAGATATTTGGATCAGCATCTCCTTCAAAGTCTTACAAAGATGAAAACAATAGTAAGAAACTCGATTACCCGGTGGTTTCAGATAAACATAATCGCCTTTCTGCCTCTCCGGTTACAGTTAGTTCCAGAAAAGATAGATCTGCTAAATAAGTGATCAATACCTCATGTTTACAACGATGATTTTGTATATAATATAATATGTAACTCTTAACTGGATCTCAATTATGCATTGCTGATTTGCACAGTTACTGACTACATCATACAATTAGGATTAAAGTATGATATACTATCTAGATATTGGATTGTGTTTTTGCTTTTCTTTTCATTTTCAATGGACTAGGCAAAATTGGTGGTTGTAGCACATTACAAATCCTTTTTGCTGAAAGTAAAAGGAAAATCAATATGATCGATCGTGTTGCTCTAGGTAATATACATACATGGCCACTTGAGACACGTGTCAAGTCTTATGTCGGTCGTATTGATTTTACTATTTCAACAACAAAAATTTGTAACTGTCCTATAACAATCAATTTCCTTTATTCTTAATTCATTTCATGATGATCCAAATATAGAAATTTATTATCTTTCTATTTAACTCACTGTGTCTTATGTTCAAAATATTTCCCTCTTCGTAGTTTAGATAAATTTGGATTATCCTATCATATGGCTTGTAAAAAAATATAAAAAAAAATTATTCAATAGAAAACACTGTTAGATTAAAGGGTGACAGGTTTTGGTGAAGCTGTGATGGAAGAGCAACGGTGAAGGAGTTGCGATGGAGAGATCTCGACGTCCTTCTTTTTCTTTGTCTATTGAGGTGATTCTGATTATCTAAAACTTGAGGACGAGGAGGAGAGGAGGAATACACTTAGGGTGTGTTTGTTTGGACTCCTTAACTCTCATTAGATTGGATAAGACTAGACATTAGGTACTCCCGTGTTTGTTGCCTACACGAACTAAGTTAAGTGGGATTAAACGAGAGACGAATTATCTCCTTCACTAGGAGGTTTTGGCCAATCCCCGGAAAACCATGGGATTGCTAAGACCTTGTTGCGTCCCGTTCTCTCTCTGCGTCGCGTCCTCTCTCCTCTACTTGCTTGCTTCGTCTGCTGGTTTTGCCGTTGCCTACATTCGCGAACCCAGGATCTCTTCGTTTGTTCGTTTCGAATCTCGAAGAACATAAAATTAAGTCGCAACTTCTGGAGGACCTGCTTCCTCCTCATGCGCTCTCAATCATTTACTTTACTCGATTTTGTGGGTGGAAACTGATTTCTGCAAATGTTGCAAAGCTTCGAACGAAATTTTGGATTTGCAATTTGAGTCTGGGGTTTGCATTTCGAGTTTGGGTTTCATGATTCGAATATGGGATTTGCACTTCCAGCAAAGTTGGGTTTTGTGATTCAAGCGAATTTGGGATTGAATCTGGGTTTTGTGATTTGAATATGGGTATTTGCAATTCTAGCAAATTTGGATTTTGTGATTTGAGCGAATTTGTGAAGATGTGCAAAAGATTGAGATGAAGCTGTGGATGTAGAGGCTCCATATAGGGATTTATCAAAATAGCCCAATCGAGCAAACGATGATTCTAGGTTGTGAGGATAACATTTCAAGAAAAAAATGGAGAATTTTCTCGAGAGAGAAAGTGTGTTGTAGAAAATGGTAAAGGAAAAAAAAAAGAAAAAAATTATTTTGCTTGTTAGTTCGACACTGGAACAAATGCTTCACTAAATTAATCCAGTTTAGTCTAGTCTAAGCCAGTTTAACTTAGTCCTTGAGCTTAGTCCAGTCCGAGATAGTCCAGTGCTACAAGGTATTTCGGTGCGATTCGGTTTTTGAACTACTAATAACCGAATCAAATCGAACCGAAATTTTGGTGAATGGTTCAATTTTTTTTTGGTTTTCGATTTTTCGAAACGAGTAGCGTGGTGTAATTTTAAAATCTAGAAATGAAAGTTGGTATAAAGTCATGACTAAAAGTTATATAGAGAAGCAAAATGCTAGGGAGACCATCTTTTTAGACCAAATTTTTTAAACCAAATGATGTGGCGGTTGATGATTGGACTACATTTTTAATGATTAAAAAAAATAATCAAACCATCAATTGCCACATCACGTGATTTACAATTATAGTTTAAAAATATGGTCTGTCACATCCTGGCTCGGGCCCCCACCACATCCCGGGTTCGACTCCGCCGTAGCACGATATTATCCGTTTTGGGCCCCGACCACGCCCTCACTGTTTTGTTTCTAGGAACTCACGCGAGCAGAAATTTCCAGTGGGTGTCACGCCCTGATTTTCGATAGGGGTGTGTCATGGTCTCTCTAGCATCACCTTTGAAAAAATGGCCCATCATAAAATAAAAAAAAAAAAAAAAATCCTGTTATTATTGTTATCTATAAATAATGCACGTGGCTACTCAGTATTACGGTCTAGTCCTATTCTTTTTTACTTATAAGTAAGAGGTCTTAGGTTCGATTCTTGCCAAAAACGAAAATGAATCACATTATTTTTCCAAGCCCAGTGGAAGACTTAGCACACTCCTCCATTCCTTTTGTGTAACTATTACCGTTTGTTAAAAAATAAATAATGCATCTGTTGGATGGTCAATCATCAATGATAGTCTTCAATGATCAATAAACTTTAGTGGAAAAAACTATGTTGTGGACCTTGTTAAAAAATAAATAATACATCTGTTGGGTGGTCAATCGTCAATGATAGTCTTCAATGATCAATAAACTTTAGTGGAAAAAACTATGTTGTGGACCTTTTTTTAGGATTTGGATCCTCCTAACTAAGACATGTAGACCGTTGAATTTTTATTCAATGGCTACAAACAAGGAATTCTTTAAAAGTTATAATAATTATAACTGTTGGATAAAAATCTAACTGTCTATGTATTTTGATTAGGAAAATCCTCTCCTTAAGCTCAGAAGAGAATCCAAATCTCTCTTTTTAATGGATTATCTTGGAAAAAAAAATTAATATTTGATTGATTTGTTTGATTTTTTCAATTACTTTTAGTATAAGAGTTTGTGAACTGACATTTGTGGATACCTAATACCTCATCCCTGCCTCCCCATTTGATGGCTTTTTAACATAAAAAAACCAGACGCCATGGCCCATACGTGTCGATCTTTCCAAAAATATAATAATGATAATAAATAAATAGATGTGATCATTCAAGAGATAAAACTTTTTATTCTAAAACATTTTGCAGAAGGAAGTGATGACACCTCACATTTTGGAAGAATTCTAAACAACACAAGCAATTATTCATTCATTGTCTAAGTGGAAGGTTGAATTTAGTGGAAGGGAGACGAACAAGTTAGCATGTATGAGCTTGAGTTATGTAACACTGTAGTTTGGTTTGAGGAACTTCTTAATGTAATTCTTGATATTTTCTTTGAGGATAACAATTCCTAATTAATTATATTGGTGCGGGACTCTCTTTTTTCCTTTGACCGGGTTGAAAACCCCGGCAAGGTTTTTATCGAGACCCCTTGTTTACACCCTATCCTCATTGCTGTACATATAAATTTGTTATTAACGAATATCGTACATTTTCAAAAAAAAAAAAAAAAACATTTTGCAGATAAATTGCATTTTATTTTAAAACATTTACAAATAAATTTTTAGTGCGATAGTAGTAGTCTAATCTTTATTGCATGCGTGAATGCAAATCAAATGACATGTTATTAATAAGAAATAAGCATATTAATCAACACTTAATTATGTAATAATTCAATCATCTACCTCCACATTATTATTTGGTCTCCCTAACATTACTCATGAGCAAACCCTTCATCTATCCATGCATGTTGTGAACTTGTGATCATTGCTTCATAGGATTCCAATTATCCGAGAAGTGTGATTTTAAAAATATATGACTTAATCTTTATCACGTGTTGCATGATTTGGTTTTTAAATTGGATTGCCCACTATTAAAATATTACGAGAGAATTTTTAATATCCAGAACATGGGTACATACGCTATACACAAGTAGCGGAACACTTGAAGAAAAAAAAAAAAAAAAAAAAAAAAAAAGCTTTCCCTCCACTTATATTACATATATATGATGTACTGCACAGTGTTCTGGACACATTGAGTTTTATCTTGCAATTTAACTCTAATCGCTTGTATTTAAGGAGGGTAGGAGCCCAAATTATACATATCCTTTAACATTCTTCTCTTATAATTTCTGAGTAGCACCCATCAAAACTGCTCATAAACATGGTTCTGCATGGTAAAATTGGGACTGAAATAGAAATTAAGGCACCAGCTGACAAGTTGTACAACATGTTCAAGAGCGCCCACCTCATCCCAAACATCTCTAATACCCATATCAAAGGAGTTGATGTGCACGAAGGAGACTGGGAAACACACGGCTCTGTTAAGATTTGGAAATATGAACTAGGTACCGCTACTTAATTCAATTTTCCTGTTTAATTATTCACTTTATATGTATGTATGCCTTAATAGATGTGCTCAGATCATCATACGTTCATAGCATGAGTTTCAATGTTTACAGCTTTTTTGTAGAAATTCTAATTTATTGTAGAAAAAACAAAGTCGAGATAGAACAATTGTAGAAGTCATGTACTTACCATATATGAACTCTTATATATTTCAATGCTTCCTTCAATTTTTGCTCTAGACAATGAGAGTCATATACAGTAACTACATGTTTCCTAAATAAGTAATATTGCCCCCTTTTTGCTACAGTGGAAACAAGATCCTAATAAGAGAGGGTGAGAAAGTTTATATATTTTGTTGTTACGAAATTAACCATGAATGCATGCATGCATATATATAGGGGACCATGTCGGGATATTCAAAGAACAGGTGGAGCTAGACGATGAGAACAAGGCCGCAACTCTGAAAGGATTGGAAGGAGAAGTGTTCAAGTATTATAAGAGCTTCAAGGGTGTCTATAAATTCACTCAAAAAGATGAAGGCACCTGCATTGCCAACCTGTGGATCGAATACGAGAAACTGAATGAGAATGTTGAAGCTCCAGATAGATATGTCGGTTTGATGGTTAAACTCGTCCAAGATCTTGATGCTCACCTTCTGGGAGCATAAATTAATTAATTAATGAATAAAAACCATATGTCATATGCAACGGTTGGAAAGAGCTTTTGCTGGTCTTGTTAAAAAGGGTTCAATTATATGTAATCATGCATGCATATGTTCATCAATGCGTACCTACTTAAATAAAATGCTTTTCTTAATTAGGTTTGTGTGTATTGTAAAAGATGTACGAAGGATGTCATATGACATTGTGATGTAATAGATTGTGGTTATCGATCACATCTATAAAATAAGATGTGGTGTACTCTATAATATTTGTCCAATATTTTTTTTTTCAACTTACTTATAAGTTCATACAAGATTTCTCCTCCTATCAATGTGAGATTCATTCTCAACACACTTCTTTACGTGTGGCGAATTTTGAAGCCTAACACGTGGACAACACAAAGGGGTGAAATGGAGAGCGCGTGGTCGTTCGGCTTCACACATGGGACAACCGGCTCTGATAGTATGAAGAAATTTCAGGTCAAACTATAAAACCAATTGGTAATATGGGGAGTAGCCCAACTTACTTATAAGTCCATGCAAGGTCCCTCCTCCCATCAATGTGAGATTCATTCTCAACATTATATATATAACTTTTTTTTAGTACACAAGATATTCTACACTAATCCACTTAATTAAGACACTTTATAATTTAAAGACTCACTTTCCGATCTATTGGAGATTTACACTAATATCATTTTTTTTTTTACTGAAAATATGACTTTAGCCCCTAAAACTCAAGCTTCGTTACAAAAAACCTGACATAGTCTTTTTACCTGAATAAAACCCAATGACTAGGCTCCACATAAGTAAATTCATTAATTATGTTTGCCTTTACACATTTTGCATTTTTAGATGCCTTAAATACCCCTAATTACGGTTTTAATGTATACATTTAATTCTATGCAAATTTGAAGGGAGGGATTAATGAAAAAAATGCATTAATGTTTAAAATCATTGCATATTAATATATCATAACAAATTGTATATTATTGCTTCTGGCAAAAAAAAAAAAAAAAAAAAAAAGAGCACTAATGTTATACTTTCCTTAAGATTTCGTAATTGTTTTTCAAATTTGCATAAAATTAGACAATTTTAATTTAATCTTGTTATTTTCTTACCAAATGAAAATATGAAAGGGCACTATAAAATTTGCCCAGTAATACATGCAAAATAATTTACTCATAAAATAAAAGAAATGTTATTTGATTCAAAATAATTTTATCTATATTTTATATAATAATATGGGTGAATCATTGCACACATATATATTAGTAGTAAAAGGTGGCCAATATATATGTAATAATGCATGCAAATAATTCACGATAATGCATGCAAATAATTCACCTACAAATAAAGGAAATTTGGTTAAAAATAATATATCTACTACCTTCAATTTTCCTTTTTTTTTTTTTTAATTTTTACAAACATAATGTACCTACAACATAATTTACCTATTGTTTAACTTGACCAAAACAATGTAACTACTATTTTAATTTACCTACAAAATAAATTCTATTTGATTCAAAATTAATTTACTTATATTTTACATATAAATATAGATAAATTATTTTTAACACACATATATAATAACAAATAAAAAATGTCTAATGTATGTAATAATCTATGTAAAATAATTTACCTACAACATAAAATATTAATTGGTTTGTTATTTTATCAAACAATATTATTTGATGCAAAATAACTAATTGTACAAAGGATTTTCTTTTTTCATACGAAAAATGTGCCATAATTGTTTATGAATATGCATAAATTAATATATATATATATATATGTTACTAATATTTATGATACAAGAAAGGTAAAATTTCCATATGGGGTTAATTGCTAATCATAATTAGGGTGAGTAATAATATTTATTGACATAATTAGGGTTTTGTGGCATAAGTTGTAAATATGTTGTAATAATTGGTTATATATTTGTCTACATGGTATTCTATTTGAATTTTGGGTTTTATTTGAATGTTTAATATTATGTGGGTTTTTGTTTGGAAAATAAGAGTTTCAAGGGCCTTTCTCGAAAGAACCCTTTTTTTTATATAGCTTTTGACAATCATGTTCTTCGCAAGCTGTAGTCTCACTGTTAATTGTACAATGAATTTTGAGGTTTGCTTTCGACAGTTGTCCAGCATTCATCCTGGTTAATTATACAGCTTTTAAACATGGGGAGTTATTTTTACTTGATAAAAATAGTAGGGCAAGGGAGTTGGTGATGACTTCTCAACAAAAGAACGAACGCAATGATATCAATTGTAAGGTTAGTATTGGTGTCCATATGCTAAGAACTGAGCACATTTTGAGAAACACGAAAAGTGAAAATTTCTTAGCTCCGCTCGGTTATGAGGTTAGTATATGTTGTCCTTATGTTATGTCCATGTTAATTACATCGTGATTAATGCTACTGTTAATCTTCATCGGTGGTGTGGACATACTGTCAACTAGACGTTATATTGGTTAGAAGTTTACCAAACTTCAGTACCAATATTCAAACTCAAACCTTGACATACTTCTTAGTTCTTTATAAATTCCCATGGGGATCGTGCGGCATCCTTGTGGAACCTGATTATTCCCTTGTGTCTTTGACTTTAAGTTTTCAACCTTTTGGACCAATGCATTATCCTTTCCCCTGCACTTCAGCATATCCCCAAGCATCTTGTAGGTTGATGTATACTTGTTTGTTTTTTATATGCATTATTCATGTTTACTTCTTGTTTCTCTGCAGGTGGAAGCCTAAGAGTGTAGATATTTGGATCAGCATCTCCTTCAAAGTCTTACAAAGATGAAAACAATAGTAAGAAACTCGATTACCCGGTGGTTTCAGATAAACATAATCGCCTTTCTGCCTCTCCGGTTACAGTTAGTTCCAGAAAAGATAGATCTGCTAAATAAGTGATCAATACCTCATGTTTACAAAGACGATTCTGTATATAATTTAATATGTAAATCTTAACTGGATCTCAATTATGCATGGCTGATGTGCACAGTTAATGATTACATCATACAATTAGGATTTCGAATCTCAAAAGTATGATATACTATCTAGATATTGGATTGTGTTTTTGCTTCTCTTTTCATTTTCAATGGACTACGCAAAATTGGTGGTTGTAGGACATTACAAATACTTTTTGCTGAAAGTAAAAGGAAAATCAATATGATCTTGTTCTAGGTAATATACATACATGGCCATTTGAGACATTTTACATGTCAAGCCTTATGTTGGTTGTGTTGATTTTACTATTTCAGCAACAAAAATTTGTAATTGTCCCATAACGACCAATTTCCCTCATTCTTAATTCATTTCATGATGATCCAAATATAGAAATTTATTTTCTATTTAACTCACTGTGTCTTGTGTTCAAACTATTTCCTTCTTCGTAGTTTAGATAAATTTGGATTATCCTATGGCTTGTCCGAAAAAAAAAAAATTTCAACAGCAAACACTGTTAGCTTAAAGGGTGACAAGTTTTGTGGAGCTGTGATGGAAGAGCAGTGGTGAAGGAGTTGCGATGGATGGATCTCAATGTCTTTCTTTTTCTTGGTCTATCGAGGTGATTCTAATTATCTGAAACTTGAGGACGTCGAGGAGGGATTGATGAGTGAGGACGTGGAGTGTTAGAGGCGCAGAGGAACATGACTTAAGTTAGGAGAGGATTGAACTGAAGCGATGAGGACGAGGAGAAGAGGAGGAATCACTTAGGGTGTGTTTGTTTGGACTCGTTAACTCTCACTAGACTAGATAAGACTAGACATTAAGGTACTCCCATGTTTGTTGTGTACACGGACTAAGTTAAGTGGGATTAAACGGGACTTGCACGGACTATCTCCTTCACTAGGAGGTCTTAGCCAATCCCCCCAAAAACCATGGGATTGCTAAGACCTTTTTGCATCCCGTTCTCTCTCCTCTCCTTGCTTGCCTCGTCTGCTCGCTTTGCCGTTGCCTACACTCGCAAACCTATGATCTCTTCGTCTGTTCATTTCGAATCTTGAAGAATACAAAAATAAGTCGCGTCTTTTGGAGGGCTGTCTTCCTCCTCTTGCGCTCTCAATAATTTACATTTTCTCGATTTTGTGGGTGGAAACTGATTTCTGCAAATGTTGCAAAGCTTCGAACAGAATTTTGGATTTGCAATTTGAGTCTGGGGTTTGCATTTCGAGTTTGGGTTTCATGATTTGAATATGGGATTTGCACTACCAGTGAAGTTGGGTTTTGTAATTCAAGCGAATTTGGGATTGAATCTGGGTTTTGTGATTTGAATATGGGTTTTTGCAATTCCAACGAATCTGGGTTTTGTGATTTGAGCGAATGTATGAAGATGTGTAAAAGATTGAGATGACGCTGTGGTTGCAGAGGCCCACATAGGGATTATCAGAATAACCCAATTGAGCAGACGATGATTCTGGGTTGTGAGGATAACATTTCAAGAAAAAAATGGAGAAAAGGGAGAACTTTCTCGAGAGAGAAAATGTGTTCTAGAAAATGGGAAAGGAAAAATAAAAAGAAAAAAAAATAAAAATATTATTTTGCTTGTTAGTCCGACACTGGAACAAACGCTTCACTAAATTAATCAAGTTTAGTCTAGTCTAAACTAGCCTAACTTAGTCCCTGTGTTTAGTCTATTCCGAGATAGTCCAATGCAACAAACGCAACCTTAAGGTTACCATAAGTGTGTAACGACGCTATTATGGTTACAAGGTCTTTCGGTGCGGTTTGGTTTTTGAACTACCCGAATCAAATCAAACCGAAATTTTGGTTCGATTCGGCTTATTCAAATTTTTTTTTTCTTGCGCTTTTGGTTTGGTGAATAGTTCATTTTTTTTTCGGTTTTCGATTTTTCGAAACCAGACCTAACGAGTAACATGGTGTAATTTTAAAATCTAGAAATGAAAGTTGGTATAGAGTCATGACTAAAAGTTATACAGAGAAGCAAAATGATAGGGAGACCATTTTTTTAGACCAAATTTTGTAAACCAAATGATGGGTCTGTTGATGGTTGGATTACATTTTTAATGATTAAAAAAAATAATCTAACAATCAACCGCCACATCATGTGATTTACAATTATAGTTTAAAAAGATAGTCTCTCTAGCATCACCTTAGAAAAAATGGCCCAGCATGAAAGAATTTTTTTTTTTTCCTGTTATTATTGTTATCTATAAATATTGCACGTGGCCACTCAGTATACGGTCTAGTGCTATTCTTTTTCACTTATAAGTAAGAAGCCTTAAGTTCGATTCTCACTAAAAGCGAAGATGAATCACATTATTTTGCCAAGTCCATTGTAAGACTTAGCACATTCCTCTGTCATATTTCCGTTTGTTAAAAAATAAATAATGCACCTGTTGGATGATCAATCATCAATGATAGTCTTCAAAGATCTATAAACTTTAGTAAGATTTTGTGAAACTGACGTTTGTGGATACCTAATACCTCATCACTGCCTCCCCTTTTGATGGCTTTTTAACAAAAAAACAAGACGCAACTGCCCATACGTATCGATCTATCCAAAAATATAATAATGATGATAAATAAATAGATATGATCATTTAAGAGATAAAACTTACAAACTTTAGTAAGATTTTGTGAAACTGACATTTGTGGTTACCTAATACCTCATCCCTGCCTCCCCATTTGATGGTTTTTTAACAAAAAAAAAAAAAAAAAAACAGAAGCCATGGCCCATACGTATCGATCTATCCAAAAATATAATAATGATAATAAATAAATAGATGTGATCTTTCAAGAGATAAAACTTTTTATTCTAAAACATTTTGCAGAAGGAAGTGATGACAATTCACATTTTGGAAACATTCTAAACGACGCACGTAATTATTCATTCATTGCCCTAAGTGGAAGGGAGACGAACAAAGTGCACATATGAGCTTGAGTTATGGTTACATTGTGGCTTGGTTTGAAGAACCCCCCTAATGTAATTCTTGATCTTCTCTTTGAGGATAGCAATTCCTAATTAATTATGTTGGTGCATGATACTCTTTTTGCCTTCAACCGGGTTGAAAACCCTGGCAAGGTTTTTATCGAGGCCCTTTATTTGCACCCTATCCCCATTGATGTACATATTCATTTGTTATTAAGGAATATCGTACATTTTCAAAAAAAAAAAAAAAAAAAAAACATTTTGCAGATAAATGACATTTTATTTTAAAATATTTACAGATAAATTTTTAGTGCGATCGTACTAATCTAATCTTTATTGCATGCGTGAATGCAAATCAAATGATATGTTATTAATAAGAAATAAGCATGTTAATCAACACTTAAGTAATAATTCAATCATCTACCTCTATATTATTTTATTTATAAATTTTAATTTTAGAAATTTGATCTCCCTAACTTTACTCATGAGCAAACCCTTCATCTATCCATGCATATTGTGAACTTGTGATCATTACTTCATAGGATTCCAATTATCCGAGAAGTATGATTTTAAAAATATATGACTTAATCTTTATCACGTGTTGCATGATTTGGTTTTTAAATTGGATTACCAACTATTAAAATATTACGAGAGAATTTTTAATATCCAGAACACGGGTATATATATCATATGTCATACACAAGTAGAGGAACACTTGAACAAAAAAAAAAAAAAAAAAAAAACCATCTTTCCCTCCACTTATATTACATATATATGACGTACTGCATCGTGTTCCGGACACATTGAGTTTTATCTTGCAATTTAACTCTAGTCGCTTGTATTTAAGGAGGGTTGGAGCCAAATTATGCATATCCTTTAACATTCTTCTCTTATAATTTATGAGTAGCACCCATCAAAATTGCTCATAAACATGGTTCTGCATGGTAAAATTGGGACTGAAATAGAAATCAAGGCACCAGCTGACAAGTTGTACAACATGTTCAAGAGTGCCCACCTCATCCCAAACATCTCTAATACCCATATCAAAGGAGTTGATGTGCATGAAGGAGACTGGGAAACACACGGCTCTGTTAAGATTTGGAAATATGAACTAGGTATTGCTACTTAATTCAATTTTCATGTTTAATTATTCACTTTATATGTATGCATACCTTAACAGATGTGCTCAAATCATCATATCATAGCATGAGTTTCAATGTTTACAGCTTTTTCGCAAAAATTCTGATTTATTGTAGCAAAAACAAGGTCGAGATAGAAAAATCGTAGAAATCATGTATTTACCATATATGACCTCTTATTTCAATGCTTCCTTCAATTTTTGCTCAAGACAATGAAGGTCCGATACAGTAAATACATGTTTCCTAAATAAGTCATATTGCCCCCTTTTTGCTACAGTGGAAACAAGATCCTAATAAGAGAGGGTGAGAAAGTTTATATATTTTGTTGTTATGAAATTAACCATGAATGCATGCATGCGTATATATAGGGGATCATGTCGGGATATTCAAGGAACAGGTGGAGCTAGACGATGAGAACAAGGCCGCAACTCTGAAAGGATTGGAAGGAGAAATGTTCAAGTATTATAAGAGCTTCAAGGGTGTCTATAAATTCACTCAAAAAGATGAAGGCACCTGCATTGCCAACCTGTGGATCGAATACGAGAAACTGAATGAGAATGTTGAAGCTCCGGATAGATATGTCGGTTTGATGGTTAAACTCGTCCAGGATCTTGACGCTCACTTTCTGGGAGCATAAATTAATTAATTAATGAATAAAAACCAAGTGTGCATGCTGCAGCATATGCAACGGTTGGAAAGAGCTTTTGCTGGTCTTGTTAAAAAGGGTTCAATTATATGTAATCATGCATGCATGTGTTCATCAATGCGTACCTACTTAAATAAAATGCTTTTCTTAATTAGTTTTGTGTGTATTGTAAAAGATGTACGAAGGATGTCATATATGACATTGTGATGTAATAGATTATGGTTGTCGATCACATCTATAAAATAAAATGTGGTGTACTCTACAATATTTGTCCAATATACATTCATGCAAGGTTTCTCCTCCTATTAATATGAAATTCATTCTTAACACGCCCTCTCATGTGTGGCGAATTTTCAAGTCTAACACGTGGACAACACAAAGGGGTGACATAGAGCGCGCGTGGCCGTTTGGCTGTATACGTGTGACAACCTGCTCTGATATCATAAAGAAAGTTGAGATTACACCATAAAACCAATTGCCAATGGGAAGAAGCCCAACTTGCTTATAAGTCTATGCAAGATCCCTCCTCGCATCAATGTAAGATTCATTCTCAACATTATATATATATAACTTTTTTTTAGCACAAAAGATAGTCTACACTAATCCACTTAAGACTTTCTATATTTTAAATACTCACTTTTCGATCCATTAGAAATTTACTTGACATCATTTTTTTCATATAAGTTTTGACAATCATGTTCTTCGTCAGGCTGTAGTCTCACTGTTAATTATACAATGTATTTTGAGTTTTGCTTTCGACAGTTGTCCAGCATTCATCCTGGTTAATTATACAGCTTTTAAACATGGGGAGTTATTTTTCCTTGATAAAAATAGTAGGGCAAGGGAGTTGGTGATGACTTCTCAACAAAAGAACGAACACAATACCTAAATTTTCATACATCCAGAAGGAAAAAATATGGTAGTTGAAAATGTAAAAGTATAATATTGCAAAAAAACCAGTGATTAGTTATTGAAATCTAATGATATCAATAATAGCACCCTAATATTATTGATCCAAATCATGTTCTTAATTGAACCGAAAGAGATTACGTACGTTTATCTTATATATTTTCTTTAGGGAGACTTTGGATCCAGTTCCTAGTCAATAATATTGTTTGACTAAACCCTTAATAGTATTCAATTTTTTATCAAAGTCTCTTTACTTTGTACACCTCATTATTGCTATTAATATGTATTTTCATATGTTTGATATTAATTACTTGACATGTTATTGGATTTAAAATCTCATATTATATGGCATATAAATTAAAAATGATTACAATAAAAAAGAAAATACTAAAAAAAATTTGATTGAATAAATAAATAAAAATAGATAACAGCATACCTTTGAAATAATAAATGTCAAACAAATGTACCTACAGTGTTCAAATTTGAAAAGGGGTACATTTTATTATAAATATGTACGCATTCTTAACAAAAAAATAAATAGATTTTACATTAAAAAATGGTACATTTATAAAATAAAATAAAAATTGGTACATTTTACATATAACAAAGTGGTACATTTATAAAGAACAAAAAGGAGTTTGAATGAAATATGGGTACATTATAAATGAATTATGAGTATAAATAAAAATTTAAAAATTATGGGCACAAAATGAAATTAATATATGGGTACAAATTAAAAAGGGTTGCCAATTAAAAATGGTACAAACTAAAAGTAGAAATATATATTACAAAGTTTAACCATAAATATAAATGTACCAAATGTAATGTTTCTAATACTAATTGAATATATTTCAAAAATAAAATTATGTTGATATATAAATAATTTATAACAGAAATAATGACGTTCATTAAAAGTTAGAACCTTGGTAAAAAATTAAAAAGAAATAAGGTTTTAATTAATGCAATAGAAGAAAGAGAGATGAAAACCTAATTTCTTTTCTCCTTTATCTGAATTTTTTTTAATAAACGAATGTTTTTCATGCGATCCTTCGAAGCAGTACATTTTCAAAGTTATCGCATAAATTAATATTACATAATTTAACTGTAGCAGTAAAGGGCTGCCCTTAAGTTTTTTTAGAACAGGCCTTGTACGCATTGTTGAGTACCATCCTAACTGATCACAAACATGACTCTGCACGGTAAGGTTGAGACAAAGATTAATTAAGGCACCCGCTAAGAAGTTCTACAATATCTTCAAAAGCCAGGTTCGCCACACGTTCCAAAAATTTATTCTGGCAGTATCCCGGGAGTTCAGGTGCATGCAGGAGACTGGGAAACTCGCGACTTGATCTATCAAAAGTTGGAATTACTGTATACGTGCATAATATATATTTATATTATAAATACCTACATGTATTTAACATGATGTGTACCTTTTTTCTCCAAGACCAGAACACAATTATATGTTAATCATAATCCAACAATATCAGAAGGATCGCAATAACTAAACCCTAATTCACAAGCGAACAACTAACCCATAAGTGAAACATATATATTGATATAATGGATAATTAGAACAAAATATGTCGGTAAAGAATCGAGGTGTGCCGCAATAATTCAACCATCTCATGTTAGTTCAGTTTTCAAAAAATAAAAATTACCAATATAAATTTAGAAAACTGACAAAAATAACTACAATTTTCATTTTTATGAAAACTTAAAACAAATTATTTATCAAACGCTCCCTTTATTGTTCCTTGGTCAATATACAGACCACTTTCTTGTGAATACATAAGGGACGAAGTTGGAGTGTTCAAGGAAAAAGGGTAGTCAAACAACGAGAACAAATCCATAACACTGAATGGACTGGAAGGAGATGTCTTCCAGGATTACAAGAGCTTCAAGCCAGTCTATCAATTCACTCAAAATAATGAAGGCAACATTGCGAAATTGTCGGACTGAATATGAGAAACTGACTGAGGATATTGCAGTCCGGACAAATATGTTGGTTTGATGGTTAACATCGACAAGGATCTTGATGCTCACTTTATCAAGGCATGATAAATTAAGGAAAGGAAAAGAATGCAATGGTGAAACGGTGTGACGTCCATCGTTAGTATATAATCTTTGTGTTAACAATGCGTGCCTTTTGCTTGATTACAAGTACTTAAAATGTTTTGCTTTGTAAGTTGCCTTGTAACAAATGTACGTGAAGGGATATCATATGTGAGATTGTAATGTATGAACTATGGTATGCAAAATAAAAGGTGTAGTGCACCATCTCCACTTTGTTGCTCATCGTCATATAAAATCGCCTTAATCAAATACGTAGTACCTTTTTAAAGAAACAATAGTATTTTTAGTTGTTGTTAAACAATGAAGATTACATATGATCGTGGAAGAAATAAAATGAAAAATAATATATCGAGGTTGAGAGACCCAAATAGTATCAAGAAAAAAAAATAGCATTAATTAATATCTCATTTAACAACCCTTTTGATGAAAATCGATTTGTAATTAGTTATGTTTTAGCAATACAAGCGAAAAAGAAGACAACAATATGATGATATCCAACAAGTTCCTTCGCCAAACAACAAAGACAACCATTTTTGTGAGCCTTAAAAAAAACTAATAAAAGAAGTTAATTTTATTTACATTCTAAAAATTTAATTGCACTTCAAACTTTCTATATTTGAAAAGATAATACGTGTGCGTAATTAGAATCCCAAAGAATATTCCTGTGTCCAGATGCTGCATGCAAAACAGAAAAGCCTTTTCTGAAGAGAATTATTATTAGCATTCCAAAAATCTCGTTTTACACTCCAAACTTTCTATATTAAGAAAGAAAATTACACTTGTGATAAGTGTAAAATGAGACTTTTAGAGTGCTAATAACACTTCTCCTTCTGAATTAGGCATCAATGATTCAGCTTTGATTGATTACAAAAGAAGTAATAGTAATTCCACATATTTATTTATGGGTCACAATTTAATTGAAGTCTTCTGAATTGTTGAATTATTGATGTCTCATTATCTAAGTTCGCTGGCGATTAAATTTGGTAGGCCTAGTCATAAAACCTCCAATGTGAAAGATGAAGATCCACAGAGATCCGCAGACTTGTCATTTTCTTCAAGTGATCAGATCATATCCATTATCCACAACTGCCACCATAACTAAAACATGTTATTTGTGTAGGACTTTGTGAGTTGTAGCTCTATATCAACATTAATCAATAATTAAATAATAATTTAATCGTTAACAAATACATATAATTTATAAAATTTAGTCTAAAAAAATAGTTTATCTGACATTACTTTTTTATAAATTGTCAAATTTTATTTAATGACTAAAATGAGAATTTGAAGTTAAATGTTAAATTTTTATTTTATTTTATTTTATTCAAATGATGAGTCAAATTTCTTTTTTATTATATATTGTGGGACCTACTGTTACAAAAATTGTGTAAATTGGTTGGGTGGGGTTCGTGATTGGTGTACTGTGGGAGCCATTTATTAAATAATCAAATTAATGGATTTGACGTAATTGGGTTATGCTGTCAGAAAACACCTGTGATATTGGACGTCAATTCCACCTCTAATAAAATTCATCTGTCGAAAGTAGGGATGGGCACGGGCTGCCCAAGCCGAACCTAAAATTGAAGGAACTAGACTGGATCTGTTTGTAAATACAACGGGACGGGTAGTGTGGGTTTTGGATTTTTCAAAATAGGATCCGAACCTAACTCGGCCCTTTTGAAATGGGCTAGTTTTTACGGATCCTCACGAGTCCGAATCTTTCACTCACGCCTCAAGTCTGGCGATCTTTCCTCTTTGTTCTCCTCATTCGAAGATTCGCTTCTTCGAACAACATCGTTATCAGCGGTTCCATCAAAACAACCACCGCAAGATCTACACTCTCAAGGAAAATTAGGGATTAAATTAGGGTTTTCACAGAACTCTTACATACAAACCCACGAATCCAATTTGCCTTCTCATCATAAAAGAAAGGGAATACCTTAGGGTTTCTGAATCTAAGCAATTTCAATCAATTCCCTTGTGATTTCCACTTCCTACTCATCGACCAAAAGGTTCTGCATATAGGGAAAAAAAAAAGAAGCATTGATCTATAATTTCAAGTCCCAGATAAAACATAAAATTTCAAGTTCACAAAACCTAAATAATTTCACCTTGTGATTGGGTTGCAGATGCTCTCCAATTCTGTCTTGTCTTCGAACTCATTGACATCCGATAACTAGTTGTTGTCCAACCACTGGATGGCAGTCTCTCGATTGAGTCCTCAATCTTCTTGTCCTTAATGGAGTTTGGGATCGTGGGTCTCTTGGGATGGAGAAAAAGAGGGTCTGAGTGGGAAAAAAAAAAAGTGAAATGAGTGAAAAACATAAAACAAAAATAAAGAAAGAAACAGTAAAAAAAAAAAAAGGATGAAATGAGTGAAAGAAATAAGTGAAATGTAGTACAAGTACTAATGTACTGCACAAAACCAACGCAATACTTGGACTTTTGGACCAGAAAATTGAGTGGGCTTGGGAGAAACGGGTCTGGCCAGGGTCCTGTTTCTTGGGCCTTTTGGACCCGCCCGGCCCAGTTAATTTCTTGAACCCGTCCCGGCCCGTCCCGTTTGTGTTTTACAATTTTAAGACCCGTCTCGTACCCACCCCGAACCATATGTATCCGACCCGCCCCGCGGGTCTAGTACCCGTTTGCCCACCCCTAGTTGAAAGAAACTTGGGGTGCATTTGTTACATCAGATTATTTTGGACTGGACTAGTTTCAGGGACTAAGTTGGACTGGCTTAGACTAGACTAAGCTGGACTAACTTAGTGAAGCGTTTGGTGCAGCGTCGAATTAACAAGCATGATAATTAACAAACTCTAATATTATATTATTTAATCCATAATTATTAATATTTTTTTTTCATCCTATTTTTTTATCCCTTTATTCCTTCCTCACCGTCCCATTCTGTCCCTCTTTTTCTTCCTTTTCCATTCCAATCTTTTCCTCCCCAGATTAAACCTCTCGATTCCAACCTCTCTTTCCTCTCTTCTTCTCGATTTCAGTATGTATCTCTCTCTCTCTCTGTCTAGCTCTGCACTAGTTGAATGGAACCCTCACAACTCCATTTTGTTCGATGAGTTGCAAGTTTCTTGACTAGTTTTCTGACTAAACCTCATCGGATTAGATGAGATTTGCACCACTAACAAACTCTTCCCTATCTTTGGTCCCATACTCGAGCTTTGCATGCTCGAATTTGTCATGGATTAAAAAAAAACCCAAACCGGCTGAGACTTCCAGGCCATTTTTCGGCCACCTCCGATCACCTTTTGGCCTCGATTCAGGTGGAATCGTAATCCCCTCACTCCCATATTCAATTTGGTATTTTATATGAAATTGGTTGTGATAGTCCAATGGTTTTCGAGGGTGAGTGAGGGGACAGTCTTAGCTAGTGCCATGGTTTTCAAGGGTTCTCACTAAGACCAGCTAATCCCTGATTTAGTCTAGGCGAGTGAGACTTAGTCTCATTAAACCTAGTCCCTATCGGGAACAAACATGGGACTAGACTAACCCTTAGTCCTGTCCAGTCCAATACACTTTAGTGAGGGCAAACAAATGCCCCCTTGATGTCTTGTTTTTCTTTTTCTTTTTTTGGAAAAGGGATCCTTTCCAGATGCTTTTCATTTAACTCTCATCATCAAATAATTTGGGTATTTAAAATTTGATCAAATGGTTAAAAATACAGACCTACTCTAAAAGTTATAATAACTTTAGCCGTTGGATCAAATTTCAGGAGTCCGAATTGTTTGATGAGGAAGATTAGGTAGAACGGATCCGAAGATGATCCCTTTCCCTTTTTTTGAACGATGCTGTCTTGTTTTTCTATTTGATACTTTTGATATCTCCTTTAAAAATGGGGAACTTTAACGAAAAGCTCCTGATACTGTTCATTTTAACGAAAAATTATATTTTTACATTAAAAAGTTAATATTGATATTATTCACTCTATCATTTATTTTATCCTTATCGTTAAAACTTAAAATTATCAAACTCTTTTCATTAGTTTTCTTTCAAAATAATCTTAGACGAACTTTAATATTAATTAATAATTAAAGAAAATGGCTGCGAGTGGAGCTGGTGATTACAAGCTGGATACTGGGGGCTGAAGTAGAGTTCAAAGCCAACGCTGATAAATTGTTTGTACAAAGTCATTAGCAACCAGCACCACGTGTACGTTCCCAAGCCTCTGATAATGTACACCATGTTGCAGTACATGAAGGGGACTGGGAAACTTCTGGCTCTGTCAAATCTGGAAATACACCATAGGTAATATTAATCACCCTCCTCTATCCTCCTAACCCAAACTGAAATTTTCTTAATTAATTCCCACTGGCTTGCTACAAAATAAACATGCTAACTTGAAACCTAGCTAGGGTTTGCGTTACCTCATTTTTTTTTTTTTCAAATAAAATAGAGAACTGGGCAATATTATTAGAATGATGTAGGATGCAAAGCGTTCACTCTCAAATCTGAAGACGAAGAGTCGTGTGCTCTCTGGGTTCCCCCTGAACACTCAGAATACAATTCTTTTCCCTCTCATTACCATCTCCTTGCCTTCCCTCCTCCCACACTTTTCTTTTTGTCTTTTTCTCTGTATAAAAAATTCAAAACAAGATATGCTTAATTATAAGAGAATAGGGGGACATGAACCTCACCTCTTATGTGCTTAACTATAAGGTTTAATTTTATAATTAAACTTGAAATATATTGAGCATGCAATGCACCTTGGGTTTACACTTCCTCACGATGAATAACATGATCCGATCATTGGTGGATGAATAGTTGTAATTTATGTGAATGATCTACATATATACGTACGTGTAGATGGAAGGGCCGAGACTTTGAAGGAAATAAGGGGAAATGGACGAAGCAAACAAGTGGGTGAGTCTTACAGCTTTGGAGGGATCAGATGTGCTTGAGCTATAGAAAAGCATTAAGATCATTCTCCAAGTCAGTCCAAAAAGCGAATTGGTTTCACGAAAATTGCTATAGAATATGGAAACTTAACGAGACCGATTCGCCTCCCCATAAGTACCTCAGCTTTCTGGTCAATGTCATTCAAGATATTGATGCCCATCTTCTCAAGGAATAAGCGCCAAGCACAAGGTTTATACATGCATGGAACTTTGAGTAGTATTAATATCTTCAAGAATAAAGGCTGGAAGAAGAGCAAGCTATAGCCTTCTTGTTTAGTTCCAACTCGGATTGCCTTTAATTTTATGAGCAACTATAGCTGAGTGTAATAGCATTTTATGTTATGGTGTGAAAAAGTTTAACCTATTGGCAGGGCCGGCCCTGAGGGGGTGCCAGGCGTGCGACCGCACAGGGCCCTGATTTTTAGGGGCGCCTGAATTTTAATAACCTTTGTAATATACTACATATAAAAAATGTGTGAAAATAAATCACCTTGTTCCCTTAAGGGAGTCGTCAAGCGCTGGTACTTATATTTGTGCTTGCACGGGTTCGACTCCCAGTAGCAGATCCATTTTGGACCTTTTTTGAACTACATTAATTTTTTCTTTTCCTTCTTTGAACTACAATAATTTTTTTTCTTTTCTCTTTAATATTTGTAGTTTAATTTCTATCATTATAAAAGAGAACTTTTGATGATAAATCTATGATTAGGAATATCATAATTAATTAAAATCCTTAAAAGTTTGAAGATATAATCTTTAAACCCCCTTTTCATATATGACATCATTTAATCGAATACATGTCGTTTGTTTATTCTTTTGGTCAGCTTTTAAGGATCATCTAATTTTCATCATATTTGAAGACTATTTAGTCATCCATATATAATACAACTTTGCTCACAACACTAAAGTGGAGGTGAGCAGTTGATGCTCATCCCCTATTGATTACCGTTAATTAATTTAGTTTAATTGATTTAAGACACGAATCTTGAATTCTAACTAATCTAACGACAATCCACCGAGTGGGGGCTAGAATCATTCTCACTTTAGGGAGTGAGAAAAAATGCAATAAAAAAACTAACAGTTCATTATAAGACGCTACAAATATCATAACTAGTGATTTGTTTAACTAGTTCATAATAAAGAGCATGAGTTGTTCTGATTATGATATATATACGGTGATATGATATGTACATAGCCACCACACCATGCTTTTTGTATTTAAAAAGTAAGTTCGAGCCCAAAAACATAAAAAATGTAGATACATAGCTACCAAACCATGCTTTTTTTTATTTATTTTCTTTTGCGTTTATATCAATTTATACACAAGAAAATAAAAGAAAATATAGCAACCAAAATTTAGACCTTGTAAGGGCCTCCGTTTGAGTCTCGCATAGGGCCTCCAAAATCTCAGGACAGGGCGCCTATTGGCACGTTTATCCTTAACGGCAGGGTCAAAATTTTAATGTGGGTGGACTATAATTTTCATGCTTACACACATATGGAATCAAAAGAAGGCCAAGAATTAGATCAAAAGAGGGAATGAATAAAAACAAAACCTTCAAAGTGAAAACAACTTAAAAATATTAATTTGTTCTACATTTGCTGTCCGACGTCGCCAACCCTTTTGATGAAAATTTCTAAGTCATTATTTTGGCGGAAAGACACTAAGCTAGTGTAAAAGGGAAAAAAACTATCCAAGAAGTTCCTTCGCAATACAACAACCGAAAAAAAAAATGCTGTGAAATGATGCTGCATCCAGAAAAGAAGAACTTTTCTGAAATTAGGCATCAATGATTCGGCTGATTGATTCCAAATAAGTAACATGAACTCCACATTATTTGTTTTTGTGTCATAATTTTATTTTGGATGCCAATACAACCCCCCTTTTTTTTTCTCTAGGCTACAGGTATGTCAAGATAATATAAACCATTGATTTCTATTAGCCCTAAAGAACCCTTAATTTTATCACTAGTTAAGATAATATAAACCTAAATTAGTTTTATCACTATACAATACACACACACACACACACACACACACACACACACTTTTCTCGTGCCAAATCCAAGCAAACGCCTCAATATCGTACAATCATTCACTCCAATAATGCTATGGACGTAAAGTTGATCAAGCATTGATCCTCTTATGTATAGGTTGATATCTCTCATCAAGTTTGCTGGTTTTGTGGTATTTTTGTGACCACTTGGGCCTCATCAAGTTTCCAAATTTTCGTTTTTCTTAAGAATTGCCTTAATTGATTGTTTTTTTCGAATAGTTTTCTACTTCTTGTTAGGGTTACGCTTCATGTCCTCTCTAACTTATTTTATATATATATATATATATATATATATATTTGCTTCTTTATTGTATTCACAATAATATATTGTTTCATAATAACAATGCTGGAGTGGAAGAGATATTGTTCTTTTAATTAAAAAAAAAAAAAGGTTTTGCTGGTACTAATTAAATTTTGTTAGGTGTAGTGGTGATAAAACACTACGTGGAAGATCCAGTCACATTGTTATCATTTGACTGTTTAAGTGATTGGATAATATCCACATACTGCCTCCATAACTATAACATGGCTTTATGTAAGAAGTGGAAATCTATAGGTTCGTATACGTCTCCTAAAATTCCCCAGACCTACACTATCGTTAATCACGTATTATAAATAACAAATAAAAGAAAATGGCTGTGAGTGGAGCTGGTACTTGCAAGCTGGAGACTCTGGAGGCTGAGGTAGAGATCAAAGCCAAAGCTGATCAGCTGTACAAATTCATCAGCAACAAGCACCATGACGTCCCCAAAGCAGCCTCTGATAAAATATACGATGTTACAGTACATGAAGGTGACTGGGAAACTTCTGACTCTGTCAAGCTCTGGAAATACACCGTAGGTAATATTAATAACATTCCTCTCTCCTCCTAACTAATCAAACTAACAATTAATTTTGTAAACCTTAGAAAAAAGCGATGGGTGTAACAACATGACGCTAAATGTTTAAATTACAAGAAATGATTCAACCAAAAAGAAATACAAAAAATGTAAAAGAATCTCTGGAGATCGTCCCTCTCCCGGGTGCCAAATTATGTTCTTTCGTAGCTGTATACAGCCTCCGTTGTGTAAAAGATAGTGAAATGAGCCCCTTTTGGGGCGAATGAAAGAGTAGCAGCTTACTCCGCAGACTTGTGGAGGTGGTAGTGAGATTGCATGAAGAAGCAAGCACCATAGGGATTACATTACCTCACATTGAACATTTAAAGGATCGGATTGCTGTATAATTGTAATTTTCCATGTGACGTGTAGATGGAAATGTCGAGACTTACAAGGAAAAGGTGGAAATAGATGAAGCAAACAAGCGGGTGAGTCTTGAAGCTTTGGAAGGATCACATGTGCTGGACAATTACAAAAGCTACAAGGTCACTTACCAGGTCATCACTCCAAATAGTGAAGGAAGTTCTGTGAAAATTACTTTAGAATATGAAAAACTCAGCGAGAACGATCCGCCTCCACAGAAGTACCTCAGCTTTGTGGTCAATGTCATTAAAGATGTAGATGCACATCTTCTCAAGGAATAAGGGCCAAGCACAAGATTTATGCATACATACGATATGGAACATTGAGTGATATTACTATCTTCAAGAATAAAGGCCTGAGAGTTGAGCAATCTAGTTGGCACTATTGCTTAGTTCGGTTTCCGATTTGTTTTGTCTGTAATTCTATGAGCAAGAATGAATTGAGTGTAATATCATTATAATGCTGATGTTGTAAACAAGTTCAATCTATTGGCATGCATGCTTATATTTTTCGAGAAGGACTTAGTTTTTTAATTAAAGTCTCAATGTCGTATTGATAAAAGAGCTTTTAGCAAAAGCACTTAAGAGCAAAAACAGCCCGTAAATCTCTACGAGCATATTTTCTAGTCGTGGTTGATTTTGTTTTCTTGGTAGGCATTGAATAAATCACGAATTATTCCAATTTCAGCTTTCTTTGTTGCAATTGGAATAAGATTGAATTAATGCATGTCAATTAAGTAATTACCTCCTTGAAGAAATCAACATCCAATTTTTATTTAACCAAATTTAAATATGTCAGTCCTAATTTAATTAGGAATGTGATTGTGTACATCCTTATGAAATTGTATAATATCTTTTACATAGTGTCCTATTTTAGATGGATTACTTGAAAGACAAAGATTTTCCCTAACTACTATGGATTACTTGAAAGACATATATTTTCCCTTTTTACTATTATAAATAGCACAATAGGGTGAAACAATATACACATCAAAATTTCACCGATTGTCACTTCTCTTTCTTGCCGCCCCCACTCTCTCTCCCTCTGTAATTAAACAGGCGTACAACAAAATACAAGTTGGCAGCTAAAAACACAGACCGTACCAAAACCTATGGCCAATTTCTCTGCGATTATCTTTTTGTTGATTTTCGTGGCCGCTCTGGTCATCTCCGTTGATGCAGGCGGCGATCATGGGGTCAGCTGGGTTCCAGTGAGACCTCGCTGCGAGGGTTCTGTAGCAGAGTGCATGGATGATCGTGATGATGAGTTTGGCATGGACTCGGAGATTAGCAGGCGCATCTTGGCCACCTCGCGAAACATAAGCTATGAAGCTATGCAGAGAAACACTGTGCCTTGCTCTCAGAGAGGTGCTTCCTCCAACAACTGCAAGCCGGGTGGTCAGAGTCAGAGCAACCCCTACAATCGTGGATGCAGTGCTGATGCTCGTTGCCGAAGTTGATCAACGCGGCGTAGCATGTTTTTCAATATTTAGCCATTTCATTTAATAGAACATGTTAATTGTAATGTAACTTTATATAATGCTTTATCTTCTGTTTCAATCCCAACTTCAATACGAAAACAACAAAAATCCCAACTTCAACACCGTCACAGAAAATTTCTAATAAGTTTGCATTAGAAATTTTGAAATTTCTTGATCAACTTGGTTATATTCTTTAACTTTAGAATCAATCATAATATGAGAATCCTAGTGTGGCCAAGTTTGAAATTTTGAATCCCCCTTCTCTTAGTTTGGATTGGACTAGAATATCGCTAAAATATAAAAAAGCAAGCTATCCTAGTAACTTTGTGTGTATTTTTTCTTGTTTTTCCATGCATGGATTAACCGGCATGGGAAAACAAGAAGTCTGACCTCGGCTGACCATAGTCGAAGTAGGGAAAGGAGTTCCAGAATCATGCTCCTAGGACGCTTCTGTCTATATTTTTATAAAATATAAAGATGTAATGAAGTGTCAAAGTTTTCCGAGCAACCAACAAAAAACATATGTATAATCGAACGACACTTAAAAAAAAAAAAAAAAACATTCTTTGTGAGGTGTAGATGGAAATTTCAAAACTTTCAAGGAAAAGGTGGACTGATTTTCATTAACAACAATGAACCTCACTAAAATCAGCTCTAAATTTCAACAATTCTAACTTTTTGCACTAGGTTGGGGTTCAACCCTAGCCTAATGGTGGCTCCACCCTCGCTTACGTTTTAGAAGTATTTCAATTTCAGACTTATGCATTAGAAATATTCTGATTCATAATTTTCATGTATTTATTATACATAAAAAATAAAGAATATATATAAGTCTCACATTACAATAATTCAAAACCTGAAAAATGGAGAATTAGATTTTACTAGAATTGAAAAAGTATTTGAGTTATAACACATGGATCGAAAAAGTATTTGAGTTCTACTTTGAATTGAAATTCAATAACTAAAAATAAAATAAAAATTGTTCAATAACAATTAAAATTAGCAGAGAGCACACACTTTGTGTGTGTGAACAATTTCTATTTTGTCCTCCTTATGTCAATATTGTGTATCAAAAGTGGGGGTAAAATTAGAAAAATAAGTATATGATTGTCATTTTCTCAAAAAAAAAAAAAAAAAAAAAAGAAAAAGAAAAAGAGGGTAAAATGGGAAAAATAAGGACATGATTGTAATTTTGTCAAAAGAAATAAAATTACTATTCTACCCTCCTTTTTGTCAATAGTATGCATAAAAAAAGAGGGCAAAATAGGAAAAAAAGGGAAAAAAAATGACAATAAGGGTTCTCTTAATAATATAGAATAGACTCGTATCAATTCTTGACTTCTCAACTTTCCAATTCATGACTTTTCATTCTCATTCCAAGAATCAAAATTATTAGGAGTAGTTGAATTTATATGAAATTCTTTCATCATATTTTCTACTTCCTCGATTCATGATTTTTCCTTCTAATTTTTTAAGTAAACATGTGTGTCAAATATTCATCTAAGTTTCCTACTCGTGAATTGAGGATTAAAGTTATAAGCATCTCTAACTTGTAAGTGTGAGGTTTTAGGTTCTATTCTCTCCAAAAACGAATTTAAATCACATTATTGTTAACTTATTGTAAGGCTAATCTTACTTCCTATTCTTAAGATAGATAATACCGAATGTACATTAAAAATAAAAAAATAAAAAAAAACTAGATCCGTGATCATTATGCTAAATCAACAACAACCGAAAAAAAAACTCCCATCTATGGGACCCATCACCAAGAGAATGAATGAATTTTCTTTGTGGTACAACTAAAAGGGCATAAATTTTCAAATGTAAAAACTAAAAGAGATATTTTGATATAGGTGCCTCAGTTTTGAATTTTTTAGATTAAACATCTATATCTTTTAGTGATTTGATTAAACTTTTTTTTGTCATAATTTTGGTGTTATAGGCACATTATATTGTAACAAATTTCCCATAATCTAGCCTTTTGATTACACTCTCCTCCGTTAGAGATAATTGTAAAAAAAAAAAAAAAAATTGGTCAGATTCAATTTATTTTCACAATAATGGTACAATTTAGAAATAATTATCTACGATTTAAGATATTTTCTTTCCAAAATAGTTTAAAATATTTTTAAATCCCACAAAATGAAACGTACCGAAATAAGTTTTTCTTTTAGTACATACCAATACACAATGTGTACAAAATAAAACGTACCAAAATAAAAATAATGTACCAATATGAACAATATGTATCAAATCAAACATACCAAAATTGCAAATAAACGTATCAATTAATGATTTTTGTAAATTCAAATGTATTTGCAGATAATATATACGTAATGTATTGTACCTAATAATAATTCGTCAACAACTATACTTGAAAAAAACAGCAAAAAAAATATAATTTCACCAAAAAATTGAAAAAATTACACGAAGCTTTTATGTTGATCACCAACTATGTCACATCCCAGTCTCGACTCCGCCGTAGCACAATATTGTCCGCTTTGGGACCCGGCCATGCCCTCGCGATTTTGTTTCTGGGAACTCACACGAGAACTTCCTAGAGGGTCACCCATCCTGGGAATGCTCTCGCCTGAACTCGCTTAACTGCGGAGTTTCGATGGAATCTGAAGCCAGTGAGTCCCCAAAAAGTCTCGTGCTATATGGAGATGGGCATGTACATATAATGAAGGAAGATTTGTGAAAAACAAGTTCATTTGAGCAACATCAACAACATGCAATTAACAATTAAAAGGCGGAATCATGTTTATATGCACTCAAAAACAAAACTTAACCCATGAACTTCAAAGCCTAGTAGATAGGTGAACCAAGACTCAACTCAAAACAAAGTGAGTTGAGAAATCAATACCTTTGTAGATTCCTCTTTGCATAAGCAAAGGCTAATCACCCAAAGAGAGGGCCTTCATTCCTTGCATCTTAGATCCATGGATTTGGATGGATGAAAAGGTTTCTCCAAGTTCCCAAAATTGAGAACCTCTAATGATTCATCACCAAGGCATAATGAAGAAGAAATGAGTGACCTTGGAGGAGTTTGATTGCTAGATGATCCCTCCAAGGTGGCCGAAATTTTTAGAGAGAAAGGAGAGCTTGTGTTCTCATCCTTTCCCCAAAAATTACCATATGTAAATTTTTAGGCTATAAAGTCCTTTATATAGTCCCTTCAAATAAGTAACCTAATGGATCAAAAGCCCTATTCTTCTATCATGGCCGGCCTATAGGGTTCATTAGGCTTTCAAGCCCTTTATTTATTCAAGTTGTCATACAACTTGAGTTAATGGGCTTGACATTCAAATCCCATTGGGCCTTGCGGCCCAAAACTAACCCGAGGTCTTTAACGAACTTATTCGTTTGATTAATTAACATATTAATTAATCCTAGCCTTAGATAAATAATTAAACCATTTAATTATTCTTACTCATCTCCGTTGTTTCTTCAAACTCTACCTTACTCGGTGAACGATCCATTAGGTTCCTTTTAGCGAGGCAGTGGGCGATTAAAAACTCTTTCTAATCGATTGTGAATTGAAACTTACTTTCAATTCTCCCGTTAGTGATAATACACTTTTAGGGCTTCCACAAACCATGGTTGACGCCTAGCAGCATGTCATGGTTACCCAAGCTAATCAGAAGAGGTGGAGAACCTATTCAGTTTTAGGATTACAAATGCAATACGGTCTTTCTCTAATACAATACTCTTGACCACATTGTTTGGTTTGATAGTTTATTCATGTCTACTATCCAATGTGAATCTTGTACTTATATGATTACTTTGAATGTGATCTGGAACGCATTCCAACATCTCATTCATACTCTGGCCAGAGATTTTAAATCATATCATAGAGTATTCTCCCTCAAACAGTTTGAAGGTTAGAGATCCCTTGTTGCGCATTCACTTGCCTCCATGGCTAAGTGGCTTAACCCCGACGATGCCGTGGACACCCTGATAAAGTGACTTTGACATAATCAAAGATCAAGTACCTAACCACAAGACAGCTGTGATGCCTCAGGTCAAATGACTACTTTGCATTATCCCAACCATGAGTTCTCATGTGACATGAATATGAGAACTCCTCGTTGATCGTGTTCAGTGAACTCATTCTCTATTGAGCACCTACATGTTTGTCTTGGTGTCATTCACACCAATGACTCGAGACTAGTCACTCTCCCTGAGAGAAGACACAGCACGTACTGATCTTAACGGACTGTCAATGCCCAATTGGCAATCCTATGATCAGGAACGTTTAGGATGTGTCTACGAAAGAATGGTCTCATGAATCTAACTTCTTTAGATCGCATTCTTCCAATCACATATTCCTTGGACTTATCGTTTAAGCATATAACATTTATATGAGACGGCTCAAACAATAATGTTTGCCCTTAATATTAAACTAGATTAGTTTAACATGTGAAATGTCCATAAAGTATCATCATATGATTGGTTTTAGGGCACATTTCCAACATATAAGGCACATCACCCCCTCTCCATTGGGTGATGTGGGATGTTACAATCCAACCCCCTTAGAGGCCCGACGTTCTTGTCGGCACACTTGCACCAAACGGCAGAGTTGCTCTGATACCATTTTGTCACATCCTAGTCTCGACTCCGCCGTAGCACGATATTGTCTGCTTTGGGCCCCAGCCACACCCTCAAGATTTGGTTTCTAGAAATTCACACAAGAACTTCCCAGAGAGTCACCCATCCTGAGAATGCTCTCGCCCGAACTCGCTTAATTTCGGAGTTCGGATGGAATCTGAAGCCAGTAAGCCACCAAAATGCCTCATGCTATATGGAGGTGGGCATGTACATATAAGGCACATCACCCTCTCTCCGTTGGTCGATGTGGGATGTTACAAACCATTTGAAAAAAAAAAACTGTGATTGAAAAAACATATCTGGAAGAAGAGAAAATATAGTTTAATTACTAATATCTCCACTAAATAAGGAAAAATGCATCATGCAGATAAAGGGATAAATTTAAAAATTATTTTAGGGGTTTATTCAATTGGGAATTTGAGAGATTTAATGGATTTTTATGGAGTTTAACTGATTTGTTGAGATTGCATGTAAAATTTTGATTCAATTCCCTCGAAATCTCATGAGAAGAGGTGAGATTTGTGGATGCTTAAAATACACTACAAAATCTCTCTAATTCCTTCTAATTCCTCAACTTTTCCAAATTCTTTAAATTCAAATTCTAATTGAATACACCTAGATTTTTAAGGATTTTAATAAACTATTTTAAAATCCTGATTGAATGCACATTGAATTTCAGAGAATCACTTAAAATCCTGATTGAATACCCCTAGATTAATTAAAAGAATTAAAATCCCTCAAAATCTCAATTGAATACACCCCCTTAATTTAAAATATATATTTATATATAATAATGACATGTAATTTAGCTTGAGGTTGATATTGGTCAAAGCACTTAAATCAAAATTTTAAAAAGACATAAATGTTTAATCTAAATTATATATAAAAACCGTAGGGAATTCTATTTTTCTCAAAACATGCAACTCTTGTTTTTACAACAACCGCCTCTTTCTGGAAGCCTAAGCTTAATAATAATGGCGGACAATGCCGTGAAGGCATCCCCCTGAGGCCCAATACGTCAAACGTCATGATAAATCTCAAATCCGTCGTCCTAAATTTGTCGCCGGCAAACCGCTCGTACTCCTCTAACCCCGAAGACAAATACCAATTCTGAAATTTTCTCAGGCAAGCCACCAGACTATCAGTCCGATGCTTGCCGCGTTTAGAGTGGATCAACATCGGATGATTCTCCACATCAACCAACACTTTCAGTGCCTCCGAGATGGTCTCTGGTGGAATCTGCGGAGACGAAGATGGTTACTTCTCACCCTCGATTCCGAACTGGAAGAGCCGAACGCCTTGCGACCGAAGAAACTCCAAACTCTCCTCCGGTTAGGGGGTCGGGGCAAAGATAGATGATGGAACGGAGTTTAAGAGTTTGGAGGAATGGGAAGTTTGACGGCTGCGGGAAGCCTGATCGAATATGAACTTATCCACCATCGAGAATTGAAGGGCGGCTCCAAAACATTGTCGTTTTCGGTCGTGGTCATGTTTTGTTGCTTCTGTTTTGAGTCCTCTTGTTCTTAATTAATTTTACAAATTGATTATTTGTTAATTCGACGAAGAATGCATTTTGTATGAAGTTCGTAACTGAAATATATTAGCCAACGTAGTTTCTAAGCGAAATTACTAGAAATCTAACCGATCAGGATTAGGAGAAATTATAGAATAGAACGTGTGTTTCTTTTTTTTTTTAATTATTTATTTATATATTAGCATTTACCTACACATTTTGTGTGTATGAACATATTTTTTTAGAAATAAGAAGAGGGAGAGAGAGAGAGAGAGAGAGAGAATGTGTGGGAGTGGGAGGTTTTTTTTTTTTTTTTAATTTTAAATATTAGAAATATTTTAACATTACATGTAAGTGAGACTTCAATAAAAAACAGTAAAATTTACACCTATAAAATTATATTATTACCCATCAATTTTTTATTTGTGTGATCGAATACTAAGTTATCTTTTTACCATCTTTTAATTAACAAGGAGAGTTTCACTAATTAATAGAGATTATTATAATAGTTTAGAACCAAAAAGGTAGGCTTTGGGTACAATGTACTTAATAATGACACCCTAATCCTCTATCTCTCAATAAAAATTTGTTGTCTCCCTTTTATTTTCCTATTTAAATCTTTACCCTCTCTTTGTTACAATTAGAAAAGGTGTTGAATTAATGCAAGTCAATTAAGTAATCAACTCCTTGAAGAAATCAGCATCCAATTTTCCATTTAATCAAATTTAAATATATTGCATTCCTAATTTAAATAGGAACGTGATTGTATAAATTCTTATGGAATTGTAGATATCTTTTAGATATTGTCATATTTAAAATGGATTACTTGAAAGACAAGACTTTCCTTTCTTACTACTATGGATTACTTGAAGGACAAACTTTTTTTCCTTTTTACTACTATAAATAGCACAATAGGATGACATAATACACACATCAGAATTTACCAACTCTCTTCTCTTTCTTGCCTCTCCATCTCCCTCCCTCTATAATAAACAGGCGTGCAACAAAATACAAGGTGACAGCTAAAAACACAGACCATACCAAAACCTATGGCCAATTCCTCTGCGATTATCTTTTCCTTGGCCTTCGTGGCCGCTCTGATCATCTTGATGCAGGCGGCGATCATGGGGTGAGCTGGGTTGCAGTGAGACCTCGCTGCAAGGGCTCTGTAGCAGAGTGCATGGATGATCGTGATGATGAGTTTGGCATGGACTCGGAGATTAGCAGGCGCATCTTGGCCACCTCGCCAAACATAAGCTATGAAGCTCTGCAGAGAAACACTGTGCCTTGCTCTCAGAGAGGTGCTTCCTCCAACAACTGCAAGCCGGGTGCCCAGAGTCAGAGCAACCCCTACAACCGTGGATGCAGTGCTAATGCTCGTTGCCGGAGTTGATCAACGCAGGTGTAGCACGTTTTTCAATTAAATACTTTGGATGCGGTCCTTAGTCTCTAACACCTCTTTGACTAAAACCTTAATGGTTTTCAAAGTTTGATCAAAGTTCATTCACTTTGTACACCTTATTATATTACTATTAATATTTATATTTTTATAGTTTTGACATTAATTGTTTGATATTTTACGAGATTTATAATCCTATAAATTTAAAACCCTTCATTATAATACTATTTGAAACGGCTATAATAAAAAAAAAAATTAAACATTTTGATTGAATAAATGGATAAAAACTATGCAACAATAAGAAATAATAAATGGCAAAAGAATGTATCCATAGTGTTAAAAAAATTGGTACATTTCACATATAACAAAGTGGTACATTAATAAAGAAGAATGGGTGCATTATAAATAAATTAGGTACAAATAAAAGATTAAAAAATAATGAGTACAAATGAAATTTAAAAAAATAAGGGCGCAAAAAGAAATTAATACATTGGTACAAATTAAAACTAAAAAGAAAATACTACAAATTTAAAAAAATGTTGCAAATTAAAAGTGGTTACAAACTAAAAATATAAATATATGATACAAAGTTTAGCCATAAAACATAAATATACCATATGTAATTTTTCTATCATTGATTAATTATACAATATCACATGACGGTTAACACATGGACACAAATACAAATAAAACTAAAAAAATATGGGCACAAAAAGAAATTAATATATGGTTAAAAATAAAAACTGAAAAGAAAATTGGTACAAATTAAAAAAGGTTTGCAAATTAAAAATGGGTACAAACTAAAAATATAAATATATGATAAAAAATTTAGCCATAATGTCACATCCCGGCCCGGGCGGGACCACTTCCCGGGCCAGACTCCACCGTAGCACGATATTGTTCACTTTGGGCCCCCAGCATACCCTCACGGTTTTGTTTTTGGGAATTTACACAAGAACTTCCTAGTAGGTCAGCTGCCTTGATATAGGTCGGGGTGTATCACATAAATATAAATATACTAATTGTAACATTTTTAACACTAAATGAATATATTTAAAAATAAAAAATATTTTATTATTGAAATAATTAATGATGTTATTAATACCCAATAACCTTGATCAAAAATTGAAAATGAATATAGTTTTAATCAATGAAGTAGTAAAATGAGGGATGAGAACCTAATTTCTCCTTTTTCAATATTTAGTCACTTTCATTTAATAGAACATGTGTTAATTGTAATGTAACTTTATATTATGCTTTATCTTCTGGTTTCATTCCCAACTAATTCAAAGGAAAACTAATGAAAAGGGTTTGAAAACTTTGAGTTTTAACGATAAGGATAAAATAAAGGATAAAGTAAATAGTACTAGGATTGATTTTCTAGTGTAAAAATATGGTTTTTCGTTAAAGTGAACAGTACTGATAGTTTTTCATTAAAATACCCCTAATTCAATACCTTCACAAAAAAGTTTCCGTCAGAAATTTAGAAATTGCTTGATATGCAAATCCGAGTGTAGCCAAGTTTGAATTCTTCTTTTTTTTTTTTAGTTTGGATTAGCCTAGACTATCACTAAAATATAAAAAAGGAAAGCTATCTCAATAACTTTGTGTGTTTTTTTCCGGATTCTCATGCCTGAATTAACCAGAATCGACCAATCAAGGGCTATCTTTATATTTCAATTTCAGACTTAGAAAATACTCTAAATCATGATTTTCATGCGTTTACTCACATTACAATAATTCGGTACTTAAAAAATGAAGAATTAAATTTTTCTTTCATTTGATGAGTACGAAGTAGTATTAGATTTTTTATTTCAAAATTTGAGTATGAATTAGTATTGGATTAAAAAAATTGAGTGGGTGCTATCAAAATTTTTATTCTCCAATATTTGATAAACACTGGATATTCTGTACTTGGATTCTAATTCCGCTCTATTATTTCGGTTACTTTTATGTAAACGTGATGCAATTCCTCCAAAATTAGGTATTAACGCTCAAAATTGTAAGGTTAACAGACTTAATTAAATTACTTTAGATTGACTAAAATTAATAGGCTTGAAGAAGTAAGTGGTTAATCTTCCAAAACTGAGCTACATCCATTAAGAAGATCCGCACACAGAAAAGAAAAACTTTCTGAAATTAGGTATTAATGATTCAGCGTTCGTTGATTCCAAAAGAGTAACAGGAACTCCACATTATTGTCTGCGAATAGTTTTATTTTGGATGCCAACACAACCTCTCTTTTTTGTGTCTAGGTTGCACGTATGTCAAAGATAATATAAACCACTGTTTCGAATAACTCGAAAGAACCCTTGATTTATCACTAGTTAAGATAATATGAACCTAACTTAGTATTATCCCTATATAATATACAAATACACGCACTTCCGCATGCCAAATCTAAAGATCTTAACGCTTAATATCATACATTCATTCACTCCAATTATACCATGGAGGTAAAGTTGATCAATAATTATTCTCACGTGTTGATATATGTCTCATCAAGTTTGCGGGTACCATTAAATTTTGGTAGGTGTAATAATAAAACTCTACGTGGAAGATCCACCGACACAACATTATTATATAACTATTTAATTAAGTGATCGGATCATATCCACACGCTGCCTCCATAACTTTAAGTTTATAACATGTTAATTAACAACTTTGCGACTCTATATAAGAAGTTGAAACCTGTAGGTTAGTATACGTCTCCTACAATTTCCCCAGACCTACATTATTGTTAATGACATATTACTATTAACAAATAAAAGAAAATGGCAGTGAGTGGAGCTGGTAGCTTGCAAGCTGACTGTGCAGGCTGAGGTAGAGATCAAGGCCAACGCTGATAAGTTGTACAAAGTCATCAGCAACCAGCACCACGACGTCCCCAAAGCAGCCTCTGATAAAATACACGATGTTGCAGTACATGAAGGTGATTGGGAAACGTCTGGCTCTGTCAAGCTCTGGAAATACACCCTAGGTAATATGAAATTAATCACCCTCCTCTCTCCTCCTAACCTAATTAAACTAATAATTAATTTTGTTAGATAAAAAGCGACGGGCGTTACAACATGACGCTAACACTGTTTGGATGAGAAAATTTAAAATTACCAAGAAATTTTAAAATGATGAAATTTTATTTCTAGAATTTGTATATTTTCTTGTTTGACTAACTCAAAAGAACAATAGAAATTCAATACAGAATTTGTTATTTTTAAATTCTCGCTCATAAAAATTTGGAAATGACACCTATTTACATGAATTTTTTTTTAGTACATTAATATTTTTACACTAAGGGGAGGGGGAGTTCGGCAAAGCCACACAATGGACAGCCTAATTTGGTATCGAATTCGTCATCTACGAGATTTGAACCTAAGACTTTCACTTCCAAGTGAAGATGAATATCACAAGGCCATAGTACTGAGTGACTTATTTACATGCAATTTAAACTTGAGAATTGGAGGTCTCAAATTCCAAGTTTTTTTTTTTCACGCGGAAAATATAAATTTCTATGTTTATAAATCCAAACAAGGAATTGATGCATGTCAATTTACAAATTCTAACTTTTGTCAAAAGTCCAAGTTTATTTCTATCGTTCAAACATTGTGAGACGAAGCCTACTCCTCTATTTTAATGTATATAATATTATTTGTTAAAAAATTGTATAATAATGTTACGTTTATAGTTAATACTGTGACATTATTATTATTATTATTTTTTTTATTATTATTTTTTTTGAATAACACAAACTAACCTGCTATGAAATAAACATTCTAACGTGATATCTAGCTAGGTGTTTGCATTACCTCATGTATTTGTACGTATAAGATTCTTCTAGAATTAAAACTGAAATATATTGACCAGGCCATCCAGGCGCCATTAGGTTTGCATTACCCGACGATGAATATATAAAGAATCGGATCATGGACAGGAGACAATTTTTAATATGCTCGGAACATAAATACATAAATCATATTTCATTATAAAAGTGAAAGAACACTTGAAAATAATTTTTTTTCACTTGTATAATAATATGTGTGTATAATTGTAATTTTCCATGTGACGTGCAGATGGAAATGTCGAGACTTTCAAGGAAAAGGTGGAAATAGATGAAGCAAACAAGTGGGTGAGTCTTACAGCTCTGGAAGGATCACATGTGCTGGACAATTACAAAAGCTACAAGATCATTTTCCAGGCCACTCCAAAGAGTGAAGGAGGTTCTGTGAAAATTACTTTAGAATATGAAAAACTCAACGAGAACGATCCGCCTCCACAGAAGTACCTCAGCTTTATGGTCAATGTCATTAAAGATATTGATGCACATCTTCTCAAGGAATAAGTGCCAAGCACAAGATTTATGCATACATATGATATGGAACTTTGAGTAATATTGCTATCTTCAAGAATAAGGCCTGAGAGTTGACCAAGCTAGTCCTCATTGCTGTTTAGTTCGGTTTCTCTCTTTAATTCTATGAGCAAGAATGAAGTGAGAGTACTGTCATTATAATATTGATGTTGTAAACAAGTTTAACCTCTTGACATGCTTATATCATTATAAAATTGATTTCTCAACATCGTTCTGATAAAAGCGCTTTTACCTGTAAATCTCTACAAGCATATTTTCTAGTAGGTTGTTGATTTCGTATTCTTAGTTTGAACAAATCACGAATTATTCCAATTTCAGCTTTCTTTGTTGCAATTAGAATAAGGCTAATTAGTGCAAGTCATTTAAGTGATCACCTGGGACTGCAGAATATCTTTTAGATTGTGTCTTATTTAAGATGGATTACTTGAAAGACAAGATTTTCCCTTCTACTACTACGGATTAATTAAAGAACAAGGACCTTCCCTTTTTTCTACTTTTTACTACTATAAATAACACTAGGGTGCAATAATATACACATCAGAATTCACAAACTCTCTCTTCTCTCTCTTGCCGCCCCATCTGTCTCCCTCTGTAATTAAACAAGCGTACAACAAAATACAAGTTGGCAGCGAAAAACAAAGACCATACCAAAACCTATGGCCAATTCCTATGCGATTATCTTTTCCTTGGCCTTCGTGGCCGCTCTGATCATCTCAGTTGATGCAGGCGGCGATCATGGGGTGAGCTGGGTTCCAGTGAGACCTCGCTGCGAGGGTTCTGTAGCAGAGTGCATGGATGATCGTGATGATGAGTTTGGCATGGACTCGGAGATTAGCAGGCGCATCTTGGCCACCTCACGAAACATAAGCTATGACGCTATGCAGAGAAACACTGTGCCTTGCTCTCAGAGAGGTGCTTCCTCCAACAACTGCAAGCCGGGTGCTCAGAGTCAGAGCAACCCCTACAACCGTGGATGCAGTGCTAATACTCGTTGCCGGAGTTGATCACGCAGTGTAGCATTTTTTTTTCAATATTTAGTCACTTTCATTTAATAAACATGTTAATTGTAATGTAACTTTATATTACGCTTTATCTTCTGTTTCAATCCCAACTTCAATACCTTCACAAAAAAGTTTCCATTAAAAATTTTGAAATTTTTTGATCAACCTGGATTTAATTTAAAAATCAATCCTAATATGTGAATCCGAGTGTAGTCAAGTTTGATTCCCCCTTCCTAAATTTGGATTAGACTAGAATATCGCTCAAATATAAAAAGGAAAGATATCCTAACAACTTTCTGTGTATTTTGTCACATCTTCCTATGCTTGGATAAACTAGCGAGAGTTGACCCATCAAGGGCGGACTATTCAGAAGAGGTAAATCCCTGAACGAAGAAATCTGACCCAGGCCGACCACAGTCGAAGGAGGGAAAGGAGTTCCAGAATCATGGTCCTATGACGTTCTATATTTCACCAAGTTCAGCTCTAAATTTTTACAATTCCAACTTTTTGCACTAGGTTAGAGTACGAATTAGTATTAGAATTACTCTGTTTCAATTCCTGATTTTTATGTGGTTACGTGGAATCAAAAAGTATTTGAGTTCTACTTTACATTGATAATTCAACAACTAAAAAATAAAATAAAAATAGAAAAAATAGGTCAAAAGAATTAGAATTAGACTTCGTATCAATTCATGACTTCTCATGCCAAGAATCAAATTTATCAGGGAGTAGTTGATTTCATACAGGATTTATTCTATCTTATTTCCAACTTCTTAATTCATGATCTTTTATTCGCATTCCAGGAAACAAATTTATCATAGGTAGTTAATTTTATGTGAATTTCTTTCATTGTATTTTTGACTTTCTCGATTCATGATTTTTCATTCTAATTTTTTAAGTAAACATGCATGTCATATATTCATAAAAATTTCCCACTCCTAAATTGAGCACTAAATTTATAAGCATGTCCTAAATTTCGTGATTATGCTAAATCAACAACAACAAAAAAAGCACTCCCATACATGGACCCGTCACTAATTGAATGAATGAATTTTCTTTTTGGTACAACTAAAAGGGCATAAAATTTCAATATGTAAAAACTAAAACATCACCTAGGGTTTATGGGTTTGCAACTCTTGTTTGTACAACAACCGCCTCTTTCCGGAAGCATAAGCTTAATAATAATGGCGGAGAATGCCCTGAAAGCGTCCCCCTTGAGGCCCAATACGTCAAACGTCTCTATAAATCTCAAATCCGTCCTCCTAGATTTTTCGCCGGCAAACCGCTGGTACTCCTCTAACGCCGAAGACAAACACCAATTCTGAAATTTCCTCAGGCAACCCACCAGACAACCAGTCCGATGCTTGCCGCGTTTGCAGTGGATCAGCACCGGATGATTCTCAACATCAACCAAAACTTTCAGTGCCTCGGAGATGGTCTCTGCTGGAATCAGCGGAGACGTAGACCGCTCCTTCTTGCCCTCGATTCCGAACTGGAAGAGCCGAATGCCTTGCGACCGAAGAAACTCCAAACTCTCCTCCGGGTAGGGCTCGGGGCAGAGATAGATAATGGAACGGAGTTGAAGGGATTGGAGGAATGGGAAGTTTGACGGCTGCGGGAAGCCTGATCGGAATACGCCCTCATCCACCATCGAGAAATTGATGGGCGGCTCCAAAACGTTGTCGATGTTGGTCATGGTCATGTTTTGCTGCTTCTGTTTCGAGTCCTCTTGTTCTTAATTAATTACACAAACTGATTATTTGTTAATTCGACGAAGAATGCATTTATATATGAAGTTGTAACTGAAATATATTAGCCAACGTAGTTTGTAAACGAACTACTAGAATCCCTAACCGATCAGGACTAGGAGAAATTATAGAATAGAATGTTGTTGTTTCGGTTTGAATTTGGCCTTAGATTATAACCTTCAATTTATTTCCTAAGAAAAGGAGTTCGAGGTTTGGGTGAATTCGTCTTCCCTAGCCGTAAATATTTAAACCGTCAATGTTTGGGGGTCAATCGGATCATATATTTAAGTAGTCGAAATTGAAGGCAGAAAATTTACACTACAAAAATCTAATTGTGCATTCATTGTAAAAATATTTTTCTTTTTAAATATAAATAATTATAAATACACACTTAAACTTTTAGGTGATAACAACATTTCTCTAAAAACAAATGGGTATCTTACTTTTAAAGATGCCTACCATAAAACAAACAAATTATTTAGAAATAACATGTATAAAAGCATACAAACAGAGAAACGAACAAGATCAAAACATTTTGTGTCCAGTTATAATAAAACCACAAAACATTGTTTTCTTAGAAACGACGAGAGCAAACGAGGAATAATATTGATCAAGATATTCCACCATTCATGTCTACTGGGCAAATTGTTCGGTTCTAGTAAAATAATACAACTAACGCATTTTTTTTTAGTGAATAAATACATCCATGTCTGATGGCATGGGCAAATTGTTAGGTTCTTGTAAAGTTTTTGTTTCCCTCTTTTCTTCTATATAAGTGTAAGGGCCAAAGTTGTTTTTCCTTCAACTCTGGTACTGGTGGAAAATGTCAAATTCTAGCAAGGTGGAGACGAGTATTGAAATCAAGTCTGAAGCAAACAGGTTCCATGAATTCTTCGCACGAACACCGTACGAAATATGCAACATCAGCCCCGACAAAGTTCCGAGTCATAAATTACTTGAAGGTGAATGGGGTAAAGTGGGTTGTGTCTTCTTGTGGGATTATATTGAAGGTAAGTGTGGCTCAAAGATCGTTCTCTTACTATATATGTCGACATGTTTTTTTTTTTTGTGGATGAAGCAAGTAATTGATTTTGTGATTAAATGTTAGCAGATGGGAAACCAACTTTTTCCAAGGAGTTAACTGAAGCCATAGACGATGTAAATCATTCGGTGACTTTCACAGTGCTTGAAGGAAACCCTCTAGATCGATACAAGAGCTTTAAGATCACTTTACAAGTTACTCCAAAATTAGAAGTTCATGATGAGGGCAGCGTGGTGAATTTGGTCCTACAATATGAAAAGCTACATGATGGGGTTCCGGATCCACAACTTCAGCTCCAGTTGGCTGTTATTCTTGTTAAGGAGACTGATAATTTCCTCACCCAAGAATAAGCGCGCCTACTTCAGACCGATCTTAATAGCAGTTTCACCCGTTTGGAGAGCGCAAGTGTAAGAACAAGGCAGTTGGCTTGCCCGTACTTTTTACCATGAATAATACTTGTCTTTGTGCAACTCTACCCGTTGGGCAAAGACAAGAGTAAGGGAAATACTGTTCATGAATATAATATACACATATATATATATATATGTATGTATGTATGCTTTGTTTGGCATTGTAAGTGTAATCCATGTTTGTTGGTGTGT
Organism: Pyrus x bretschneideri; assembly: GCF_019419815.1. Lineage (NCBI taxonomy): Eukaryota > Viridiplantae > Streptophyta > Magnoliopsida > Rosales > Rosaceae > Pyrus > Pyrus x bretschneideri. Next base: position 5,077,225 of record NW_025999524.1, read on the forward strand.
TTAATTTTAATTGTGTTATTTGCAAGTGTGCTGAACTTTGTAAGTTTGGGTAAGTATGTTTACGTGTGAACTTGGTAAGTTTATTTTTTTTTTAAATAAAACGATTGTCTAATTTCAATAATTTATTTCAAATGCAAGGCAAAAGCATAGCATACTAAGATAACCAACTACGATATTGAAACAATATTATTCTTAGTAATAAAAGGATTTGGAAAGTGAAAAACAAAGCAGAGCAACATCTTCCTTGACTGACCAAAGTACCTTCTCATTCATTTTTTAGTAATAAAAGGATTTGAAAAGTTGAAGACAAATTTAGAAGATTGTAGTAAAAATAAATACGAAGTTGCGATGAGAGAAATGTAGAAGATGGTTCGGTATTTATAGAATAATAAAAAAAAAAATTGAACCGCTGGATTAATCATGGCATTCATTTCCAAACAGATCTAAAATCATATGCATTAGAACGTGACACATGTCAAAATGATAAGTTTTTCGATTTTTTACTGTTGGAAATCCAATAGTCCAGAACATCAGGCTGTTTAAAATTTAATGACTCACAAATTGCCACGTCATAGAGACGTTGGTGGTAGCTATTAGATTATGCAGTGGGCCCCATGACAACCGAAGTTGTTGGCTCACTTGCCAAGTTCATGCGTTCATTGCACACGCCAGACACAAAAAAATAAAAAAAAATAAAAATAAACAACATGACTGACATCATGTTGACACTAGCCTTGCCCGCTAGCTTAAGGGCTGAGCATAAGTTGCTCAGGCTGCCCTCTTCTTCTTGGCCTGCTGGATGAGGGTTTTTGGGTTGGAGAGCATGTTTCAAGCCTTCGCCCTTGCCATCCATGGGTGGACTTTCAAGCACATATTATCAATGGGTCCAACCACCATCTAAACGCTTGCCACAAGCCATAAGTTAGTGAGAAAGAGATTCACAGACCCAGCCACACAGCCCAAACCTCTCTCTCTCTTTTTTTTTTCTTCATCGAAAAATCCATGTATTATTAGTTAAATAATTTACTATTTACATGCATCAAACTAAAAAACCGTCATCCAATAGAAGCTTGTCGCTCCATAAATTAGTGAGAAAAGAGATTTACCCACCCACCCAAACCTTTTTGTTTCCTTCATCGATCCGTATATTATTAGTTAAATGATTTACTATCTATATTTGTTCAAAAAAAAAAAAAAAATTTACTATCTATATCGATCAAATTGAAAAAAAAAATTGTCTTATTACTGAAACCTGCATTCCCCTCACTTATATATCCCAATGGTTAATCATCCAAAAAAAAAATTCATCGTGCACAAAGCTTAATCATTTAAGAGTAATGATACATTTATCATATTTGTATCATCTCTTTAATAGAGATTGGGTCCACCACATAAGTGGGTTTCATCTCTATTAGAGGTGGTACAATTGAGATAAAAAAATACCGTAAGAGTAGTATTTTTGTTTAAACATTACATATTTGGGTTGTACAAACTTTTTTAAGGGATTAATTTAGGAAGTGGTTTCTTTAAAAAAAAAAAAAATTATTCAAACGGCCCACAATAACAACAAGAGGTATTTGTCGATTCCCCTCCCCCCTCCGCCTCCTCTCCTGGGGCCTCCACCCCTGCGAACTTGTAAGGAATTGCTAGTTTTCCTCTGAACTTAAGTTTTAGCCACCTACCTCCTTGAACTTTATAATTAACCAATTTTCCCCTAACGTTAGATTTTGAAATTTTTCATCCAATTTTCTAATCACTTTTGGTCACACGGAAAATGTTTGGGGGCAATCAAGTAATTTTATTCCTAATGTATACAACGGATTATTTTTCTCGTCTTCTTTTTTGCTAGTTGACTTCTTACTTCTGTTTGAATTAGCCCTGAGAGTCCAATTAGCAGCTGCAAAATAGTGGCTTTGTGCCCAGTTTGCCCTTATACATTTGCCATGTATGTCCGCGTGACCACGATGATGAAAACTTGGATGAAAAAAAATCAAAATCTAAACGCATAGGAGAAATTGGCTATTTATAATAATTCAAAGAGTTAATCGGTTAATATTAAATTTTGAAGAAAAAAATTGCTAGCTTTGGAGGGGCGTTTTTGCAAATCAATAAATAGATCCTAATTTCCTTGCAATGTTTTCAGAATTTTTTCTATTTTCCTCTGTCTAGCAGCAAGGAGCAACTTTTATCGACAAAATGACGAACTTTCAACGAGGAAATATTTTGATGATTCTAATTTATCAACAACGATCAAGCATATTTCTTGCCATAGAAGTTCACTAAAGGCCTTACGTACAGGGATGATCTAAAAAGGAAAACTTTATAGTCGCCAACTCTTTTTTGCGATAACTTGTTAAAGTCCTACATCGGTGGGGTGAAAAGAAACCAAGGGGTTTAAATAGTATTACGCCACTCTAACTAATATCGAGGCATTTTATGGTAAAACCCCACACCTGAAGGATTGGGCAGCTGGTTAAGTTGGGGACAATATCGATGTTGTTAGAGTGGGGCGGGCCCAGTGATCTAAAAACCCAACATGGCCTCAGAGCCAGGTTCGATCATCTGAGCCTGGGCATAAATCTGTGAATCCACTAAGCTGAATCGAAGCTTGCTCGTAGCTTAGTGAAGGTCGTTGGAGTCCAGTTATCATCTAAGAAGAGAAATCAACCTATTTGGACCAAAGATGTCTGGATCTGGAGGCTCAGAAGTGAGAACTCCAATTTTCTTCGGTGAGAACTTCGAGTTCTGGAGAATTAAGATGGTGACAAGAAATCACTTAGGTTGTGGAATCTGGTAGAGAATGGAGCTAAAACTTTAGATTCAAATGAGAAGAAAGTTTAAGGATCATCGGAGGATGATGGAGATGAAGAAATGGCTGTTGTGTTGATGAAAGACGCAAAGGCTCTGGGAATCATACAAAATGCAGTTTCAGATCAAATATCCCACGAATCGCCAATGCAGAATCAGCAAAGATGATATGGGATTTGTTGTATGGCGAGTACCATGTTGGTGATCAGGTAAGGTCTGTGAAATTGCAAAATCTGAGACGTGAATTCGAATATGCTGTAATGCGTGATGATGAAACTCTATCTGGGTATCTTACTAGGCTAAATGACTTGATTAATCAGATGAAAACATTTGGTGAAATTCTGTCTAATGAAAAACTTGTACAAAAAGTTCTAATTAGCCTTAGTAAACCATATGATCCCATATGTCTAGTCATTGAGAATACAAAGTGTTTGGAGACTGTAGAATTGTAGGAGGTTGTGGCAATTTTGAAAAGCCAAAATCAACGTTTGGATTTGCACAATGTTGATACCATTGAGAGAGCCTTTGTTTCACTCTCTGTGAATCCAAATGAACAAAACAAGGGTGGTGCTGATTCTGGTTCATCTAGATTTCAGAGAAACTGGAATTCTAAAGGCAAGAAATGGGAATCAAAACCCAAGTTTCAACAGAAATCTCTTATGAATACTTATCAAAAATATGAATGCATCTCAGTCAATGAGTCAAAAGGTTGCAAAGCCTCAGTGCAAGGTGTATTCTAAGTACCATTTTGGTGAGTGTAGATACAAAGGGAAACCAAGATGCTTCAATTGTGATAAATTTGGGCATTGGGCTAGAGAATGTAATGCGGCTAAAATAGTGCAAAAGGCAAACAATGCTAATCAAGTGGAGATGACAGGAAATCTGTTTTATGCAAATATCACAGTCACAGAACCAAAGGTGAATGGAGAGCGGTACATTGATAGTGGTTGTAGCAACCACATGACAGGAAATGTGGAATTGCTTGTTGATGTGAGAACCAACATAGATGGCAAAGTTCAAATGCTAACTGGAGACCTTGTGAATGTTGCAGGAATGGGTTCATTGGTGTTTGATACAAACAAAGGCAAAAAGTATGTTAGAGAAGTAATGTACCTACTTGGCTTAAAAGAAAACTTGCTAAGTGTTGGTCAAATGGATGAGCATGGATATTTCTTGGTGTTTGGTGGTGGAATGTGCAATGTGTTTGATGGTCTATCACTAGAATGCTTGGTTGTGAAAGTGAAGAAGAAAGTGAATAAGTGTTATTCATTGACTTTATTATCTGAGAATTAGGTGGCTTGGAAAGCTAGTGTCACTCACTCTACTGAGACTTGGCACATGACATTTGGGCACTTACACTTTGATGGTCTCAAACAATTGAGAGACAAGGAAATGGTGCATGGTTTGCCTCAGCTTGAAGACTACAATGGAGTCTGTGAAGGTTACCAATTTGGAAAACAACACTAGAAAAGAGTTTCCAAGAAATTAAGTGCAAAAAGCAACTGCTCCACTTGAACTAATTCATGTTGATATGTGTAGACCTATGAAGAATGATTCAATTGCTGGAAATAAGTATTTCATGCTGTTAATAGATGATCTCACCAGAATGACTTAGGTCTATTTTCTAAGATACAAGTCTGAAACATTCAATTATTTTAAAAAATTCAAAGTTATGGCAGAGTTACAAAGTGGATTCAAGGTCAAGTGTCTGAGAAGTGATAGAGGAGGGGAGTTCAAGTCATCTGAATTTGATCTATTCTGTGAAAAAAAAGGAATACAAGGACAGTTCACTCTTATATATATTGCACAACAAAATGGAGTAGTGAAAAGGAAAGCAGAACTGTGATTGAGATGGCTAAATCCATGTTGCATAAGAAGAGAATGCCATACTTTCTCTAGGCAGAAGCAGTTCACACATCAGTGTATATTCTAAACAGATGTCCCACAAGGACTTTGAACAACATCACACCTTTTGAAACTTATTCTGGGAGGAAACCAGGAATAACACACCTGAGAGTATTTGGTTCACTATGCTATGTTCATGTTCCAAGTGAACACAGACATAAGCTTGAGCCTAAAAGCTTCAAAGGAGTATTTGTGGGATGTGCAACTTGTGAAAAGGGGTATAGGGTATTTGATCCATTATCCAAGAAACTAGTATTATCAAGAGACGTTGTATTTGATGAAGAAGTTGCCTGGAATTGGGAAGAGAATTCAGAGTCAATTTCTCTCAATACTGGAAGTTTTATTTATGCACTACAACAGAACTGGTCTTTTGCGGCGCATAAAGAGCGCCGTAAACGGTTACTCACGGCGTGAGCCCCCAAGCAATAAAAGCCCATGTCGTAAAAGATGTTTTGTCAAATACGACATACTATAGTAGTTGTGAATAATTTAAACAAAACACGTCGTAAACGATCTTTAAGGCGTGCATTGTGAGCCTTAATTGGTATTAGATATGGAGTTAATGGGGAGTCGTAATACTGCAAAACCAATTACAGCATACATATATGCTATAATTTATATTAGATACAACGTTTATTAAGTGTCGTAACACTGTAAAGGCAATTACGGCATACGTCGTACATCGTAAAAAAATACTACCATCAACAATTAATGTTGATTTTTGCATGCCGTAGTTTACATTTATTTTAATTTTTATTTTAACAATTCATTTTAGACAGACCTCATTTCATAACATCTAAATTAATATTGAAAGGAATACAATAGAAAGATAACAATAATCATCATAAACACATTAAACTCCAAATATAGATTAATTAGTAAATATTGTCAATTACAGTACAATTGGAAGTTTTGGCACAAACAAAAAATCTAAATTATTTTGTTGCTCTTACAATTGATGCACATCCTAAAGTTGACAGAGGTACCTAATGATGACTAAAAAATAAAATCATACCAAAAAACACAAAGTAATCTCCCAAGCACATCCTCCATATCCATAAAGCAACCAATTTGATCACAAAAAAGCACCATACCAATAAAATACAAAGCAAGTCTTTAAGTGTTGTGCTAATTCTCAAGTTTGTAAGACCACAATACATTTAGCTAGTAAGTGACAGAAAAACTAGAAAAGGAGTGTGCCACAAGGCAAGAGGAAAATAGGAGAATAATTTAGTGGCTTAGTGAAGAGCATTAGTTACGATCTCAAAGACAAACTTTTGTGTGACTGACAACTACCCGCCTAATTCTGCAAATAGAATAAAAATCAGTTCCACAAACAAAAGCATCATTAATCCATAATCAAATTGTAGCCATGAATCTTAACCAATTTGTCAACAAGAAAGTATGTACTTATATCATAATTGAATTTCATTTCTTCGATGATAAAGCATGTACTCATGTATTAATAATATCAAGCATATAGCAGTAAGTTTGATTAAGCAACAGCTCATTTGCCATACATATATTCTTAAAGGTCAAGGCAACTGTTATGTGCCTTCAAGCATCCATGTGATGATAATATCCTATACAACAAATCATAGTCACATCTCTTGCCAAAAAACAGCCTCTCAAATAGATAATGATAACAGAGATCTTATTTAGAAAATGTAGCATGCAATCACTAATGCAAAACCATGGGCAGACCATGGTATGCTAAGGCAACTGACAATCACATAAATATCTAAGACATGTAGAAAGTACAATGAAGTTCATAGTTTTGCAACCTCATATTATTCACATTTAAATAACAACAATTTCTCTGCCAAAACCTTATCATTTGCAACCTTAGATGATTCACACTCACCCAAACAATTCATCTAATGACTCAAAAATCCAGTTAACGCACCTCTACAACCCTCTGTCTCTTCAATTAAAGAAGTCCAGGCATTGAAATCCAAGGAACTGGCCCTCACAATGTTTCACATTCTATCTTCTTCGATAGACATGGCTGCAGCAAAAGAAAAGAAATAAATAAATATAAGAAAACATGTAAACTGCTAAATGAAGTAAATCCATCAGCACAATACAGTTTCTCAAGAACCAAATAGAGGATAAGAGAAAATTGGACGAAATTCGAAGTGATCGTAGTGAAGTTTGAACCCCAATTAACATATGGAAAAACCATACAACTATCAACCATTAACACTGAACTGTCATGTAGCACAATACATCTACCAATCACGAATCAATCAAAAGACAGGAAAGTGACTTCGGCGAAATATATTACAGCGACGATAAAACCACCATACCATCGCAACTATCGATCATGTTGTTCGTAATATATCAAGATAAGAAAAAGAAGGGAACTAACCTGCATAGAACCTCCCAGTGAGATTCTGAAGCGCATCTTGAGCATGTTCTTCCTCCTTGAACTGAACGTACATATTACTAACCTACACACACAAACACACAACCACAATCAATTAAAACGTCCCTTTCGCTTTAGACTTCAATCTAACTGTTCAAAATGGTATCACTATATGCATGGTAGTGGACATATACCCCCCAGAGACAAAGTGAAATCGACTTCCCAATGATAAAATGGTAGAAATTTTCTCAAAACAGAAGAATGTTTCAATACAAAGTGGCCTAACAATCTCTCTAGAATAAATAACACAAGAACTCGGGTTCAATACAAGTTAAGCGTCTCATAGAAGAAGCCATGGTCACTAATTTTAATAGATACTTGGTTAATAGTTAGTTGAAATCTAAAGCGAAGGGGAAGCAATGATACACGAAGCGCTAGAAGTTTACAAACACTAGAAAAAATCTCTAACCCTGATTCATTTCTAGAGTTAGCTAACTATACTAATAGCAAAACTGGCCCTAACGCATTGTGAGTCCAATTGTCTAATGATAAAGAGATTAGCAGTTGGAATTTCATCCAAAAAATTGACGACTTGGAATATTTATGTGACATTAAAATATTTAGCATTGTGCTCTTAACACCAAAAGTTTGAAAAGGCATAACTACCAATAAAATTCACCACAACAGATAGAGGATTGGGCACATAACCTAAAAGAAATTGCATCAATAAGCCCTCTTCAATTTCAGGGTGATGTTCCAACAGAAATTGCATCAAATTACTTGTCTAAAAACCCTAATGATCACGAATCACTATGACAATTAAATAGTTTAATCATGGTGATTAATAATTCAAAGCAAGCATGCATCTATTCATAAGCAAATTAATAAAATCACATATTCATGCTAAGGCTTGTGGCTTCACCCTAGCAAAAGAAATTAGCTACAAACAATCATAAAACAAAATATTTTTGAGAATAAGGATAGAAAACACCTAGAAAATAAACTTGAAAAACTCTCTAAAGTGTGCGTGCGTTTCCTCCTCTCCTTCCCTTCTAACCTAACAGCTAAAAAGTCTTATTTATACTACTAAAAAATAAAACCCTAAAAAGTCTTAGAATAAAACTAGGAAACATAATAAAATAATAAAACAGAAAATAAAGAGTTTCCTATTTAAACTGAAATTAGGACTTTTTAGAAAATCAGACTTTTATCGACCAAATCAACTCTGATTTGGTCTCAAAAGGTCTCTTTTGAAAGTTGGAGACGTCCTCTACAAATCCTCAGAATGATTTTTCTCAAAATATGTCATCTTGACCTCCAAAATACCCAAAACATCCAGAAACGTCAATCTGGGAAAGTTACGTGCTGGGCCTTTATTTCATCGCCATGATCAAATAGCTTGGTAAAAAAATCTGGAATTTTGATACAATTATCTTGAAAGACTCATGAACATCCTCCAATTGGAATCACTCCAAAATTCATCCGTTTGATCACTTTTTGCTCCAAATGAAGTTGAATATTTTACATTAAAAATGTATAACAAATTATCAAAATTCTACCAAAATAACTAATATATTAATACTAAGATAAGGGTAAAATATATGGTATAATATGGACTCATCATGCAACAACATTTCTTATATAAGAAACATCTTCTGTGTAATTTCTGATATAAAAAACATCTTCAGTTTGATTACTACAACCGTGTGAGTTTCAGAGTTTGTCTTGAGTTCTACTGTTTACTGCTGTAGGACTCACCTATTTTTTATTTTTCCTATTTTATGGTGGGTTATTCCCTTTATTCACTCCTAAATGATTGGTCACCTATCGTATACAAACTTTGGTCTAATGCTCATGAAAGGACAAAGGCAAATGGTTGATATTTAACTAAATATCATCTCAATCGTTTATTCGTGAAAAATGACAGGTGTGGTGGAGAATTTTGTTGTAATTTTCTAACTCATGAATTTCATATATTAAACTCAAGAATTGGATCCACTCTCAAAGAACACAAAGTCTACAGCCCACTGTAAGAGCTTGATTTACATAAAATTGGAAACAAACTCGAATTTTCGGCATTAAAGGCTAGTGGGAGAAAAAACAAAGGCAAAATGCTTTTGGCTTTGCCCTTTTCAAATAATTTTTTTGTTTGTTGATACAACGATATATTTACACATTTTACACTAAGGGATGAAAATAATAAATTGATACTTAAGAGAAATATTACTTAACTATAGTACTAAGTGCCTTATCCGTATTTTCCTTTCTTGATAGAAACACAGGAACAACAAAAAGGAAAGAACAATATAATTTAGGAAAGTATATAATCTCTTTTTGAAAAAGATAGAATAGAATCCTCATCTGATCCACCGTAAGATAGTGGCCATGAGCATCAAATTAACACGACACTGCTAAAACAGAAATCTACTTGCCCAGTTGCCCTAGCTAGTGAGGGACCAGCAAACAGAACTCCAAACCTAAATTAAATTTGTCAGAAAAACCACCCCAATTCCGATCCACATTTGCAATTGGCTCGAAGTGAAGGCATATTATACTTTATCTAGCTATTTTATTTCTTCTATATAAAGACCAAGGGGGAGTCATTTTTTCACCAGACTCTAGCTAGCTAATTTCATACAAATTACAAAGTTAAAAAGATCGAACGCTATGGCTCAAATAGCAAAGATGGAGGTCCAGGCTGAGATTAAAGCCAGTGCCGACAAGTTCTACGAAATCTTTCTTAGCAAAGGGTACCTGTTGCCCAAGATGTGCCCTAATGTCATAAAGGACCTTCAGGTCATCCAAGGTGACTGGGGCTCTGTGGGCTCAGTCAAGCAATGGACTTACTTTGCTGCAGGTAACACTAACAATTAATGGAAAAAAATTTATGCATGCCAACTTAAAATATTTTATATATATACTACTCGTTCGACTATATAACCTAACCTGGACCCAGCGATCTGATATTTTCTTAATTAATTATATACCTGCATGATAGACAATGTTTCTGAGGTTTCTAGAGAGACAATTGAAGCCATAGATGAGAAAAGCAAATCAGTGACTTTCCGAACAGTAGGAGGACAGTTGGCGAAATGCTACAAGAGTTTCAAGGCTACGGTTCAAGTCACACCAAAGGTTAGTGGGGGATGCAGCAGCTCATCAGTGAAATGGACCGTCGAGTATGAGAAGTTGACGGAAGGTGTTCCGGTTCCTCATAAGTACATGGACTTTTTGGTTCTTCTGACTAACAATATTGATGCCCACCTTCTCAATAATAAATTAATTAATTAGAAGACGATTTATGTACTCTATTTTTTATTTCTGGCATACTCTTTTAGTAACCACAAAAATATATATATATATATACAGCGAAAACCAAAATCAAGAGGAGGTGTGCATAAGAAGAAAAATAGTCATATAGTATGGTACGTATATAAAAGCTGGCCAGGGTGCTAGTGGGAAGCTTTAGCATCTCCTTTTAATTTCTTGCTTCTTCTATGTATTAATGGTAATGGATATCGATATTTCTAATTTCCAAGCTTTCAGTACAACTAGTACTATTGTATGTGAAATTATGACTTGAATTTCCAATATCCATTGAAGATCAAATATAAATTTCCAACCAAAAGTCCAGTTTAAAAAATTCGTACCAGTGGTAACTAAACCAACAAAATATATGTATATGTATCAGAACCAGAGGAAAGAAAATCGTGCCTTAAAAAATGATGATATGTTTTAATTAGATGTTTAAGGTTCTTAAGACTAAAGTACATCAAGAACTAATGAGCCTCAAGTACGATAGTGATCATATAATCAGGAAAGAAAAAACGGAACACTACAGACAAGAAATCTAGTCATAGACCCTAAGGGGCGTTTGTTGCGCCGGACTATCTCGGACTGGATTAGCTTCAAGGACTAAGCTGGACTGGCTTAGACTAGACTAAACTAGACTAACTTAGTGAAGCGTTTGGTTGCAGTATTGGATTAAGAAGCTGGATAATAACAATTCTAATATTATTTTATTTAATATATAAATTATTAATATTTTTATTATGATATTATCTTTTCTCCATCTTTTCCTACCATTTCCGTCCCACTCTTTTCCTCTTCTCTCATTGTCCCACCCTCTCCCTCTTTTTTTCCTTTCAGACCTCTCAATTCATGTCTCTTTCTCATTCCTGGTCAAACTCCTTATTGATTCCAGTCTCTATTTCTCTGTCCTCCCTCTCTCTCTAGCTTTGCGTTGTTCGAACGTAACCTCACGGCTCCAATTTTCCAGACGAGTTGCAAGTTTCTCGATGTGTTTTTTGGCCAACCCTCATTAAATTGGATGAAGTTAGCACCGCCAAAAAATTTATCACCATCCCTGGACCGAGATCTTAGCTTTGCATGCTCGAATCTGTCATGGATTTGAAGAAGCCCAGCAGGCCGAGACTTCCAGGCCATTTTTCGGCCACATTCGACCACATTTTGGCCTCAATTCAAGTAAAATCGTAATCTTGTCACTCCCAGCTTCAATTTGGTATATTTTATATGAAAGTTGGTTGTGAAATGGATCTGAAAGAGAGTCGAAAAGTTAATGATTAATCTAGGTGACCGGAGATGACGAGGAGTCTATCGGGAGTGGTCGTTGAGCATGACAAGGACGAGAAATAGAGGACAGTCTTAGCTAGTCCCATGGTTATTGGGGGGTCTCACTAAGACCTCTTAGTGAAGGGTTTTGTCCATGCTAGTCCCCTTTAGTCTCATTAATGTTAGTCCCAGCATGGAACAAACACAGTATTGGATTAATAGCTAGTCCAGTCCAGTCCAGTCCGACTTAGTGAGGGCAAACAAACGCCCCCTAAATTGCATATTGTACTGTGGTTTTCCAGATTGAATAAAAGCACAAGTGGGGGACATAAAGCAAGATTTGTTTAAGATGATTGTAACACCAAATTCTTAGATTATATATTGCGAGCAGCAGGGCAATCCTTAATAGTTGTCTGATCCTAATCAGAAAGCAATTTTTACGGAAATGTATCATCTTCGGATCCCTTCCTCCTAATCTATCAAGTTCAGAAATTTGAACCATTGAAATTTAATCTAACGGCTACAAACAGTGATGCACTTTAAAAGTTATAATAACTTTAGCTGTTGAATCAAATTTTAATGATCCGAATTCCAAGACTTAGTAGATTAGAAGGAAGGGATCCGGAGATGATCCCTTTCCAATTTTTACCCTCATATTTCAATATAAAACTAAGAAATTGAGAATGTCAGGTGATCGACTGTCCCACCCATTAGTTACCCCAACATGTCTTTGTTTCGGATTTGAATCATCTCCTGAGCTCAGCCTACTGAGCTCCTAAGCAAATTACAAGGGTCGTTGGAATTTAATTCAACGACTACAATTATTATAACTTTTAGAGAGACCCCTTGTTTATAACCGTTGGATCAAAATCCAACGGTCCGTATGATTTGGTCAAGATGCTCAGCAAGCTGAGCTTAAGAGAGGATCCAAATCCCTTTGTTTCATCCATAAGTGTATTAATATTATTTTAATAATTTACTCTCTTACTATACCAAAAATGTTTCTCTTATTACCATTTTCATAAGATAAATTAGGCTCTTATTTATCATTTTTCTTTCTCATTAATTAAACTTTATTCTGTTTTCATTTTTGATAAAAGTTTCTTGACGTTTCCCCATGTCATGATTGGAATGTTAGATTATTTACAAGTCATTATATGGTAATTTTAAAAATAAAAAACTCATTAATCATTTTTAAATATATATATATATATTTTTTGTATTTTTTTTCCATATATTTCTGCTTATAATTTGTATCCTTTTTTTAATTTATACCAATATTATTTTTAGTATTATAATCCTTTTTATCTAACCTAATATAATCTTGTGGTTAATATGCATTTCACCCTCACAAGTTCTCAAAATAAGAACATTAGGAGAGCATCATGTGATCCTCGTGCTAGATAGGGATGAGAATATACATTGAAGGATCACTCCCCTGGGCGATGTGGGATGTCACAATCCACCCCCCTTAAGGGCCCGACGTCCTCATCGGCACACACACGACCAGGATTAGGCTCTGATACCAATTTGTCACATCCCGCCTTGTGGCGGATCACTTTCTGAGCCCGTTCCACCACCATAGCACGATAATGTCTGCTTTGGGCTTACCATTCCATCACGGTTTTGTTTTTGGGAACTCACAAGCAACTTCCTAGTGGGTCACCCATCATGGGATTGCTCTAGCCACTTTCTCGCTTAACTTCGAAGTTCCAACAGAACCCGAAGCCAGTGAGCTCTCAAAATGCCTCGTGCTAGGTAGGGATGAGAATATACATTTAAGGATCACTCCCCTGGGCGATGTGGGATGTCACAAGCATCATTGTGAATTAGTTATACCCTGTTATAATGAATATATTTATAGATTCCAATTTGTACTACTTATGTGGTCCAATATCCTAGTAGATAAAAGTGTTGGTTTACTTTCCAGTTCGAAACTTCTTCCTCTCCTAATTTATTATAATAGTTTCAAACTCTTGTATCCTCTAATAATAATATTAATATAAAAAATTGTGCTAAGTACGTTATAATTCATAATTTCATATGAATATACTCAGAGCTACCATTTGGATCCGTTTTCTATTCTATTTCAGTCCTTTTCTTTTGTATATTTGAAGGAAAAAAATCTCTTGCAAAGCAAATAACAAACAGAAATGAAGTGAGAGACCTCACCACAACAACGTACACGCAAAAGACAAAACGGCATGAAAAGTTTAGACTGAAACCAATAGTACATAGAATTAACGGTGATTTTAGTTTCAGTCCTTGGTCAACTTAATCGTTGGATTGAAATCATATTTGTTTAATATTTTGATCGAAATTCTTGTCATTATTTAAGATAACTCTTTCTACATGCTATAAATTATACATTTAAACAAATTCAAATAAGAGTAAATAATATTTTAAAATTTAGGAATTACTTAAAAATCTATAAGAGAGTAATATTATTGAACAAAAAAGATTATTTAAACCCTATTATTATTCTTCACATAGTAATTTAAAACATAAAATAAATATATAATTGGCTTTTCTTTTAGGAACTGTTATTAACACTCTAAAAATCTCATTCTACACTCCTCACAAGTGTATTTGTCTTTCTAATTATAGAAAATTTGGAGTGTCAAATGAGATTTTTGGAGTACTAATAACAATTCGCTTTCTTTTAAGAAGAAGAAGAAGAAGTGATATTCGCTGCACTAAGGGTGATGAAGTGGGCTAAACTTCTTAATGGGCAAGCCATATTAAGTGAAAAGAATATCATTATACTGTAGTATTAAGTGACATGTAATTGACATACTTATGTAAAAAAAAAAAAATAGTGGCTATAAATTAAATTAAAAATTAAGGATACAAATCAAAGTTTTTTACGCTTACGGTGCGAACAAAACACGGCAAGCTGGCTAGCTAGGCTGCTTCACTTTCTAGTTTTTTTCTGCTGCCTCTTTCAAAAGATCCAATTATATCGGAGTCGGAACAATTGGGCTTGGTTGCCGGTGCATACGACGTCGGTCGCCAGCAGTTTAACGGCGCTTTTATTATAAGCACGACGATGACAAAGGAAGAGACGAGGATGCCCTTGCCTTTGCCTTTGGCCTTGACGTCCATCGAAGAAGAATTAGAAGCTGCTTATTATGAGGAGGACGATGATGATGAAAGCCTGTTTTCCATTGATTTTAATTTTAACTTTAAGAATAATTCCAAGGGAGAGGAAGAGGTCGGTCCTTATCAATACTATGTAGCAGTTGGGGGCCAGAAGAGCGAGTATAGCATGGATGCGCTTCTCTGGACACTGAGTCGCGCCGCAGTGACACATGATCATGATCGATCACCAGTAATAGTCATCGTCCATGTCTTCCCACCGATGCGATTTGTTCCTTCTCCTTGTAAGTTCAGTTATCTAATTCATCTTCTCATCATCGTCAATTGCATTCACGTGCATCTCTGTGTCCATGAAGGCATGAACCATGTCTCTGTGTGTTTGCGTGTGCATGTCGCCGCCCGGCGGTCAGTTGGAGGGAGGTCAGATGAGGAAGGCTTGTTTGTAAGTTCATTAGCGTGTTTGCTAAAAGTGTTCTTCAATTAAAAACACGTCAATTATTGTTAGTAAATGTTCAAGTCCTCAATTTTTAGAAAGCGCTTCTAGGCTTCTAGCTAAGATCTTGAAACACTTTTACGTTTTTCTATTAATCACAGTTAAAACTTCTTTTGGTTGTCATAAAGCGGTTTTAACCTTTCCTAAAGCAATCCCAAATTGTAAGAGCCTAATACGATGAACATGCATGCTGTATAGTCAGATGACTCAGATGTCATGATTCATACATTTGATCTATATTATCAAATATATTTTTTATTCTTTTTATAATTTAGTTGATTACTAAATTTCAAAGTTGAGAGTGATACAAGGGTTGACATATCTGGCGTGTGTGTATTGCACAAGTTACTGATTCGAGTTGAATCCATCAAAGTCTTACACTACAGGAGTTCAACACAAGTTTCAGATTACACAGATTTTCTAGCTGTAAAGGCGACTAATTAACCATAGGGTTATGACTGCATTTAATTAATTAACTGATTTTTTAACATTTAATTGATGATTAGTAAGAGATATTTCTGTCTTGGTTTTTCTGACATGCAGTAGGAATGCTTCCAAAAAATACAGTGAGTCCAAAGATGGAGAACAATTGCATGGCCCTAGAAAGAGACAGGAGGAGGAAGCTCCTTGACAGATACGTTGATGCCTGCTCATCTGCTAAGGTATTATCAGATTTCCAAAATACAGGCCCTCTATAGCTATTTAATTACAAGTTTATTAGTACTGATTAGCCTCTGTATGTTGATGAATATGACGTTAAAATTATGCTCATTGAGAGCGATACAGTTGCCAAGGCAATCCTAGACCTTATTCCGACTCAAAACATAAGAAACCTAGTAGTTGGAACCATCGAATCAAGTCTGAGGAAACTGAGGTCCAAGAAAGGAAGTGGAATAGCCAGTCAGATTCTACGAAATGCGCCCGACACCAGCTGCAATATTAAGATCATATGGAAGGGAAAGGAAGTGATTGATGACAGTATGTTTACTGGCTCGACTTCATCGCGTAGCAGTAACGCAAACTCCTTGTCCACACAAGATGAAGACGACCAGCAAGAAATACGAATCTCAACAGATTACAATAGACAAGAGTACTTGCGTCCTGCAGTTAAATCGCCATCATCTTTAAACGGATACAAGTCAATATCGTGGGGGAAACCAAAACCTTCACAAATAACAGCTTGATTTTGTTGTATGATGCTTTTGGCATGATGAGATTGGCATCCATATTGTTTGTGAATACGAAAAATAACCCAACATGGCAAACGTTATAAGTCGCAGATTTATACATTATACATAAGTTTTGTGACGTAATCCATCTGTTTGTATACCTAGCTAGCAACTTCACCGTAGATTATAGCAGCTCAGCCTACAATTCCACTCTTGGCATACTTATCAATCTGGTTAGTTTCAAGAATTCTATCCATTCCGCTTGCTATGAGAAATCTGCAACGAAACATATCGTCAATTGAATCAATCATTCTAGAACATTACTATTTACCATTCTATGAATTTACATACGTAGCAGGGCGAACGTCAATATGGAGCAACATGACTTACTTATCTAGAAGAACTCTTGTCATTGTTCGGCAACAGCCAGGCGCAGTTGATTGCATGTTCACTGCAATATTCGGGTTGTGAATGCTCTGCCTAATGTGCACCCAACCATGCTGTCCATGTTCCTCATCTGATACTTTTGCTCTGAAACATACAAGTTTTAATTAAAATTTGAAGAAATGTAGCTATGATTAAATTCAAACAATCGTCAAATTCAAATGTATTTAGTACAGCACCTGTACATGCGTGCGTCAACGGCAGCAGCTGACGCATCATTTGAGTCTACCAAACAGCCCTCGCTGACCCAACAATCTCCGCACGAATCTAACTCCCACCCTTCAAGCCGCCCTTCCTAAAAGTCAATGTGTGTTTCGTATCAAACAAGGTAAGGATGTGAAGAGTTGTTGAATGCGTGAAGGTCATAGGAACTTTGCATGAACTAATGAGGAGTTGCTCAAAACAATTACCTCAACGTACTCTCGGAACGTTTCAATGGCCTCCACTGCCTTTTCTTTTGCATATCTAGGCTCAGAAATTACATTCATCCTCAGCTCTATGGACTCTGACGGTTCTTCAAGGTCTTTTATGATGTTTCCAACCCCTTCGTCTGATCCTGCAAGCTTCATTCGCACCATATCGATGATGATCTTTACCACCATGTAAGCTCCTACGAACAATTATTTAATTTGAGCACGATAAATAAGCTACATAAGAATTTAAATTAAAACAAAATTAAGGAAGTAGAAAACAGAATATGCAAAAACAACAATGCTAATTACCATCATCAAGGAAATGGTTCTCTTTAAGAGCACCGTGTCCAGATGTTTCCATCATGAGATGAGTTTCAATGCCTTCCTTGTTAAGCTGCACTCCCTTATCAATCACATTTCGATAACCAACACGATATAAGCAATGATGACCCCCCCGATTCGTGATGAATCTTGTAAGCGCCATACTTGTACGCGCATCGGTCACTATGGTGGTTCCAGGGTGTTCCCTCAATACGATAGCAGAAATCAAAGCAATGAGCTTGTCGCCATTGATGGGGTTGCCCTTGTTATCCACAATGCCGCTGCGATCCACATCAGTGTCAAATACAATCCCAAGATCAGCAGAGTTTTCTAGCACTGCAGCTCTGGTTACCGCCATAGCGGTTTTGTCCTCAGGGTTGGGAATGTGGTTCGGAAACATTCCGTCTGGATTAAGGTATAGAGAGCCAAAGGTGTCTGCCCCAAGTTTATCCAACACATCCCATGTGAAAAAGCCTCCTGATCCATTACCTGCATTCACTATTATCTGCATTAATTAAAAAGCAATTAGTCATCATTTCGCGTGAATATATCAATGAAGAATCAAGAGATATAAATAAATTGGTGTGCACAGTAGGAGAAAAGGCGTGTGCAGAATTCATTTCCCAAAAGCTAATTCAATTCCGAACCTGGAATCCTTGGAGTGGAGTTTCGTAATGCAACGGATGGTTCACTCTCTCCTTGATAATGTCTCGGAGGTGCTTTGCATACGAGCTCATGAAATCAACTCTTGATGGAGCGACATTGAGCAATGTTGACACTTTGGCGAGCCTATTGGCATACTTTCGGGCTGCTCTATTGCATATGTCTTCCACTTCTGGCGAGCTTAGTCCTCCTTTCTTGGTGAAAAATTTGAGACCATTTCGGGTGTAGGGTAAGTGAGATGCGGTCATCTGCAGTACAACGTTCAAAATCAAATGATCATAGTAATTGTTTTACATCTTATGTGATATGAGAATTGACTTGAAGGAACTGTGATTTCAACCTCACATTTAACATGCCTCGATTTGTTTCTAAGTAAAGAATTAGGCGAGATGAGCCCTTAAGGTCACAAGAAGTAAGCATCCACCCTTGACCCCAAAGGAAAGGAGACTTACGGTCCCGTCCCAATAAATTAGGAAATGCCTCATAAGTCCTAGTCTAACTTTACATTTTATTAGTGCAAACAGTGCCATTTTGTAGATGTTGCTGAATATATTATACCATGATTGAAGCGTCGTAGGAAAATGGAGGCAAAATTGTACTCATGAAGCAGGCCGGTGTAGTTGCAAGTCCCATATCGAATACCAAACAACCTACACGACCTAGTCCAGAAAATACAGCTACACTCAAATTTGGTCCTGAAATCCTTGGGTCCTTGCCAAGGGACACCCTAACTTTCTCCACAAGTTGTCCTTGCTCCTTCTCCAAGCCGTCGATAACCCACTCACCAAAACTCTCCGCAATGGCCTCCACAGCCGGTGGTGTTAGGTCCACAATCCGCCCCTTCTCGCCTTCCAAGGCCACCCCGCGAACATCAGACCCGTTCTGGAGCCTTCTGATTCTGTCCATCTCTTCATCCACCACAACTTCATTGTAGGCAGTGCTAGAAGACTTCACACGTACAAATTTAGTAGCGAATCGCAATGAGTACGGAAAGCTAAGGTTTGTGTGGGATGTTTTGGTTGCCGGCTTTGAGGGGAAAGATAGTTTTTGAGCATTGGTTTGCAAATAAATTGTTGAAGAAGTTGAAGTGGAAGCCATTGATGAGATTAAACAAATTCAGAGTAGTGTTCAATTTGGCGCCCTTGGTTCTTTTTTTCAAATGCTTGTTTTGAAGAGGGGGATTTTGGGACCAAACAAACAAGTTTGGAAGATAAGATACCTCAATAAACAATAGCCCTACATTTGTATATCCATACAAATAAAACTTGGAAGAAAATAAATATCTTTGAACAAAAAATTCCAAATGCCCAGATTTTTTGCTTCTTTCTTCTTGTAGTCAAGGCAATGCCCCTTCTTTTTACAAGGTGTGCCATTGATGATTCTCTCCAAGTCCATGCGAAGCAATGGCATATTCCTGGTGCTATTGCTAGTGGCCGATCTAGGATTCGAATTTTGGGAGTCGCGTTAAAGGTTCAAGTTTTTTAGATAGAAATAAAGTGCGAAGCAAAAAAATTTCAATTTATTCACACTGAGGCATTGTCGAACACTTGGTGAGCCTGTTGTCGTCAGCCGAATCAAGTTGCGTACATGTCAATAGATATTGACATATGACAAGCAATCTAATGAGTGCTATTGAGAGAGCTTGAAGAGTGTTGTTGACGCAACATGAGAGAGGCATTTCGTCAAACACCGAGCACAAAAATGACTAGTGCCAAACATTTGGAGGGTCCTCAAAAGATCTTCGTATGTATATTTCTCAAACTCCGAGCGGTCCGAGTGGTCTTAGGAACACCAAGGTCCCAATATGCATCTGCCACTGACCATAGCACCAGTGCACGTATAAAACATAGGATTTGGGGGAAACTGGTGAATTGGAAGTGACCGGTCTAGACCAATTGATTGTTGACGAAAATAGTTAAAACCTTCAAAATCCGAACTAGACTGGCTACACATGGCTCAGTTCACGGTTCTTAACTAATTAAATATGATCCAAACCGAATTAAAACAAATTGAACCAAAAGAGACCGCTTAATCTCTAAGCTAAACGTTTCAGAGACGTTCTAACCATTGGAAAATTGTGATACTAGATGCTAGAATTTGGTCCCCGCCAATAATTTTTCATTTATTTTTTCAGTTTGCAGCGTGGGTCGATCAAAATGCAGGTGGGTTTTCGATCTAATCCAAATTCAGTTGAGTTAGTCTAGACCAAGGAATAGACAAAAAGCACAACCTATCGAATCTAATCTTAGCCTAAGCAGTCTGAAGTACGGAATCCTATCTTGTTCGGTCCACTAAACGTGCCCAAAGATCTTGCAGAAACTCCATAAGCGAACATTTCAGACGAAACAAAAAAAACTGAGTATTTAAGTAGCGTTGCATGATTCATATAATTTCACATGGAAGAAAATACAAAAAAGTAGTCATCCCAAGCACAAGACACGCATGGCATTCTTGCTTGGAACATGTATATACATTAAAAAAACAAGAGACCTAAATAAGAGAGCAAACAGATTCATGTTATTGTACTATATATCTACAATTTGATCACTCCGATTCATAACCTTAGCATGATAATGATAAAGAGATTCTCTTAAAGTGGAATTTTTCAAGGACTACCTGATACGTCACAGTTTACGTCAATTTTTATGGTTCAGACAGGCAAATTACACATTATTTGTGCACATCACCTTCAACTAAATTACCAATGCTATATATCTCATATAGTTCATACCTCATCCCATTCACCCAAAGAATCTGCTTGAAAACCCTAAGCCTAACTTGGAATTCACCTTTCTCTATCGAAAACAGTTTGAGTTATCTAGGAGTTTATTGTTATAGACATGGGGCTTCCCTCTGATCTATCATAGGTAGAAGGGCACAACTATAGGATATATATCTTTTTGATGCACAAAATCGGCGAGGACTTTGGTCCAACAGAAAGTGTGAGGTTTGTGACCTTCGCTAGATTGCTCTGGTCATTAGTGTGGATAAGTATGTAAATGAATAGAGACAGGGAAGCAAATAACACAAGATGTATGTGGTTCACCCAGATTGGCTACGTCTACGGAGTAGAGGAGTTCTCATTAGTTGTGAAGGATTTACCCAAATACATAGGTTCAAGCTCTCTTTTAGTGAGTTCTAGTGAATAGTTTAGTACAAATGACATTAGGGATTATTGTGGGAGAATGATCCCCTTTTATAGAAGAGTTTATAGAAGAGAGTTTCTAACTTTGTTCTGACATTGACACGTGTCGTGTTGTGATTGGCCTCTGATATCGACACGTGTCGCGCTGTGATTGGCTTCTGATACCGACATGTGTTGTGTTGTGATTGGCCTCCTGGTTGGAGGAAAAGTCTTGTGGGTCCTTGACAGTATGCTGTTGACCGGTGCTTAGTAGTTTCGAGATTGGTCAAGTATGGTACAAACATATCTAAGTCAGCTACTTTCAGTAACATTGTATCCTCAAACATTGAGAAGTTAATTCCAATTCCATGGGGCTGCCGGAACTTGTGGCCCAAACCTTGTTCAAAATGTACCGTCACATATGGATGAAGGTTAAAATGTATTATCATTTTTGAGGTACACCCCCTCGCTGATCAATGTTCACTAGTTAGAAAAACATTGAGCAAATCCTTGTTACTAAACAATAATGTAAGGGAAAAAGTTGAGCAAATCGATCCTTGTATGACGTGAATGATTTTGTATCAAATGGTATGTAGCAGAGACAAAAACCGAAGAAAGAAACTATTGTGAAGAGTATGAGATGTATGTAGAAAATGCTAGGTGTATGTAGAAAATTTAAGGTGTATGTTGAGAGTGCAAGGTGTGAAGGTATTATGAAAATACATGTGGGATGTATTAAGATAAATTTTAATATAAAAAGCAAATATGGAGTGTATTAAGTTTGTGGGATGTATTCAATAATGTGTGAGATGTTACTATAACAAGCCAAAATATTATGTCAAAAACATAAAATGACAAATAATCCATAGAGAATCCGACTTTCAAGAGAGCCCTTAACATTTCTCCCTCAACATTATGTTGACCCAGTAATCTCCAGTTGAACAACTTGTCCAAAAGAAACCTGCTAAGTTCGTCTTTTAGGAATAACTTTTAAGTTTCTATAAAGATTTTTAATTAATTAAAATTTCAACACATTCTCAAAAGAAGAAACACTTATTAAAAAAAAAAGTTCGATAAGCAGAAGTGCTACCTAAACAAACATTTTCTATTAAGACTCTAATCTACAATAAAGAGGATTTGAACTATATTTTAAATGGGTACATCATTGCTCTGGCTAATTAACTTAATTTACGTATAGAATATATGAAACTAGAGCGGAAAAAGTTGGCTTTCAATATACTGTCAATAGTCACATGGAAATTGTTCAAGACATGTGGGGAAGAGCTGAGATGTTAACCCATGCATGCATTCTCTTCTTCAGAGGGACCACGTATACGGCTTATACTATCACTAATTTACTATGTTGTATGCACATCCACGGCGCCTTTATATGATCTTGTGTTGTGATGTCGCTGTTTTAGCATCGTTGAGAAATATCTGTTCAAATCTATCCTACCTCATATCTCTATCAGATTAAGAACACCATGAAATCTGATCAAATCTATCCTACCTCATATACATATATATACATATATACACACACATATATATATATGCAATTTCGTGACATGAACTTTACTGGCAGTCCAATCTTCTGTATATATTTTTTTGTGTGTGTTTACCGTCATGAGAGAAACATACAACAAGAAATATATATCATTTATCAAAAAACGATACAACACCAACTTATAGTCACCTAGTAATTAGAAAATACATAATCACTCACCTTGGATTGCATATTAAAGATTGAATAATGAATGAACGTGTCTTTAATGTTTTGATCTTCATTTTTTATATCAAATTTAACCATGAATGACTATATAGAAGTCGTTGATCACAAAGTGACCAAGAAACCAAGACTTTTGTATACCTAAATTTCACTCTGAAAAAAAAAAAAAAAAAAACAAATGCCACTTGATCATGTTCTTAACTCTAATCAGTCGGGGTCAAAGAGATTATGCTCTTTTATGTCAAAGGTCTACAGTCCATGCCACCCAATTATCCCAGACAAATTGGTATTAAACAAAATAATTCAGCATCTCTCTCTCTCTCTCTCTCTCTCTCTCTCTCTCTCTCATTTGCCCACCAAGGCACGGTTGGTGCGTACATCGCATTGGAGAAATGTCCTTTTTATATATTAGAAAACGAGGAAAATATTTGTATGGTGTTCAATATTATTTATTTTTATATAGAGTATAATAATAATAATGTCATTTTCAATTGAGTATTTGCATAAACTGTCTTGCTCATACCTTTTCATATACATGATTCATCTCAACGGTTTACGAATACTCTTACTTCCATTTTTTATTCTTAATTTTTCATCCCAAGGGTGATAAATATCAGATCCAAGAATTTCTCTCTGATTCCACCAACCAAACGCATTTTTTATCTTCTTTTTTTCTCCTAATAAAGTAGAGTGAAAAAACATTTGTCGAGTTTTTCATCCTCCTCCTAAGTTTGTAAATAGCTGCCAATTTTATCATGAACTTTTATATTACCCAGTTATCACACAAACTTTTGTAATTGACAAATTTTCTTTTTGAACTTTAGTTTTAGTCGATTAACCTTGAACTTTTACTATTAGCTAACTTTTTTCTAAACTTTAATTTTATAATTGCAAAAAAGTAATTTTACCCCTAATGCAAATAACAAATTTTTTTTTCTTCTTTTGTTCCGCTAGTTCACTTCGTATCTTTTTTTGTTTGAGTTTTAGGGTTTAGGGGGAATTAAAGCTTAGAGAGAAAATTGGTCAATAATAAAAGTTCACGAGGTAATCGATTAAAATTAAAATTTATGAGGGAAATTAGCCAATTATAAAGTTCAATGAGATAATTAGTTAAAATTAAAGTTTATAAAGAAATTGGCAGCTCCTTACAAATCGGAAAAAATCAGCCAATATCTCAAAACAATATATGTTGGTCGGTTCAAAGGTGTTTTCTTATGGACTTCCTCACCAAGAGAAAAAGTGTAATTAGGTTAAGTGATACTTTTCGTGAACACTCTGACACCTTTATGTTTTTAGCACAAGATTTTGTAACATTCAAACAAAAATTAACCTTAAACAATAAGGTGGGAAAGAGTCTATAGAGAGTTACATCTTCAAAGAGTCTCGTAGTCAAAATGTGAAAAGTTATGACTGGAATATTAACGAAAAATTGGCAGCTCATTACAAATTGGAAAAAATCAGCTGATGCCAAACATGATGGCCCATTTATTTGGGACAAGATAGACCTTAAATTTGTATTTAAAATTCTTGCTATAAATGTAAACATTTCGATTAGATTATAAATAAAGTCTATCTTTTCAATCAAAAAAAAAAAAAATTCAACGGCTAAAAAAAAACGGAAACGGCATGACGGTAGGTAGACGCGCCAGCAAGAACAGAAGGAGGAAGCGGTAAATTTGGGGAAGTCGGTGGCAGTAAATTTACACCCAACAAACCCAATCATTCCACGAAACGAAGTCAGGAATAAACCGAAATGTAAATATAAAAGCAGCGGCTCCTCTCCCAAAATTTCATCTCAACAAAAAACTCAAAGCAAAACAGAGCTCAGCGAAACCCTAACCCTAAATTCCCAATTTTCATCCTCTTTCGATCGGATTTCCTGTTTCCGTTCCAATTGGTCCTCTCCAGAAACTCACGGTATTCTACTCTTTCTCAAAATTACATCACGATTCGAAGCAAGCAAGTTGTGAATGGTGGAAATCTTAAGCGGCAGTAATTTCATGCGCTCCCTGAAACAATCAAGGGCGAGCGCTATCCTCCCGATCTCCGCCGCGTCCGCATTCGCTTTCGGCTCCTGCAAAGAAGGCTGGTACTACCGCTGCCTCGGTGTCGACCCGTAAATCTGCAACCAGAGCTCTCTCCCTCCATCTTCCTCTTTCTCATCGTCCGTTTTTGATTCTCGCACCCGGATTTTCACTGATCGCCGCCGCCGTCCGTCGATTTTTTTGATTATTTTGTTGAATTGAATCAATAACTTGTTGGGAAAGAGGGAACTCGGACGAAAAAAAAAAAGAAATTTAGATTTTGTGTTGTCTGGCTTTTTGCTGTTCGATTGATTTATTTGATTTCGATTACAAAACGACGAAGATGTTGCTGTACAAGCAGAAGAAGAACCAGAGCACCGCCAAGGGCAACAGGCTCTTGATCAGCATCACTGTGCTCGGCAGTGCCGGCCCGATCCGCTTCGTTGTCAACGAGCAGGAGCTGGTCGCCGCCGTCATGGACACCGCCTTGAAATCCTATGCGCGTGAGGGGCGCCTCCCGGTTCTTGGCTCCGATCTCAATGACTTCCTGCTCTACTGCCCCGCCGTAGGACCTGAAGGTAACTAACCCTAACCAATCCTTTATCACAATTGAATTTACCGATCAAATCACTTATGAACTGTTCAAGATTTTATTAACCCTGTTCTCGATTCATGTCAATCCAATTTTAAGACTTCAATCTTACCCTTTATTTCTTATCTGTCGAATTTCAAAACCCACGTCTTAGTTTTGACATAAGTTGAATAGTATTTGGGTGTTCTTAGTCAAAATTGGTTCTGCTTTTACGCATTATTTTTCAATGTGGTTCTCCGAGATTGGTTTCTGATGGTGTTTGCAAATTCGTTTGCAGCTCTGAGCCCGTGGGACACAATCGGAGCGCAAGGAGCTCGTAACTTTATGCTGTGCAAGAAGCCTCAGCCAGTGAAGATGGAGAAGGATGAGATACCAGCAGCTGCAATTACTCGCAAGGGTAGTGGGAGCTGGAAGGCATGGATCAACAAGTCCCTCAATCTCAAGGTCTCTTCCCATTAGTTTAATTTCTCAATTAATGGGAATAAATGGAGATCAGTTTTTGCTTTATCTAGTTTTTATTTGAGTTTTTGTTGGTGTCTTTCTTCATTAGTTGCAGAGTTGGTGGCTCATATCCTTTCCAGCTGCACTCTTTTTTGTCCCTTCAAGTTTTTGTTTTTCGAATAAATTACAGATTGGTTGTAATGTTTAATTTCTTCCACTTCCTTGAGTGTGCATTGGAGGAACTTGCGCTGTAACTTTGACTCGGTTCAGTTGCATTAATCAATGGATTTGTTCTTTGTTTTCATGATCTGACGTAATGTGTTCAAGGCGGCAATTAGGGCATTGTTTGGCTGTTCGTATAAAGGACCGGATAAAACTAATAATACGAACCCAGTTGTTTGGTGCATAATGTGTAAAATAGCCGTCGGACAAAACAATCTGGTTCCACAATTTTAATACCCCTTACACCCGCTTAGTTATCCTCTCTTATACGTTGGTATAATTTAGTCGGGCGTTCACTTTTCTCTAGCCCTCCACGCTCCTGCGCATCGTGATCAAGGTGTTGTCGCTCTTTCTCCCTCCCTCCATCCTAACTGCTAGCAGAGGCTCCGGTGACGGAGGAGCCCAAGAAGGAAGGAGAACCAACTAGGTTGATGAAACCTAGAACTCCATAAGAGAGGAAGCACGTACAGCTAAAACCCAATGCTAAAACCGTCGCTCATCCTCCGTACTTTCAGTTACTTTAATTCGCGATTTCAGATCCCGATTTCTTCATTTTCTCCATTTTTTTCTTCTGGGTTTTCTACTTTCAGGCATTTTAATTCGCAATTTCATATCGATTTTTTCATTTTCTCCATTTTTTGCTTCTGGGTTTTCAATTATGGTGCTCAAATCGAGATTTCTAATTCAATTTTTGCATCTGGAGGAAGACTTCAGCACTACAGTTGAAGAACTCGGCGAGAGGGAAGCTGATCAAGATCAAGGCTTTGTACAAGCTCTTCAAGGCAAGCAAGATGGATAAATGTGCACAAACAAAGATCAAAACGACCTCATTTGTGGATTATTCTATCAATTTCTTTTCCTTTTTATTCATTTTAGGGTTATTATACAAAATGGTCCTTGAGAATGAAAATCAATAGAAATGGTGTCCACCATCCATGATTTTGGTCCTTCAGTTAAAAACGATTTTGGGCAATTTTCAAAGCTTTATAATTCAATCGTTTCTTAACCAAATTCGACCCATAATATATCAAAATGAAGATAGGAAAGTGTAGAATAAGATTATACCTATTTGGAAGCCCAATGGTTGCCAGAGATGGCCGGAAAATAGCCTGAAAGGTGTCTGGTCCGCGGAAAAACTGGAAAACTAGTCGGAAACTGGGTAAATTTTAAACGTTCATAACTTCTTCAATACTCAACCAAATCGAGTGATTCAAAAACGAAAATAATACTTCTTGACGAGACAAAGAGATTGGTATCTTTTTTGAAGGCTAACTCGCAGTGGTTTGGTCGGACAACGGCTCGAAAGTGGCTAACCATTTTCGAGTTAGCCACTTTCAAGCCGTTTTCCGGCCAAACTACGGCTAGTTAGCAGTAAAGAAAGATACCATTCTCTTTGTCTCGTCGAGAAGTATGATTTTCATTTTTGAATCACTCAATTTCGTTGAGTATTGAAGAAGTTATGAACGTTTAAAGTTTACCCAGTTTCCGGCTAGTTTTCCAGTTTTCCGGCGAACCAGTAACCTTTCAGTTATTTTCCGGCCATCTCCGGCAATCATTGGGCTTCCAAATAGGTATAATCTTGTTCTACACTTTCTTATCTTCATTTTTATATATTATGGGTTGAATTTGGTTAAGAATCGATTGAGTTACGAAGCTTTGAAAATTGCCCAAAGAGTTTTTAACGAAAGGACCAAAATCATGGATGGTGGACAATCTCATAGACTATTTCTATTGATTTTCAATCTCATGAACCATTTCTATTGATCATGCAAATCTCAGGGACCATTTTGTGCAATAACCCTTCATTTTATTAACAATTTTTTTTCTTAAAACCAATATGGAAATTGTTTTTCATAAAAATAATAACAATACAATTTATATGGTACAGTATCAAACGAAACCTAAGCAGGTAGGCTTAATGTCGCGGGTAAACTGTGGACTGTCGTTTCTTTATTGTGTGCTGTGGGGAACTTCGATGTTCTTCTTACAAGTTCATTAAACAATCTTCCAAGAATATAAGTTCACAAACTTATCACCTTCATGTGATAATAATCGGTAGGGGTGACAGACTAGAACGGCTCTCACATAGTGTTCATGTGCGACCGGTTAGGGTTGCCTGATTAAGGTGACACGCATTCTACCCAGTCTAATTAGGGTGACACTCAACATACATTGATTAGGAGCGTGCGGCAGGGCAAGATAGCCTGATTAGGATGACACTCACATTATACGGTCTGATCAGGGTGACATACAAAGAAATCTAGGAGCGTGCAGCAGAGTAGAGTACCTGATTAGGGTGAAACTCGGATAGGGTTGCTTGATTAGCGTGCAAGTACTATACGGCCTGATTAGGACGACACACACACACATAGACTAGGAGTGTGTGGCCGGGTAGAGTTGCCTCATTAGAGTGACTCCCACACTATACAACCTCCTTAGAGTTACACTCATATTATACAGCCTGATTAAGGTGACGCTCACACGCATCAACTAGGAGCGTGTGAGGCCGGTTGAGATAAAAATACAAGGAGGTGTGCTATCCACACATCTCATTTTACTTCTCACACACCTCTTGATAAATTCTGTCGGTTGATCTTCTTCAATTCATCCGATTCGATGGTCAAAAATTAAAAAAATGTGTGAGAAGTAAAATGGGATGTGTGGATATCACATCCCAAATACAAAGGTACAGTGCACAGATCATAGATTTCTAAGCATTCTTTTTTTCGGTTACAATTTTCTAAGCATTTTAAAACAAATAAGGTTGCCTTATTTTTTCCTTTGGGGAAATAAGCTGTCATCATACAATAATTGCTGCATGTGGAAGCTGCTGAGTTTCAGGGCATGTGGGACGATTTAGTGACAGCGGAGCGTTTCACGATTGAAACTGCTTTTCCGCCAGGTTTGAAGTTAAGCAGCCTTCTCATTATCTACTTCAGATTCCAGGCATATGCGAATTATGCCTTCAAATAATTAGCTTAACCAATTAAACCTGCCCTACATTACGTTGTGTCCGACTAGTCACGCTATCATGCTGTCATACTGATGTTTTCTACGAGTGAGGATCCTCGCCTATCCTCTTTGTGAGAATTTCTGGAGTTTTTAAATCACATTCGTTCATCGTATATCATATGAATAGAAATTATTGTAGATTTTTTTAATTTAAAATTGAATATAAACAGTACCTGACAAAAACTGACCGTATAATGTACAATGAGCGGATAAAATTAAAGAATCTCCGAAATCTTCACAAATAAAATCCGACAAGGATCCTCTCTTGTTTTCTGCCACCTTTCATCCAAAACTCATCTTGATCATCCGAACCTAATCGGACAATTATCCAGTGGGACACCCGTCTCCTTCCCATCTATTATATGGTTACATTGGGTGGGGTGGGGGGAAATAATGATGTAACCAACATTTATGCTTTCCTTTCTCACCAAGCACCACAACTGGTTAATTACTGAATAGAGTTTCACTCTCACTTTCACCATAATCATATTTGCTGTTTTGCGAATTGGAGTCCGGTGTCTATTGAATTTCCCCTTTCACTATCCCTCCTTGTTGAGAAAATGTTATAATGTGAGTAACTGACATATGCTCGGACTCGAAAAAATTCAAATAAATGTGAGTATTTGATTAGCTTATACTAAACGCATAGTAATATTTTCGTTGTAGATTTGTGTCTCATTATTTCTTTTGTAACTATCAAAAACGCACGACAAAATGTTGAGTGCAACCAGCTATTCATCTCTTTTTTTATGAGGATTACTTACTTGGAGTTGGTTCATTGATAACATGACAACCCGGTCCACAATGCATAATACATTATTAGAACGAAACACAAAATTCATACAAGTCTCCTATCATTTTGAGTTGAGATCCACTCTGGATCTTACTGTTCAGCGTTCAAGAACCAATAAATCTGAATCATTCAAATTAAAAAATACAGTATTCGTTAATTCATTTTACTACCTCACCTCACACAACATAAAAATTTGTATCTACCTTTCTCTTGAACGTCCAAATTCTTCATCATTGTCCGAACAGCTAGATCTGGATACGATATCAACTTATTATCATGTATGGTCTCACCACCACGTGATCAGTTGCAGAAAAGAATTCCCCCACCATACCAGAAGCCTCAGCTATATCTGTCACGTTGTATTTCAATGGCCACAAAATAAAGAAGCTCGACAGCAACGATCATCTCAGTCCCTATTCTAAATCGGTGGTACATCTGTCAAACTGAATACCACTCACAGGCACAGTGCGTCTTGTCTCTATGAGGACCATGACGGTACAACAGTACATGTTTATCGTACAATTTTTTTTTTTAGGGAAATTAATAAAAATGATTTGAAATCTTTAGTTTTAATGAAAATGACAAAAAAAATGTTGTAAGTAAATATTACCATGAGTGATTTTTTAGAGAAAAATGTCATTTTCGTTAAAAGTGAACAATATCAAAAGTGTTTCGTTAAAACTCTCTTCTTTTAAGGAACTTTAGCAAAAAGCTCCCGATATTATTCATTTTAACAAAAAAAACCATATTTTTACACTAAAAAATCAATCATGATATTATTTATTTTATCTTTTATTTTATCATTTTATCTTTAAAACTCAAAATTTTCTATCACTTTACATTAGTTTTTCTTTTCTTTTATTCCATCATTTTCCTAACTCTCCTCCTCTCAAAGGAAAAGCCACGAACCTCTCTCCCCTTTGGCATCTGGGTCCAGAATTTTCTGTTTGCCTTAACTCTTCCAGACTGAGATGATTTGCAATTTATGGACATATATACTTTTTTCTCTTTGATCATGAAGTCTTAATCAACATGAAAGTGGACGCGTCTCTTTACTAAATGAGTACACGTAACGAATTTATTGTATTTTTAACATTTTGATATAATATTATTAGATTTGAAATTCATATGAAAGTAAATTCGTTTAATGTAAGTTAATTTTAAGATTGCAGGTTTTGGCTGTGCTCCTTTCTCTGTTTCACTTTCATCACGCGCTGCAATCATGCGCACCAATTTCTTACTGTACAATTAAGTGTTGAGAGCTTAAATTCGATTTTGGGCCACAGCTTACAAGCATATAGAATTCGGCTCACAAGGTAGGTAGTGACCCAAAAAGAGCACACATCAATACAAAACAGGAGTCCAAAATACTTGTAGTTGTAGCCCAAAGTTTATCCTCGTGAAAATTTTGTAGGATTGTCGATAATGGAGAGTTGTCCTAATAAAGCAGCTTTCTTGAAGATTTGAGGTAAAGTGTCCAAATGATGGATTCTTTGAAACACAATTCTAATTTTTATAAAACTTCATAAACCGCACTCCTATATTGTATGTTTCTTGAAATCTCGAACGTGGATAAAACAGATTTGAGTTTAGTCAAGTTGTTAAGAGTCATCTCAAGTTTGAACATCTTTTTTTAGTTAAAGATTAATGTAGCGTAAGTTATCGCTATAATACAAAAATCTCGAACATGGATAGAAGTTAAAGGAGTCCCGTAATTTTCAAACTTTAGGCACTTCAATTTCCATTAGAGTTTAGTCTTTAGGCCAAAGCCAAGTCCTTTTGAGAAAGATTCTTCTTCTTTTTTCTTTGGGTCAATTTTTAAGAAAGAATATGGAGTGAAATTACACTCAGATTAGTAATTTCACTTGTTCTCAATCAATTTAGAACATCCAAGTGGTGCATTTCCAAGAAGGAGAGATTTTTTGTGACAACTGGAAGAAGGAAAAACGTGAAGAAATTGGCAAGTCGGAAGGGAGAAGGAAGGAGAGTGGTGCAAAATGGTCAAAGATCTCTCAAAGCCATCCTTAAAAAGGAGAGAATTAAGACCTCACGTCGCATTCAGGATCTCCCGACATGCAAAGAACTGTTCCAAAAACGTACGAGAGATTCCGACTCCCACATATAAATCCAATTGATTAATTCATTATCCATGGAATTAATTAGAATGTTTGTGAAGCAAGTTTGCTGCTGACTGTTGAAAAATGCGGCTAACCCTGAAGAATTTGAAGCTGACCAGTCAGTCTCCTCCAAGCTTCCATCATTACTCTCACCTGGCTTCTTAACACAAAATTGCTAGCTATTTTAGTCTGACTTGGCTTCCTTAAGTAAAATAATTAACTATTACTCATCAAAATTTTAGGTTAACCGGATCAACGGCTCACTACTAACTTACGAGCGCCCGACATTGTCTTTAACTTGCATATTATTACTTACCAACACATGTAAAGAGTTCTATCGCAAAAGAAAGTAACCTATTTCACCTTCAGCACTCGTTCCTTAATTTTTTTTAGTTGTTGATTCTTATTTGATTTGTTCAATCCAACAAGTGTGCACGAGATAAAAAAAGAATTAATGTGTATAAATATTTTTTTGAGAATCATTATTGGTACTCCAAATTTTATATATTTAAAAAAATACACTTGTAAAGGGCCAATAATTATTAAAAAAAAAAAAATATATATATATATATATATATATATATATATCTCGCTGCAATTTCAGTAGGACGTACGAACCATTCATTATATATTATATTATATTTATTAAAAATGCAATATGAAACTTTACATTCTTGAACAACAATACCAACTTCCAGCACATAATACTTTTTCTTAAGTAAAAAAAAAAAAAAAAAAGTAGAAGAAGAACACGTCTGTATTTTTTAGGTCCCCCCAATAATATTGGCGATTCTTTGTGGATTGGTGTTGGGGGAGGTGGTGTGGGGGAATGGGGACAAACGTAATCGGATGGAGAATAGGGCATAAAATGTTTCAAATGGATGATGTGATCTTCAAATAAAGAGCAGTGTTATCCACACACTTATTTTTAATTTTTGTCATTTTATCCAACAGTTAAGAAATTAAAAATAGTGTGTGTGGAGGTTAAAATATTGTACGTGGATAGCATTGCCCCAAATAAAAAGTTGTAAAATAATAAAATGATAATTTAAAAAAAAAAAATCGTTAGTTATATTCAAACAAGTTAACAAGTTGATATTAATAAAATTATAAGCATACCCTTATAGCATTATTGCATTTAATTTAAACATCTTAGGTTATTAAATATGTACGTGGGTTTGTCACATAATGTACGTAATTATTATCTTGTCCAATGCCCTAAGACTAAGATGGCTCGGGCGGCCATCAGTGCTTCCCTCTCATTCTCTCACTAATCTACTCCTTTTTACACCCTAAAACCAAAAGTTCTTGACCCTTTCCCTTAATTAAACTATGATGTATATGTTAATTAACAAATAATAAATCTTTTTAAAATTATATCTTCCCAAAAGATGGGGCAGGACCGCACGGGAATCTGGATTTTTATATGTTGTGATTGAACCTAAAATGATATTTATCATGCAGCATTACGTGACATGCATGTATAATTACAAAATTTTTAAGTCCTATCTAGGTGGCTAAAATATAATACGATATGTATGCACAAATGAAAGGGAATTTAGATGCTATGCCAATTCCCCATGCATAATTTCTGATATATTTCTTTTAAAATTTCGATGTGTGCAAGCTTAGTCCAGCTAACACTACTTTGGAGAGAAGTTTTGGCAAATAGCATGATTAGGGCAACTCTCGCATGTCAGATCAAATCAAAACGTAAATGGTATCGTGTTGATATGATTGGTATCCTACAGATGACATTATCGAAGTTATTCAAATTAAAGAGAGCCCGTAATTAGTGGTCGGTTCCTTTTGGCACACAAAATATTACCAATATACTACATGAAATCTTGTATGCATTATCTACAAGAGTAGATCCACTTTGGGGCAAGGTGGCTCACTTTGATCCCCCCAAGTTGTCTTCCAATTGCTTGATGGAAGAGTTGGGTGTTGACCCTTGAAATTCTAAGATGCCCTCCAATTGCTCCACGAATTGCCTCTATAGGCATTGGGCAAGGTAGCTGCTAGACTCGCGCATTTGTATGCATTGCTATGGGCATTTTCAATGGGCTCTTGTCATATATTGGTATCAGTCAGCATGCTCGTTCAAACGCTATTGGCATCAGTTAACATACTCACTCACAAGTTGCTGGTCTGTCGACATGCATGCAATATAGCTTGACAAACGACCTCAGGCCTATCAAGATTCGGTGAAATGTCTTGCATGCTATTCTGTCGAAAAAGTTTTTGCACTGTGCCCCCCATAACCATTCTTATTGACCTCTCATAATACTTCTTAAATCCACCACTGATTATTTGTATCATACCATTAATTGAGAAAGAGATGCAAATTAAATTTGAATTATGTCATTTCATCTGATATTCCAAGGTAATCTAGCTTAGTCATAATCAATGACTCATATAATATTAGTTGGCCTGGCCATTACAGACAACAATTTAGAATCTCAAGTTGAAAAGGTAGTCGTAAATTCCTCCAATTTCAAGTCTTCAACTTGCTAGACTGTGAATTATTAAAACAAACTAATTAAATTGTAAATTATTGTGCAGTCTATATGTTTTGTAGCTAGTAATTATCAAAGTATAAAACAAATATATATATATATATGTCTTCGACTTGCTAGACTGTGAATTATTAAAACAAACTAATTAAATTGTAATAATAATAAATTATTGACTGTAGGCTTACAAATTTTAGAATCTCAAGTTGGATAGCTAGTCGTAAACTCCTCCAACTTCAAGTCTTCAACTTGCTAGACTGTGAATTATTAAAACAAACTAATTAAATTGTAAATTATTGTGCAGTCTATATGTTTTGTAGCTAGTATGTGACATCCCACATCGCTCAGGGGAGTGATCCTTAAATGTATATTCTCATCCCTACCTAGCACGAGGCCTTTTGGGAGCTCACTGGCTTCAGAGTTCATCGGAACTCCGAAGTTAAGCGAGAAGGGGGCTAGAGCAATCCCATGATGGGTGACCCATTGGGAAGTTGCTCGTGAGTTCCCAAAAACAAAACCGTGAGGAAATGGTAAGCCCAAAGCGGACAATATCGTGCTACAGTGGTGGAGCGAGCCCAAGAAGTGATCCGTCCCGGGGCAGGATGTGACATAGTAATTATCAAAGTATAAAACAAATATATATATATATATATGTGTGTATGTATGTATGTATGTATATTTATTGCCCTTGCTAGGGTTTACTAACTCATGTAACTTTTGCTAAGTAGTACATTAATCATTTGAAAGAGAAGGAGATAATAAAGTTAAATACTCCCCAAACTTCATCAATCGGCTGAAAAGCCCTCGTACCTTCTCCTATAAGTAATACACGAGAGAAACTTATGTAAGGATGTTCGAACCATGTCATTCATATGATACTTCTTACAAAAATATTTGACGTCTTTAAATTTTAATTTCACCGAAACTCACTCGGTCTCCCCTTACCAAAGATATTCTCTACACTTTACATCTTAACTCGTTCTCTTTTTAAAAAATAAATTCATCTATGATCTCCTTGATATATATTCGAGTGAGCACATGAACATGGTATTATTTTCACCCCATGTAATAATAAGAGAGTTTGGGAATAAAAAAGTTGAGTTCTATAACATCATGATTCATCCCATCTACTAACCTAGTTATAAATTATAGGTAAACCATATCGGGCCGTAGTTTTGACACGTTGAAAATTTCTCAAGAAAAAAATTGAAATAGCTTCATAAGTTTTCTCAGGCTTCAGAAAGGTGAAATGTCAGCAACTATGCCTTTTTAAAAATAAAATCTATTTGCACATAATATATATTCCCCTAGTGGCAGTAACCTAACAAAAGAAAAGAGAATTATTGCATTTGTTACTTCCGGAAAACCAAAAGAGAGAATATTAATTCAGGTAAAGTTGAAGAGAAGTGAGATGGATCGCGGCAAAGAACATAGGGAGAAGAAATGTTTGACGTTGAAGTTGGCCTGCTTTTTCACTTTCTCATGAATTATGATTGTGCTTTCTTTCCTCTTTTTGCATGACCTAAAAAAAGAGGATTCTGCAACACTAATTTTCCACAAATGTACAAAGCTATTGCAACACTTCATTAAATTCACACACGGCACACATGGTGGGTGGTCTCGAGCCAACAATACTTTTTGCTTTGTTAGAGTGAGCATGAGTATACAGTTTTATCATTGCTTTTGCTTTGCAAAGAAGTTTTTTCTACGATTCAAATCCATGATCTTTAGTTCTCAAAAGAAGAACATCTCTATTGTGCCAAGACTCACACACACACACATATTATCCTTGTATTAATAAATATATATTTTTTTTAAATTTGTCACCAGACATTTACCATGTTTAGGCAGTAGCCTAGTACTATTTTTGGTACAATCTTATCCCAACCTACAACAATAGGCAGTGGATAGTGGAATCCAACCTAGATAGATCATAATCTCAGGGTTCAACTAGTGTTCTGCTCTTCAACCTTTTTCCAATTCGGTTCCATCATCTAGCCACAAGCAACTTACCCTAGTCAAAACAAGATTTCGAAAGCACTCTTAGTCGCTTGAGTTACAAGTCATTTGCTATCACTTATTCGAGTTTGATTCAAACACATGACTCTAAAGGGATGCAAACTAAACACTCTTAACTTCTTGAATTATAAGTCTCTTAAAATCGCCAAGTCAGTACATGTAATGTTAACAGAACACGGTTCAAACACAATAACTTCAAATGTAGATTAAACACTCTTAACCACCTGATGTACCCACGATGAACAGCAACTATTTGTCAACCCAACAAAAAAAAAACACTCACACTTCACACACAACAATGGGCAATAGTTGTCGAAAAAGGGTTATTTATTTTATTATTCCCACCAACCCATATATTAAATATAAACATTCGTACATCCAGCTCTTGCTTCACAAAAATAACCCCCAACAAAATGAAGTAAAAAAAAAGGTAAAAAGAAAGAGACGGAAGGTGTTCTCAGACATACAATTTGCTAATGGACCTAAATGGTGGGCCTCTTTGGGTGTCCCAATCTCAATCTCATTATCGCACCCAGCTCAGAATATCACAGACATACGACATATTCGATAACCCCACCACCACCAAGGGTGTGTTTGGCTGCACTCAAAAAAATGGAACCGAGTTTTTTAAAAGTTGACTAAACTCGCTACTCGACTCAGTGAGCCATGACCGAGTTATAAGCGGTTTCCAAGCCGAGGTGGCGATAAGCGGGCGAGTGTGCCAGGCCAACATCATACACCCGTCGTTCTCCTCCACGCGGTACCCATCTCCGCCGGCGAACAACGCCAGCAGCATGCTCGCTTGCTTGAACGCGTTCGAACCGAGATGAACCGGGACGAAATCTGCCGAGCCGAACCGGGCTCGCCACTGGGTCAACGTCTCGTGCCTCTCGACCCGGTCCACCCCTTCGCACGCCACCACGTTGCAGATCTGCTTCCCCAAGTACACTTCCGACATGACCTTATCCCGACTGTTCGCCGATCCCTCCAGCGAGTCAAACAGGGTCGAGTAATAGTGGAGCGACTCGTTGAACCGGTCCATGAACACCGGACCGTTGTGGTTCGCCTCCTGCTCCACCACGGTCACAATCTCCGGCTTCATTTGCTTCACCACCGATAACACCTTCTCAATCGCGCCTGGTCGGGCCAGCAGCTTGTGCAACTCGAAGACCGAGTTGACCGCCACCGACTCAACCTCACTCGGTCTGAGTTCAAGCATCGACGCGTCAAGATCGGCCAAGCTGTTTGCCACAAATCCTCTGTATTCAAACTCGACGTGGATGGTTTCAGCCAATTGGGCGAGCTTCCAACCCACCTCCTGCAGATGGTCGGAGTTATCCGAAGCTGGCGGCCCGATACCCGTGAGCCGAAAAGCGGGCGGGCCGCCGGGTCTGAGCGCCAACGCCTGCATCAGAGCGGGCCACTGCATCCCCTGGTTCATCGAGAAGTCGATAACGTGGACTCTGGTTTTGCCCTGGAGGGATTCGAGGATGGCTTGATTGGCGGTGAAGTGGGCGAATTTCAGGTAGGGGCAGGTCTCGTAGAAGTGCATCTGTAGCATGTCTGAGAAGGAGTGGTCGATCGGCGACTGAGGGTAGACTTGGAAGATTCGTTGGGCCAGAGCTTCGGCGAAGAAGGTGGCGACTTTACGCATGGCACCTGCTTGTGAACCTGCCAGGTAGCCGATCTGGGTCACCAGAGCTTTGGCGAGGTTGAAGTTGTTCTGCTGGACGGCTTCCGCGCAGGCCATGAGGCCGTGAACGAGTCGGACTCCGTTTTCCTGCGAATCGACAATGAGGGCTGGGCGGGTTGGTGATGACTCGGCGGTGGCGGGGAGGGAGATGGGTTGTTGTGGTTGTGGAAGGGAAGAGGCGGCGGGGCGGTTGAAGAGGAGTTCGGAGGGAGAAGACCCGGATGAGGATTTGAGACGCTTGGGCTCCCGCGACGGAGAATCGAGGCGGGTTTGGGTGAACACAGCGTTTCCGGGGATAGATTTGAAGTCGTAGTAGCTAGAAGAAGAGTTGCAGTCTTCGAACACAGTTTGGGGAGGTGATGTGCTAATGGATTTGCTCTTCCGCTGATCTGGGAAATCGACGGTGGTGATGGACGACTCCCCCCTAGCTAAAAACGGGTCGTCGACGAGCTGCACTTGCTGCTGATTAGGCTGCATCCCAGCGACGGCACCGCCCATTAAAGGATCGAAATTAGGAGGCGGGAGGTTTATCTCGGAGATCATGCTCTCAAGCCACGTCGACAGATCCGCCGGGTTATAGTGAACGGTGTCAGAAGCGAGCTGAGAGAGTCCATCTTCCTGAGCACAACCCATGAATTCTTCAAGCTGCTCAAGCTTCTGAGCAACCTCCGCCATGTCCGAAGACCGAACCTTGTACCCCAACACCGCCAGAAGCTCGTCCATCCCGCCGTCGATTCGGTGGGATTCGTCTTCCCACATCTTGGCCTTGCCGAAGCCGCCGCCGGCGGAGGTGGAAGCCATGGACGGGTCTGGATGCTGCGGCGGCGGGTACTGATTCAGCTGATGAGTCTGGTGCTCCCCTTTCATTTTTCTGAATCAATTTCCAGTTTTGTTGAATTGGGTTTGCGAAAAATTGAGAGACGAGAAATGGGCAGGGCTCGGAAATCAAAGAGAGCTATGAATGGGTGAAGAATCTGAGCATTGGGGATTGGGGAAGAAGGTTTGCTTGGTTTTTCACTTCCACCACTACCAGCTAGCTCTCAGAGGGAGATCAGAATAATAATGATGCCTCTTTGCCAGTTATAGTATTTTTTTTTGTTTTCGCCTTTTTCTTTATTTTTGGAATATTGAAATAAATATAAAAATTACAAAAATAAATATGAAAAAAGTTGCTCTCTGTGATGGGGGCGCGACCTCCAATGAACTACTACCACTCCTCAAGGCTCCAGCACAAACAGATAAGCATGAACACAATTATTTTTACCTCTTTTATTTATTTATTGGGGGAGAATAAAAAAATAAATCACAGGCTCTGCAGCCTCATATATTCTAGTGATCCCCTGCTCCCTTTGATTCTTTTTTACTTCTCTACGGGCCCGTGATTTGATTGTAATTTGGGGCAGTTTCAAATATTTCTTGGTTCGATGTTCTTTCTCAGATGTTAGATTCGAGGTATTTTTCAGACTGGATGAGCACAATTTGGTACACTAAATATAATGGTTGAAAAACATGAAAGCAATGCATAAGGGAGGAATGACAGAGAAATCGCTCTCCATTTTTTAAAGAGAAATGTTAAAGAGATTATCTTAAACGTGAGATTTTTCATGAATTATCGGCTACTTTATGTTTTTCGTACTATATTTTATATGTTGGCGTCGAATTTGACGATAAACTGTCAAATGTTATACTATTCATGAAAAGTTTCATTTTGGAAGAATCTCCTTAACATTTGTCTTCTTTAAATTTATAAGTTGTTTTAGTTTTTGTTGGGTTGGTTTTTCTAGTGACTTTGTATAGAAACACGATAAATTACTTCACCATTTTAACGATTAAATTATGATATGCAGCTCAATTCGCCTAATCCCTTATATCGTTAGGATATTACCTCAAGGAGTAGCAACTGCATTTATCAATACAATAATGTTACATCTAAAAGAGAAATCACGTGATTTCATTTGAGTGAAAAGTTTAGTTGATTACTGGGTTTACTTTTACTTTTACTTTTACTTAGTTAAAGGTCAAGGGAAGAGAAGGAAGAGATCACTGTTCCTTAACAAGGACACGTCCATTAAGTATTATTATTAACGATGTTGATTATTGATTAGGTGGCTTGATGTGCACTTAATTACGTGAATGAAGATGTTGACATGATGAGATTCAGGGGCATATAAGGATTACCATAAGTGATTGCCGCGTCGGAAAGTTAACGTATCTCTTCATTATGGTCGTGGTTTGCTATTAATTAACCATTTTAATTCATCATTAATCGGCCCCAATCGGATATAATTGAGAAATTTTTTCAATGTGCTAGAAACATGATTCGGTACACAAAAAATCATAATACAAGTAGTTGAAATTTTTTTGCAAGTATTTAACCAATTGTATGACACTTAGTTTACTGGAACAAACCCTCTGGTAGATTGAAAAATATTTCTCTAATCATTTACATGGAACATAAATTTAGGTAAATTTAATGTGGATTATCCAGGTTTAGCCCTGAGGATAGCCAGAGTAGGCGGGCTGCCTAGGTTCCCCTTTATATATATATATTACAAACTTTGTGTCTGTCCAAACAAGAAGTTTACAAACTTTGAGTTTTTGAATATTTCCTTATAGATTTTTGTTAACCATACCAGTTACAGTAACTTATGCAAAAATGAGTTTTTCAAAATTAAAGTTGATCAAATCTTATCTTCGATCAACTATGTCACAATAAATATTGAATGGGTTAGCTATTTTGTCAATTGAAAAAAAATTGGTTGAAAAATTAAATTATGTAAACTTAATTAGACATTTGCGTCTAAAAACACGAAACGTGTAATATTTAAGTAATATTTGTATATCTTTATTCTTTTGATATTAATTTTATTGATAATATTTGATATAGAAACAGAATTTTTCATGTATTTAAAGAATTCTTTTTTATACATATCAACGTACAAAAAAGCCGAGAGTCAGACAATGCTCCCAAATTCTCAGAACCACCCCGGAATTATCCAATGTTCTCTTTGCTTTGCTTTTTAGCGATGACAAAGTTTCACTAATGTGGAAACTAATCCAACATGCAAGTTTTTGTGTCAAGTGACATGTTTGATCATATATGGTTGATTTCGGTTCTTAATGATTAAGAAAGACGGAAACTTAAACCTTGCAACATGCGAACATCTAAACGCAGTCATGTTTATTAGAACAATGTGCATTAAATTAGAGTCCTTTTTCATTTTCTTTAAATTAAATTTAGAGGCCCAGAAAGGAAAATTTGCCAAACTATGGACTCTTTGACCTCCGGTAGTCAATTGTTTGGGTAAGAACCACTTGGATTGAATTTCATGTTCCCAAATAATGCACGTCCACTTGAAAAACGCATGTTCTCTTTTCTTGAGTAAATAAAACACAATTATGAATTTGCGTAATTATAAATTTATTTAGATTATACGATAATTTATACTAAATTCATAAATTTAAATAAGTTATGCTTATGTAATTATATCAAGCATCTGACGATTTAATAAAGTGATAGTTGTCACTATTTAAAATTGAAGTCTCAACTCGACTTACTCATTGACATAGATTGCCACACACACTGAGCCAGCGACTATTTGAGTTACTTTGCAAGTAAACGTGAAAAATAAAAATCGATTCTTTAAGCACATCTTCTA
This sequence comes from Pyrus x bretschneideri, assembly GCF_019419815.1. NCBI lineage: Eukaryota > Viridiplantae > Streptophyta > Magnoliopsida > Rosales > Rosaceae > Pyrus > Pyrus x bretschneideri. The sequence goes on from NW_025999524.1 coordinate 5,119,421, forward strand.
GGTTTACAACCAAAAACAATTATTTTAAGCACATTTTTTAGGTTTACGACCAAAAACAAGACGAAAGAAAGAAGGAAAAAAACATTCTTTGAAGTCGTAGTAGCTGGAAGAAGAGTTGCAGTCTTTGATTACGGTTTGGAGAGGTGATGCGCTAATGGGTTGCTCTTCTGCTGACCCTGGAAATCGACGGTGGAGATGGACGACTTCTCCGAAGCTAAAAACGCGCCGTCAACGAGCTGGACTTGCTGCCGATTAGGCTGTATACCGCGACAACGCCGCCCGTTAAAGGATCGAAATTAGAAGGCGGGACGTTTATCTCCGACATCATGCTCTCGACCCACGTCGACAGATTCGACGGGTTATAGTGAACGGTGTCGGAAGCGAGCAGAGAGAGTCCATCTTCCTGAACACAACCAGTGAATTCTTCAAGCTGCTCAAGCTTCTGAGAATTATCCGCCACGTCCGAAGACCGAACCATGTACCCCAACATCGCCAGAAGCTCGTCCATCCCGCCATCGACTCGCTGGGATTCGTCTTCCCACATCTTGACCTTGCCGCAGTTGCCATCGGCTGTGGTGGAAGCCATGGACGGGTCTGTATGCTGTGGCGGAGGATACTGACGTGGGCGTGATATGCGTGCAGTGATATGTAAAGTAAATAAAACACAATATTGACAAGATTTGGTAAGTGTGTCAATGTTCTCGAGCAGCAGTACTACTTTCCGTATGTTCTATCGTTATGCACTTGTTCCTTATGTTTGCTCATTGTTTGATAGGCAAAATTACGAAACAAAAACCAAACAAATTGTTTATGGTTAGTGGCAAGTATGTAGACATCCACATTTATACTTTGTCAATCGGATGCTTGGTAAATAAATTTAGGTAAAATTTTTGCGAACCTATCCAATCCAACGTGCAAGTTTTTGTGCCAATGTGACATGTTTATCATATGTGGTTGATTTCGGTTCTTAAAATTATAATTAAGAAATACAGAAACTTAAAGCTTGCGACGTGAAGGTTTAGACGTAGTCAAGTTTATTAAAATAGTGTGCATTAAATTCGAGTTCTTTTGCATTTTGTGTACGTTAAATTTAGATGTCTAGAAACAAGACAAAAGAAAACAAATCTTAACACTAAATCTATTGATCATCCATGTGAAGTACTATATTCCGAGTTCAAACCGTCCCCATCTCCTTATTCTAGCTTAGAATAGTAATATCAATTTTAATAAAAATGTTTAAAATATACTAAAAAAAGGGTAATACTTAAAAAATTAAATTAAAATTTGAAAAAAATAATAATAATTGAGCAAGGGGGGTTTGGACAAAAGGCATCGACTACATTGTGTATGTAATTATGCGCTATCTGTGTGCATAGAACTTCAAACAAAACAATCCATGTATATTGTTCTTATTGCCCAAAAAAAATCTTCAACTGACAAAATACTTCTACAAAAATGGTGCTCTTCTTTGGTGTCTTACCTTCAGTTCTACTTCTAAGAAAATGCAGATGGTTTCGTTGTTTTGCCATTTCCCTTCAATTCAGATAGAACTTGAAGATAATAACATGAGATGACAAGTTCCTCAATGCATATCTGCTTTTCATTGTTTCACCTTTTTTGAGATGAACCTAGTAAGGGACCGTCTCAGGCTCCGGCCAGAAAGACGTCAAAATTTGGCACCTGCAACACCTGCAATGAGATAATGCAGTTAGGATGATCTCAGGAACGATGGCATCCATTAAGGACGAGTTTAGAGATGATAAATAAGGCACTTAATTAAAGAATTTGCTAAACCTTTCAATTAGAATCATGATTCATCTACTAGAGATTTTATCTGTTGTCGGAACGTTGGGATCTGGTCTGCTTTAACAGTCATGACTAGTCCCATTTGCTGATAGTTTCTTAGCTGCATGGTTAAAAAGGAAAAATATACAGAAATGGTTAGATTGTCATTAAGACGACAATATCACAACGATTAAGCTGTACATGCAACCACACAATCAACCTTAATTGCATCACCAAAAGTTAGACATATCTGTGATAGTTGAATGTCTTCAGCAAGGTACTTTGGTTTAGGTGTCGTGAAAATGCTAGGACCTATTTGAGAGAAGTGTGGGATGTGGACTTAATAGCAATGGTCCAGGTAAAACTCCAAGGTTTTTTTTTTTTTTTTTTTTTTTCTCAATCCTTGTTGACATATCATATAGTAACTTCAGGATATATTAAAAAATCAGAACAGGTTGCCAATACTACTACTTGCCTCAAGAGTTGGCTGCTCAGTGTGCAAAGGAAACTCGAAGGACCAGGTGCTCAGCTGAAATGCATTTAAGAAACAATTAGTGAATGAAACTGCAAGGAACATGGAACATTGCTTATGTCAAATGATCAGTACCTCGTGAAAATTTCATCTTCTGGCTTTATATATATTATTGCCTCTTCACTGACACTCACGCCCTTTTTCTGGTGTGCAGTTCTTAGCTGTATTTTTGCATCCAGAAACGAAATAAATAGATGGAGAGAGAGAGAGAGAGAGAGAGAGAGAGAGCTCAGCTTAAATGGCATACCTTGTAGACTTTACTGACTATTATGTAAACCTTAAAACGAAAGAAATTCTGGAGCTCCTCTGTTGGCTACAAAAGGTGAAACAAAAAAATGTTAGTTAAGTAGAAGAATTTGTTCCGAGCATGTATGAAAACAGACATAAGCTCATCAGTCCCATATCATCGAATCTAACCTCATCTTCTGTAGCCCAAGAGACTTCATCAAAGAGCGCATCATAAAGAGGTGGCAAGAGCTGTGGAGGTAAATTTGTCACCCGTTGGGAGACCAAAAGACCCACACTCTTTGATTCCTTTCCCAAAAGTGATCTCAGGTCATCTTTCACATCCTTCTCTTGACATACTTTAAGGAGAAACTCCTTAACCTCCGTAATACATTTATGGCCCTAATAGGAATCAAATAAACACACTCAAGGATCCAAATAGTAGGAAAAGGATGAGCAACAATATAAACTGTCACTTGTAAAAGATAAAAATAGTAGGAAAAAAGCTATGTAAAGCTAAGAACATGCCAATCTAGGGATAAATGGCAGAATAATGTAGCCAGTTGAATTACTTAAATAAGAGTATAGATCACTTGCCTTGTATCTTTCCAAGTTAAGGGCAGTAGCAAGAGCGAAAATTCCATTATCTTCATCATCCTCTATTTTAACAACAGTTCCTACAGTGGTCTGTTCCAAAATTAAGTCTGCAAAACCACTCAAATCCCATTCTTTATCATCAAGGTATGTCTGAAGCAACGTCTTCACTCCATGAAAGTCGTCAGGTTTTGGATCAAAGAAAGCAAAATCTGCTTGGACAGTTCCCTTCAAAGATAAGAACCAAATTCTCATAAAAATACTAATAGATACGATATGAATGAGAAATCACTTTTGTATCTCAGTTATTCTGGTATTCAAATACAGTATGAATAATGGGCGCTATGAGAATTCCCCATCCATTAACATGGAAAATTAGTACAAGAAGAATTTGCTCACATCAAACTCTTCTTCATCAGAAGATGTGGACTGTTCTTTCTTGATTTCCGAAGGTTTCTTTATCCAACCATTACCTGAAACGCATGACAGGAGAGATAGGTATGTACATTCCGAAGCATTTAACACATAGGAGGGTTAATTATAAAGTGATGCCTAGTAATACCTGTGGAATTAGGCGGTGTATTTTCAGGGAGGTCTGTGCCGTGCCTTCGGTGGTTGTCAATGAAGCTGGAGGCAACGTGAGCAATGTGACGAGCAAATGGGGAAAACGTCAGAGGCTGATACCTGCAATGCCTTGCCGGCTTCCGAGGCATCTCGATAACCTGTTGTGTAAGTTTCAGGTCATTGAGATTGAAGGTCAGCTCAGCATACAATAAAAAACAAAATTCCCACCTCCAAACAGCTGAGAAAGTAAAACATATCCCCTAAATACCATCACCTATAAAAAATAAACGCACACAAAATTTATACGTTATAGAGAAGTACAACATCAATCATGAACTGAATTCACTTTGGGACGCATAAAAACGCAAGCAGGTCAACAGACAGTAATTAAATTCGTAAAAATCACATTTGGAACTCTCTTGATACAATTCTATCACTTACTAACACGCAGCTATAGTTTCGTATTCACACCGCTGGGGCGAAAAAACAAACAAATTCTAGCTCAGATGGAATAACTAATGCAACAATTTGGCTTAGTTCAGCTAAGCTTTTCCCTAAACCCTAAACCCTAATCCTAATTCCTAAGGATTCGTTTCGATAAGGAATTTGGTGGCACCAAGGGATTAGCCAATGACGGGATTAGGGAGTGAAGGGATTAAAGCTGATGGGGTTTTGGAGGTTCTTGTTTGGTTAAAATGGGATTTGGTGGTGAAGGGATTCAAAATGATGATGGGTTTCGGAGGCTTTCGGAGGCTTGCTCGTTTGTCGATCTCTCTAACATGTGGAAAGCCACGACGAGCTCCACCCCACGAAGCACAGCAACCAAACGCGCAGAGAAGGAGTGGCGCGAAGCACAGCAATCCGACGGCTGTCTTTTTACAGCCTCTCTGCTAGATTCCGTTGCAGATGGGATTGGCTGAGGAGAGGAGGAAACGCGAGATCGACGAGGTTAGGGAATAGAAGGATTATAATGCGAGTGAGAAACTTACCCCGTACAGGAAAGGAGCTAACACGATTGAGGAGGAGGACCCAAATTCAGCGGCGGGCTTCTGCGGCGGGAGTCTGACAGGGAGAGGACGGAGGGGCGTCAGTGGCAGAGCAAAGCTGTTGGGGCGGCGAGAGTTTGCAGAAAGACTGATCGGCGACTTGCAGCTGCACTAGGTTATGACACGATTGCAATTGTCGATAAGACAAATGGGTAAATATGGAAGTTCATTTTTCTTTACTTTTGCTTTCGGGCCGACAGCAATATATAACATCACACAGGTACGAGGCCCAATCCACACAGCCTATAGAACAAACGACAACAAAGGAGGACAAAACGACATCAAACCCCCAATTTCGACATAGCACACAACAAAGTCGCATAGCAACTCAAAGTCTCCAACTGAAGCTTACAATTGTCTCAGTCTCCGGCACAGTTCACTAATCCTTCTTGCTATGTAGTTGTGGTGTCACATCAGGCGACAATCGGTAATGTACTTTTCTTCTCCCGAATCAAATGGTACGATAAAACATAATCAACAACGGTAAATAATGAATTCGTGAGAGTTTAAACTCAAGTTAAAACCTTCACTTTGTTGTTTGTGTGTTTGTTCTTGATGCATTTTACTCTATCAAAATTGCTAATCTTTCTTTTTCTTTCAATTTTACAAATTTTGTCCAAAAATTAGTAAATAAAAAACAAACTAAAAAGGGGGAAGATTACTCGAATGTAATCAAGAGTTGCATTGCAAGGTTATGACTAACCATAAACTGGTCCACCTATTTTGGCTCTTAAGCAGGCCGGGAAAGAGACCTCAAAAGAGTTAATAAAAGTCAAAGCCCAAGAAATAATAAGAAGCCCAAGGCCCAGGGGAATTACAAAGAAGGCACATCCAAGGGCTAGAGCCAACCACCACCAGCCTGGTCCGATTGAGCAATAGAAAGTACTTTCTGACAACCAAAGACATGTGGAAAGACTGACAACTTTATGGCAAAAGGCTTTAGAAGCAGGCCTACCCATACACCAATTAGGCGACAAGTCAATCACCAATTAAAAGCAAAAGTCTAGGACAGGACATAAAAGTGGTCAGGCCGCTACTCGGAGTGATATCGTTGACTAATCAGGGCTGAACAAGTCGCTCAACACATATCTATTTAGAAGGACATGTCATCCCGACTAAGTAAATGTCACTTCATCGCTGAATGTTGACTAGCGGTTAAAAAAGTTATCAGTATACTAGTTCACTTAGGCGGCACATTAAATGTTAGAAAAGGAAGATTAGGTGAGCCCAAGGCTCTATGTACTCACGAACAACCTATGTAAAGAGGTGTGAACCTTTTGTAAGGGGTCACACAGTTGATGGGAGAAAAAAATTAATAGTCTTTAGCTGAGCGTTATTTGTAACATTTGATATCAATATAACCCGAGCAAACAATGAATTCCTATTTTTGAGAGGTTAACCACTCAAATTTTGAGTTCATTTTCAGTTTCGATTCCAAACTCTCCAAGGACTAATTGTTTTGTATTTCACTCATTTAAGAAGTATGTGACAAATTGATAATCTTTGTCAATTTGTAGGAATTATGGAGTGTTTGAGGTGTGTTATGATATTAAAATATGAGTTAAATAAATTTTAGAAATTGGTCAATTTTGGAATACCAAATATGACATACCGACCCATATTTCCAGTTAATTGGATAATTGTGTATTCCAAATTAGCCACGTGACGGTCTGTCACTCGTATCTAATTAATTACACTACAAGCATAAGGACTAATTATCCGACAACAAAAAAGATTAGGACTAATTGATTTATCAATTACTAATTATTTTCAGATTCGGATTACAAATCCAAACGGTTGGTATTTGATGTAATTTTATTATCAATCAAGGGTCAGATTCATCCAGTCAACGCCATTAAATTCACTCCCACCAGCCAATCTTCGATTCCATTCTCCGTCTCTCTCTCTCTCTCTCTCTCTCTCAATTTTGCCAGTTCCGGTTCCTTTCTCTGTCTCTCTCTTTCAATTTTCCCGAGAAAATTCAACACCAACAACCAAATCATGGAAGAAAATCACGCTGCAGCTTTCGAATCAATCGCCAACGGGGACCACCTCGACGCCGCATCCACCGCCGCAAACGACTACAACAATACCCATCACAGCCACGCCAACAACGACCACGGCTGGCAGAAGGTCACCGCGAAGCGCCCAAGGAAGAAGAAGGAATCGAACGCCGAAGTAATTAACAATCAGAACAAGCTTGTCCCCGGCATCGCGAGCGCCAACGGAAACGGCGTTTTCCGGTCGCTGGAGAAACAATCGGAGGACCGGCGCCGGCGGATTCTCGAAGCTCAGAGGGCCAATGTCGACCTCGACGATGTTGCTCCGGCGAGATCGAAGCTCAGGTCCGACGACGAGGATGTGGATAATAGCGATGATGAAGCTGCGGCGCAGAACGTGAAGGCCGAGGAGGCGAAGAAATCCAAGCCTAAGAAGCCGAAGAAACCTAAGGTCACGCTGGCCGAGGCGGCGGCTAAGATCGACGAGGCGAACGATCTCGCTGCATTCCTCATTGACATTTCGGTGAGTTTTATGCTCTGATCTAGCTCGATCTATTCGTTTTCAATTGAATTCGATTTAAAATTCTAAATGTTTTAATTGATTTGGGGATTTTGAATTGCAATAGGCGTCGTACGAGTCGAAGGAGGACATACAGTTGATGCGTTTCGCGGACTATTTCGGCCGTGCATTCTCTGCGGTGTCTGCCTCTCAGTTTCCATGGGTGAAGATGTTCAAGGAGTCATCGGTTGCCAAGCTTGCCGATGTAAGTTTTGAAATTTATTCATTTAAATACCTGATGCATTGATTAATAGGTCGAATATCTGTATTCGGGGTTGAATTGCATGTAAACCATTACCATTGTGCATTATGCTCTTTTCTGTTCAATTTTTAAATGGCATTTATATTAATGATATCAAAAATTTCGTCGAAAGCTTTCCTCTTTGGATATATATCCGAATAAATCTGCGGAAAGCTTTTTTCTTTAGATATATATTCGAACAAATCCGTGGAAAGCTTCTCTCTCCTTAGTTATATATTTGAACAAATTTGATCCTCTTTGATCTTGTTGGATGTTTGGTTGAGATTAGCTGTTTGTCTCTTGTTTTTGGGGCTTCTCCATATGGTTGCAACGATTTTCAGCACACTTCCTTCTGAATATAACTCCGCTCCTTCCCGAAAACAATTGTGCGTATTATTTCGGGTAATGGTAGAGGTGGTATTTATGGCCTCAAAGGCGAATAGGTTGGTGGATAATTTATAATTTGTTGAAAGAATGCACTAATCTAATATACATACTGTGATGATAAGGATGATATTTGCGAGATGGATAATTAGGGCAAGTAACATATCTTGTTCTACGGATTCTCTTGCTTGTGACCTCCATTTTACGGGGCTTAATAACTTATAGGTGGAAGCAAATTTGAGTGTGCATGCTCCTGGACAACCTAATCACTTGGTGGTGTTTTTTTAACAGATCCCCCTTTCTCATATTTCTGAAGATGTTTATAAGACATCAATTGACTGGATCAACCAGCGTTCTGTTGAGGCCCTTGGGTCTTTTATATTATGGTCCTTAGACAGCATTCTTGCAGACCTAGCGAGCCAAGTTTCTGGCACAAAGGGCAAGAAGGCTGTGCAGAATGTGTCTTCAAAATCTCAGGTAATTCCCCTCTCCTTGCTTTCGTGTTTTACTTGTCCAGGAAATGTTTGATATTCATTGTTAATGTTAAGGTATAATTTGCAATTGCACCTTCACAAATATGTACTCTTCGACTGCTGATGCAAACTTGAATTTTGTTGAAATCGCAGGTTGCGATATTTGTGGTTGTAGCAATGGTATTGCGAAGAAAACCCGATGTCTTGATTAGTATATTGCCAACACTGAGAGAAAATTCAAAGTATCAAGGACAAGATAAGCTTCCAGTAATTATATGGATGATAGTTCAGGTAAGTGGTTAACAATATAATACCGGTTTTAGTGATCTTTCTTCATGGAAAAAAAAAACATTAGCTCTTATAGTAATGTTAATCGATGTCAAAAATGTCTTGTGTAGGCTAGTCAAGGGGACCTCGCCGTTGGGTTGCATGCATGGGCCCGCAATGTGTTGCCTCTAGTCTGTGGAAAAAGTAGTAATCCACAGTCCCGGGATCTTGTTTTGCAGTTAGTGGAGAGGTATTAAAAGATGGTTATTGCTTCAAACATTTTCGCTTGCCTTTACATTCTTCAACTCTAAAATTTGTTACTTTGGTTGCAGAATTCTGTCTATGCCTAAGGCTCGTACTATTTTAGTAAATAGTGCTGTTAGGAAGGGGGAGCGTTTGGTGCCACCTTCTTCATTAGAGATACTTATGGGAGTTACCTTTCCTGCACATTCAGCTAGAGTAAAGGTAATTACTATTGAGGGCAAATTCACTTAATATAAATTATTTTCATTGTACTGTACTTACGCATGATATTTTTTACAGGCCACCGAAAGGTTCGAGGCTATATATCCAACCCTAAAAGCGGTCGCTCTAGCTGGCGCCCCTGGAAGCAAAGCAATGAAACAAGTTTCGCAGCAGATAATGAGTTTTGCAGTCAAAGCTGCAGGAGAAAGTACGTAAATTTCTTGTCTTCCTTTGTATTGTAGTTTTTGTTTCCTAAGTAGGGAAAAATCGTAGGTTCTTAAAATGGGATTGAGATAATTCTGTTTCACGCAGGTATACCTGAGCTATCCAATGAAGCAACTGGAATTTTCATTTGGTGTTTGACCCAACATGCTGATTGCTTCAAGCAGTGGGTGAGATATTCTGCTTCTCCTCAGCATCATTGCATTCATGTTTGGGTTTGAAACAGCACCATTAGTGAATTTAACAATCTGATTTCTGTGTTGTGCGTCAAATGATAACAGGACAAGGTCTACGAGGAAAACTTAGAAGTGAGTGTCGCTATTCTGAAGAAACTTTCTAACCAATGGAAGGAACATTCTGCAAACCTCTCTCCTCTTGATCCTATGAGGGAAGCTCTCAAAAGTTTTATGCGCAAGGTAACTTTTTACTTTTTATTTTCTTAAATTTTAATTGTATATATTTGTATACAATTTCTTATATGATTTAGTCATACGCGAAGTATTAATTAACTTGTTTTATACTATTTGAATACTACTATTACTTGTAGAATAAGAAGGCATTGGCTGGTGAGGCGGAGGATGTACACCGAGAAAAGCTTAGCAAGGAAGCAGACAAGTATTGTAAGACATTATTGGGAAAGCTATCACAGGGTAGCGGGTGCAAGAAGACTCTGGCCGTTGCTGTTGTAGCCTTGGCTGTTGGTGCTGCTGTCATGTCCCCGAACATGGAATCTTGGGAGTTGGAGTTGAAGAAACTAACTGCGACCATCAGCTCTTTCTTTGAATGAACTGTGATTTCCAGTTCTGAAAATCCTATCTTAGCAGCATGAGCGAAGCAGGTTTAGAAGCTGACGGTGCAAAGTACCGACTTAAAATTTTCTCTTACAAAACTGAGTATGATGAAGAAAAGTTCGGCTGATTTACTTCAGAATAAGGCGGCGACAGAGACGAAGCTCTATTTATACTTGTATCCCGACGGGATACAGAACTAGACGTAGTTGAAGGTCAATACTTGCTCCAAGGTTTAATTTCGTTTGAGTTTTTTTTTTCGGTGCAACTTTTCATGTTTATTTAGATCCTTTTTAAGTTATTCACCGCTAACATCTACAATTACCAGCGATATGTTCGTGAGAACTTTGAGACGGATACAAATATGTATTCTCGGATTAGTGTTTTGTTCGAAAAGGAATTTGAATTCAAGGTTTGATTCTTCGTTACATTCATTAAAGTTGTGGATTTAAGTTCATATGTATCAAATATGTGTCATTGAGATATAACATTGTACATGTTCCACTGCATCCGTCGCAGCGTACGGAAATACGTCTGTATTTTCTACGAGTACTCTTCGGGTTCTGCAAATGGGTACTTTAGAAACCCAGCTTTTATTTGGTCAGGATCGTCTGGCTTCGACCAAGGGTACTTCATGGATGGATCCCGTGGGAACTTCCTGAAGTTCAGAAATGGTGCCCAAAGTATTACTCTGCACAATAGGAGAAAATAACTGAATCACAACATTTTGTACTTGAAATCTCGACGTTGGAGAGAAAATTTGAACTCGGACGCTCATGTTTATATCTCTTCATTCACATTTGATTTATTTAATCGAAAGGTTGGAGATAAACAGGGGTGTGCGGAAATCAGATACTCAAATTAGAGTGGCAGTTCAGGAGAATCAAGAAGAAACCCAAATGACGGAAAAGTCACTTACCCAGGAAAGAACAAGAAGACAAACATGAACTGAAAGTACATCTCTAGGAGATTTCTCTTGTACCACCTAATCCGAAGCCAGTTCATGATGATTGGCTGCAATCACACGAAAGTGCTTCTCTCAAAAGCTCCATGTTACAAAATAAAAGTACAAAGAGAAGAAGAATTACTTACCGGCATGATAAGGAAGTACCAGAAGGCAACAACTCCGGACTGTATTAAAACCCATGTCAAATCTTCCTCGTAGTTGATTCCGGTGACGGCAAATGCAGGCTGCTCAATCTGCTGAGATAGTTCCGAATGAGTTCAACACCAAAATATCACTAATTAGACTCGTTTGGGAATGCTTATGTAGAAAAAACTTCTGCTCATACGCGCTTATGCTGAAAGTGTTTTTACTAGAAGTATATTGAAATCTGTATTAAAAATTCAAATGCTTCACGGAGGAGTCTGAGAATGCTTCTTGAAGAAGCATCTACTTATAAAGTGCTTCTCCAAAAAGCGCTTCTATGATTGAAAACCGTTTAAGTTTAAAGGGTAAGCAGGATTAGACGTAGAGATGATGAGTGGCTTACGGTGGCCAAAACTGCTCCAACTTGAATTGCCAAGTTCGATTTCTTCAGGTGGGAACAGTCAATTGGGTTTTGACCGATGCTTCCGACTGTCTGAAAAAGCAAAAGTTTGGATCTTCATTAATGATCTGATAAAATTTTTGAATGGAAACTAGAAACCAAGGAAGAAAGCTCGTACCTTTTGAGGATCGACATTGTTGGGCTGTCTGTGTTGAGAGGCGATTGGGAGAGAAGAAGAACGCCGGGAACGGCCGAGAGAAGGCAGCGCCTGGGGGATTTGGAAGCTGAATGAGCAGCTCATTTTAGAGCTCTGTTTCTCTGTCTCTCTGTTTCCTTATCCCTATGGTTTGAGTTTCATGGCAGAAAATGCATGGAGTTTCTTGACGAATAAAGTTAAAATAATGAACAAATATCGCCACGTGCCTAGTATAATTGGGTGAAACTCAATTGTGCCTAGTGTATTTATTTTGTTCGGACACGTGATTAACGAATTTTTATCTTACAACATAATTAAAATCATTCAATTTTGTTAACTACAATTTAAATACCATTTATGCAAAGAGATAAATTTTATTGTTACTAAAGGGGTGATGCTTTCATACCAGTTCATTTTTATCTGTCAAAGTTTAATTTCTGATTATCGAATTAAATAAATTAAAAATAATTAAATGACAAAATTTAACAAGAATTATGTAGAGGTAAGAACAAGGTGGGTAGATAGCCAGCATCTGATATTTACCAATATAAATGGGTACTCAAAAAAAAAAAAAAAAAAAAAAAGAAACGAGCATAAAACCCAAGAACTCAAACCAATCTAAAAGATTGAGTCTTGAATAGGAGAAATTTTCTGCAAGTCTGCAACTTTCCAATTTCTGCCTCAATCGGACCAAGAGATGTTGGCCTCGGCAGCCCAACCGTCGTTAACGGTGAAGCAGCCTCATCTCCTCCAATCCTCACTCTCCATCTCAAACACCCATATCCACATGGAAGTCATTGCAGCTAAACCCACCAGACCCAGAAACAGAAGGCCAACACTCTTCTTCCATTCAACCCGTTTCCAATGCCTCAACCTCCAATCACGCTTTTCCCGCCAGTTCCTCACAAGGGTCAGTGATAGCGACGGCGGCGGTGCGGCGGATGCCACCCCACAACAGTTTAAACCATCCACTGTAAGTTTTCATGATTTCATCCCCATACTTCCATTGTTATCAAGAATTAATCTTTTTAGTGGTTAATATGTTTCATGAGGATTCAATTCAACCCAGAAGATTATATTTCACGAGGATGAGAACCCAAAAATTTATATTTCATGAGGATGAAATGTGAAATTTGATATTCTGATTCTCGCCGCACTTGATTTGTAGGACACTAAAGAGATAAAGAGTACTTCTCTGGGTGATGGGTATGTCGGCTTGTTTATTCGGATGCTCGGGCTGGATAATGATTCCCTTGATAGAGAGGAGGCAATAGTGGCACTCTGGAAATACTCACTTGGAGGAAAGAAGTATTGCGAAGCCATTATGCAGTTTCCTGGCTGCATAAACCTCATTGTAAACTTGCTGAGATCGGAGTCCAGTTCTGCGTGTGAAGCTGCTGCTGGCCTTTTAAGGTCGATATCCCTTGTTAATTTGTATAGAGATGTGGTAGCACAGAGTGGAGCAATTGAAGAGATAACCGGGTTGCTAAATCGACCGTCTTTGAATCCTGAGGTATAGGATGGGTATCTCGCTCATGGAATTGCTTTCCACATTTTTCTTGATGTAGAAAAGTGACGTAGGTTGTTGTAACATTTCTGCAGGTGAAGGAACAGGCTATATGTACTTTGTGGAACTTGTCTGTGGATGAGAAGTTCAGAGTGAAAATTGCAAACAGTGATGTCTTGCCGTTACTTGTTAAGTCCGTGGATGATGAGGACGTAAAGGTGAAGGAAGCAGCCGGAGGGGTGTTGGCAAATTTGTCATTAAGTCACTTTAGTCACAGCATTATGGTTGAAGCAGGTGTTATACCAAAATTGGTGAGACTTCCCCTTCCATTTTTTGTTGTAGTAGATTTAGTTTCAAGTTGGATCAAATGGCTTTAGTTAAGTGTACTGGTTTTCGTTTTCAATGGTTTTTGATACGTGGTAGTTGATTTGGGATTATCTTGTATCCATCACATGTGAAACAAAGTATTAAGCAGTTCAATCACTATATCATAGTTATGAATCCCCCTTTTCTATTGATTTTTATTATATGATACTTATGGATTAATTCGCTTTTTTAATGATGCAGGCAAAGCTCTTAAGAACTGACGTTGAAGGATCTAAAGTAATTAGAAAGGAGGCAAGAAATGCTTTGTTAGAACTATGTAAGGATGAGTACTACAGAATTCTTGTTGTGGAGGAAGGTCTGGTTCCCGTCCCCATCATTGGTTCAGCTGCTTATAAGTCCTTCAGGCCGGGTTTGTATTCATGGCCTAGTTTACCAGATGGTGTGGAGATTGAACAGACTTATAAAACTCCGTCCAGGTTTGGTGCTTCTGAATTACTCCTTGGGTTACATGTTGATGAAAAAAAGGCAAATATAGAGGAAGCCAAGATGAATGCGATTGTTGGACGGACACAGCAACAGTTTCTTGCTCGTATTGGGGCCATTGAACTGGAAGATGATAAAAAACAGTCTGAATTAACCACCGGTAAACAAGTCACACTTTTGCCATGGACAGATGGTGTGGCTAGATTGGTTTTGATTCTTGGACTTGAAGACGAGTCTGCAATAGCAAGAGCTGCAGAGGCAATTGCTGATGCATCTATCAATGAACATATACGGATAGCCTTCAGAGAAGCTGGGGCAGTTAAGCTTTTAGTACAGCTTCTAGACAGTAAGAATAATGCCGTTGTACTGGCGGCAGTTCGAGCACTAGAGAGGTTGTCTGTCAGGTAATTAAGCATTCGCTATTTTTAAGTCTCTTGTTCTTTTTGTTTTGAATGAAATGCATATCCTTTTGAGAACTAAATTAACAGGGGAATTGTATGAGGCGACAACTAACTTAGCCTCTGCAAGCTGATAAAGTTATTGTTTTGAATGATGCAGCAATGTTGTTTGCCGGTTAATTGAAGCTGAGGGTGTTAGAGATCCTTTGGTTAATCTTTTAAAGCAGCCACAGATCTCTGACATCTTGATGGAAAAGGTCATTCGTCATATAATTTTTAGTCAATCCCTATATCTTTGAAGTGATTCTAGTTTAAGTTAATCACGCGAATAATTGATGTAATGTAGGCGTTGGATATTCTTGCCCGGATCTCAGATCCTAATAAAGAAATGAAGTCAAAGGTTGGTCAATTGTTTATTGATAACCTATTTGAAACCTTATGGTTATCCATTGACTCACCAAGCATGTTGTTTCATTCCAGTTTTATGATGGACCACGAAATGGATCAAAAAAGGGATCGGATGCAGCTAGGGGTCCTTATGGTTCCACGGGAATGACTGGAGATATAGCTAATATGTCCATGTCAAAAACTAATACCAGGTTTGAAGTCCCCCCTTCTTATTTTTCTGTGCTTGATTATGATGCTTAACTGCCTTTATATTCTTTAAATTGTTTTTTTTTTCTCCATTTTATCATATGTTAAAGGCAAAATTTGTATTACTATAGCTTCACGCAAAATGCAAATGTTTAAGCTTCACTGTTTTTTAAGTGCATGATTATCTGGTTCTTCTAAAAAAAAGACCGAGTAAAGTTTTGACTTCTGTCTGTATAGCGAAAATGTGCTTGACTCTGGGGTTATTGCTCGCCTTGTTGAGACATTAAAGACCCCAACCCCGAGTTTGCAAACAAAAGCTGCTTCTATCCTCGAGTTCTACGCAGTTATTGACCCAAGCATGGACACCATCATTTCAGCGGATATTGAATCTGGTTTAGATGATGTTTTCCAGCAAAAGATTCTTGAAGGTACCGGAAATTCTTTTCCTTTATGGTATAACTGCTTGGAAGGTAAGTAATAATAGTGTTTGTTCACAGATTTGATACTTATTTAACTTTTGGTCTGTGGTATTTAGCAGACACGGAATCAGAAGTATATAATCAACAGCCAGAAAAATACGCCCTTGAAGTTGAAGAAGCTGGTCATGCCATATCAGCAGCATCCCGGTTATTTACAAAACTGCTTGACTCTAAGAAGTTCTGCCAAAAAATAGATTCCGAGCATTTCACCAAATTGCTCGGTGATATCCTGAAGTCTAATATCCCCCTTCACAACAAAGATTGGGTTGCTGCTTGTTTGGTGAAACTTGGTTCTCTTTCTGGTCCGAGACTAGATTTTGAGGACCCAATCAACATGGAAGTAACTCTCCACGAGACCATTCCGAGACTTATGGAGCAGTTAAAAAGCTCATTTTTTCTAGAAGAAAAGGAAGCTGCAGTTGTGGAACTCAACAGAATAATCTCTGAAGGGGTGGTTGATTCCACTCGAGCCATTGCTTCCCAAGGAGGTATATTTCCGTTGGTCGAACTGATTGAACAAGGGAGTGAGAGTGCCGTTGAAGCATGCTTGGCGATACTTTATAATCTGAGCATGGACAGTGAGAACCATCCAGCAATTATAGCTGCTGGAGCAGTTCCCGTTTTGAGGAGAATTGTCCTATCACAAAGACCACAGTGGAATCGGGCACTTCATTTGCTGAGGACTCTACCTACATAAGGAGACAGTGCCAAAACTTATAGTCACGAGATAATTTTTCCATTTTTACCAAACTTTATACTATGAAGTCTGCCCTTGAATTGAAGGGCGAGCTTAATTCCCGTCGAGAACTTAAATGTGTACCGGGGCAGCTGATGCCGTAGTATATGATCTGATTGTAATCAAGCTCCTTGCCCTGCTACTGTACAAGCAGAATGCAAAAAATTTGGTGGTTAAAAGGAATCATTTTGGCACATCATTTTTCTCCTTCTGTACTACCCCCTGTTTATTTCTGTCCCGACATGTCTATGATGAACTTCCCTAGCAAGTTTGAAGGGCCGGTGGAGAAAAAGCTCCGTGAGAGTGGGTGACCGATAAAACTGAAAGGAGTTTCCGCTTACAAGTTTAGAACCAGTAGAGCTTCGGTACCACATTATCTCTTCATAACCACCTCAAACCGCCTCTTCATCTTTCGCTATCGGTCGTCCTGAATTCATGAATCCCGCCCGCCATTGATAAATTTCAGGTCCTGTTTGGTACAATGTGGATCGCTTGTTGATTTGTGCACGATTTGCTGCTTCCTGCAATCTTGTAAATCATTGATGAATTTACATGTGCTTGGTCTTTGTGTGTTTGCTGCTGCAGGCAAAAGTGTTATCAAGTTAGTGGCCTCTGGGGCCATCAAGCTAAACTCTCCACTTCTTGATGACCTCATGATGTAAACTTGTCACGTAAAATTCTACTTCCATTACAATTGCTCTTTGTAGATTGGTAGGAGCTCCGCTCTGTACTTAAAAATAGCGATCCCAAGTTATCAAGGTTTTCCGTTTTGCGAGGGTTGAGAGAAACATCTATTATATATAGTCTTACTCTTACTTTATAAAAATGCTATCTTCAAGACTCGAACTCGGTTATGTATCAATGTAGTATTCTAAACAGTTTCAATGTAAATGACAGATTCGAACTTGAGTGTAAGAGCGGAGGACACAAGTATACCTAATACATTTATTAACAATTCTTCATCTTTGACCTTGGATCCTCCAAGGATTGGATGATTGGTATAAAAATCAATTTGTTGGTGGGCGGACTTTCTTGGTCAAATTTTTTGTTCACTGGACAATTTTCTGTTCAACGGTTCTAAACTTCTGGATGCAGAATCTTTGGAAAAAAAAGCCCAAGCCAAAAATCTGTCAAACCAAGCTGGCACGTGACAGGGAAACAAGATGCACGTGCAGTATATGAATATATACATTTTCAACAAATTTCTTAATTAGTGAGTTGGCTCACATGCAAAATCAGTCCACAACTCATCCTTCTTGTTAAATTATGCAAAATCAAAAGGATTTTAATCTTTTATAGTTGAGAGTTTTAATCGTTAAATTTTTGCCATTGTATTTTTTATTAAAAATTTACTGTTAAAGTAAAAACGATTGAAAAACTTACTATATCAAATCTAACATAATTTATATTCAGCCGAAGTAACCAAAGACAACAAGAACAACAATTTGAACTATCAGCCTAGTTCATAACTATCATCACAAATCGAAGATACAAAAGCATACTATATAAAAATAAAAAATGGTAGAACAAAATTTTTTTAGAAAACTAATGAAAATGGTTTGAAAACTTTGAGTTTTAACACTAAGGACAAAATAAAGGGTAAAATGAATAGTACGAGAATTGATTTTTTAGTGTAAAAATATGGTTTTTCGTTAAAGTGAACAGTACCGGGAGGTTTTCGTTAAAGTTCCTTTTTTTTTTTTTTTTTTTGTCAATAAAGAGTATAAATACAATATATTAAAAAGAAAAACTAATGAAAATAGCTTGAAAATTTTGAGTTTTAACGATAAAGACAAAATAAATGATAAAGTAAATAGTATCACGATTGACTTTTTAATATAAAAATATAATTTTTTGTTAAAATCACTTTTCATTAAAGTTCCTTATATTAAATCATTCAAAGGAGTATACGTCCCTTGCTTGTAATGGTGGTGAATATGGGACACTAATATCATATAACCCTATATTTTATGTGTGATATGACGCACTCCAAAAGCAGGGGCCTCCAAAACCCAACTGCCCTCTTCCTGATCGATTTTTTAATGTGTTAGAAACACAATTTGATACATAAAATATTATTAAATAATATACTAAATTGTGTTTTTGACACATTAAAAAGCTAAAAAGTTTCTCCCTCCCCTCGCCTCCTCCATCCCCTTTCATAAATAAATTTCAACCAAAAAATAACAATTAAATTTCGAGCAAAAAATAATAATTAAATTAAAAGCCAATACCCTCGTCTCCTCAGAACAAAAAAAAACAAGAAAAAGGAAAGAATAAAAACGGAAAATCGAATCCACTACGACACCGTTCCAGTGTTTCTGCTTTGCAGCCTGTCGCTCTTGAATTCTTCTTTTTCTTTTCTCTTCGCATAATTTCTTCAAAGTCCTTCGCTTTCCTCTCTCTTCCTCCAACCCATCGGAGCCAGAGAGAGAGAAGAGAGAGAAACAAGGTCTGCAAGCCAGGTCACTGTGTCTTATTCTAGAGAGAGAAAGTGGTGGTGAGAGAGAGAGAGAGCGATCTGAGCGGTAGAGGAATTGGGGTGGTACAGTAGAAGAAGAAGCGGAGAGAAATGGGGACGCTTCAGACGTGGAGGAAAGCCTACGGCGCTCTCAAAGACTCCACCAAAGTCGGCCTTGCCCACGTCAATAGCGATTACGCGGTACCAATTCCTTTCGCTTTTCTTTTATCTCCGTTGATTTAATTAATTAGAAGCCAAAAAAAAAAAAAAAGGATAAGATTTTCGTTATCCGAAGGGATTGGATTTTGATTTTTTGATTTGGGTTTGTTCTCTAAAAATAGGATTTGGATGTTGCGATAGTGAAAGCCACCAACCACGTCGAGTGCCCGCCCAAAGAGAGACACCTCAGAAGTCAGTTTCTAAATTTTCAGATCCGTCGTTTTAACAAATGGGTGGTTGGATTTTGATCCAAAGATGTGATTTTTACATTTGGGGGTGTTTTGTTGGATGCAGAGATTCTGATTGCCACATCGTCAATTCGGCCACGGGCGGATGTTGCTTATTGCATTCATGCTCTTTCGAGAAGATTAAGCAAGACCCATAATTGGACGGTATGCCGTGCTTCCCCTTTCAATTGCAAATTTGCAATGCCATGTATTTCGATCTTGTATTAGACTTAATAATGTATTTATTTCCCTTTGAATTTAAAGCGGGGGTTTGCTTAATATTGTTGTTTACCATGCCATACTATATTATTCGAGTTTGCTTGGAAATATACTTGGTTGCTTTAGTAAACCGCGTAGATGTGCCTATGTGAATCACTACATAGTATTGTTGTGTTACTCAATGACAATACAGTTAAATAGCGACATTAGGCTCCTACACTTTTACCGGTTCTTCATTTTCCCATTTGTTCCACTAGATGCCGCTTTTTGATCTTTTTGTGCAAAGGATTATTTTTATGCTCAAACAAAGTTTATGTATTTTTAACTACTTTGAAGTGAAATAATTGGTCTTCTACTGGTCTGGTTCAATGTTGTCCCAATTTACAAGGGACGATGTAACACTTATATGATAGTTTTCTTTTTGGCTGTATATGTATCATCATTGTCTTATGGATTAATATGCTTATGTATATGTATACATATGTTTAGATTCCTGTTAAACTTGGTTTGTATTATATTTGTGTTTTTCATTGGCAGGTAGCTTTGAAAACATTGATAGTTATCCATAGGACCTTGAGGGAGGGTGATCCTACTTTCAGAGAAGAACTTCTAAGTTTCTCTCAGAGAGGACGAATTCTCCAGCTTTCTAATTTCAAAGACGATTCCAGCCCCATTGGTGAATTGCAAATGCCTTAATCTCTTGAATTCTTTCTGGTCTTTGGCTTGTCAATTTTCATTATTAGCTATTAATTGAAGTAATTGAAATTATGACGTTGATTTTGAAGTCAAAATTGAAGAAACACAGACACATCTGTAACTTGAGGATAACTAATGTTTCCTTTTGTTTTCCTTTTCCTCTTCTGCAGCTTGGGATTGCTCTGCATGGGTGCGTACTTATGCATTGTTTTTGGAGGAACGACTCGAATGCTTTAAGGTTCTGAGGTATGACATTGAAGCTGAACGTCTTCCAAGGCCTGCCCAGGGGCAGGAGAAGGTATCAAATCTTAATGGTTCATTACTAATTTACTAGTTAGGATTTGGTGATAAGATGCTTTCTTTTTACATACAAAATAAGTTATTATTCTATGAGGGTTCACAATCTTTTCTTTCCTGTGTTTAACTACTAACAGGGATATAGTAGAACCCGAGAACTGGATAGTGAAGAGTTGTTGGAGCAGTTGCCTGCCTTACAGCAGCTTCTGTATCGTCTTATTGGTTGCCGGGTAACATATTTGGAACTTGTGGTTCATCTGTTTCCCTCAAACGTGTTTGAATATTCATTTCGTGATACATTATTATATCTCTGTAAATTTATTGCACAACCATTTTTATACATTTGTGCTAAATGATTGATTTTGCTTTCTGACTTTGCAGCCAGAAGGAGCAGCTTCCAGCAATTACGTTATACAGTATGCTCTGGCCCTGGTATGTCCTGCATCTCCATTTTTGTTTTGTTCTCTCAGACATGACAATGTATTTAAATTATAAACGGAGTCTCAAGTGCTGAAAGCAAGCTTTAATCCTAAAACTATTAAAGCCAGTTTAACAATGGACAAAGGCTATCTTTGATTTCAAATCTGACCTTTTTGAGTTTGTATTTTCAGGTATTGAAAGAGAGCTTTAAAATTTATTGTTCCATCAATGATGGGATCATAAATCTTGTTGATAAGGTGAATATAATATATAATAAGCAAATACTATGTTACCAATGGCTATTTGTTTCTCAAATTTGAGTTTGTTGCAGTTTTTTGAGATGCCAAGACATGAAGCTGTTACAGCCCTTGATGTTTATAAACGAGCTGGTCAGCAGGTAAACATCTGCAACATTGGTTACTACAGCATCAGTTACGGATGATCTAAGGTCAAATAGTTAATGTTTGCTGCTCTGTTAAAGATATCTTGCTAGTTTACTGCAGGCTGCAGGTCTCTCTGATTTTTATGACGTTTGCAAAGGATTGGAACTTGCTAGGAACTTCCAGTTTCCGTTCTTGAGAGAGGTCTTATAAGTTTCCAATGTATTTGTTTAAGTTCCTTTCTTGCAGTTTTCTCAGCTAATGCTAAGTTACTGTATTTTAACCTTTTCAGCCTCCGCAATCGTTCCTCGTAACAATGGAAGAGTATATAAGAGAGGCACCACGGGCTGTGACTGTTCCAAATGAGACATTGGTTGGTATTTATTCTTTTTCTTTTTTTGTTATGGAAATTTTTTAGTGTTTTGAGTTTTATCAGTTCAGTTCTTTACCACTGGAATTTTATTTTGGAAATACATGTGTAGATAATTTATATTTGCTCATTATGAACAGCTTTTGACATATAGACCAGAAGAACCTTCGGAAGATACAAAATTGTCTGGTGATGAATCCGAGCCACCAGCTTTAGACATTGTGCCTGTGTCTAATGTTGAGACAGAAGCTCCTCTGTCGCCACCACCTCCACCTCCACCTCCTCAAAGTAGCATGACCACTGGAGATTTACTGGTAGATTATCAGTTCTGACTTCGTTAAAGTTACACTCTGTTTTTATTTTTTTTATTCTACAAATTCTCATTGTGTCAATCATTTCCAGTTTATTTTTTTCACCCCAACCAATCTTCTTTTGTGGGTTCAGGGATTGGATTATAGTGCAGCTGATGTATCTGCGATTGAGGACAGAAATGCTTTAGCTCTAGCTATAATTACATCTGAAGCTGGTACGTGTTTTTTTATTTATTTATATAAGTTGGCATTTTATGACTTCCATGACTCTTAATCTCTCCCGCTTTTATTTGCAGATGCAGCTCCGACATTCAATTCTAGTGCAGTCCAAACAAATGGTTTTGATCCTACTGGATGGGAACTTGCCTTGGTCACCACTCCAAGTACCGACATTTCAGCACCGAATGAGAGACAATTGGTAGGCCCATACCATGCTTTTTAAAATTTATAGTTTTTTATCATTTACTATTCCTCACCGGGCTTCGGTTATACCTCACCTTGTAGAATTTTTGCCATTCTGATAGTGGCTTGTAATTTGATTGATACATGTTTCTGGTTCATTTCAGGCTGGTGGGTTAGACTCACTCACTCTGAACAGCTTGTACGATGAAGGAGCATATAGGGCATCTCAGCAACCTGTTTATGGATCTCCAGCTCCAAATCCGTTTGAGGTCCAAGACCCATTTGCTTTTTCAAACCATGTTGCTCCCCCTCCCGGAGTTCAAATGGCGGCAATGTCTCAACAGCAGTCCAACCCCTTTGGTCATTTCCAACCAACCTACCAGCAGCCACAGCCGAATGTGATGATGGGCGCAACAAATCCTTTCGGTGATACCACTGGGTTTGGGGCATTTCCTGCAAATCCTGCTCCTCACCCGCAAACTAGCAATCCATTTGGAAGCGCTGGCCTTCTGTGAGGACACATGCTTTGATCATCTGAAATAGTGTAATCCACGCAGCGCAGCGACGTTGGTTTTGGTGTATTTGGCGAGTGTAGCACATACGGGGTTTGGATTTGGTTTGTGAGGATGGTGTTTGACAGCATGAACATAAGAAGTGGGGTAAAAGTCAGGCGAGTGAATAGTGAAGTATGTAATAATTAGTTGATACATTTTAGAAATTCTTGTAATTTTGTTTAATCAAAAGAAAGAAGTTATGTATTTTTTGTGTTCTCTCATGTGGTGATTCTTTTGATCTTTTTGACAAACGATATCGTTATTCGGTTTAATTCTTATAATCTTAGTACTCGAGTATGGTGTGTTGTTTGATTTCTTAATTTCTAGAAATTCATGCTTTATGGAAAAAAAGGCCTTAATTTGTCTTTTGGTTCACAACAGGACATTAGCCCGAAAGAAAAGGAAAGAACAAGGAATATCACGAGGCACACGAGATATATCTGTAATTAGCAATTGATAATAAGGAGAACTTGCTCATAAAAGACTGGACCTAAGTTGCATGACAACAGCAAAGTTCTTTTCATGATAAATGTTGAGTTTTTGTCAATTGAGTTTTACTAAAGTTATCCTTTGTGGGGTTTCTCTTTTCTTTAGCACGAAACGAGAAAAATGTTGGGTAAAGGGGCGAAAATAAGAACAGAGCTTTAAAAACGTGGAAACAAGAAAGAGCAGTGGAAGGACACTGGAGCAGGGTAGTCTTACGGTTAGACATTTCTCGCAAAGGAAGGGGTTCCACTGTATTTGAGACTATACAATCAGGCCGTAAGTAGACACAACTCACAATGCATGAACTGTGACATCCCACATCGCCCAGGGGTGATCCTTAAATGTATATTCCCATCCCTACCTAGCACGAGGCCTTTTGGGAGCTCACTGGCTTCGGGTTCCATGGGAACTCCGAAGTTAAGCGAGTAGCGCACGAGAGCACTCCCAGGATGGGTGACCCATCGGGAAGTTCTCGTGTGAGTTCCCAAAAACAAAACCGTAAGGGCGTGGTCGGGGCCCAAAGCGGACAATATCGTGCTACGGTGGTGGAGCGGGCCTGGGAAGTGGTGCGCCCCGGGGCGGGATGTGACAATTTGGTATCAGAGCCTAACCCTGGTCGCGTATGTGCCGACGAGGACGTCGGGCCCCTAAGGGGGGTGGATTGTGACATCCCACATCGCCCAGGGGTGATCCTTAAATGTATATTCCCATCCCTACCTAGCACGAGGCTTTTTGGGAGCTCACTGGCTTCGGGTTCCATGGGAACTTCGAAGTTAAGCAAGTAGCGCACGAGAGCAGTCCCAGGATGGGTGACCCATCGGGAAGTTCTCGTGTGAGTTCCCAAAAACAAAACCGTGAGGGCGTGGTCGGGGCCCAAAGCGGACAATATCGTGCTACGGTGGTGGAGCAGGCCCGGGAAGTGGTGCGCCCCGGGCCGGGATGTGACATGAACTCTCGTCCTTTATTATGAGGGACCATCTCTTGTAGCCAGTGACACCGTCATCACGTTTTCGGTAGTCATTGGAACAATATATTGGTTTGAATAAAATTTCTTCTTTTTACAAGAGTCGTTGGTCAAGCTGCTACTAAGTATTCTCTAGTCAGATTGCCTTACTGAATATTGTCTGTCTCCTGCTCGGAATTTGTAAATCATGTAGTGACTACCATTAGATTTATAAAGAGTAAATTGTATCAATGATCCCTTAACTTTAATTAAATTGGAGCAATGGTCCCTCAACTAAAAATCCAATACTATTGGTCCCTCAACTCATCAAAATGTGTAGTTATAGACCATTTCGTCAACTTCATCAGAATTTTGTCAAAATAAGTTATGTTCGAAGGACCATTACTACAATTGGGGTCCCTCAACTCATCAAAACATGTAGCTATTGTCATTTTCGTCAACTTCATCAGAATTTTGTCAAAATGAGTTATGTTGAAAGGACCATTGCTACAATTAGGTTAAAGTTGAGGAACCATTGCTCCAATTTGGTTAAAGTTGAGGGACCATTTTCTCTAGTTCGATTAAAGTTGAGGGACTAATAATAATGAATTTTTAGTTGAGGGACCATAATTGCATGTTTTGATGAGTTGATGGACCAATGGTAATGAAATTTTAGTTAAGAAACCATTGCCCCAATTAAGTTAAAGTTAAGGGATCATTGCTACAATTTACTTATTTATAAGAGATAAAGAAAAAAGGATATAAGAGTAGAGCACATGCTGCTGGTAAGCTTGTTAAATTGTAGAATTATTGAATATTTTTGCTCACCACCTTCAAGTAATGGTGATGCTTACCTTTCAATTATCATTATTAGATGAGTTTAAATCTCGTACTCAAATTGATTTCTACTTAATTTCGTTAGGCGCCCCGGTATTTTGATCTTCCTTTTTTGGCCAGTCGATGATTCTGAAAATTAATAATGTTACTCTTTTTTTTTTGTTGTCTAACGTTATATGCATGCGTGAAAGAAATGTAAATATATTACCAAAACGGCTTCATCTTTGCTTTTGGGTTCACGCAGTCAAAGATATCTAATTTTTTTGGGCGGGCAGGCTCTCACCGTCCACGAATAAGTAGTGCTGCACTGCGGATGAAATTTGAAACATGACGCAGTGCATTCACATTTCTCATAGTTCACGATAACGTTTAAACTCCCAAACGACTTTCGATTCGATAAATTTGGTAACGATAATCTTTTTCATCACATTTTGAAGGAGATAACAGATAGCATCATATTACTTTACTCATTAGTCAAATACTTTAAACGTATAGTATGCGTTACTCACTAGTCAAATACTTTAAACGTATAGTATGCGTATCGTAGAAGTACATATATGTGTTTTACTAAATATTGTTGTTGTAAATTAAGTAGTGGCAGATAGGAGCCTATAACTAAAAGGGTTTTCAGATTAATATTATTGTTATTGTTGTTATTATTATTATTTGGTCGTGGGTTGAGCGTGGGAGCTTGTGAGGAATTTTATTAAAAGCCAAATAAATGGAAGGAGCAGAAAGTTAAAGGAGGAGGGAAGGGAAGGGAAGGGAAGGGAGAGGGTGAAAGAGCATAGATCGGCATAGCAGGCAGGCAGGCAACAAAAGCAAAAGAAGAAGAAGGGGCCATGCAGCATTTACATATACATGCTGAGTCTGTCCCACATTTTCAAACACTCTCAAATCACCATCATTACCATCGCAAACCCTAACACACACAAAAATACTACAAATTCGTGGCGATTCTCCTTCCCTTTTTCTCTTGAATTCCTTTTAGTATTAGGACTAGGAAGTGGTATCCCGTAATTTGTGTATGGGTAATGCTAGGGGGATTAATTATTTAGATCATATTTCGTAAATTATATGGCGTGATCGTTGATGATTAAATTATTATTTAAGTATTGATTAACGCGCTTATTTATTATTAATGACATATTACATGATTCTCAAATTTAGTGTAAAAAATTAGTCTACCAAACATTACTCTTTTTGTACAGCTGTTTTACGTAAATGATTTACTATCTTTAAGTTGTGTTAATCATAGGATCCTTAGCTTTATAAGCAAAAATCCTAAAACTGCTCCTTTTTATCGTACGAATTAACCTTAATTTGGTTGTCGAAAGAACCAAAAGAATATCAAAGATGTCTGGAATTTTGGCAATAATGTTTCGATCCCTGAAGTTAGGGATCGATACCTAACTATGATCTGAAACCTAGGACTGACAAACATGCACGTACAGTAATTACAAGGGAACTTAACTATGATTTGGAAAATCTTTATTTTCCTTTTTAATTTGCTAGAAGAAATTGTAAACATATAATTACTAATTAGACATGCATGATATTTTACCACCCGTGTTGTAAATAAAAGTATATGCATGCATACTGTGATTCAAATTTCTTCCTCCTTAATCTTGAACAAAATTGCACCTACAAAATAAATAATACCTTAGGTCAAGGCTAAGAGCCTCACTGCACCCACGATAAATTTTTTTTGGGGGGGGAGGGCGCTTTGGCCGAAGAACCTCCGATGCCAAAGTTAGAATTTAGAGAGAAAAGTGTTTGAGAGTTTTGGAGAATTTTAGCAAGAGTGAAGACCTCCGTTTTTAGAGAAAAAATAGATAGTATTTATAGGGCATGGCCAGTCCCCTTTGGAGAAAAGGTGGCCGGCCTTTGGGATGCTTTTTGTGTGCATTTTGTGGTTTAATGTGTGAGTTATTTGGCAATTAATGGGTGATTAATTGGGTGATTAATGGATTAATTAGGAATTAATCCATTAATTAGTCTAATTAATTTAATTTATAAGGAAGGTTTTGAAGGTTATGGAATGATTTCCTTGTAGAGTATATGGAGTAAAGATGGATGAGATAAATTTGAACTTGTTACCTATTTTGGGCACTCTTGACTCGGTTGATGGATGATTCTCCACTGCTAGCGTGCAAGAAACCCAGTGTGTCTCGAGGGTAATTTTGTCCTCTTCACCTAAAAACCCACGTGTCGCCTCTTGATTATTTTTGGCTCCACACATACCCCTTCGTACTATAGGACAATATAGTTTTGTAGAGATTTTTTAGTGTGTTCAGAATATGATGAGGTATATATGGAGTTTGTAAGATGGAACGGTAAATGTCCTTCCAATTATATAATAACATATGGCGTACTAGTCATGTTCCAAATACTCTAAAAATCTCTCGTAGTTTTGAGGCAATATGATGATCATGTATATACATCTTTGTCTACAGTCCACATTTGATGATAATTTTTTTCTTTCACTAAATGCAAAGTTGATCACTTTCGAGTTTAGATCTAGCAGCTAAGGGTCCATCTCCATCATCACCACTTACAGATTTTAGTTGTTGATCATTCCACAATAAAAACGCAGAAACAAAGCAGCAGTTTTTATATGCAAATTTTGTGGAGTCTACCATTGGCATATTGATATTTAGGGTCCCTTCTATATATGATTAATTAAAAAAATTAAGCTAAATACTTTATTTAATTTATGTATAATTAATGATATCTTTATAGGAAGGGGATCCGGTCCGGATCTCTCTCATCAAAGGCTTCATATCAAATGATCTGGATCGTTGAAATTTGATCCAACTAATACAATTATTATAACTTTTAGAGACACCCCCTGTTTATAGCTGTTGGATCAAATTTCAACGGTTCGGATCATTTGATCATAGGCTTTCGATGGGAGAGATCCGGACCGGATCCCCTTCCATCTTTATAGTCACGCAAATTATGTACATGATGCCCACGGGTCCCCTCATAATCCATATTTCAATATATATACAGCGATGTGGATCGATGCTAAGTTGTCAAATTGGAAATGTTCGATTTCAAATTTAGCTATTAGGCGTGCACACATACACACACACATATGTAATATATATACATACATACATACATATATATATATGTGTGTGTGTGTGTATTACATATTAGTATTTCGTTTACTTTCAAAATAATGTTCTAGCTGAATGTAGTTTTGGAATTTGAATTTAACATCTTTTTTTTTTTTTGTTTGAGAAATTAAGAATGAAGTAAATCTTGAGCTTATTTATGTATTGTACTTAAGGGCGCATTTTCCTTTTATATGTGTTTGTTGATGATTTCATATAGACCCTTGTAAATCCTGACCGAGCTTATTTTTTAAACTAAATTTTATAAATCAATTGATAATTAAATTATTACTTATGTGTTGATTAATATGTTTATTTATTATTAGTGACACATTATCTGATTATGGTTTAAAAATTTAATCTTCCTACTATTATCCTTCAAATAAACCTCATTCAATTTTGTTGTTAATCAACGTCCATTGACTTTATGATTAGGTGGGATTTGCCCCTTAGGCAAAGGAAGGATACATTTTTTATTTTATTTTTGGTCAAAGAAGGGATCAAATTAATTAAATGCTCGATTTCTATGCATCTCTCTTAATTTCAAATTTAAATCTTGTTCAAAAAAAAAAATTCAAATTTAAACCCCCTATATGTGTCAGTTTAAATATGCATTTATTAAAAAAAAATCAATGGAATTTACTTATAAAAACAAAAAATAAAATATGTAATTTTCCCACGCACACATCAATGGAGTTTTACCTATTGAAACAAAAAGAAAATGAAGAACACATGCATGATTGCAGACGTAGTCAATTGTATTACCTTACTCATAGACATCTTAGATTCTTAATTAATAGCTAATGATCATGGAAAACAAGCAATTTAAGTTACCTGCGTACGAATTTCAACTAATGTTTGAGAGTTGGGTTTTGTCTTAAGTACACAATGTTTTTTTTGGTTTACATCAAATTTTCTATATTTTTTTTTTTTCTGCTAACAATGTATACGTTGTAGTTTACTAGTTGCGGGATTAATTAGATTCAATTGTCTTTTTGGTCAAAAAATTTAAAGTTTAAAGATTGTAATAAAGGAAAAGTGACACTTGTAATTAACTTTTGAAACAAAGCTTGACT
Organism: Pyrus x bretschneideri; assembly: GCF_019419815.1. Classification (NCBI taxonomy): domain Eukaryota; kingdom Viridiplantae; phylum Streptophyta; class Magnoliopsida; order Rosales; family Rosaceae; genus Pyrus; species Pyrus x bretschneideri. The sequence continues at coordinate 5,148,796 of NW_025999524.1, forward strand.
ATTGTGACAGTATTTCTACCAAGAAACCAAAATTAGCTTTACCTTAATTTTAATTCTTTTCTTTTCTTTTTCTTTTTCTTTTTTTTTTAAATGGGGCTTATAGTTATAGCCTAAACAAACTAAGCAAAAATAAGTCTAGGCTGGACATCGCAAGCCAATCGTCATGAACAAAATTGTTAGAATAAGGAGGAGGATTATCAAAATAATGATTTCCTAGGTCTAGAGCAAGATTATAGTTAGCTAAACCAACCAACCACAAAAATTCTTTTCTCTAGTCGACATGCGACAACTTGTATTACTAAAGATCTAGAAAGCAAACTCTCAACAAGCAAAAATAATAGAACACAAAGGGCAACAACAGCTTATAACACCGACGACACTGTGAGAGAAAAAAATCAGATTCTATCAGTAAATTATCTACCCGTAGTCTCCAAACAAGTTGCAATCCCAAAAACAAACCCCATCACTCAGCTGCAAACTCAGCTGGAAAAAAAAATGGTAGGCTTCCAACATGTCACAAACCCTAATATATGAAACCCAAATAATCAGATTCTACCAACTCAGTTGCATATACTCTATTCGACTCTATATAGTCATTGGAAATGTATAAAGGCTACTCAGAAAGAAAGAATAAGAAACCCTAATCTAGCTTGAAAGCTGGGTTTCATAGAAAGAGTGGGCTAAATCCTACTAGTGCTAACCGTACATTAAGAAATAACAAGTCATGATATAAACTTGACAAGCAAAAGCAATATGAAAGGGTTTATAGTCACAAGCCTGGTTCCTTTTATACACAGAGGCAGATGCATATTGGGACCAAGGTGGTCTAACGAGGACCCTTCAAATGTTTGGTTCGGATATTTTTTGTGCCTATATCAAGGTTTTGATGTAATGTTTGTTAGGTATACTTCGACAGGTTGCATGACAGCACTCAACAAATTCTCTTGATATCATTCATTAGATTGCTTCGACATTTGTCAATATTTATTGACATGTGCACAACATGGTTTGACTGACGACAACAAGCTCACCAAGTGTTCGATGAAATGCTTCGGTGAATAAACTAAAACTATTGCGTACTTCATGCTCTGTTTCTATCTAAAAAAAACCTATGCTTTAATACTAGGACCCCCAAAATTCGAATGCTGAACCTACCTCTAAAACCCTAAACAAGTCTTCAAAAGAAACATCTAGAGCAGAGTATTGAAAATAACAACCTCAATAAGAATATCAGCTAGCCTAGGAAAAAATGAAAAGGGTGGGGGCAAAATTGAAAAGCAGTGACAGCTTCTAAGGCAAGTAGTTAATTAAAAATATTACATGAAAGTGATTTTACACTCATTTTTTCTCTCTACGCTCCTTTTTTAATATAATTTTAGTACTTGAATCAAATAAATCAAAGGCAAGGTCAGTAAAAGAAATAATTAAAAAATGCGTACATAAAAATGAAGAAGAGTTTTTTTTGTTGAATAAACGATATTATTTACACTAAAAGAGAAGAGGTTGGGCCTAGACTCACAATAGACTAACAATAATGTGGTTCGAATTCACCTTTAACGAAAATCGAACCTAAAACCTCTCATTTACAATTAAAGAAGAATATCATTAATCTGTAGTACTAAATAGTCAAAAATGAATAAGAGTTTGATAAGATAAAGTTTTCGTGAGGGATGAGAGTTGCATTATGAATTGGAGCATCTGGATCCATATAATGTGACCCACACTTTACTTTGAGAGTGGTCCACCTACTCAATGGTGTGCTTGATGGGCCACCCCCATTTTGTTGCCCAAATTGTGAAAAATGGTGTGGGAGCTGTCAAGGCCGCCCAGATTGCAACGTTGTATTCATACGTAATTTTATCCCGTATTCCCTACTATAGTTTCACGAGATTATAAGTTACTAATTGAGTTATTAATTGATATTTTTTAAGGATACGTTTAATTTGATATCATTATAATATAGAAATTAAATTGATAGTGATGAGGATAGTATAAGGTATTATCAAATTAAATAAATCTTAACTGATATTCATTAACAACTTAATGAGTTGATTTGTCACATTTAATTTCACTATGACCTAATGGTATTTCTATTTACTTATAAGTGAGAGATAAGTTCGATTCTCGTCAAATGATAATTTGAACTTAATGTTGAGTAGCTAGCCTGTGTTATCGTAACTAACTAATCTAACTCGCGTCTGCAAAGAAAATGATAGGGTAAAGAATACTTAGTATATTTTATACAAAGTAGAAGCCATGTTCCATTTCCACAGCAATCTAGTGACATCGATCATTCTTTTTGTCCATCAATGGTTACTTTAATTCTTTCCAAAAAATAAAAAAATATCACAGACGATATTGAAACTAAACATTCTTTAATTTTCTTTAACTCAATCACATATTTCCTTCTTTCTCAGCTCCGAGTCTTCTCCTGTGTCCAAATTCCATTTCAAACCGCCATTCCTTACTTCTATTTCTCTCTGAATCTTTCCCTCTCCCTCCTCATTTATCTCTGATATTCTGCAACTCTCTATCTCTCTTTCTCTCTGTATATACCAAAAACAAAGCACCATCAATGGCTGCCAACAAATTCGCAACCATGCTGCACAGAAACACCAACAAGATCACTCTCGTTCTAATCTATGCACTCCTCGAATGGATTCTGATCATCCTCCTCCTTCTCAATTCCCTATTTTCTTATCTGATCCTAAAGTTTTCCGATTACTTTGGCCTCAAAAGACCCTGCCTCTGGTGTTCTAGGCTCGATCATATCTTCCACCCCAGAAACACTAACAATTCTTACAGAGATCTTGTCTGCGAATCTCATGCCAACGAAATATCCCAACTGGGTTATTGCTCAAATCACCAGAAACTAGCAGAATCGCAAGATATGTGCGAGGACTGCTCGTCGAAGCAGGATTGCCAAGAATGGTCAAAGAAGTTTGCTTTTTTTCCATGGATGAAGCAAATTGGGATGATTCGAGACGGCGACGAAAAAGTCAATGAAAATGGAGACGAGAAGTTGAACTGTTCTTGCTGCGGATTGAGCTTGAACAAGTTTTACCCTTCTTGTATTGTGATTAAACCCTCATGGGAGGTTTTGGATTATGCCCAGAAACAGAATTTGAGTTTGGAAACAGGGGATGATCATCATACGGAAGAAGGTGATCGGTCGGATCGAAGCGGATCGGATTTCGAAATCGGAAACAAAGAGGGAGTTGAAGAAAAGAAGGGAGAAAATAGGGGTTTTGAAGCAGAGGATCATTCTGCTGCTTGTTCTGTATGTGACTATGGCTGCAAGGAGAAGGAGATTGCAGCCAATGGAGATGAAGAAGTGGAGAGAGTCATAGAAGAAGAACAAGAGCCCACGAAAGATATTGTATCTCCAAAAATTCGACCTCAGGATTTGGAGTTCTACATTGATCAGGACGATAGTGGGTTGGTTCTGGTTGATTTGATTGATTCTCCAACCACCACTGGAAACCAGAGTAACCAGAAGTATAATAAGGTGGAAGAAGACCAAGGAAATAGTAGTGGTTGGGAAGATGTTATACTGGATTTCGACATTGGCTTCGAGAGACAAGAAGCGAAACCGGTTGTGGAGAGTTGGCGCGGTCCAGAAAAGTCTGAGGCATTGCTTTCGTTCGATGAGAGTAAGGAGGAGGAAAGTCGGGTTTCGGGTCTTGATTCGAAGGGTTCGGACGAAACTGAGGGCGCAAAGGAGGAAAATGAACAAGTTGGAGCTATAGCAAATGGTGAAATTGTTTCAGATGTTCATCAGGGTACACATGTTTAATTTGACTCACTTATGACTTATAGACAGTGTTTGTTTTGTTTTCTTTGGATGAGAAATTCAAATTCTCTGTGTTGTCATTCAATGTGTGCAGAATTTGAGGACGATGTCCTTTCGGGCGACGACGAGATTGATGCAGAGGTCTCAATTGGGACAGAGATTCCTGATCAGGAACTGACTGACGAAGTTCAATCAGCTCAAGGACTTCTGCATTCGGATCTTTCGCACAACGATGAGATTGATGCAGAGGTCTCAATAGGGACAGAGATTCCTGATCAGGAAGAGAACGACGAAGTTCAATCAGCTCAAGAACTTTTGTATTCATATGCGTGTGAGCAGGAAGACCCTTCTACAAGTTCTGCCACTCTACATGATTGTGATCATCATGGTGAGCCTCAATTTCTGTCCTAACCACGTTCGCAGTTTCGCAATCTTAACTATGTCTGAAAGTACTTTAATTTGTTACATTGTTAGGTTCTGAGCAAGCAGAGGAAGAATTACTTGAATTCAAAACCTTGTCGGTTGAAACGAGTGAGAAAGAAAAAGATGATCATTTCTCACTTGAGGTAGATCATGTTCTTGACACACCTACTTCAATAGACAGTCTCCATCAGTTTCGTAAGGGAATGCTACTATTCGAGAGACGAGAACTGGTAACAGAAGACTCATTGGATGGAAGTGTCATGAGTGACACTGAAGGCGGTGATGGAGTCGTGACAGTTGAGAAATTGAAGACAGCGCTGAGAGTTGAACGGAAGGCTTTGAACGAATTATATGCAGAACTCGAGGAAGAGAGGAGCGCTTCTGCGGTGGCAGCCAGCCAGACAATGGCGATGATAAATCGGCTACAAGAAGAAAAAGCAGCAATGCAGATGGAAGCTTTGCAGTACCAGAGAATGATGGAAGAGCAGTCTGAGTACGACCAGGAAGCGATGCAGCTCTTGAATGAGCTTATGGTGAAGCGGGAAAAGGAAAAGCAAGAGCTCGAAAAGGAGCTGGAAATATGTCGAAAGAAACTGCAGGATTATGAGGTCAAAGAGAAAATGATGATTTTGAGGAGAATGAAAGATGGAAGCACGAAAAGTAGGACTTCATCCGGTGCTTTTAGCAATGGTGAGGATAGCGATGGACTCTCTAATGTTTTGAATAACGAATCGAAGGAAGAAGATTGCTTATATGGCCATGAGGAAAGTAGCAACCAAAACACACCGGTGGATGCAGTGCTATATCTAGAGGAATCTTTGGCTAGCTTTGAGGAAGAGAAGTTGTCCATTCTAGACCAGCTCAAGGAGTTGGAAGAGAAGCTTTTGACCTTGAACGACGAAGAGGAAGAAGTATATGACGGGGATATAAAACCAAGTGAGCACTTTATTTTTGGAGAATGGAAATGGTTACCATGAAAGTTCGGATGTTAGTAGTGAAATAAATGGCAATGGCATTGCAAATGGCCATTCCAAAGAAATGAATGGAAATCACCAGCATCAAGATAGAAAAATTGTCAAGGGCTTGAAGGCAAAGAGGCTTCTTCCATTATTTGATGCCATCGAAACAAAAACAGAAGACGGGGAATTGAATGGAAACACAGAAGGGTATGATTCTTTTACGTCGCAAGACTCTGAGAGCAAGAACCTTGCTATTGAAGAGGAGGTTGATCATGTGTACGAGAGACTACAAGCACTTGAAGCAGATAGGGAGTTCCTAAAGCACTGTATTTCCTCCTTGAGGAAAGGAGATAAGGGATTACTTCTCCTCCAAGAAATTTTGGAACATCTTCGCGACCTGCGAAGTGTAGAACTCCATCTGAGGACCACGGGGGACAGCGATCTATAAAGAGTTCATAGGTAAAATCATAAGCCTTTCAACTCCAAACTGTGATACTTTCAACTGCATTGGAATAGCGCTTTTTTTTTTTGTTTTTTTGGTTAATTTTGCGGGCATTTGTTACTGCAGATTTTGCTGCATTCAGGTAAAACAGCTGCGAATATAAGCGGAACATTAAACACAATTATGCAGTTTGAACAATGTCAAGTGGGGGGATTCCCTGGATGGAGAGGGAGGCTCTTCCTGGTCATCATGGTGGACTACAAATTCTAGTTTACCACTTTTTTTCTTCTGTTTTTCGGTGAAAGTCCAAATTTTTGTGGGCTGCGCTTATATCAAACACCTTTGAAGGAAAAAGGGGGATGAGAAGCGTATGCGTGTAGGAGAGAAACTACGGTTAGGAATGCTTATTAGAGCAGCCCTCACATGGGGCGAGACATACAGGAGTCTTGTTCTTACGTGAGAAGTGCCCTACAAATGACATCATCAGGCGTCCCTACCAAGTCTTTCTGGAGTGTGTAGAGTAGGATAGTGAGGTGGGGAAGCCACCCTGTCAAAATGTATGTTGTGAGGAGAAAAGGCCTGGCTTGCAAAGCTGGCGATCGAGATCCAACAAAGATATTCCAGTGCCAGGTACATAGCGTCATTAGTTTATTAGACAGTCAGAACTAGGACACTCTTTTTCTTAAGTTTTGTTTGGAGGAAAGGAAAAGAAAGTGAAGGAAAATGTAGGGGGGGGATTTCTAATCCCCCTTTTTCTCTCTGTCACCATCTTTAGTTTGCATCATTTGATCATATGGGATTTGTTTATTGTTATTTGAGGGTCAAAGTTGAGTTGCTACTTGTATACTACATGTATCCATCTGTAAGTATATAAAAGTGAGTGTTTGTTTATACTAGCTAGACCGGATGTGCTTTTATATTGGCACTTAATTCGTTCCTTCCCTGCTGTTTAAATTAGTTTAGGATAAAATATCGTTTGTAATTTGAAAAGGTGAAGAAACGTCGTTTTCAATATCACATGGATGTTTCTTTGAGTATAAAACTGGTTGGTTGGCATGTAGAAACCAATGCAACAAGATAATTGCTAAAGACAAAAGTCGGACGTCTAATCACAGCTAATACTGTTTTTGGACAGAGGCAATATTAAGGGGTGATTAACTTAATCATAAACTAAATATATGTGAGTTGTTTCCCAATTAAGCTGCATTCATACTCAGTGAGGAATAACATTGTGTGTAGTCTGCTGCTCTACTGCCGAGTTTTTGTCAAATTTGTTAGGGCTGGCTAGAAGAAGAGAGCATATAGGTCCAAATGAACACGTTCTGCATTACAAAAAATTGACTTCCATGTCTGTTTCATCGGAGTTACAACTTTTGATCTAGGGTTTTGTTTTCTTGAAGAACCTCTTGTTTGATTGGTGATCTTTTGTTGGATGATATTTTATGGTTGATAAGAATCGTCTAGTTTGTACTTTTCAGATGGTTTAATGCTTTTGCGGCGTTTAGCTCCTCCCCTCAGTTTATCAAAAATAAAAATAAAAACAAACTTTCATGTCCACCAATGTGTTATTGTGATAATATCTCAATCAATCATGTAATAACATATAAAAAAGTTAAAACGTATGATAACTAAGTGATTAGCTTAGAATATCACTACAGGACAGTGACAATTCTTATAAAATTTGGATATTTGCATAGCCTTTCTTTTCCTTATAAAATTGTGCTCACTTTTTCTGGTGTGGAAGATGCTTGTTTGAGTTTGCAGTAATTGTACGGACATGTGGTTTTTAGTCTTGACTTTCGGCGGTGCTTATTCGGTCAGTGCATGTTGTAATCATGATTTCACATCAATGACCGAAAAGCATCATCCATCTGTTTCAGGAGAAAGGGGATATCTCAGCCACCCAACAATGGCATATCATCACATCCATAGCAACCAATACTCAACGATTAATTTAGTATTAAACGAGTTTAATCTTGTACTGTGAAAGTAATGAATATGGGAATATCTGTATTCACCACCTTCAAGTAATAGGTGATACTCACCATCCTATTTATCAGCATTAGATAAGTTTAAATATCATAATGTATTTAGTGAATAAACACAAATCTCAAAATTTAAACTCATACAACGGTAATAAATATGATTGTAAGCATTACCACCACTTGGCAAGTGACCTTCTATCATAATGGTGGAGAAGAGCATTGTCATTTCACTACGGCGTGAGTTCAAACCCTATCAACTTCCTAATCTAACATTCAGTCTAACAAATTTATCGATTGATCACCCAAAAAAAAAAAGAAAAAATAAATATCACCACATGAGACGTCATAATCCACGGACTTTATGAATCACAATGTCCAATTCACACACGATCCTGTCCACACCCCAGCCCATTACTTGGTCTTGGTCTTGGGACCTTGAACATAGACCCAAAAACAAAAAACCAAAAGGCATTAATATGTGTAAGAAGTCATTTTCCTTGCTTACTTACAATTTGTAAATAACAATTTGATACGTGTGTAAGAGCAACTCATTTTTCTTGAGTAGTGTTATTTATAAACTAATATTTACCTCATACACATCCTTATTAATTTTTGTCATTGATCTTCTTCGATTGATCAATTCGACAATCGAAAATTGAGAGGGGTAAAAATGTTTGTGTGGATAGTAGTACCATTTTTCTAAAGTTGGTTGAAATCGTATAAGAAGATAAGTATGCAATGTGGCCTTATTAAAACCTTATTGAAAATTTCAATCTAAACAGAGAAAAAATAATACATGCTTGCGGAACTATATATATTCTATCGATAAATTCGTGAGAAATTATGATGGATCATGAAACCAAGCGCATTCACGATCAAATGTTAAGCCATTTGCAATCGAGAGATTCCTAGTATGATTCAAAGTATTTTATACATGATATCATAGTTGCACTGTGTGCAATTTTAAGTACGTGTACATGGATGTTTCTAGGAAAGTTGATTTGATTTATTAAGGATTTCTAGTCAAAACTCACAAAGATTTATTATATTAAGGATTTATAGTCAAAACTCACAATCATATAAACCTAACTTCAAATTTACTCTCAATTACGATCAACTCCATTATCTCTTAAGCACCACTAACACATACCAAACAAGGAACTTTGAAATGTTTAAAATACTAATTTGACACAGGCAAAAGCAAGGTTAATTCAATTTTCTCACTCCTAATTCAAGGTAACGATTACTTTGAGTTAGGGGTGAACAACAACAAACTCGCAATAAAACGCAACTGAAATTGAAAGAAGTAAAAGGGAAGGCGGCAATAACCAAATCTGTAGAGAAACTTATAACAAAATAAGGAATTTTCAAGGAGAGGAAAATGCCATTTGGGGCCGACCTTCTTTGTTTTCAGACCAATGAAAATTTCAGCAAGGTTGTTAGGTTAAGAGTTAACATCAAAATAAATGTGATTTTATGAAAAAGTGCCCTATAAAAAACGTAATCGGACATTTCAAAGGTCAAAATTATACAGTCACTTTTTAATTGTCAATTGTGTAGTTATTTAGAACATCTTCTATATTTGTCTATGTACCTGTTCTCACCACCTCACATCCTTAAGTCTAAGAACTCGGTGGTTTCCAATGAACTGTAATTTCAATCCCTATAGTACAGGGACCACCCATAGACCCCAAAAATTTCCTCACGATTGAGGACTACGTCCGGACTCTCAAATGGGGCGAGGGGCATGTTCATTTTGAGTCCGTGGAGTCCTAACACATGATGGGACTCCCAAATAATTTTGGGTTTATTTTATTTCTTTATTTTTTTTATTTTTTTATATTGTTAGATCAACCGTTGTGAAATTAACAATAAATTTTTTAATCTTTTATTTTCTAAATTTAACATTTTATTGCCCTTACCCTTGAGGCAAAAATCGGTCACTTCCCAGTTCACTGCTTCCGTCACATGTATGAAGGAATCGTTCCTTCGTTTAATTCTTGTAAACATGCGTTCTTGACTTCTTCTCTTTCCTTAAAAAATTAAAAAAAAAAAAAAAAACAAAATAATATTATCTAATCTACAACAAGTCAACACATGGGGTCATCTAAGTCAACACGTTCCGTTCTCCTCAAACTCTCTCTGTTTCATTCCCACGGGATTCATAAAAATCCACGCAATTAATCATTTTCTCCAACACCTCCAAATCCCACGGTTCGTGATTTCTAATTCGCAGAAAGTGAAATTCCACAAGCCCCACCTGCTCTTCTTCTTCTTCTGTGTTCATTTATGGGGCTTGGGCTGTTCTAAAAGTCTCAGAAAACCATGACCAAGTCCAAGAATTTCTTCAACAATCTTGTGAAAACTTGTGGGTTCGGCTCCAGCAGAGGTCAAAATCGATACCCAGTTTGCAATTTCCGGAATTTCAGAAACCCAGTTTTCAATTTCGTTCATTTCAAAAACGCAGTTTGCAATTTCGTGAAATTCATTCGTTTTGTGCTTGTATCAGATGATTTATGTTTTTATGTGTATTTTGCTCTGTTTTTATTTGATCAGACGGACGGAACGAAGAGGACTTGGAGAAGATTGCTCAGCAGGAACAGAAGGTTTTTCCTTTCGAAATTTTGGTTGCTGCCACGAGGAATTTCCACCCCACTCATAAGCTCGGACAAGGTGGTTTCGGACCCGTTTATAAGGTAGATCTGCTAATGTTTTCGTTTGACTAATCTGTTTGGTTGCTGAGAAAATTTTGGGAAAGAAAGTTTTTTCAAGCTCACATTTTTTTTCTTTCTGCTGAACTTGTTTCTCAAATTCGTCTCTCTAGTTATTTTATAATTTCATAGTTAATGATACTAATTATTTAGTGAAATAAATTATTATCTTTTTGTTTTGTTTATATTTTTGTTGGCATTTAGTGAAACAAATTGTTTTGTAAAATGTCAGAATTGTTGCAAGCAGTGTGTAGAAGATTGTTCCTTAGCTTAATTAGATAATGATGATGGTTATTAGTTAATAAGAAACACAAACTTAGATTAGTTATCGACTTAATCATGCACTTGTATGCACCACCACCACCTGCTACTTTCTTCTAATCCGCTGCTTTCTTGGGTGTTAAGGATTGAGTTCATTTCTACTGAAATTGAAGGATTACATTGACAATATAACGGAAGAATGTTATCCTGATTCTCACGTATATTGAACGTGTATGTCTTTCGTTTCATTAGGAAGTTACACCAAAGGTGAAGTCGCAAATGACTTCATTGCCAATGTAGTGTTATGTAATGTTCTAAACTAGGTATCTTGCTAAACTATAAACTTTAAGCACATTTTTCTCCCTGATTACATATGTATCTTGCGACCAGACATACCACCGAGTTTTTGCCTTGTTGAATAGATCCTTAAATTCCCAAGAGACAAAGTAAATGGGGCAGTTAATGTGTCTTAAAACTTGTGTGGTGCTTCTTTCTCAGGGGAGGTTGGAGGATGGGAGAGAAATTGCAGTGAAGAAGTTGTCACATAGTTCAAATCAAGGAAAGAGAGAGTTCTTGAATGAGGCCAAGTTGCTAGCTCGTGTGCAGCACCGTAATGTTGTGAATTTGTTGGGCTATTGTGCACACGGGGTAGAGAAACTACTTGTTTATGAGTATGTCTCAAATGAGAGCCTCGACAAGCTTCTCTTCAGTAAGCACTCGTTAATCCTTCTACACTTTACAATCAGATTATTATTTGGCAACTGCATCAAGAACAATAGATAATGCAACCATGTTCAGTGTTTTGTTTATAGATCAGCACAAATAATTTGATATTTGATTCTATACGAGTCTTTTGCGGTATCATATCTACTAAGATTTTCCTCATTTTCCTTACTCCATATTTTGATCTTAAACGCTGGTTAGGTGAATTAGCAGAAACTTAAGTTGTACAGATTTCTTGATTTTGGATCAATTCACTTTAGTTCTGAAGATCATACATACTAGAACCCCCAACTCCATCACATTTCCTGATATGTTTGTCAGAATTGTATCCGAAATTTAGTCAAACTTGAGGTATATCGAGGAAAATCAGAAGGCCTAGTTTGAACGCTCTTTGAATCCTAATATATTCGTTGATTCTTAAAAATACTTATTGACCACAATTTCTTTCTGTATTAGCTGAAGGCAATTACAGTAACATCTTTGATAGGTACTTTGACATCTGTTAATTATGACATCATAAGCCTAGTTTTCAAGTTTTGATTTGAACCTTGTGAAGGAGATGGATCTTAAGACCTTGACCTTATCAACATTCTTTCAGCCAAGCAACGAACCGAAGTTTCTGAGTTGTTGACACAACCTTGCCAGCTCAAGATGGAGAACAATCTACACCATTTGGTTAACCCCCATGACTTTAACACCTAATTGGCAAAAATAGATATATTATGTGATGTGTATCGTCCTCGTTTTAATTTCATCTGGTTAAATGATTGTCAACAGACTTTTAAATAACGCACTGACAGTGATTTTTACGGTCTCTGTACAGAATCGAATGGAAGGAAGGAGCTTGACTGGAAGCGGAGGTTTGATATAATATGTGGCATTGCAAGGGGCTTGCTTTACCTTCATGAAGATTCGCATAATTGTATTATACATCGCGACATCAAGGCCAGCAATATTCTACTTGATGATAAATGGATCCCCAAGATTGCTGATTTTGGCATGGCCCGCCTCTTTCCCGAAGACGAAACGCACGTCAATACCCGCGTTGCTGGTACCAAGTATGGTGTCTTGTGCCCTGAATTTTATTTCTAATTATGTGGGGTCGAATTACTCAGGACCTCCCTTGCTTACTTGATTTTAACATAGACCTTTATAATTTGCTTGAAACAGTGGTTATATGGCTCCTGAGTATGTTATGCATGGGCATTTATCAGCAAAGGCAGACGTGTTTAGCTTCGGAGTTGTGGTTTTGGAGCTGATTAGTGGCCAAAGAAATTCATCGTTCAACGGAAATGTCGATGCACAGAATCTGCTTGATTGGGTAAGATTGTAGATTAAACTATCATTTGATGAGCCAAGTGTGAAAATTCTGTGGCGAGCTATGAACATTTCTTGAGTAGCAAACATCAGGAAGATACTTCCGTATAAATCACAATGAACATCAGGAAGATGCTTCCGTATAAATCACAATGATTTAGGCCCACCCTTTGTGTCAAATTTTATGTCACCAAAGGAATGGTTGATAAATTGATTGATTTTTGGGACTGCTAAACCTAAACGTTGTCCACTGTTGCTGCAGGCGTACAAGCTTTACAAGAAGGAGAGAAGCATGGAGTTTATGGACCCGACATTAGCATCATCAGCAGTCCCCGAGCAAGTAACGATGTGCATTCAGATGGGGTTGCTCTGCATACAAGGTGATCCCACAATCCGCCCCACAATGCATCGTGTGGTTGTGATCCTATCCAAGAGACCAAGCCAATTGGAAGAGCCAATGAGACCGGGAGTACCTGGATCAAGATATAGAAGATCTCACCGGCCAGCAGGGATTTCATCCACTGCCGGAACTTCTGGTGAATCAAATTCCCGTTATTCAGATTCGAGCTTTTCTGCAACCGGGACCAGTTCAGCAGCCGGAACCTCAACAGCCCCAGAACGAGATACCCGTGGGAAACGTCCGGCGGAAAGGTAGGTGTATATATATTCTTTATAAGAGGTTTTGATTGCTTTCTTTTTTGTATGATAGAAATGTAAAATTTTTTCGAATAACATGTAAAAAGTTGAAAGAGGGAAATGAATTAGGTAAGTGATGCTACAGACCGTCGCAATTTTGATTGAACTCCAATTCTTTCAAACGAATAACTATTCAAAAGAAGGGCCCGACTTACCATCCAATTTATCTATTAACCGCATTAGCCAGAACGGATGTGTTTCCTCTTATGCTTCTGAGCTCAAATTTTCGTCTCCTATAACAATGCTAGTTGGCAATAACGAGTGAAATGGTGACGTGTCAGCTATGTACCTGAGAGGCATTTTGACATTTGACATGTGTCCACACCAAACTCGCCGGATCTTTTTTCTTGAAATTTTAGGAATTCCGTGATCTCACCATGATGCTGTAAAAAATTATTTCCAAATTTAAAATTAAATATAAATAGTATCTAACGAAAACTGATCGTGCGATATACAATGAACGGGTAAGATCATGAAATCCCTAAGAAAATGATCTGACGGTGATCATTTTCCAGTATATAAAGCATATGCATTTTTGAACAGAGAAATGAAGAATATATCCATTCGTAATTTTACTCAAGCACGGCAATAGAGGATGGTGGGACCCAACAAGTCAAAGGGCGTAATTTTAAGTGTGTTGAAGTAAAAAAAAAAAAAAAAGACGTTATTTCACAATTTTTGTAAATTGGCGTAAGAGGGATTACATACGTAAGAAATAAATTTAAAAATTATCATTCATTTTTTTCTCTAGCATGCACCGACTCTAGCAAGCATTTTAGTCTAATCACGGTCATTAAACGAGCGCTTTTTAGCTAAAATAATTTTTGAGATTAGCTTAATTTATTATTTTAGTATTTGAAATTTAAAATCAATAGATATGTTCTTCAGTTTATCAATCTTCAGTCAATTTGGTCATTATGTGAAAAATATTCGTTAGAGAATAATTAAATGACAAAAATAATCCTATTTTTGTCAAATTATTTTGGTTACTTAACCGAGATTATTCACGCAATGATCAAAATGGTTAATGGTAGACAAACTCATGGACCACTTCCATTGATTTCAAATTTGAAGGATTAAAGTAAGTAGTTATGTCGATCTTGTGGATCATTTTGCCAATAAGTCTTAAACGAGGCATATTATTCTAGCACTCCTCAACATACAATGTTGTATGCAATAAAATGATAGCTTTTCAATAACATTGGGTCATATATGTGTATAAAATTTTAATCATATTAACATGTTTGTTGTCTTTAGTACTGCGATTTAATAATTTATATTTTTTTCTTTGTGAGTATAAAGTTTTAATTTTAAATTTCATAAATAGCTAGTTTGTAACCAACTTATTCACTTGCTTTTAATGTAAATATATCGTTATATTAAAATAAAAATGTTGTGATTAATATGAGTATATTACCATGATAATTATATGCTAGCGCTACCATTTGGTCCCACCTGTCAACACTAAGAAGAGATTTTTCACTGTGTCAGAATCACAACCCTATATATTAAGTGTAATAAACAATTGGTTGGATACTAAAAAAATCCAAACAATTTTATATGTTATTTGTTATGGACGATATTTCTATGAGAATGGTGATACAAATATGGTACAGAAATATGCTAAGTATATCTGGTGTAGGGACCACACCCCGGAGTCCTAAAGCGGGCCACTCCGCACTTGGATGCTGGATCTGAGAGAAGACCCATTTTTGAATCCCGGAAGAATCAAAGGTTGCCGCTCCGTATAGGTCAACTCTTTTTACCATATTGCCCTCCTTCACCGTTTTGGCCAATCAGCCTCTGAGCCTAGCGAAGGTAAAGGACATCAGAGCCTTACCAAATCCTAACTCAAATTATTCGAAGCGCTTGGGACAAGGCACGATTTAAAATTGAGGGACTCTTACGTCATTTCGCCCAGTTGAGTCCTTCGTCCACGTCACCGAGCCATGTGACCAGTGCTATAGGGTCTTGTACCGTTCGATCGTAACACAAACTCGCAAGCCCTAACCGTCGGATCTCTCTTCTTCTTCCTCCTCCCCTTTTTCCCTCGGTCCGACCCTCAAAGGAAAACCAACCTTTTAAATCCTCACTTCTTTCCTCATCCTCTCCGCCTGACTGAACTTCCCACCAAACCAACACCAACAGTCTCTTTCTCTCTCTAGAAAACGGTTTCAGTTTCTCTCTAGAAAACAGCTACGGTCCCCATCTCTCAGTCAGATTCTTTAGAGGAAGTTGTCATGGCGATGGAGAGCTCCAACAACCCACTAGTACCGCCGCCAGCTCCCTCCCTCCCCCAGTACCCAGAGGTACCCACAATTTTCCTTCATTTTCTTTTCTTGGCATCCAAACAGGTTTTCCTTTTTAATCTTCGCTTAATTTCAGCTGGGTTTTGCTAATTTTACTGATTTTTCTGTCCTTCAGCTGATCATGGCGGCCATCGAGGCCCTGAACGACAGCAACGGGTCGAGCAAGTCGGCAATCGCGAAGCACATCGAGTCAACCTACGGCGATCTGCCGGAAACTCACGCTGCGCTCCTCGCGCACCACCTCAACATGATGAAGGACACCGGCGAGCTCGTTCTGGTCAAGAACAACTACATGAAGCCCGATCCCAACGCGCCGCCCAAGAGGGGCCGAGGCCGTCCGCCCAAGGCCAAGACCCCTCTCCCTCCCGGCACTGTCTCCTCGCCACCCAGGCCACGCGGCAGGCCCCCGAAGCCCAGGGACCCTTTCGCTCCCCCACCGCAGCCCAAGAGCCATTCCGGAACTGGAAGGCCACGTGGCCGCCCTCCCAAGAAGGCCAAAACGACACCGTCTTCTGCTCCAGCTTCGGCTCCCGCTCCGGCTACCGGTGCGCCGAGAGGCAGAGGCAGGCCGCCTAAGGTCAAGCAGACCGCCGTGGCGCCAGTCGGTTGTTGAGCTTTAGCTCAAACAGCCAGAGAGAGAGAGAGAGTGCTAGTTTTTTTTTGTTTTTTTTTTTAATTTTAATTAATTTTTAATTAGTGTGGTTAGAATCTAGCTTTCGGCTAATTGATGGTTTAAATACCATTTTTAATTAATTTCTGTTTTCAAGTGGGCGTATGTGGGTGATGTGTCGGTGTTGTGAGGTTGTAACGTGTAATTCGCCATGTAAATTGTTCAACGTCTTCTTAGGCTTTTTGGCCTTTTGCCTCTCTCTAGGTAAAAGAAAAGGGGTTAAAATTAAAACCAGACTGATTCTGATTTACTTTTTCACTTTTTATGTTTACATTTTTTTCAACGTGCTGCCATGTGGTTGGATTGTTTGCTTGATTGGGTAAAAACATTAATGGTGAAAAAATAAATGAAATGCATGAGTTAGCTCGTATTTTACACAGTAAGGTGCATCATGAATTCGATTTTTTGCATTGATAAATCACATGATGATAATAAAAAAAGATTGAAATACTTTTATAAGTTTTTTTCGGCTTTTAAAATGATGGATTGCTTTAACGAAATCTTTAGTTGATTTCTTCTTCTTTTTTAAAAGAAAAATAAAAAAATAAATGATCGGTTATCACCTGTTTGTGTAAACAGACGATGCTTTTTCCAGTTTTAAAAAAGTTTGGAATCTTTACAGGTAATGTTGTGGAGTAAAATACCAGCATCTTCGCCTTTTAGATTGCACGCCTGAGATTTCAGTCCATTTTTTCATCTCAAATTCTTGACTTTGAGTGGACTAGATCACTAAAGATTGGACACGTATATAGTTAGATTAGTGAAAAGTCATCGTTATTAATATTAGGACATGTTGGTTTTAAATTTGTGATTTGATATGATAATTTACATAAAATTGATTTTGAAAAAAGTTACCGAAAAAAAATAATTGGCCTAAATTTATTCTTTATTAATTTCGGATTAAAATTTTAACCCATAATTATTAGTGTCACATCTCGGCCGGAGGCGGATCACTTTCCGGGCCCCACCACCGTAGCACGATATCATCCGTTTTGGGCCCCGACCACGGCCTCACGGTTTTGTTTCTGGGAACCCAGACGAGAACTTCCCGATGGGTCACCCATCCTGAGAATGCTCTCGCGCGCTACTCGTTTAACTTCAGAGTTCCAACGGAACCCGAAACCAGTGAGCTCCTAAAAGGCCTCGTGCTAGGTAGGGATGAGAATACACATATAAGGATAACTTTCCTAGGCGATGTGGGATGTCACAGTTAGAGCAAAAAAAACTGTTTCTGAGTTAAACTTAAATTGTTTAAGTTTAAAAATTTTAGGTTTTAATCCAAAAGTTAGAGATGGTCTGAGAGAGGAATAATCATAATATTAAGTGTCAATAACTCATACTATTCAATTAAAAAATGAGGCAGGTGACACTTCACCGCAATGACGTACAACAACAATGCCTTTGCACCTTGATGCAGGTTTGATTCTCATCAATTCCCCCCTCCTAACAACTAACAATTAACCCACTAACTCCCTCATAACAACTAACAATAACCACTAACTCGTTTTGTATAGTATTAGTTGGAACATTGATATTTTGTGTTAATCATATATATATATATAAAGAACAATTTAGAATTATTTTCATTTTGTGCCTCCACTCTCATATACTTTTCTTCAGTCTTTGATAACAAAACATAAAAATTAAACAACTAAAAATAAATAAATTGTTATCAAATGATTATAGATATAGTTAGTTATCAAACGGACCATAAACAAAATTTGTTATCAACTCGTCCTAAAATATTTGTCCAAATTAAGGAGGAAGAATAACAAAATAATTATTACGTGGACTAGAACATAAAATTTGTAAGTGAGAGGCCTTCAGTTTAATTCTCGCTAATGACAAATTTGAACTACATTATTAATAGCCAATTGAGTGTATACATGGTATTTGTGTCGTGTTTTTCGTGTTCGTGTCATTTTCGTCACATACCTGATATCTTAACGAGTTGTGTTGTGTAACACCTGTTAAAATGAACGGGTAATATGACCCGATCCGAAAGCAACCTGTTAATATTATCAAGTAATATGACCCGACCCATCTGTTAAAAAAAATATTTTAAATCAATAAATAATGAAAATGACAAACATGATTTGACCTCAAAGAAAAAAGGAAAACATAATATTAAATTAATATAGCATACCGTGTTGTCACATAAATATTATTTCAAAACATAAAATAAAAAATAAAAAAAATATTTGTCTTTCAAGTATTATATCTCTCAAAATAAGAGTCTAATGAAAAAAAAATATTAGTACATTACTATAAACTACCAAATGTTCAAAGTACAATTACAATAAAACCCTTCAATTTTCATCAATCACCAAAGGAAATGGTATTGAAACTTGTCTTCAACAGTTATCTTGACGATATTTCATTAATAAAGATGTATACATAAACTAAGCATAAAAAACCAAACATTGTAAACCATTCAAATGTGTTTGATATGTTTAAATTACTTGATATTTTTTATTTTTAACGTGTTTGTTATTTTTAATTACTTGATATATTTATTTTTACTATGTTTTATAATTTTTTTAATCTTACTCTTTACTTATAGTATACTGTAAAAATAAATATATAAATAATACTTAAATTTTAAATTTAAATTTATATAAAATAATAATACAATAATACATATTTCATATACATATATACATATACACTATGACTTTTGTATTTTATAATATGTTTTTTTGTAGTTTAAAAAATTAAAAATATCAAAATAACTTTTTTCTTAATGTGTCGAAACAGATTATTTCTGTATTATCCTCGTGTAAACCTGTTAAGAACCCATTAATAACGGATTCTTATCGTGTGATCCGATTAGTTGTCGTGTTGACCCAAAACTGCTTATTTTCTTGTCACTTAAGTGTCATGTTAATAAGTCTAACTATGAGATTAGCCACTATTTCATTTTATTAATGTAAATAATATTATTTGTTTTAACAAAGTAACAACAAAGGCGTAGAATTGAACGACAATACCGGTAGTAGGGGGACTTAGCACGCAATCGGCGGGGTAGTGAAGTAAAAACACTATCCGTGGGAATCGCTCTCTCTTCGTCTCAGAAAACCCGCCGGTAAAGATCAACGGCAGACTATAAAAGTAAAACAAAGATCAACGGCCAAAAGTAACAGGAATATGTACCAAACGTGCCACGTGGAGAATATTTTTACAGTATTCGCAAAAAGGTCATCCGATCCCATGTTCCTCTTCACTCTCCAGTCTTCCACGTCCATCTTTTACGTCTGTCACTCGCTCACCTAAATTAAATTTGGCGTAAATCGTACACGCTTCGCCACCTTCCAGTTCCGTTATAAATCTCTCTTTCTTTCTCTCTCTAAACTCCAATCTCCAATCTCTCTTTCCCTCTCCACCTCTCTCTGTGATTTGAATTGCGTTTCGTTCTCAGCGAGCATAATGTCGTCGGGGCAGGTTAGGAAGGTGGATACGACGCCGTTCGATGGCCAGAAGCCCGGAACCTCTGGCCTCCGCAAGAAGGTTCATCTCTCTCTCTCTCTCTCACCCTTTTTTGTCTTTCAATTCGTAATCGAATTTCCTTTGCATGAATGCTGGATCTGTTGCGTTCGGGCAAATCCTGCACTCTGTTTGATGCGATCAATTTTTCGTCGTTTGATTTGGTGAATTCTTGCATTGTTTTCCGATGTTTTGCTGTTTCCAGATTACTTATCAGTGTATGAAATCGAAATTGTTCAAGTCTGATCTCTGTTAGATCAAATCGATCCGGTTGATCCGTGCACCCGATCTTTAGATCTTTCTAAGCTAATTAGATCTTATTTATAGTGCAGAATATGATTCCAGAAGTTTATGAACTAATCACATCTTAGTTAAACTGGTTTAATTCTAATATAAAATTTGTGTTGATGATTGATTCAGTCGAAATTCGATATGATTTTCGGTAGGGTAGAGATTGGCTGTTAGAAAATGCATGCCTGTTCTCTACGCTAAAATATACTTCTCAGATTGCTGTGATTATCTTATTATAATGGTGGCTTTAACTTTTCAGGTGAAAGTTTTTACGCAACCTCATTACTTGCAAAATTTTGTTCAGTCAACATTCAATGCCCTTCCATCGGATCAAGTTAAAGGTAGGGATCACTGAATCATACTATTTTCATTGCTCTTTATTCCCTTGCTGAACACAATGGAGTGATTTGTAGTCATTTGCATTCTTGCA
Source organism: Pyrus x bretschneideri (assembly GCF_019419815.1). Taxonomy (NCBI): domain Eukaryota; kingdom Viridiplantae; phylum Streptophyta; class Magnoliopsida; order Rosales; family Rosaceae; genus Pyrus; species Pyrus x bretschneideri. The sequence goes on from NW_025999524.1 coordinate 5,169,289, forward strand.
TTTGAACTTGCAAGTCAGTTGATGTTAAATAATACTCATTTTGTTGTCTACGATTCTACTGAGTTGCACTTTGTCGTCTATTTGTAGATGCCATTTAGACTCGTAATTTTGTCATGTGGTAAGAATTAAACTGAGGCATTATGTATGTCCAAGATTGAACGGAGGAATTCAGTTAGATTAAATGGACGCCCAATACTAGAGGTGATGTTGGCCAGGTAGCAACAATGTCGATTGCCGCTTTTGTAAATAGAAGGAAATACAAGAATGATCAAATAGTAAAAAAAATTTCCTCTCAATACTTAAGATATCGTTCCTCACTTCACCAAAAACGATACATTACCCCTCATGCTGTACTCCCCGTGTTTGAATATTTTGTTGATTTAGTTTCAAGTTTTTTTTTTTTTTTTTTTTGTTTGAGAATGTCTCCGAAGCTTATTGTTTTTTGTTTCTTCTAGGTGCTAGACTTGTTGTATCTGGTGATGGTCGCTATTTCTCAAAGGATGCCATTCAGGTAATTTGCATTCCATAAAATTTCTGAATGCAACTTGATATTTTCTTGTGATGGTGTATATAATTTGTACTTGGTAAGCAATGAAACTGAAAATGTTGTTTGGATCTGCATACCTTTTTGCTGCAATTGACAAGGGTTGGGCTTGGGAAGGCCTGCCCCTTGAGCCAGATAGAGCTCATTTCCCCCTTTTTTTTTTTTTTTTTTTTTTCTTTTGGTGGGGGAATCAAGGGTTTATTGATTCTTCTAATATAACTTGTAATGAGAAATGTAATGTCTTCTATTTCTACAATGTTGACAGATCATCATTAAGATGGCAGCAGGCAATGGAGTAAGAAGTGTTTGGGTCGGTCAGAATGGATTGCTTTCAACTCCTGCTGTGTCAGCTGTCGTACGTGAAAGAGTTGGTGCAGATGTAAGTTATATTGAGTTAGGATCTAGCCCTTATTGTAATCATCATCACCATTAATATTATTGGTTGTGAACTGCTTCATATGTCTGTGATTTGAATCCAGGGATCAAGGGCATCAGGAGCATTTATACTGACCGCCAGTCACAATCCAGGTGGCCCAAATGAGGTTAGTGATACCTGCCTAAATATGCTTGTGTTATAAATTATAAAGAATTACGAACGTTATATAATTATCGGATGATTCCTGCAAATCATCTGGTATCTAAGCATCAAATAAGATGCTGTTCCAAAGAGATGGATGGTAACATATTTCTTGGAAGAGGAACACTATGAAACAATAAGTTTGTTTGGAATTAGGAGAAGAAAGTAAATATAATAGTCTGTTCAAACAGTTGGCAGAGCCAACAATTGTTACTTGGTACTGATTGGTAATATTGCAGGATTTTGGGATTAAGTACAACATGGGAAATGGTGGACCTGCTCCAGAGTCAATCACTGACAAGATATATGAGAACACAACAAAAATAAAGGAGTATTTTACAGTCGACCTACCTGATGTAATCCATCAAATCTAGGCTCCATATTTTTTATTTACTTTAAATTTGATTACAAGACTGCTGCAGGATTGAGTTCCATTTATTGTAATGACAGAACTTCCACTGTATGTGACAGGTGGATATCACTAAGGTAGGTGTCACCACCTTTTCGGTGGACGGTGGAACTTTCGATGTTGATGTTTTTGATTCGGCAAGTGATTATGTGAAATTGATGAAGTAAGCACATCTCTTAGAGGAACTCTTGTCTCTATGAATTTGGTTTCATTTTTGTGTGTGATTTTCTTAGCTTAATATCAGGACAGTGTTCATTTGACTTAATTACTTCTCATTTTCCAGGTCAATCTTTGATTTCGAGTCTATCCGGAAGCTGCTATCATCTCCAAAATTCTCATTCTGGTATGTACATAGCTCCTGTTTTTCATTTTCTTTAGTCCAATAGTTCCTTTTTGGGTACACACATAGTATCAAAGGTGGTGTGACTTATCTCTGTCATCATGTCAAAGTTATGACGCGCTTCATGGAGTTGCTGGAGCTTATGCAAAACGTATTTTTGTGGAAGAGCTTGGTGCAAAAGAAAGCTCATTACTGAACTGTGTACCCAAGGTGTTTCTATGTTCTGAAAAAAGTTTAGTTTATGGTCACTAATAATATAGAGTCTAAATTCATTGTATCCATTTGATTCACTCTTTTTCCTGTGACTGACTTCATGCAAACAGGAAGACTTTGGAGGAGGGCATCCAGATCCTAATCTGACCTATGCAAAGGAGTTGGTTGCACGTATGGGACTGGGTAAATCAAATACTGCAGATGAGCCCCCAGAGTTTGGTGCTGCTGCTGATGGTGATGCTGATCGTAACATGGTCCTTGGTAAAAGGTAGCATCAGACTTGTGAATTAGTTCTAATCTTGTCTTTAAGTTGCATTCATAACTTGTCTTGTTTTATTAGGTTTTTTGTTACCCCATCGGATTCTGTAGCCATCATTGCTGCAAATGCAGTTGACGCCATACCTTACTTCAAAACTGGTCTGAAAGGAGTTGCCAGGTACTTTATTGTGCTGCTTAGCTTGCAGTCTATTTCATTATAGAGCAATGTAAATTTGTTAAAAGTTTTTCATTCATGTCCTAGAGTATTTGTTGACTTCAGAATTTGGCAATCTATTATCGTGGGGTTTGAATAATCTTTTTATAAAATGTCTGTCTTTTGGATATCTCGTTTCATGCCTAGTGTTCTTGATTTCATCTTTTGACCTTTCCCACTTCTAGGAGCATGCCTACCTCTGCTGCCCTTGATGTTGTAGCCAAACATTTGAATTTGAAGTTTTTTGAGGTACTCTCCCTCCCTCTCTCCAGTCCCTATGCTGCTGGCATAATAAAATTTTAACTTTAGTTGTATTTACTATAAACCCCAGGTACCTACTGGCTGGAAATTTTTCGGTAATTTAATGGATGCTAGTTTATGCTCAGTTTGTGGGGAAGAAAGTTTTGGAACAGGTCAGTTTTCAGGAAGTACCCTCTAAAGTAGTTAAATCAACATTGGAATTGTTAGAAACTTATACAATCTTGGTGCATTGTCATTTGTTGTGTCCTTGGACAGGTTCCGACCATATCCGTGAGAAAGATGGTATCTGGGCAGTTTTAGCTTGGTTATCCATACTTGCTTATAAAAATAAGGAAAATCTTGGCGGGGAGAAGCTTGTCAGTGTTGAGGACATAGTTCGTAAGCATTGGGCTACGTTTGGTCGCCATTATTATACACGATATGACTATGAGGTTTGGTAACATTTTGAGGTGTTCTTCCCAATGTTCAACTTGATAATCTTGTACTGCTATTAATTGTTGTATATTTTTTCTTGAAGAATGTGGATGCAGGTAAAGCAAAGGAACTGATGGCTTCTTTGGTGAAATTGCAATCTGACCTTTCTGAAGTCAACACGTATGTTTACTCTTGTCGTTTCTCAGACTATTAACTGAAACTTGTTGGAAACTTATACATAACAGGAAATTCATGCTGTTGCCCCCTTTCTTGAAGAATATAAAATGGGTGAAAAGGAAATTCAACAGTCATAGACTTGTTCTGAGTTGAAATTCTTGTCCATGGGTTCCCGGTTTAGTTAATTTTGTGAATTCAATACTTGTCTATGTGGATACTTCATTTGAGATTAGAATTGGTCTATGTGAGGGCGGTCTCTCTTGATAATTTTCTCAATTGCGTTGTTGTGCAACACCTTGTATAGTTGTTGGATATTTGCCTATTTGGGGTTGTTATGTACATGTTCTCTGTCTGGAGAGAACCTTCTTGGTATTTTCTGTTTTAGGTTTCGAAGAAACAACACCCCGATAGGTCCAATTATGGTTTGAAAGTTGACATGCTTTAGTTTAGTTGAGCTTGTCTTCCTTTAAACAATGTGAAAGCTGAAAGCCATCTTAATTTAACTCTTAAGAGATGTTTTATTTTTATTCTTCTAAAAAAAAAGAGATGTTTTATTTTTATTGACATACCGGTGCTGCTCATTTATACAGGATTGTGAAGGGCATACGCTCTGATGTTTCCAATGTTGTCAACGCCGATGAATTTGAGTACAAGGATACTGTTGACGGTTCCATCTCAAAACACCAGGGGATCCGGTACTTGTTTGAGGACGGATCACGATTGGTTAGTTGACACGCTTTTTGTTTTACCTATTTTGAAATGTATTTCTGAAGGATACTCTTCATGGAGCTAACTTGAGCTGATCAATCTTCCCCATCCTTGAACACGATTGCAGGTTTTCCGCCTCTCAGGAACCGGCTCAGAAGGTGCCACAATCCGACTCTACATTGAGCAGTATGAGAAGGATCCATCGAAAATTGGCAGAGAATCCTCAGAAGCACTTAGTCCTCTTGTGAGTTTAATCATTAATCTCAGTCTTATTATTAAAACTTTGTGGCCAAGTTTTTTGGGCTGGCTCTGATTCGCTGACTGTGTATATAGGTGGAGGTTGCTCTTAAGCTTTCGAAGATGCAAGAGTTCACCGGACGATCTGCCCCGACCGTCATCACATAGATCCACATCTCCAAAATCCCATGAACAAGGACCGGCTTGTTATCAACAAAAGTATTGGTAATAAGAGAACCTTTTTTTTGTAACTTTAATGGGTCTGTGGGTCTCTGATGTCAACAATTTTTGTTCGTCCAAAATAATGCGAAAGATGTTTTGCATTCTCTTGTCCAAATCTGGTGTGCTTGGAGTTCCAAAAAAAAAAATAAAAAAATCTGGTGTGCTTTTCACCAATGCATAATTTGCTTTTTATTCAGGTGCGTATCTGGTCCCCGAAAGCGTTTGTGAATGTCGCTTTTAACCAATGTATCGTTTTCATTTTGACATGACTTTTCGTCTAAATCTTTTGTGTCTTACTTTATCCCTCTGTCAAAATCCGTTAAATTTTCTGTACGAGATGCTGACATGGGTGAGAAATTGGGTTCCCTTTTGCGACACGTGGCACAGTAGTAGCTACAATCAACGGCTAATGTAACTCGTGAGCACCGTCCTGAGCACTGAGCGGCTAGATTTGTAACCAATGTCATCCAATTGGTCCAAGTGATAACGTATCCGCCTAAGATGTACGTGATCACTTTTTATGATATTTCATTAGGCATCAAATAATGTGTGCCGAAGTTTCATTTTAATACGTTTATTTATGGCTTGGCATCGTTGACCCCATATTGCTAATAACGTTATATGACAACGTACTATGACATGTTTGTAACTGTTTTTAAATGACTAAAAACGGTTTTAGAAAAAAATATTTTTGAGTATCAAAAGCACTTGAATTGTCTTTTCAGGATTCACTTACATACTGATCATGAATTAATTCAAAAAATATTTTCACCAGAAACACTTTTACTTATTTTATAAACACTTTCAAACGAGTTCTTAATTAATCACACCACGTAATAACATGAGGTAAGAGTTTGAAAATATTTACTGCATTACAGGAGGGATAGATGGGATATAATTACCAAAAGGAAACTAAAAACAAGCTATGTGACGATTTTTACTTTAGGTCACTATCCGCACACAACAATACACATGTGTGACGAGTCCCTCCCTAACAAGTCAAACAACTTCTCTCCACAGCCACATGCATGCATTATCATAGACCAGCTGTAAATGGAACTCCGGTCCCCCGAATCCACGAATCTCCGGCCAAAAAGTTCCCAACCGTAAACTTCCCGGCCTCCACCGCTCTAGTTATAACACGATAACCGGGCCAGTTGACCCTCCCTCCAGTACCAGCTCCAGCGCCGGAGTTCATGTACTCCCCGTAATAAAGTGTGGAGAGGGCAAGGCTTCCACTCCACGGATACCAACCAGCAGGAGTGATCAACCCATCAAGATTACTCTTCATAATTACCGTCCTAGAGTACTTTTCCCACGGCCTACCCAAGTACGTCTTAAAGGAACCTTGTACAGGTCTCAAATCTTGTGCAGCCGTGATTCGCGAATTATGAATAACAATGCCTGTGTTTTCATTCGGGTCGGTCCTAGACTGCGCTGTCACGGTGTTTACTTGGTTGCTCATTGGCTTCCTCGCGTAGATGTTGCAATTTTGGAGCACAACAGTGGCGTCGCCGCAGATGAAGTCGATCGTGCCGTATACGTCGCAGTCGCGGTAGAATTGGCGTTGGGAATACACGTATAAGGTGTCTTGGTAACCCTTGAAGCTGCAACGGTAGAAGACTGAATGGTCGGAGCCGGAGCGGAGTGCCACGGCTTGGTATTTCTGTGGTCCGGCTGTGTTTTCGAATGTCATGTCTTGAGCAATAAAGCCATCGCCGGTAGCCCCTGAATTTTAAGTGAACATTTTTTAATTTTGTGAACTATTAGATGTATACTAGGACAAAAACTTGTAACTATTCACGTGGCATGTCATTAGCTAGGTTATCAGTATTTAAATCTTGTCGAGAAAAGGAAAAAATAAATAAATAAATAAAAAAAAATAAAAATAAAAAAAAGAAAGGAAAAGGAAAAGCAGGATCTAGTAAATAGCTTTATAATTTGAGTAAGAGTAATAATAGAAATTAAGCACGTTAATCAACATTTAATAATTGAATTATCAATAATCATGTTATATGGTTTACAAAACATGGTTGAAGTGAAGAATAATATGATAGACTAATTTACAAACCATGTGATGTGTCACTAGTAAGAAATAAACAAGTTAATTAACATTTAAGCAATAATTTCATCATCAACAACTGTGTCATATAGTTTACAAATTTTAGTCTAAATAGTTGGTCTCTCTAGCACTTTCAAATCGATCATGACTTAATTAATTAAAGGATGAATTAGGTTCTCATCATTCATTTCTCATTCTTATTAATTGAAACCTTATTCTTTTTTCGTTTTTGATCAAGGTCCCTTGACTTTTCTTCATGCCATTAATTGAATATTAAATTATTTACAAGTCCTTATATGTTAATTTAAAAAAAAAGTATTAATCATTTTCAAATATAATTTTTTTAGTATTTTTTTTCATATATTTCTATTTATAATTTGTATCCTAGTTAAAAAAAAAATTATACCAATATTCTTTTTAGTTTGAATTTGTATTCATAATTTTCAATTTTAATGTGTACCTATATTTTCAATTAAATTTGCACCCATAGTTTTGAATTTTAATATGTACCCATACTTTTAATTTAATTGTACCAATAGTTTTTTTTTTTTTTTTTTATGAACATGCCCATGCTAATTATATTATGTGTTTCTTTTATGTTTTAAAATATATCAAATAGTTATTTCTTGCACTATATTAATAATTACGTGGGTACATTTTTTTTTTTGCTAGAACTATGTAAAGAACAAATTACTCTATTATTGATTTTTAAGTAATTGTTATATTTGTAACAATATTGTTTGGATTTTTTTAAATTTCTTAATTTGTGGGATATTGAGTGCATAAATGCATGAGCTAAGTCCCTTAAATGATGCTAGGACCTTGATCAAACTATTTAAACAAATAAGGTTTCATTCTAACAACTAGGTTAATTAGTTACCAGAACCAAAATGACCCTTAATTAAATTGGTCTTCAATCAATTAGTATCTAAGTGTGACGCCATCTAAAGTTTCAAAATTAACTTAAGATGATGGGGTTTGTTGAGTCCAAATACCCCTTAAACTTATTCAAAGTTTATTATTGTTTCAACTCAAACATACCAAATGTGGCAGAGCGATATGTAGTTGAACCATCTGGGACATTTTTATTCCCTGTGACAATCGTTGCATCGATACCATCTCCAATGAACATGATGTTCTTCATTGTCTTCTTAATCTCAATATTTTCTCTGTAAACTCCTGCCTTCACGTGTATGACAAACCTTTTAGTCGCCCCACCCTGTAGCTTGTACGCAGCATCCACAGCTTCAGAAATTGATTTGTAATTCCCGGACCCGTCTTGTGCTACTACCATATCAGCGTTTGGTCCGCTACTTATCGATTGGAGCAGCTTTCGATCAGCGGCTGAAACCCATCCTGGGAACCCATCATCTGAAAGCAAATGCCGTCGTCTTCCACGAATTTGTTTGCTAAAATGTAGAGCTGATGAAGAAGTTGAGACCTTGTGTATTGATAGTGAGTTGCTAAGCAGCTTGGACAAGTTGGTTGAGAGCGTGACGTAGTTTGGGAAAGATTGCAAATGAGAACTAGGAATGTTGAGGTTTGTGAAACCATTTTGGCATGTCTGTTGATTAGTAAGCGATGCACTCAACCATGTACTGACATCAAGGGTATTGGTGGAGCCGATCGAACGGTTGAGCTTGTCAACGGTGTCCTCGTAGAGCTCCAAGCAGTCATTCCAGGCCCCCTTGGCTCGAGTATGGTCACCGTCCAATGAGTTCAAGTTCAAGGACAAGACAAGTTGATGAGCTTCAATGGCTTGGTCCATGGAAACTTTAAGTACCAAGTCACGAAACGCAAACCTTTGGTGACGATCTAGGGTTGATAAGAGGTTAGTGTTAATGTAATGGCGACATACTTGAGGGTAAGGGGTTTGACTGCATGGTGCAGTGATTCTACAAGAACTATACTGCAGCATGAATAGAAGAGAAAAGAACACAAGAAAATATGCATTGAACTCCATGGTTTGAACTTTGATCTGTGATCTTCAGAGGGCCAATGGGGGCTTTTTTATAGACCACAACTTGCCTTTGTAGGGCTGACGTGAGTGGTGTACGTGCTGTTAAGGGTTTTTCTTTCGGGGATACAGGGGGGTTCTGTAGACTTTATGCATGGTGGTTGTCTCTATATGCCAGTTGGGAGCGACCTTTTTAGGCCACAACATAAGATGGTGGAAGACTAAAACATAAATGCAGACATTTGACTCAGAGTCATGATTCTTTGTAGTTTGTCCTTGTATGATTAGCTGTATATAAAGACAGGGAAGGCACATGGAAGACGAATGCTTTACCACTTTGGCCATGGAAATTGTAATACTGAATTGATTTGGTGGATAAAGCTGTTTTCTATAACTAACAGTACTTCGTGTTCAAAATCTCTCATGAGTTTTTAGTGAGCTTAAATGTGAAATATCGTTCTTGAATTTTACTGTTATAATCTACGTATTTGTATTATTAAGATTTTATATTATTTCTCGAGAATTTATTTTAATTTGTTTGAATTTAGATTTTAATTAAACTAGTTACAAGGTTTGAATAGATCTCGAAACCACAAACGCGTAGGCGAAAATCGTTTGCGAGTCTGGATTATAACAGTATAGATGCGGACATTTGAAGTTGTGTTACTAAACTATAGATTTTAGAAATTATTTGAACTCCCACTTTGAGGGAAAAAGCCCAATGAGGTATGTGCTTTTGTGGCCAATCAGAAGTAAAGGTTGGAGAGAGGACCAATGAGAAACAAGAAAGGAAGGAGCAACCAATGAGAAAAAAAAAAGGGTGGTTTAACATAACACTCCCATACTGTTCACTTTTAACGAAAAACCATATTTATATATTTTCCTGGTACTATTCACTATACCTTTAAAAAGGACTTTTCATTAAAAGGGAAGTTTTTTTTGGACTTTTTGTTAAATTTCCTAAATAAAAAAATAAAAAAAGAAAGAAGGGGAAAGGAGAGAAAGGAGAGGAAGGAGGAACCGGCCAAACCCGACCCAGTTGATTTTCCGGTGGAAATCCATCAATTTTCAGACGACTTGAGAGGTTCCACCCCCACCAATCATCATTACGTTACTCTGTCTCCAATTTTCCACCTTAATTCGAGTGGATTTGATTTCGTTTCACGTTGAATTGCGTCGTGGGTGTCCCGAAGTCACAGAGGCGAAATCTGTTGTTTCTGCAAACTTCTCTGTCAATCATTACCATTTTTCAGCTCCTTATGATGCTGAACCAAAGCCCAAGAAATTGTATGGGCGGCAGAGCCCTGGAGGTGCCGGATTGAAGGCCACCCTTTCTAGGGTTTCCAGCGGATCGAGGCTATTTCCAGCCACTTCTCGGCCAAACTAGGCTTCGGCCTAGGTATGAAAAATGTTCATCTCCTTGAGTCTTACATTTTTGCAAAATTTGGTAATTTTTGGAATTAGTTGAATTTTCAGGCAAGTCTGGGCGACGCGTGGCCACTGGGCCAACAATATCTTTCTAAGTTCAATTGGATGCTTTGATTTCATAATTGGAATCCGTATGACGTGGTTTGATTGTTTGAACTTAGTTTCATTACGATACACCATTTGACCATTGTATGAATCAACGATTCGACCGTTTAATCGTCATCAAACTTTAATACATTATAATACATAATATGTGAGGATAACTGAGACTGAAGGATCAGGAATCCAACGTACGGATCTTCCCGAATTAGATTTCTAAGCTAGTAAAATTAATTGTTAACCGCCACCTAATTCTAGAAATTGGCAGAGATCCGACCTTCGGATCGCGATGAGATTTTAGTATGTTGTTCTTTGAGCATAATGTGGACCTTAGGAAGTTACGGATCTAGATTATGACGTGCGGATCTTCCAAATTAAATTGCTAGGGTGTGGACCCCACCGTTAACTTTTGGTCAAAATGTCTTAAACCATTTGAATTCCTAAAATTAGTATTACTAGAGACTCAATGAGGCTTTGTGGTCTTGTCTCGGTGAGTGACTTTAATATATGTGATATGGTTATTACCCTGTTTTCTTATATTAGTATCCTTTGTGGATATGACTTGGTTTGTCTTTTTCTGTTAAAATGTGATTCTTTTATAATTGGCCATCGATCTATTTTTATTAAATATGATTTGACTCATGGATTAGAAATATTTGTGAAAGGGTGATTTGAAGTGCATATTGAAATGTTTATGAATTGTGTTATAAATATATATTTAAAATGTTGACAAATGCGAGGGCTAGTAGGGGACCGTTACCCTAGTGTCACGGGGTTAAGTGGCACCGAGTATGCACCATGTAGCAGTGGTACATATGGTCCTGCTTGGTTAATCCGTGATAGGGGACCAAATTATTTATGGATCGTGCTTGGTTAATCCGTGATAGGCGATCCTTATGACCATGTATACTTAGAGTGATCATGTTTGATTAATTCGCGATGGGTGATCACTACCTAACAGTTCTGTAGGTGTGACTCTGATTAGTTAATCTGCTATGGGGGGGTCACTACCTACTTGGTTATCTTGACCCTGCTTGGTTAATCCGTGATAGGGGATCACCAGTGGTCCTGCTTGGTTAATCCACGATGGGATACCATATTATTTATGGATCGTGCTTGGTTAATCCGCGATGGGCGATCCTTATAGCCATACATACTTAGGTGTGATCATGCTTGGTTAATCCGCGATGGGTGATCACTGCCTAATAGATTTGTGGGAGTGACTCTGCTTGGTTAATCCACGATAGAGGGTCACTACCTACATGGTTACTCAGGGGTGGCTCCGCTTGGTTAATCCGCTATGGGGGGGCCACTTCTTATTTGGTTACTTATGTAGGCTTCAGCCGAACTGCATCCTTCTAGTGCTAGATTTTAGTGTATTTATGAACGATAGTTTTTGAGAATCTTTGTGGTTTGAATTAGAAAAGTCTTTGTGCTAGATGTCGGGGTGACACCTTCGGAGTTTTAGAGACTTGACTATGCTTTCATAATTATGAATGTATATTTGAGGTTTATAAACTGTGATCGATGGTTTTTCTTTTTATTGAATATCACATACTTGTATTATTGTCACTCACCCGAGCTTCACAGTTTATTCGAGTTCTGGTTGGCCTGTGCACCATTTCCATGATGTAGGCATTGATTATACATGTGATAGCTCTGGGCAGATTACGAAAAACAACTTGATATTTTGGATTCCGTTGAGTGGTCCAGAATCCTTGCTCTTGCTCATTTCCATAAGGTTAGTCTAAAGCCCTAGATTCGAGTGAATGGGAATTACCCCTAATAGACGTGGTGAATATAAATTAGAATCACCATGTTTATTACTCATAATCCAAGTAGGGAATTATATAGAGTTCCTTAGTTAAATTCGTGAAATGATAAGTTATCGTAGTGATTGATTAACGTAAATAAATGCTAAGATCATGCATTTGTGATTCATGAATTGATTAATTGATGGGATTGTGGAATGACTTTGGATATGGATGTTATTGTTATGATTATTTTAGTTGATCAATGTGGCTTGAGAAGAATATTGTGCTTCGATATTGGTTCTCTGACATATTGCATGGTATGCATTGTGATATATTGTTAAGACATAGCGATTTATGTGATGGATGTTTGAGTGTAGTGAAATGATGAACTGCAAATGGCTTGATCCCTATTAAGGGTATGTAGACAGTCTAACGAGGAGGTTAGATGCAACCATAAAGTATACGAAATTTTTTTTACGCAGTTGGATCTCGAGTTGTGCATTGCCCATATCCCGGAGGCGGGGTATGTTAGAGATATGGGTATTTGGTGATGTCACTTGTTGATCCTGAACGTATGTCGGGATTGAGGCATGACATTAAAGCAATAATATCGCTTAAATCAAAATCTTTCGGCAAATTACTGTTGGAATTCTGTTATAAATTAAGACCAATCATTATCATTCCTTAAAAGTCTGACTTAAAGCAGTTTAATTTCCTCGATTTCTTTCAAAAAAAATATGAGATTGATCTTTTGGACATTCCCTCACTCGTACGTACTTTATAGTACTCTTGTGCCGTTAAGTAACTAATCAATCCAAAGCAACTTTAGTAATTTGTGTTAGTATATTGGAAAGTTGAACACGTACAAATTAAGGAGGGCCAAATAATTAATGGAGATGTAAACGTTGTGTCGGACATTTAGTTAGGAAGAGTTTGTCAAAACCCTTGTCCAATTTTCAAAGAGGACCACTCGCAAATGCACCAAGAGACTCCGTGAAGCCTTGGCCTTTGATTACGATTGGATGGATTCTCATCTTTTAGAAGTTTATTAGGTGTACACCATAGGTGAAGTAAGAGAGATTTTCTAGTGTGTCGAGAATATGGTCCGGTACAACAAGTATCATAACATAAGTAGTTGAATACTTGAAAAGAAAAAATTTCAACCACTTATATTATGACACTTAATGTATCGAACCGTATTCACTGAAAAAATTCTCGTGAAGTAGATTCTAGGCCACCTTTTGATATACCATATAGTTTCTACTTTGTAAAACCCTTTGCAAAAATTTTGGTACACACAGCTCGTCATTGACCTCAACTCAAAAGGCTTGGTGTACACTAGCAAGATTTTTTGGTGTGCTTGTAACTTAGTGATTTACCATCCTATTCAAATTATATATATATATATATGTATGTATTCGATTTTATTAATACACTCTCGACAACGGGCATGTTAATCATGTTTTTCACCATATCAAGGAGATCAAGTTTTTTTTTTTTTCCTTGGGAGAGGGTGTTTATATAGTAGAAAAGAACTTCATTAGGTTTTTGTTGTGAAGTACTAAGGTTTTTTTTCTGTACGCCGAATCTGGACTAACGAATTAAAGGAGTTGTCATAGTTGATTTAGAATCAGCAGGAGAGGGAGGCACAGCAAAGGTCCTCGTACTGCGTGGTTCCACAACTTGTACGGATGAAGTCAATTGCGCGTTGGGTTGGGGATCCAACGGTTGGGATTGGGTGGAAGAGAAAGGAAAAGAGGAAAATGAGGAAGCAAAGGTCCTGGTCCTGGTACTGCGTGGTGCCGTAATATATGTGGAACAGTGTTTGGGAGATCAAAATTTTTAAACCAAAATGCAATTCAAATGACGTGTCACCAATAAAAAATAAATATGTTAATCGACACTTAATTAATAATCTAATCATCTACAACCACATCATTTAGTTTGTAAATTTGGTTTAAAAAATTTAGTCTACCTAGTATTACTCAATATATGTGGTTGGATACTTGAAAAGAAAAAATTTCAACCACTTGTATTATGACATTTGATGTATCGAATCGTGTTTCCGACATTGAAAAATTTCTTAGGAAGTAGACTCTAGACCACCTTTTGGTATACCACGTAATTTCTACTTTATAAAACCCTTAGCAAAAATTTTGGTAGACGCGGCTTCTCATTGGCCCATTGACTCAAAAGGCTTGGTATACACAATGAGAGATTTTTTTAGTGTACTTGTAACTTAGTGATTTACTATTCTATTTATATTATAATATATGTATTTAATTTTATTAATATACCCTCAACAACGGGATATTAATCATGTTTCTCACCATATTGTAATATGTAAATGATTCATGATGTGAATAAGTGTTTTCTGTGGGCTCCCTCTTTTCATCTCAAGAAGCCGTGGAGGACTTTTGATTCTTCTTTGGTTAAGAGCGCAGGAGTGCCATCATGTGGCCTACATTAGCCGACATAGAAATATCGTGAAAGCTATTGTGTTGTGCTCTTGTATTTGATTTTAATCAAACGATGTGCGAGGGAGCAAGGAACCTGCTCTCAGCCTAGGCTCTTTCTTTTTATTGGGGACAAGACTTTGAACGAATAACCAAATGATGAAAGATGGATGGGTGGAATGTGAGATTACACTAAATTATTTCTAGAATGGAATGTAAAATGCCAAGTTGTGCATGGTGTTGAGGTCCCTCTTCTTTTCTTTGAAATTTATAAAACTTGATACGTCTCAACAGTATTGACCATAAAAATATTACTGTTACTATCGACTTGTACCGTCTCTTTAATGAATACGAGATCCATATGATCAACTGTATATAAAGATAGGGATGGAAGATGAATGTTTTACCACTTTGGCCATAGAAATTGTAATACTGAATTGATTTGGTGGATAAAGTCTGTTTTCTACAACTAACAGCGTTTCATGTTCAAACTCTCTCATGAGTTTTTAGTGAGCTTAAAGCAATAATATCGCTTAAATCAAAATCTTTCGGCAAATTATTGTTGGAACTTTGTTATAAATTAAGACCAATCAGCATCATTTTGTTATAAATTTTCTTGATTTCTTTCGAAAAAGTATCAGATTTATCTTTTGGACATTTCCTCACTCGTACAATACATTCAACCATGAAACCCATATATGTTGATGGACTCTACCTCTATTTGAGATATGGTATAAATAAATGGTAAGTGTAGCACTATTTTATTGACCATTAACTAGCCTGCAGTTGTATTAATTTATTTTCTTCAATCAAAGTTAATTGGAATTTGAACACCCGTGGTTGCGTCCATCAAAATATTTCCAACCCAGTATGGCTTTATTCACTGAAATTTGGCCACCAGCCATTAGGGTTTTAGTAAGACCAACTAACAGAGGCATTTTACCTCTCGTATAACAACATTGATAGATGTTGCATTTGAAAAGTACCCAAATTTATAGGGAATTGTTATTAGCACTCCAAAAATCTCATTCTACACTCCAAACTTTCTATATTAGGAAAGAAAAATACACTTGTGAGAAGTGTAGAATGAGATTTTTGAAGTGTTAATAACACTTCCCAATTAATATACAAAAATAAAGTTCACACGTGAAAAAGATCTCTTATGAGTTATGAAAACGTGAATTTTGGTATGGGTTATGTTAACGCTGAAAATTGGTGAGACTAACAAAAAATCTGAGCAGTCAATTATGGTGGACAAGAATATACATAACATTTTAACGTAATAAATTTTGAGTGGTTTACCCAGAAATGGACTGCATCAATTGAAAATTTGTAACATATATATGTGTTGGGGTACAATACATTCAACCATGAGTGCTCAAGGGCTGCTAACCAATTTAGGGAGAAAACGAAATGGTCCAAAATTCAACCCCTCTAGTCTATTGGGTTGCCTCTCTTCTTTATATAGGCATGCTCAACCCATAATAATTGCTCATTTTCAGGCCTCCTTAGTGGCCAAACCCAAGTGTGTAAAGGTAGAGGTCTCACCACAAATTGCCCGTAACCTTGGTCACACCCTCCACCCGATTGGACACTTATTCCTGAGAGGCCCTTCCGCCACGGGCTCCAAGTCTTCTTCACAAGTCACCGCGTCGTATCCGCGACGTTCAACTGGAGATTCGTATCCCTAATCTTTTCATGAAAGGACGGGGTGCCGAGCTGGTCCATAAATATATTTCTGAAGGACACTCTTCATGAAGCCAACTTGAGCTGATCAATCTTCCCCATCCTTGAACACGATACCTCCGCCTCTCAGGAACCGGCTCAGAAGGTGCCACAATCCGACTCTACATTGAGCAGTATGAGAAGGATCCATCGAAAGTTGGCAGAGAATCCTCAGAAGCACTTATAGTCCTCTTGTGAGTTTAATCATTATTCTCAGTCTTATTATTAAAACTTTGTGGCCAAGTTTTTCGGGCTGGCTCTGATTCGCTGACTGTGTATATAGGTGGAGGTTGCTCTTAAGCTTTCGAACATGCAAGAGTTCACCGGACGATCTGCCCCGACCGTCATCATGTAGATCCACATCTCTAAAATCCCATGAACAAGGACCGGCTTGTTATCATCAAAGGTATTGGTAATAAGAGAACCTTTTTTTTGTAACGTTGATGGGTCTGTGGGTCTCTGATGTCAACAATTTTTTGTTCGTCCAAAATAATGCGAACTATGTTTTGCAATCTCTTGTCCAAATCTGGTGTGCTTTTCACCAATGTATAATTTGCTTTTTTCTAGTGCGTATCTGGTCCCTGAAAGCGTTTGTGAATGTCGCTTTTAACCAATGTATCATTTTCAATTTGACATGACTTTTCATCTAAATCTCTTGTGTCTTACTTTATCCCTCGGTCAAAATCCGTTAAATTTTCTGTTCGAGATGCTGACATGGGTGAGAAATTGGCTTCCTTTTTGCGACACGTGGCACAGTAGTAGCTACAATCAACGGCTAATGTAACTCGTGAGAACTGAGCAGCTACATTTGTAACCAATGTCATCCAATTGGTCCATGTGATAACTTATCCGCCTAAGATGTACGTGATCACTTTTTATGATATCAAATAATGGGTGCCAATTTTCATTTTAATACGTTTATTTATGGCTTGGCATCGTTGACCCCATATTGCGAATAACATTATGTGACAACGTATCATGATGTGTTTGTAACTGCTTTTTAATTGATTAAAAATGTTTTTAGAAAAAAATATTTTTAAGTTCCAAAAACACTTGAATTGCCTTTCAGGATTTACATACATACTAATCAAGGATTAGTTCAAAAAATATTTTCACCAGAAACACTTTTACTTATTTTATAAACACTTTCAAACGAGTTCTTAATTAATCACACCACGTAATAACATGAGGTAAGAGTTTGAAAATATTTACTGCATTACAGGAGGGATAGATGGGATATAATTACCAAAAGGAAACTAAAAACAAGCTATGTGACGATTTTTACTTTAGGTCACTATCCGCACACAACAATACACATGTGTGACGAGTCCCTCCCTAACAAGTCAAACAACTTCTCTCCACAGCCACATGCATGCATTATCATAGACCAGCTGTAAATGGAACTCCGGTCCCCGGAATCCACGAATCTCCGGCCAAAAAGTTCCCAACCGTAAACTTCCCGGCCTCCACCGCACTCGTTATAACACGATAACCGGGCCAGTTGACCCTCCCTCCAGTACCAGCTCCAGCGCCGGAGTTCATGTACTCCCCGTAATAAAGTGTGGAGAGGGCAAAGCTTCCACTCCACGGATACCAACCAGCAGGAGTGATCAACCCATCAAGATTACTCTTCATAATTACCGTCCTAGAGTACTGTTTCCACGGCCTACCCATGTACGTCTTAAACGAACCTTGTACAGGTCTCAAATCTTGTGCAGCCGTGATTCGCGAATTATGAATAACAATGCCTGTGTTTTCATTCGGGTCGGTCCTAGACTGCGCTGTCACGGTGTTTACTTGGTTGCTCATTGGCTTCCTCGCGTAGATGTTGCAATTTTGGAGCACAACCGTGGCGTCGCCGCAGATGAAGTCGACCGTGCCGTATATGTCGCAGTCGCGGTAGAATTGGCGTTGGGAATACACGTATAAGGTGTCTTGGTAACCCTTGAAGCTGCAACGGTAGAAGACTGAATGATCGGAGCCGGAGCGGAGTGCCACGGCTTGGTGTTTCTGTGGTCCGGCTGTGTTTTCGAATGTCATGTCTTGAGCAATAAAGCCATCGCCGGTAGCCCCTGAATTTTAAGTGAACAGTTTATTAATTTTGTGAACTATTAGATGTATACTAGGAGAAAAACTTGTAACTATTCACGTGGCATGTAATTAGCTAAGTTATCAGTATTTAAATCTTGTCGAGAAAAGGGAAAAAAAAAAAAAAAAACAAAAACAAAGAAAGGAAAAGGAAAAGCAGGATCTGGTAAATAGCTTTATAATTTGAGTAAGAGTAATGATAGAAATTAAGCACGTTAATCAATACTTAATAATTTAATTATCAATAATCATGTTATATGGTTTACAAAACATGGTTTAAGTGAAGAATAATATGATAGATTAATTTACAAACCATGTGATGTGTCACTAATAAGAAATAAACACGTTAATTAACATTTAAGTAATAATTTCATCATCAACAACCGCGTCATATAGTTTACAAATTTTAGCCTAAAGAGTTGGTCTCTCTAGCACTTTCAAATCGATCATGACTTAATTAATTAAAGGATAAATTAGGTTTTCATCCCTCATTTCTCCTTCTTATTAATTTAAACCTTTTTTTTTTTTTTTTGTTCAAGGTCCCTTGACTTTTCTTCATGCCATTAATTGAATATTAAATTATTTACAAGTCCTTATATGTCAATTTAAAAAAATTATTAATCATTTTCAAATATAATTTTTTTCTTTTTTTTTCCATATATTTCTATTTATAATTTGTATCCTATTTTAAAAAAAATTATACCAATATTCTTTTTAGTTTTAATTTGTATCCATAATTTTGAATTTTAATATGTACCTATATTTTCAATTAAATTTGCACCCATAGTTTTGAATTTTAATATGTACCCATACTTTTAATTTAATTGTACCAATAGTTTTTATTTTATTTTATTTTTATTTTTTTGGGTTTTATGAACGTACCCATGCTAATTATATTATGTGTGAATTAACACGATAACCGTGCTAATTATATTATGCTAATTATATTATCTTAAGTAATAATTTCATCATCAACAACCACATCATATATTTTACAAATTTTAGTATCAATAGTTGGTCTCTCTAGCACTTTCAAATCGATCATGACTTAATTAATTAAAGGATAAATTAGGTTCTCATCCCTTATTTCTCCTTCTTATTAATTTAAACCTTTTTTTTTTTTTTTGATCAAGGTCCTTTGACTTTTCTTCATGCCATTAATTGAATATTAAATTATTTACAAGTCCTTATATGTCAATTTAAAAAAAGTATTAGTCATTTTCAAATATAATTTTTTTCTTATTTTTTTTTCATATATTTCTATTTATAATTTGTATCCTATTTAAAAAAAAAATTATACCAATATTCTTTTTAGTTTTAATTTATATCCATAATTTTGAATTTTAATATGTACCTATATTTTCAATTAAATTTGCACCCATAGTTTTGAATTTTAATATGTACCCATACTTTTAATTTAATTGTACCAATAGTTTTTTTTTTCTTATGAACGTACCCATGCTAATTATATTATGTGTTTCTTTTATGTTTTAAAATATATCAAATAGTTATTGCTTGCACTATATTAATAATTACGTGGGTACATTTTGTTTTTTTTTTTTTGCTAGAACCATGTAAAGAACAAATTACTCTATTATTGATTTTTAAGTAATTGTTATATTTGTAACAATATTATTTGGATTTTTTTTTAAATTTCATAATTTGTGGGGTATTAAGTGCATCAATGCATGTGAGTTAAATCCCTTAAATGATGCTAGAGACCTTGATCAAACTATTTAAACAAAAAGATTTCATTCTAACAACTAGGTTGATTAGTGACTAGAACCAAAATGACCCTTAATTAAATTGGTCTTCAATCAATTAGTATCTAAGTGTGACGCCACCTAAAGTTTCAAAATTAACTTAAGATGATGGGGTTTGTTGAGTCCAAATACCCCTTAAACTTATTCAAAGTTTATTATTGTTTCAACTCAAACATACCAAATGTGGCAGAGCGATATGTAGTTGAACCATCTTGGACATTTTTATTCCCTGTGACAATCGTTGCATCGATACCATCTCCAATGAACATGATGTTCTTCATTGTCTTCTTAATCTCGATATTTTCTCTGTAAACTCCGGCCTTCACGTGTATGACGAACCTTTTACTCGCCCCACCCTGTAGCTTGTACGCAGCATCCACAGCTTCAGAAATTGACTTGTAATTCCCGGACCCATCTTGTGCTACTACCATATCAGCGTTTGGTCCGCTACTTATCGATTGGAGCAGCTTTCGATCAGCGGCTGAAACCCATCCTGGGAACCCATCATCCGAAAGCAAAAGCCGTCGTCTTCCATGAACTTGTTTGCTAAAATGTAGAGCTGATGAAGTAGTTGAGACCTTGTGTATTGATAGTGAGTTGCTAAGGAGCTTGGACAAGTTGGTTGAGAGCGTGAAGTAGTTTGGGAAAGATTGCAAATAAGAACTAGGAATGTTGAGGTTTGTGAAACCATTTTGGCATGTCTGTTGATTAGTAAGCGATGCACTCAACCATGTATTGACATCAAGGGCATTGGTGGAGCCGATTGAACGGTTGAGCTTGTCAACGGTGTCCTCGTAGAGCTCCAAGCAGTCATTCCAGGCCCCCTTGGCTCGAGTATGGTCACCGTCCAATGAGTTCGAGTTCAAGGACAAGACAAGTTGATGAGCTTCAATGGCTTGGTCCATGGACACTTTAAGTACCAAGTCACGAAATGCAAACCTTTGGTGACGATCTAGGGTTGATAAGAGGTTAGTGTTAATATAATGGCGACATACTTGAGGGTATGGGGTTTGACTGCATGGTGCAGTGATTCTACAAGAACTATACTGCAGCATGAGTAGAAGAGAAAAGAACACAAGAAAATATGCATTGTACTTCATGGTTTGAACTTTGATCTGTGATCTTCAGAGGGCCAATGGGGACTTTTTTATAGACCACAACTTGCCTTTGTAGGGCTTACGTGAGTGGTGTACGTGCGGTTAAGGTTTTTCTTTCGGAGATAAATGGGTTATGTAGACTTTATCACTCTAATCACTTTCTATAATGAACAAAGCCTTATAAATTGAGAGAATCTTTTGATAGTGACCAATATAGAACAATAAAATTTCTACTCAAAATTTCCATCAATCTCTATATGCCAGTTGGGAGCGACCTTTTTAAGCCACAACATAAGACGGTGGAAGACTAAAACATAAATGCGGACAATTGACTCGGAGTCATGATTTTTGTAGTTTGTCCTTGTATGGTCAGCTGTATATAAAGACAGGGATGGAAGACGAATGTTTTACCACTTTGGCCATAGAAATTGTAATACTGAATTGATTTGGTGGATAAGGCTGATTTACAACTAACAGTGTTTCGTGTTCAAACTTTCTCATAAATTTTTAGTGAGCTTAAAGCAATAATATCGTTTAAATAAAAAAAATTCGGCAAATTACTGTTGGGATTTTGTTATAAATTAAGACCAATCATTACCATTCCTTAAAAGTCTGACTTAAAGCAGTTTAATTTCCTAGTTTTCTTTCAAGAAAGTATCAGATTGATCTTTTGGACATTCCCTCACTCGTACGTACTTTGCAGTACTCGTGTCCGTTAAACAACTAATCAATCCAACGCAACTTTAGTAATTTGTGTCAGTACATTCGAAAGTTGAACACGTACAAAGGAGGGCCAAATAATAATGGAAGTTTTAACGAAAAATACACGATACTATTCACTTTAACGAAAAATCATATTTTTACACTAAAAAATCAATCCTGGTACTATTCACTTTACCCTTTATTTTGTCCTTATCATTAAAACTCAAAGTTTTCAAGCCCTTTTCATTAGTTTTTCTAATAATTAATAGAGATGTCAACATTGCGTCGGATATTTAGTTAGGAAGAGTTTGTCAATACCCATATCCAATTTTCAAAGAGGACCACTCGCAAATGCACCAAGAGACTCTGTCAAGCTTTGGCCCTTGATTTCGATTGGATGGATTATCATCTTTTTGAAGTTTATTAGGTGTACACCATTGGTGAAGTAAGGGAAATTTTTCAGTGTGCCAAGAATATGGTTCGGTATAACAAATATCATAATATAAGTGGTTGGATACTTGAAAAGAGAAAATTTCAACCACTTGTATTATGACACTTGTGTATCGAGCCGTGTTTCCAACACTGAAAAAATTCTTGTGAAGTAGACTCTAGACCACCTTTTGATATACCACGTAGTTTCTACTTTGTAAAACCCTTGGCTAAAAGTTTGGTACACGTAACTTGTCATTGGCCTCAACTCAAAAGACTTGGTGTACACTATAAAGATTTTTTGGTGTGCTTGTAACTAAGTGATTTACTATTCTATTTAAATTATATATATATATATATATGTATGTATTTGATTTTATTAATATACTCTCAACAGCTGGCATATTAATCATGTTTTTCACCATATCAAGGAGATCACGGTTTTTTTCTTTTCCTTGGGAGAGGGGGTTTATAATTATATAGTAGAAAAGAACTTCATTAGGTTTTTATTGTGAAGTATTAAGGTTTTTTTTCTGTACGCCGAATCTGGACTAGCCAATTAAAGGAGTTTTCATAGTCGATTTAGAATCAGCAGGAAAGGGAGGCATAGCAAAGGTCCTCGTGCTCCGTGGTTCCGCGACTTGTACGGATGAAGTCAATTGCGTTGGGTTGGGGATCCAACGGCTGGGATTGGGTGGAAGAGAAAGAAAAAGAGGGAGCAAAGGTCCTGGTCCTGGTACCACGCGGTGCCATAATATATGTGGAGTAGCGTTAGAGAGATCAAATTTTTTAAACCAAAGTGCAAATCAAATAATGTGTCACCAATAAGAAACAAACATGTTAATCAACACTTAATTAATAATCTAATAATCTACAACCACATCATTTAGTTAGTAAATTTTGTTTAAAAAATTTAGTCTAACTAGTATTGCTCAATATATGTGGTTGGATACTTGAAAATAAAAAAAAATTTAACCACTAGTATTATGACACTTAGTGTATTGAGCCTTGTTTCTGGCACTGAAAAATTTCTCGGGAAATAGACTCTAGACCACCTTTTGATATACCATGTAATTTCTACTTTATAAAACCCTTAGCAAAAATTTTGGTACACGTGGCTTTTCATTGGCCCGTCGACTCAAAAGGCTTGGTATACACAATGAAAGATTTTTTGGTGTACTTGTAACTTAGTGATTTACTATTTTATTCAAATTATAATATATGTATTTAATTTTATTAATATACCCTCAACAACGAGATATTAATCATGTTTTTCACCATATTGTAATATGTAAATGATTCATCTTTTCGACATTTCCTCACTCGTACGTTCTTTGTACTTTGTAGTACTCTTGTGCCGTTAATAACTAATCAATCCAAAGCAACTTTAGTAATTTGTGTCATTATTCGAAAGTTGAACACGCACCAAGGAGGGCCAAATAATGGAGATGTAAAAGTTGTGTCGGATATTTAGTTAGGAAGACTCTGTCAAAACCCTAGTCAAATTTTCAAGGAGGACCACACACAAATGCACCAAGAGACTCTCTGAAGCATTGGCCTTTGATTTCGATTGGATGGATTCTCATCTTTTAGAGTTTATTAGGTGTACACCATATGTGAAGTAAGAGAGATTTTTAAGTGTGCCGAAAATACGGTCAGGTACATTAAGTGTCATACTATATGTGGTTGAATATTTAAAAAGAAAAATTTTCAACCACTTGTATTGTGACACTTGGTGTATATAGCCGTGTTTCCGGCACTGAAAAATTTCTCAGGAAGTAGACTCTAGACCACCTTGTGATATACCACGTAATTTCTACTTTATAAAACCCTTAGCAAACATTTTGGTACACGCGGCTTGTCATTGGCCCCTCGACTCAAAAGGCTTGGTATATACACAATAAAAGATTTTTTGGTGTGCTTGTGATTTATTATCCTATTCAAATTATAATATATTTGGTTTTATTAATATACTCTCAACAACGGGATATTAAGGGATGTGCTATCCACACACATCTTTACTTTTCACACATCCCTTGTTAATTTATGTCCGTTGATTTTCTTCAATTTATCTGATATGACGGTTGAAAACTAAAAAAGTGTGGGAGAAATAAAAAAAGATATGAATATCACACCCCAGATATTAATCATGTTTTTCACCATATTATAATATGTAATGATTCATGATGTGACAAGTGTTTTCGGTGGATTCCCTTTTTTTCATCTCAAGAAGCCGTTGGGCATTGAGGACTCTTGATTTTTCTTTGGTTAAGAGCACGGGAGTGCCATCATGTGACCTACATTAGCGGACATAGAAATATCGTGAAAGCGATTGTGTTGTGCTCTTGTATTTGATTTTAATCAAACGATGTGCGAGTGAGCAAGGAACTTGTTCTCGACCGAGGCTCTTTCTTTTTCTTGGGGACAAGACATTGAACGAATAATCAAATGATGAAAGATGGATGGGTGGTTGTGAGATTACACTAAATTATTTCTACGACGGAATGTAAAATGCCAAGTTGTGCATGGTGTTGAGGTCCCTCTTCTTTTTCTTGAAATTTATAAAATTTGATACGTTTCAACATGATTGAACATAAAAATATTACTCTTGCTATCTACTTGTAACATATTTCTAATGAATATGAGACCTATATGTGTTTGTGGACTCTACCTCCATTTGAGAGATGATATAAATAAATGATAAGTGTAGCACTATTTTATTTACCATTAACTGGCCTGCAGTTGTATTAATTTATTTTCTTCAATCAAAGTTAATTGGAATTTGAACACCCGTGGTTGCGTCCATCAAAATATTTCCAACCCAGTATGGGTTTAATCACTGAAATGAGGCCACGAGCGACTAATTAGGGTTTTAGTAAGATCAACTAACAGAGGCATTTTACCTCTCGTATAACAACATTGATAGATGTTGCATTTGAAAAGTACCCAAATTTATATACAAAAATAAAATTCACACGTGAAAAGGAATCTCTTATGAGTTTATGAAAACGTGAATTTTAATATAGGTCATGTTTAACGTTGAAAGTTGATGAGGCTAACCAAAAGATTTGAATAGTCAATTACGGTATTATATGCATAACATTTTAATGCAATAAATTTGAAGTGGTTTACCCAGAAAGGACTGCATCAATTGAAAATCTGTAAAAGGAAATGATCCAAAATTCAACCCCTCTAGTCTCCTAACCAATTTAAGGAGAAAAGGAAATGATCCAAAATTCAACCCCTCTAGTCTATTGGGTTGCCTCTCTTCTTTATATAGGCATGCTCATGAACCCATAATAATTGCTCATTTTCAGGCCTCCTTAGTGGCCAAACCCAAGTGTGTAAAGGTAGCGGTCTCACCACAAATTGGCCGTAACCTTGGTTACACCCTCCACTCGATTGGACACTTCCGTCTTGAGAGGCCCTTCCGCCACGGGCTCCAGGTATTCTTCACAAGTCAGCGCATCGTATCCGCGACGTTCAACTGGAGATTCGTATCCTTAATCTTTTCATGAAAGGACGGGGTGCCGAGCTGATCCATAAACACAAGCGCATCGCGGAAGGAGTCAATGGCATCGTTGAACAATATGACGCAGTCGTGAAGGGCGGCAACTGTGCGTTAACCTCCTTTCCCTCATTTTTTTTCGGATGCCTTAACCATAGAAGGCCTTGTCCGACATTAGAAACCATGTCCCGTAATGGTATCCAAAATCTAGTTGGAATTTTCGGTTTCCCTGTATTCGTTTTCATAAAATTTTCATATTCAAATCTCCATATTGGTAAAATTGTAATCCCTAGCAAACTGTAAAATGTCTTCTTTTATATATATATATATATATATATATATATATATAATATTGAGGGGATACATAAGAGTTCAAAATTATTCCAATAATTTTATGTAATGAGGAGTGAAAGCACATTGTGATTAGGGTGCAACCCTCTATCCAACTTTAACAAGGATGCTTACGCAAATCTTCCGCCCGATTGGATGTTTTGGTCTTGAGAGGCTCGTCCTTCACAATATCAAAGCTTTTCTTGACAAGTTTGCGCATAGGTATCTGCGGCGCTCAACTGGACATTCGTCTTCCAAATCTGTTCATGGAAGGACGGGGTGTCGGGGTGCCAAGCTGGTCCTTAAACGCATGAGCATTGTGCAAAGAGTCAAAAACATCCTCGAACAATTCGACGCATGAATCAAAAAGTCAAGATCCCCCTGCGTATGGGTTAGGCAGACGTTGATAGCGTCCTTGGTGCGCTGTACCTTTTCAGTGAAAGGGGAGCCGATAGTAGGGATTGGGCGGGAGAGGAATAAGAGGAAGAAGAGGGAGAGGAGAAACTGGGTCGTCATTCGTGGGGATTGTCAAGGATCGATGTGTGGTTCTACTTGTACATGTATTGTGCTGGTAGTGGTGTGGGGAGGGGGTTTATATAGTAAGAAATAACTTCATTAGGTTTTTTGGACAAGCATTAGGGTTTTCTGTACAACAAATCTGGACTGGCCAATTAAAGTTGTTTCCATATATAGTTAATTTAGAATGAGCACATGGTGCATTTCCGTTTATTTAATTATAGTTTAGTACAAAAAAATTTTGTTTACGTTCGTGTAGTATTAATTAATTAATTGATTGATTTCACGCATGATTTACTCAATATTGGTCCATGTATCTTTGTAAATGTGAGTTAACCTCATTTTCCTCATTTTTGGGATGCCTAAATATATTTTTCAAATAAATGTAGGTTAATTGTTTTACACACACATATATATATTTATATATATAATAACAAAAAAAATGCATAATATATGTAAATTCAAGCAAAATAATTTACCTAAAAAATAAGAAATGTTATTTGATTCAAAATTAATTTAGGTCAATTATTTGCAGATAAAATTATAATATATGCAAAATAATCTACCTACAAAAATAACGTGCTAATCATAAAAAAAAGGGTAATTAATTTGTGCAAATTGTGAGACATGTTATTTGATCCAAGATTAGTTCACCTATATTTTACATAAAAAAATATAGGAAAATTTTTTGCATATCATAAATTTATAATTGCGCATTATTTTAATAGGGCCCATTTATATTTGAATTCTTGTGGACCTCTTAGAAAGCCCATTGTGTCATTTGTTCTTTAGGAAAACTAATAAAAATGACTTGAAAACTTTGAGTTTTAACGATAAGGTAAAAATAAAAGGTAAAGTGAATAGTACCAAGTTTGAATTTTTAGTGTAAAAATGTGATTTTTCGTTAAAGTGAACAGTACCGTGAGTTTTTCGTTAAAACTCCCTTCTTCTTTGGAGTCTTGTAAAACTTCTTAGAAAGCCCATTCTGGTGGAGCAAGGTTCTTCACTATTTTAAAAAGGGCCCATTTGTTCTTTGGAGTGTTGTGGACCTCTTAGAAAGCCCATTTATTAGTTAGAGTCGTGTGGACCTCTTAGAAAGCCATTCTGGAGGGGGGCAAACTCTTCATAACTTTAATAGGGCCCATTTATTCTTTGGATTCTTGTTAACCTCTTAGAAAGCCCGTTATGTTGGGACGGATCATCTGGGTTGGGAAGCAAGACAATATCTAACGTGCCGTGTTTCTTAACAGAGGCCTTGTGCATCTGTTGGCCCAATTCAATAATAATCCCTCACTAATACATGTCAAATCCAATTAGTATTTAATTGAGAGTTTAACTCCCCTACTTCAAGCCACTATAATGACTCATTTACTAATTCGTAATCAGACTGAGAGGAAAAATAGTTTATGAAACTGTTCTGAAATCGAAGGATATACATATGCTTATTTTTCATTCTCAGAATATACGTATGCTTTAGTTTCATTTTAATGTATTAATTACAGATAATCTTATTTTTCATTATAAGAATATACATATGACTATTTTTTTGACGTAAGATAACACGATCAAGCAAGAAAAAACAAACCGACGATAAACTAGGATTTAAACTACAACCGGTATATAGGATTAAATTGTCTTCCTTACTACTATATAATCTTTTTACAAGACAATACAATCAAGGAAGAAAATACAAACCGACGTTAAAATTATGAGAAATTGGGGGATTTCACATAAATAAAAATAACTCAAACAAAGTTATATGTACCAAAATAAAAAATAAAAAATAAAACAAACAAATTATGGCAACTGCATTGTTACTGAGTTCAAAACTTACCAAAGGTAGCCGATTCAAAAGTGCCCGAACCATCCTCCGCATGTTCTGTCAATACCATCCCCAATGAATGTTATGTCCCACATGGTTGTCTCAATCTCGACGTACTCTCTATACACGCCAGCTTTGACGTATATGATAATTCGTGTAGTCGTATTGCGACACACATTTGTCACGGTAATCAGAGCCTCGGAAATAGATTTGTAATTTCCGGACCCGTCTTGGGCTGCTTCTACATCAAATTTTTTTTTCAATTTCAGAAGCTTTCGGTCAGGAAATGAAAACCTACTTTTATGATGTTGGTGATCTTGGTGGCACACGAGAGGTTGAGGGTATGGTGTTTGGTTGCTGCATGGTTCAATGGTTCTACAACCACAAGAACAATGTTGCAGCATGAATAGGACAGAAAAGAAAAGAAAATATCTGAACTCCATGGTTTGAACTTTGAACTATGATCTTCACAGGGCCAACCACAATTAGTCTTCTGTAGCTTACGTTAGTGGTTCTTACAATTGTTTTATAATTTTTAGCATTCGCATATTGAGTAGGTATTTTTGTGTTATTGCATGGATGAAGTAATGAACCGGAGGTTTGTAAAGAAAGTCTTGCTTTTTATTTTCTTTTTTTTTTTTTTGAACGCCTCTTTTTATTTTTCTTTTGGAATGAAGAAAGGGATGCAGAAACAAAAGGGTGATGTGGAATCACAATATTTCACATAAGGGGTTTTTGAACATTAGTTCTTGCAAAAGATTAAAATTAAAAAAAAAAAAAAAAACTAGTGCTAGATTACATATTCAATTGAATCCCTTGAAGTGTACTTTATCAAAATTTATATTCAATTTTTGTTATTTGATGTGTATTTTTATTTAATCTCTCCACATTAAATTTTAATTTTATTAATATGCACATATTTAGTTCTTTAATTATAAATGAACATAAATGAGAAAATATTAAAAGAAATTTGTGATACAAAATATATAAATACATGATTGTACTATGCCGAAATATATATAATTGACTTTTTTGTACCTACATGATTGTAACAAAATATATTATAATGAACTAAATGTATGTACTGAAATGTATTATATTGAATTAATGTACCTAAATATCAATACCGAAATTTATGTACCAAAATGTACGTACCGAAATAATATCAATACCGAAATGTATGTACCAAAATGTACGTACCAAAATGTATGTACCGAAATATATGTATCGAAATATATGTACCAAAATGTACGTACCAAAATGTATTATATTGAATTAATGTACCTAAATATCAATACTGAAATGTATGTACCAAAATGTATGTACCGAAATATACGTACCAAAAAGTACGTATCGAAATATATGTACCGAAATGAATTATATTGAATTAATGTACCTAAATGTCAATACCAAAATGTATGTACCAAAATGTACGTAACGAAATGTATGTACCAAAATGTATTATATTGAATTAATGTATCTAAATGTCAATACCGAAATATATGTACCAAAATGTATGTACCAAAATATAGTATATTGAATTAATGTACCAGAAAGTCAATACTCAAATGAGATGTATTAGGTTCAAATCTCGTGGATGGCGAATTCGATACCAAATTAAGTTGTCCATTGTGTGGCCTAGCCAAACCTCCCTCACCTTAGTGTAAAATATATCGTTGTACTAAAAAAAAAAAAAAAAAAAAAAAGCTCAAATGTGTGTACCAAAATGTATGTACCGAAATGCATGTATATGTTTGTATCGATGAATTAATGTACTTATGTCACATCCCGGCCCGGGGCGGATCACTTCCCCGGCCCGCTCCACCACCGTAGCACGATATTGTCCGCTTTGGGCTTACCATTCCTTCACAGTTTTGTTTTTGGGAACTCATGAGCAACTTCCCAGTGGGTCACCCAACATGGGATTGCTCTAGCCCCTTTCTCGCTTAACTTCGGAGCTCCTACGGAACCTGAAGCCAGTGAGCTCCCAAAAGGCCTTGTGCTAGGTAGAGATGAGAATATACATATAAGGATCACTCCCCTGGGCGATGTGGGATGTTACAACTTATATGTTTGTATTGATGGATATACCGAAATATTCAAATATATTAATGTACCTACATGAAGAACATATATACAAAATTGTTATTGGACTATATATTATTAAAAAAAAAAAAAAAAAAAAAAAAAACATAGTTGCCTAAATGTAGACATTAAAATATTATGATAAATGAAATGAAAATTAAATTTAAATGTAATTAATACATTAAAATAGGAATAAAAAGATAAATAAAACATCAAAATATAACTAATAAATGAGATGATTAAATGTACTAGGGACTAAAATTAGATTTTAATTTTACACAAGGTTATAGTCTAAAACTCATATTTTTTTAAGAATTAAAATGAAGTTTTCTATTTTTTTATCTGCAACCATAAATTAACCCCTTTGAAAACAAGCATAATACCCAATTTCCGTTAAGACAAAATATATAGATGCAACTACACCACCCAAGTTGCTCTCCTAATTAACGTCACAACTCATCAAACTTCTACAAATATTATGCAGCTCTGCTAACTTTATGATTAGCTTTGCATGGATAATATGTGTATCTACAGTGCACTAGTTGTTATATATAATTTCTACGCTATATGGCATATGCTACCGAACCCCATGCCTTAAAGCATGCCACCATTATATATGAACACCAACCTCTTGTCAATCCCAGACGTGGATGATCATCCATAAAGTAGTACCCATTTTTCCTCTTCTTTTTTTCTTTTTATTTTATTTTTTATTTTTTGACAATAGTACCCATTTTTCCTCTTAAAAAAGAAGAAAATAAAACTAGATATATGTAGTTTCAGTTTTGGTCGATACTATTAGGAGTAATCCAGTTGTTTTTATGTGAATAGAAAACTTCATTTTAATCATTGGCAAAGATGACTTTTAGATTAAAACCATGAGTAAGATTAAAATCTAATTTTAGTCCCCTAATACATTAATAACCTTATTTA
Organism: Pyrus x bretschneideri; assembly: GCF_019419815.1. Lineage (NCBI taxonomy): Eukaryota > Viridiplantae > Streptophyta > Magnoliopsida > Rosales > Rosaceae > Pyrus > Pyrus x bretschneideri. The sequence continues at coordinate 5,200,617 of NW_025999524.1, forward strand.
TTAATTATATTTGATTTTTTAATTATTTATCTTTTTCTTCCTAATTTTTAATGTATTAATTTTATTTCATTTTCATTTCATTTATCATAATATATTTTGTTGTAAACATTTAGATAAACTAATATTTGTTATATAATATATTTCGATATACTTTGTTTTCTTCATTTAGGTACATTAAAATTCATTATAATATATTTCAGTCAATACATTTAGGTACACACATTTCAGTGCATACATTTAGATACACACATTTCGGTACATACATTTTCGATACAAGCATTTAGGTACATTAATTCAATATAATACATTTCGGCACTAACATTTTGGTGCATACATTTCGGTATACACATTTAGGTAGATTAATTTAATATAATACATTTCGGTGCATATATTTTAGTACATACATTTCGTTACACGCATTTTGGTACTAATATTTAGGTACATTAATTGAGTCTTTCAAGTTTGAAGAATGTTAAATAAAATTAATAAATTAAAAAACTATTTTTTGGTCAAAAAATAAATTAAAATTTTGTATGTTAATAAATTTAAATATTTAATGGGAGACATTAGATAAAAGACACATTAATTATTTTGAATTAAGGACACATCAATGATTATAATCAATATGTAATCTAATGCCAAGTTAATTTTAAATTTCAATTTTCTTGAAGGATTAAATTTAAAAAATCCCTTTTTTTTTTTTGGCGGTGTATCTGATTGGAGAGAAGGAGATTGGAAATATTACAACGTAAAAACAACTGGATTACTCCTAATAGTATCTACCAAAACTGTATCCAGTTTTATTTTCTTCTTTTTTAAGAGTAAAAATGGATACTACTTTATGGACGATCATCTATGTCTGGGATTAACAAGGGGTTGGTGTTCGTATATAATGGTGGCATGCTTTAGGGCATGGGGTTTGGCAGCATATAGTGTGGAAATTATATGATTCTTTCCATCTTTTTTGGAATGAATTTTTTTTTTTTTTTTGGCGGTGTATCTGATTGGAGAGAAGGAGATTGGAAATAATTGGCAGTTGAAGGGCTTGGTTGGAAGTCCATTTAAAACTGATGAAAGGGTTTTTGGCAAAAATGTTTGTGCAACCAATCGTTAGTTTAAATACAAGTGGATACTGGAAAAATCATTTTCTCCAAAAACGTCTTCAATTATTTTAAAAGTATTTTCAAACGAGTCTGAAGATGTCTTGCCAATCAATCCATATTTACAACAAGACGTGAAGATTTAACGTCTAATTTCGATACGGTTCTCATTTATAGCATACTATATTTTATAATTTATGTGTTAACTGATTGATTAATTAACATAGAATTGAGATATTCTTCATTGATTTAGCTACAATAAGTCACATGCATAATTAATTGATGGATAAAAAAGTGATTGAGAATTTGTCAACATACTCCACAGTCTATAAATGTGACATATTCAATAGGGATTTTGCATAAATTGTTACATGGGTACTTGGGTAAATTTTTATTAACAATGGGGTTAAACGATCAACAAAATGAAATTACAAAAAGACGTCAGGAGGTCTAGAACCCCTAACACCGTCAGCAACTAAAAAAACACAATAAACTCAAATTAGCCAATTCATCAGCTACGGAAATCATGTCACTACTAGGGTAGCTTTGATTGCCTCTAAACAACACTAATAACAGCTACTGTATAATCTTAGTACGTACGTATTCATCCTTTAAAAAACTGCATCCATCTTTCCACACATTCTTGTTAATTTCATAACTTTATCTCCAAATTGAATTTGTTGGTGCAGGTACACTAGTGAAGCCAAAGCGGGGAAAATTGGTGCATGTGACCCCAACATTAATGTTATTTTACCCTTGCTAATTACAACTGATGACTCTAAATGATATAGAAAATTTTGGTTCTTCTTTATTGCAAGTAATAAGGTTTGAGGTCAAGTATACGAAAATGAATGTGTAATATTGGAGGTGGGAATCCAACTATCGTGTGGTGAGAGAAATAGAGTGTCGGAAGTCCGGACAGGTAGAGAAGTTTCTCTTCTATATACAGCAACAGATTGGCTGCGATATTAACAATAGTTTGCCGGCGGGACCCATTGATGTTGACGATGAATCTCAATTACAAAGGGGTTCTCGTGAACTTGATTGTTAAATATGATTTAAACATTAACTTATTTTCTTTAATCAAGTCACTATTGATAGTTCCAACAGACAAAAAATACTACAAGAAACCAGATGAGGGTTGATCACGGCGCCTGCTTCTCGGCAACTTTACGAACCAGTGCAAGCGCATTTTCAATAACCTTTTTATAATCCTCCGCCCTATTGGATATGTCGGTCTTCAAGGGACCCTCCGCCACCTCCTTAAATCCCTCCGTGCAGGTGTTCCCGTCGTCAATGGCACCGGTTATCCATGTCAGCACGTTATTTATCTCTGGCCTGAAGGACGGGGAGCTGGGGGATCTGAGCAGGAGCATCTGCTCAAGAGAGTTGCGAATGAGGCCGGCGGCGGTGCCAAAGGCCTCGATGCAGTCGTTAAGGGCGATGCTGGATAAGTAGTTAACCATACGCTGAGCACTGGTTAGGCCGACGTCAAGAGCTTCCTTGGCGAGCTGATCCGTTTCATTGGATGGGGATCCGAATGTTGGGATTGGTTGTGAGAGGAATGAAAAGAGGAAGACAAGAGTAGGAATGGGCAAAATACCCATGGATTTGGATAATCGCGGTTACCTATTCATTTAAAGTTAACTATTACGGTTATGGGTATAATCGTTTGTTCGTACAAACGGTTATACCCATAACCGTTTATCCATGAAATTTAAATGGACGGTTATGGGTATTACCCGCGGTTATAACGAATAAAACATTAGTGATAACTAGTTGATGAGACTTGGTGATTGAACATGCTAAAGCATTAGTGTTCGAAAGTGTTTAGTTTCGGAATATTTTGGAGCTTTGAATCATCTAGTATTCAAGATAATGACCACTTTTTGTTTTTAGAAGCTTTACTTTGTAATCATATGGATTATGATAAAAGACTTGCTTGGGTGTAGTAGAAAAATATTGTTCGTAAACTATTATTTCAATAATTGGAATTGTACGAAGACTTAAATGATTAAAATAGGGAAATGCATACTAAAATGTACTTATAACGGTGTTTAATTGTCAGAAAACGAAGATTATGACAAATTTTTCTTTTGTAATTTTCAAGTTGTTAAAAAAACATGTAGATAGGTGAAAAAAGGGTAAATTGATAAAAAAAAAAAAATTATAAACGGGTTCAAAAACGGGTAAATGGTTATGATTAAATGGGTAAAAGGTTATGGTTAAATAGGTACACGGTTATGAGTATGGTTAACCGTTAATAAACGGTTATAGGTATGTGTATAACCATTTATACAATTACTCAACGGGTAAACAGTTATGCGGGTATAAATATAAACGATTATGGGTAAATAATCACGTTACCCGTCTGCCATAAACGTTGCCCATCTCTAAACGAGAGAGAGGAGAAACTGGGTCGTCCTGCGTTCAGTGTTCTTCATGACTGCATGCATGTGTGGTTGTACATGTACTGCGGTTGAAATGGGAGGGTTTATGTAGTACGAGAATGAAAAGTCCGTTATACGGGAAAAAGATCCATTTTAATGAGCCTCAAATCAAATCAAATCACATAACATATCATCTTCAAAAAAGAAATTAGATAAATGATTTTCTCCAATAAATTTTCAAATAATATTAATTTAACAAGAAAAAAATCATTTTAAGTGGGAGGGTTTATGTAGTGCGAGAAAGAAACGTCATTATATGGGAAAAAAGATCCATCTTAATGAGCCTCAAATCAAAATCACATAGCATATCATCTTCAAAACAGAAATTAGATAAATGATTTTCTCCAATAAATTTTCAAAAAATACTAATATAACAAGAACACAATCATTTTATATTAAAAAGGGAGAAATTATTCAGTGGGCCGATAATACAGCCTAATACAACCAGCGTCGTAATATTATTAGTTGAAATTTTGTTTTTAAAAATATCCAACAACATATATTTTGATAGTTAGTGTGGCGGGCCATATTCTGGATACTCAAAAAAATTTGTCCTGAAAAAGGACATTTTTAGAAGAACAAAAAACCCGAACAATTAATAGTAAAGTCTTTAATAGGTAATTTACCCTCATAAAGTTCCTCCCCGATTAACTTCTTCTAATTTTTTTATGGACCCTAATAAACTACAACCATAGCAACTGGAAAACAATCACCAATTAGACCAAAATATATTACAACAACATTAACACACAAAGAAAACAGACGGTAAAGTTTGATACAAATCTCTACTAATCTTCATTGATTAACTTACTAATCAACTACTCCAACAGCCAAAGACTACCAAAACCAGAGATGGAGGCTCGACTTTTATCAGGGCGCGCCCTTCTCAGCAACGCTATTAACGAGCGCAAGGGCATTGCTGGTAACCTTCTTCACATTCTCAACCCGGTTCGACACGTCGGTCTTGAGGGGCCCATCCTCCACGTCATCAAACCCGTCCGTACAGGTCTCCTCGTCGGTAAGCGCTGCGCTCATCCACGTCTGGACGTTGCTCATCTGGAACCGGAACGACGAGGATCCGCCTCTTGAGTTTGCAGTGGAACTGAGCTGGCGCATCTGTTTGAGGGAGCCTCGAATCTCGTCGACTGCGTCGCCGAAGTTGGAGAAGCAGTCGTGGAGGGCTGAGGAGGCGCGAGGGTCGGCGCCGTAGTCGGCTTGACGGGATATGTTGGAGACGTAGGCAGCAATGCGGCGGGCCCTGGCGAGGCTGACGCCGATGGCGACCTTGGCGAGCCGAGTCGGGTTGTCCTGGACGGCACTGGCGAAGCGGGACAGGGAGGTGTAGCAGAGGTCAGGGTACAGAGTGGTGCCGCAGCTAGTGCGGATGAATTCCGAGTCGTTGGATGGGAATCCGACGGTGGGAATGGGGTGGGAGATGAGGAAGAAGAGGATGGTGAAGGAGAGTTGGGGGAGGAGGAAGTGGGTGTACATGCGGTTGGTGTTCATGGTGTGTGGGAATAGAGAGTATTATTGAAAGAACACAGAAGACTCCGCTTCTTGAGCTCCATGATGTGTGGGCTGGGGGGTTTATGTACGTAGCAGAGTAGTTGCACCATCAACGGCTAGGATGCAATGGAAACGTCCAGAAGGGATGATGATCTGGATAATTGGACGGCTGGTGGGGTGCCATTTTAATCCTGTGGGCGGGTAGGGCGGTTGGGTGCGTTAGTTAGGCTTGGGTCTCTAGGTCTGGGGAAGCTACCCCACTAATGCTACTATTGCTAAGCGTGCCAACTTTGTAGCATTATTGTGCAGGGTCCAAATTCCAAATACTCGATTATTAGCTCCAGTGTTCCACCACACATCGTATGAATAAAAACATTTGAGTTTTGGAAATAAGATATTGCTCAGAATGGTTTTAAACACTAATCACTGGCAGGAAAAGTACTTTCGAGCTATGTATAGCCAGAAGCATGCAAAAATACCATACAAACGTTAAATCTTTTTTATGATAGCGTCAACAAAACGCTTATAAGCAGAAGTATTTTGTATAAAAACATTCTTAAACAGATGTGTATTTCCTTCGACTCTTTGTTTCACCACTAGTGAAAGTAAAACATTCTCAAACAGATGTGTATTTCCTTCGACTCTTTCAATTAAGCTAATGTGATCCTAATCTCAACTTAATCTTGAAGCTTTTGGGAGAAGGTATATATGATTGATTCACGAGCTCGTCGCCGCAATTGACTCAATACAAACGAATCTTAATGATGAGGGAGACATGAAAAAGCTTGAAATGAATTTGTGTTTCTGCGGGGCCGGGGCAGGTTTTCTTGGTTCCAAGTTGAACTTTTTCAAAAGAGAAACATGCATGATCATGATCGAGGGATCACATCACATAGCCAGGTTGGGTTGCATGTGATCATTAGGTTTAGTGGTACTCGGCCTCGATTAAAAGATATAAAGTTTTAGATTTGGATTCTCTGTTCGATTTTATATCCACATGACATCTCATTCAAATTTTAAGAGTGATGTGTCAACTATAAACCCATATGAGGAGTCAAGCACATAAAAATCAAGCAAATAATTCGGGTCCCTCCATTTTAACTCATATTAACGCATATAACAATGTGTATTTACAACGAGTTTAATGTTAAGTTGTATTAAGTATGCTTCTTTTTAACATAATATAGATTAGCAATTGAAAATGAATAATCATGATTTCATCTATACAAACCTGCTTCCAATGGGTAAATCATGTGTAAATGATGGGAATGAGATCTATTTCGAATATTTATGTCCGAAGCCTACTAACTGAGAGATTCGGACTGTTCAAAAGACAGAGAAAAAGATTCATATTGTTCAAGTTTTTAGATTTTGTGAAGTGGGTCAGTGTGATGGGCTAATAGAGGTCGTATAATTGAAATTAAGTGGTTCAGATTTCTCGAACTACGAGCTCCGAACACAGAGATCCAAAATGAGTCTCAATCCCAAATGGCCCACCCCCTATGGCCACGCATCATTGTCAAAGATAAAACAACATTTAGCCTAATTCAATTGCGTTAGACATGGGAAAATGTCACCCGTAAATAAAGAGCATTTGAATCAATATTCTATGTCACGAGCTCAATCGAGTACGGTTGAGGTAATGAGCAATGTGAACGAACATTTGAATAACCTTTGCCTAGCTAGGCCAAAAGAAAAGACTATCTTCTTCTTCTTTTCTTTATCTATTTTTCTTTTTACAAGCCTATCATTCTATCGTTTGAAGAATTATTGGGTACCGCAGTTCATATTAGGCACACTTCTTTCGAGTAAAAATTCAAGTGATACAAAAATACGTGGGGTCTTGATTTTTTGTGTATAGCCTTGTGAACACATGGTATGGCTGTCAGACAGCAAATTTGACTATGGTCAGTAATTGATCAGTCGAGTGAATGTCCTTGATATTAGAACTTAATTACCTTTGGGTCACGGACTTGCCATGTCCACAATCATCAAAATCGTCTAATTTTATCTATTTTGTTCTTAGACACCCATGTCCGTCAAATTTCCATATTACAATTAAGGGCTTGTTTGGTATCCTATTTGAAATTTTTTATAATTTCTCAAAACATTTCTTAAGAATTTTTCTTGAAAACAATTTTCTTTAAAACTCAAAAACTTGTTTGGTATGCAATTTAAAAATTTTAAATTTTACAACTTAATTTGGACAAAGAGATCTAAAAATAGAGGGTTGAGAGAGAAAGAGGAGAGAGGAGAAAAGAAAGTAAAAGATGATTGGAGAAAAGAGAAAGAAGTGAGAGGATCGGAGGAGATAGGGAGGAAAAGGAAGAGGAGTGATAGAAAAAAAAACGGAGAAAATAATGAGTGCAGATTGGAGGAGAGACGAAAAAGGCAAAAAAAAAAAAAGGGTGAAGGGCAGAGAGAAAGAAGAAAAGAGAGAGATAGCTTTGGAGTGAGAAGGGAGGAGGGAGAGAAAAAATAAGTGAGTTTAAGTTTAAAGACTCTAAAAACTCATTTTTTGTGTTTTTAAAGAATATACTATATTTTTGAGTTGGTCTTGAGTTCAGTTTTAAAAAACAATCATACCAAACAAGTTTTTAAGGCCTAAAACTTAAAAATTGTTTTTGAGTTTAAAAAATTGGATTCAAATAGAATATCAAACATGCTCTAAAAGTCTCGATCATTTTAGATGTGACTAATATTTTTGGCAACAATATATGGTAAGATAGTTCGAATAGTTGAAATGCAATACATAGTGAGTTCAAAAATTGGGATCCTCCTCAAAAATTTACCTGTAATAAACAAAAGCTGGACTGAAAGTCTTCAAAACCATTATTTTCTGTTCATACGACCACCAACCCATCTCACGGCTTCTCTGTAGAAGCCCATTTAAAGGCCCACGCACCGGAGAAAATTCATTAACTCTAAACCCATTGAAAATACATACCGGGCCGTATCAATTTTATTGGCCCAAGAAGCATCTGATTTAAAAAAAAAATACCGCTATCCACACATTCATTTTTATCTTTAATACATCTCTCAATTTTCAACCGTTGAATATAATGAATCGAAGAAAATCAAAGAACAATATTTAACAAAGAATATATAGAGTTAAAAAAAGATGTGTAATTAGCATCACACATTCGAAAATTGTAAGTTTCGGATTTGTACTTGCAAGAATTTCGGGTTTAGTGGGAAAAAAGCTCATCGCATAATCGCATTCTTGAAATCACAATAAAGGCAGTCAGGCACTCAATTCTATATGTGATTATTAGAGCTCTTTTAGGTGGGGTCGCTTAGATATCGAGAACGTTTTTCGTTATAAATGGGGTTTAACTATTGGGAGGTAGATTCTGTCTTCTCATTTTCCATGTCCTTCTGTGATTTCTTGTTTTGTGTGTTCACGGTTAAGTAATGTTAATATTTTATATTTTCTATAGAGATAATAAGACAAAAATAAATAGTAATAAAATATTAACGTGATTTAATCGTGACAACATAAATAAAAGGGCACGAAAGATGGGAGGGCAAAGAATCTGCCTCCTAACTATTCGGTGCATTGGAGATGATTTAAACCGGACAACAATTCGGATTGGTAAATGGCAAAAAGACAAAAGTAGCATGAAGTTTCACATGTTGAACAATTGATTCATTCATACTAACATATATATACTTTTCATTGTTTTCAACATAGAAATGAGATTTTCTTCATTCATTCAACTGCAATAAGTCACAAGTCACATGCATAATTAAATTGATGACTAAAAAGATGATCCGTAATATTCAGCGGTGTCCCATTTAACACTATAATCTAGTGATATTCTTCTTCACTTATAAGTGAGAGGTCTTAAATTTGATTCTCGTTAAATGCACACTTAAACCACATTATTGTTAGCCTATTGTGAAGCTAAGTCCATCTCATTCCCTCAGTGTAAATACTATCATTTGTTTAAAAAAAAAAAAAAAAAAAAGGAATTCTCAGCGGTGCCACATACATATACATTCTCTACCTTAATTGGGGAACCTACACATTTGTCTCTACCTTCAAACTCCAGAGTATATAAATATCACATATTGAATAGGGCTTTTGCATCAATTGTTTGTTATCAAAATTACTACAAGGGTACTTGCGTAGATTTTCATTAACAACGGGGTTAAACCAAGGACGAAGCCGGAAATTTGTTTGAATGGGGGTATTGTTAAACAACAACGTCACAAAATAAAAAGCTAGAGAATTTACTAAATAAATACTTATTTATTAATCCATAAGATTTTTCATACAAAATATTATAATATCCCTCGACTCGTGTTCATGATTTGAAAGAGTTAATGCCATCAAATATCTCTCTATATAAAAATAACCATGTTATCATTCATCTATTTATCTCCATCCGATTTCTCAATCAATTCTTCGGAAATATCATGGTCGAAAATGCTCTTTTTCAACATTGGCAATTGCAATTGAAAAAGTTAATACTAATATCACAAGCAAGTAAACAAGTTATACACTTTACTAATATCACAAGCATGTACATTTTTTTGTTTGCCAATAAACTGAGTGGGGGCATCTGCCCCTCTGAGCCCAAGGTGGCTCAAAACTACAAGAAGACATCATGAGTTGTAGAGAACCTAACAGCGTCAGCTGCTCGAAAACACAATAAACTCAAATTAGCCAATTTATCAACGGACAAAATTATAAACACTAATAAGAGCTTAATTAGCAGCCAACTACTTGAACTGCAAGTCTGTAGTTATGTTTGATTTGTTCGTATTTTTTTGCAATTGGATTTGGAGCTGAGAGTTGACATGCAAGTTCTGTTACTTTGTCTATGTATAATTTATGAGAAATGTTAAAGAGATTTTTTCAAAAATGGGACTCTCAACGAACTCTGTGCTACTTCATATTTTTAATACAATATTTTATAATATTATCATGAGAGAATTAACATTAAACTATGAGATGATAGAAAATCGAAAGAAAATCTCACTTTGAGAGAGAGAGAGAGAGAGAGAGAGAGAGGCCCATAACATTTCTCAGTCTATCTATATATCTTCCGTTGAAATCCATTTGTACAATTACTGTACACATACAATCTTCGTACGTACTTGCCTTTTAGAAAACTTCTTCCCGATTTGAAATACTTTTGTACAACTACCAGAGCACCAGAGCACCGAATCGAAGATCACATGCACGCCTCAATCAATCACGTATTCCCATTGGTCTCCTTCCCTCCTCTCTCCCACTCCTCAATATCTCTACATATATCCATTGAAAACTAGAACGTAAAATGACCGAATAGAAACAAGAAAACTAAAATAATGTATTGTAAAAATGATGCAATGATTATGTGAATCAGTTAAAACACGTAAAGGAATACATTTAATATATATTGACACCTTGAGAGATGCAGGCGGTGAGCAATTTTTGTGAAATGACTACCTCACCGCTTGATCAGTCGTAAAAATACAATGAATCATGATATCCATAATTGACACGAAACGATACAAAAACGTACTCTAATCTTACAAGAGTCAGTCTTGGAGGGGAGAGGTATAATCTTGTTGTACATTGTGGGGCCGACACCCCTCACGCCTTCCACGTGTGTCGCATCCACCGCACCATGGACCATCCACCTCCCCCATAATTTAACTCATCATTTCGTCCATTAAATTCACAAATCTAATCCACCGTCGATTCTTACAATCTTTCGGGGTTATTACCATGCAAACAAATTTAGACACCGGTTCTCTCCAAACCCGGTCCAACGAGTCAAAGAGACTCGAAGCGATCCAGTCACGCAAGTCCTGCATTGGAATCCGAGCATGATCCAGTAACCTCCTCCACGTGTTCCAACCCCATTGGCCCAGCCTCTGGAATCCAATGACGCCTTTTCGTTATAAAAGAACCCAAGACGGCTGCTGTTAAGTGTGCTCTGCTCCCCTCCACCACCAACAAAAATGGCGCGAAACCTCCTCTGCCTCCCGGGGAATGTTTCCGCATTTCGCGCCCCTCTCGCAGCCCTCTTCCTCCTTTCTCTCCTTTTCCACTCAACCAGCGCCGCCACCCACGACTACCACGACGCTCTCCGCAAGAGCATCCTCTTCTTCGAAGGCCAACGCTCCGGCAAGCTCCCCCAGGATCAACGCCTAAAATGGCGCCGCGACTCTGCATTGCACGACGGGTCCACCGCCGGAGTAAGCTCCCATTCCCTTCGCACTCCCACATTTCTCAAACGCCGAGTTTAATTTGAATTTTTTTTTCTGACATTGCATTTATTAATACTAACTTCAGGTGGACTTATCGGGCGGCTACTACGACGCCGGCGACAACGTAAAGTTCGGATTTCCAATGGCATTCACGACGACGTTGCTGGCGTGGAGCGTCATCGACTTCGGGAGAACCATGGGTCCGGAGCTGAAGAACGCGGTTCGGGCCGTGAAATGGGGCTCCGACTACCTCCTCAAGGCGACGGCGGTGCCCGACGTCGTTTTTGTCCAGGTCGGCGACCCCTACTCGGACCACAACTGCTGGGAGCGGCCGGAGGACATGGACACGTCACGCGCTGTGTACAAGATCGATAAGAACCACCCGGGGTCTGACGTGGCAGGCGAAACAGCCGCTGCTCTCGCCGCTGCTTCTATCGTGTTCAGATCACGTGACCCGGCTTACTCTAGATTCCTCCTCAATCGAGCCGTTAGGGTACGTCGCTGTCACTCACTCACTTAACTGTTCACTTCGTTTGTTTTATTAACTTTGGGTAAAAAGTTAAAAAGTAAAATCTGCGACACAGGTTTTCGAGTTTGCTGACAGGCACCGGGGTGCGTACAGCGCCAGCCTGCACCATGCCGTGTGCCCTTTTTACTGCGACGTGAACGGCTTCCAGGTCAACAAAACTGACTCTTACACCGAAATTTTTTACGATAAAACTTACAAGTTCGTGTTAGTGAATAACTTGTTAAACGCAATATCGAAATGATTAAGTAGTGAAATGTTGGCCCGTCTCTGTAACATTTTTAGAAATCGAATTTCTTAGCTTAATGTAGTTGGATTAATATACTTTAGGATGAGTTGCTGTGGGGAGCAGTGTGGCTGCACAAGGCATCGAGGAGGCGCGTATACAGAGAATATATAGTGAAGAACGAGGTGGTGTTGCGAGCAGGTGATACCATTAACGAGTTTGGTTGGGACAACAAGCATGCTGGGATTAACGTCCTCATTTCCAAGGTACTTAAGCCAAACAAATCTAGCTTTCATTTCTTAATTATTTCTTTATTACTCCTTACTCATTGTGCTACCAACTTTATTGATTATTTAAATATAATTTATTGTTTGTCTCAATCTGTGTTTTTATTCTTTTTGGCTTTATGTTCTTGTATGGAATGTAGCAACCATTTCTTTAATCGTTGCGTTAGTGCAAAATAGGTGGTATGGTCTGTGTATCACGTGCTCTGGAATTATGTCTAAATGTAAAAAATACGAATAGGATTTCTCCGCATTCCTTCCATTTGGATCCTCCGAATCCTCAACCATGTCCGTTTAATCAATAATTGAACGGACATGAATGACTTAACTTTCGTTTTTGCCTTTTCATTCGACTCCTTTGTCTCCCTTCATTTCTCATCGCTGATAAAAATATACCATTAACTTTTATGTCACTTGTGCAAATAATTAACATTATCCAATGTGTGCACCGTGGTTTTTGGTTGTCTTGTGGACCCTTTTGGCATACCGTTTTGAGCAACTGGAATATGTTAAGCGAACAAAGGTCTTTGTATTTTAAGTGGTGGTGCGATCCGTACATCTCAGTGCAAATTGGATTTAATAACTCAACAGGCAAAGCATTTGTTACGTAAAGTTAAAAAACATGTAGAAAAATAATAGTCGAGAAAATTTAGGAAAAAAGTGCGTGAATCTAAGACAAGATCCATTTTTAGCTTACAATTAGGCTTTCATTTGCTAATTATTAGATTAGACAGTACATAGTCGAAATTGCGCCGATGGATTAAAGATAATAAGAAGAAGCGAGATGATGCAAGAGGGGTAGAAATGACTTTAGGGTGGAATGGATTTTTGGCATTGTGTAGTCTCGTCAATCAGAGAAAAGCAACAAAGCGGTCATCCATTTCCATGTGGACTGGTGGGTCCCATGGGTGGACGAAATGAGTTGAGTCTCTGCTGTGTGCATGTGCTTAAAGGTGCCGAGAGCGAGAGGATGGGTTTCTTTCCTTCTTTCTTCCCATACTCTTCCCTTCAGACGTATTATTTGCCTCACAACCCTAACTTTTCTTGGAACTGATTGCGACCCCTTGTTAAGGGCTTTTCAGTTCCCAGTCCCGGATTTCAAAACGTAATCCTTTTCCCACTCTATTATATCTTGTTATCCTTTTACAGGGAAATGATTTCTGCATATTTCTTGTATTTTATGTGCATAAGCTTGTTTGTGCATTATTACGTTGAGATGATTTTCACGCGTCTCTTCTATAGGCACGAATACATTACAATTGTTATCACTTGGAGGAGCTCTGAAGCACCAAGGAAGTATCGATCTGCTATATCTTATGTGCAGTGCATATAGATAATAATAAGTACAAGAATATTGGAAAATAAAATAGGATTATCTTGATTCATGAATGGCGGATTTCGATTCATTGGTTTTGCAATTGAAACCTAGCTATTATACACAATGCATGTGTCAGTCTCAGTGTTTCTCATCATCTACAGGAGAAAAAAAAATTAAATGTGCTTTTGGATTTGGCTGCAGGAAGTGCTTATGGGAAAAGCAGATTATTTCGAATCTTTCACACAGAATGCTGATGGGTTTATATGTTCCATACTGCCTGGACTTTCTCATCCTCAAGTCCAATATTCTCCTGGTATATAATATTTTTATGATCACAAAGAATAAAATAATAAGATCATAAACTTTCCAGGACTGCTAATTGCGTCATGGGCAAAACCCTGTTTTTCTTTAATTACTTACTAATTAATTTTTTTGTTTTGTTTTGTGGAACTCACTAATTAAGTTTAGTAAATTGATTAAGTTTTTCTCTTTTGAAGGTGGCTTGATATTCAAGCCAGGAGGTAGTAACATGCAGCATGTAACCTCACTTTCATTCCTACTTCTGTCCTACTCCAACTATCTAAGCCATGCCAATAAGAACGTGCCATGTGGCGAGACCTCAGCCTCCCCTGCTTTCCTCAAACAATTGGCCAAACGCCAGGTAATTCATGAAAACTAATGTGTCTCTCTCCGACATGAAATGTTATTGCAATAGTATTTCAATTCCGCGAGAGTTCTGCCAGTTCTCACGGTCTTACGAGTTTATGACCATACATTATTCAGTCATTGACCATCTTTAAATAATGAAGACAAGTTAACGGCTAAATTTTGATCTTGTCCTATTCGACTTTAACCTTAATTTTCTGACCTTCGTTAGGAGGGCACCCACGTGAACAAGGGTGCTTCTGGAATAATCAGAATATGTGAGGACAACATTGTAATTTTCGGAATTGATTTTTCTTCAGGTGGACTACATTCTAGGTGATAATCCATTGAGGATGTCGTACATGGTCGGATACGGTGCACGCTACCCACAGAGGATACACCATCGGGGCAGCTCGCTACCATCGGTGCAGGCTCATCCGGCCCGTATCGGGTGCAAAGCCGGGTCTAGATACTTCTTGAGTCCAAATCCCAACCCAAATTTGCTGGTGGGAGCCGTTGTTGGTGGGCCCAACAGCTCAGACGCATTCCCGGACTCGAGGTCTTTCTTCCAAGAATCCGAGCCCACCACTTACATCAATGCACCGTTGGTGGGCCTACTTTCATATTTTTCAGCCCACTATTGATTTCAGTACCCAAATGTAAATTGAGAGAAGTGTAGTGGTGCGCTACGCTAAGGTCACCCACGCACGTACCCTACCCCCAATTATTCTGAAATATTCCAATTGTACCCAAATCCCAAATTGATGAAGAAACCACTGCTAATGCAAGCAAATGGTCTTTTGATTACTTTTGAATGTGATATGAAGTTGCAATGTAACAACAACGACTTCTCTAACTCATGTATCCGAATCTTTTAGAGTCTTGCTTTACACGAATCGTTTCTTACTCGTGGTTACTCCGTATATCGTGATACTTGTATACCTATCTTTTATAGTTATTCGATTGAATAAATAAAAAATAAATAAATAAAGTGTAAAACGTGAAATAGATGTTCAAAAATCACTCCGCGATTTTTATTTGGAATTTAAAAAAAAAAAAAAATTGTTCTGTATAAAAGGGCCATTTTTCACAGGCTTTTCCCTGGGCCTTCAAAAACTCCGGCCCAGCTTTGTAAGCAAGGAAGCACCCAGAAAGACACGCATAACGCAGCCGCAGACAAAGGAGACTAGGAAGTCAATAAACCGAAGTTCTATAATCCTCTCTCTCTGTCTGAGATCATATTCTCTCAACCTCCTCATCGCTGATCGTTCCCCACCAATCTTCAACCATCATGTACTCGTCAAAAACAAACGGATACGAGAAGTACTCCTCCTCCGACCACCTCCACCAACATGTCGATGCACCGGCCACGGGCATCCCAGTCAGCTCCGGTAGTGAACCTTATTTTACTACTTCTTACGAAGACATGAGCTCCCAAAGTGGCCACAGCCACATGACCCACCCACCTACCCATCTCCGCCCTCGCGCCCTCGGTCCTTGGTCCACCGGCCTCTTCGACTGCTTCTCCGATCCAAAAAACTGTACGTATATATAAAAATATGGCATATATATAATATATATATATATATATATAAATTATTTGTAATTAATTTGTTAAAGTTGTTTATATTGGGGATTAATTTGGATCATGTGTTGATCATTTACTCTACATTTGAATTAATGTTTCATGTTATTGTGTATGTCTACATGCAGGTTGCATAACATTTTGGTGTCCATGCATCACTTTTGGCCAAATTGCAGAGATTGTCGATAAGGGTTCTATATGTAATTAACTAATTAAGCTTCTCCCTTCCTTTTCCTTCCTTATAAATGGGATTAGGGTGTATTAGTAACCGATTAATGAGGGTTAAGTAATTAATTAACTAAATTATATGCAGCTTGTGGTGCTAGTGGAGCGCTTTACACACTGATTGCTTGTGTGACGGCTTTTCCATGTATCTATTCATGCTTCTACCGCTCCAAAATGAGACAGCAATACAGCCTGGAAGAGAGCCCTTGCGGTGACTGCTTGGTTCATTGCTTCTGTGAGGGCTGCGCCTTGTGCCAAGAGTACCGCGAACTCAAGTCTCGCGGTTTCGACATGAAACTTGGTAATTACTCCTCCATTTCTAGTTCTTCTTTTAAATTCAAAGATTCAATTAAGTGTTGTGCCGCATGACAAGATTAATACTAATTAATATGAGGATATACAATCAGTTACACCAGTAAAATGAAAGAATTATAAATCTCTAGAATAATAGATAGAAATATCGCAAATAGAGTCACTTTGAGACCCATCAAAAGATTAGTTCCCCACCCAGGAACTACTTTATCATATTATGAATTTAATGGTTTCAATAAACTCCCCGAATTAATTCGTCTTGGACGGCCAGATCTAGAACTCCCTTCAACGGTTTGTGTAGCCATAATATATTTTATTTTCAACAAGATCTGTTGACTTTGTATGCCCAAGAATTTCTGACCCTAATATAGGTCTTACTGTCTGGATATGATTAATACTAATATATAAAACTGGATCTCCTTATTTCTTTTAATCATAAATTAGTACCTATGTCTTCCTTTCTTCCTGAGTTAGGTTAAGTTTTACTAATCATAATTAATTAGTACATCCGTTCGTGTTTGTTTAAGATTTATATATATTTTAAAGGAAACGATATTACAAAGAAGAAAAAGGTCTTTTCAAATCGGGTGGCTTTGACCCTCTAGAAGCCAATTTGATAATATCTTCTGTTGGCCGCAAACTGACTGACCTTCCTAATTGAATAAATGTTAGATGGAGTTCTATATTTTAGGTTAAATTTTTTTTGTTCTTGTTGCATTGACTTGGTTGGATTAATGTTGAATAATAAAACAATTAGGATGGCATGGAAACATCGAGGAAAGGAACCAAGAAGTTGGAATGACTCCGGTGGCTCCGGTGGTGGAGGAAGGCATGAGTCGAGATAAATGAAACATCATGTAGACTATCGTTTGTTATCAAGATCTCGGTGCATTTTTTGAACATAGTAGAGTTTTCGACATAGTAAATTATATTTAATGTTTACTCTAAGTTTGTTGTCATGATTTTATACACGGGTATGTACAATGTATGAAATATTGAATAATTGTTGTAATAATGATACAAATAAATAATAATACATTTAAATTTGAAGACAAAAAAAAAAAAAAATGAAACAGAAAATAAAGAAGGAATATGTTCAATTTGTTGAAAAGAAAGGAATACGTTCGATTTGCTAAAAATAAAGGAATATGTTCGACTTGCTGAAAATAAAGGAATATGTTCGATTTTGGCGGCATGGCCAAGTTATAAGACGGGGGATTGCAATTCTTTTTTCCCAGTTCACCTCCGTGTGCCGCGTAACCAATAAAAAATAGAATACGTTCTTAAGTTTTACAATATCAATCAAGTCAACATTATAAAAACCTGAAGAAATTCAGGTGGATCCACTCACACTGGCTGAACCTTATTTTACTACTTCTCACGAGGACATGAGCTCCCAAAGCGGCCACAGTCGCCATCGCGACCTCGTTCCTTGGTCCACCGGGCTCTTCGACTGCTTCTCCGATCCAAAAAACTGTACGTATATATAAAAATGGGATATATATATTTTATATGTATACATATTATTCTCACTATTGTCAGATTTTCTTATAGCGTAAATGATTTGTAATTATTTTGATAAAGTTGTTTATAGTGGGGATTAATTTGGATCATGTATTGATCATTTACTCGTGAATTAATGATTCATGTTATTGTGTATGTCTACATGCAGGTTGCGTAACACTTTGGTGTCCATGCATCACTTTTGGCCAAATTGCAGAGACCGTCGATAAGGGTTCTATACGTAATTAACTAATTAAGCTCCTTCCTTCCTTTTCCTTCTTTCTAAATGGGATAAGGGTGTATTATGAGGGTTAAGTAATTAATTAACTAAATTATATGCAGCTTGTTGCGCAAGTGGAGCGCTGTACATACTGATTGCTTGTGTGACGGCTTTTCCGTGTATCTATTCATGCTTCTACCGCTCCAAAATGAGACAGCAATACACCCTGGATGGGAGCCCTTGTGGTGACTGCTTGGTTCATTGCTTCTGTGAGGGCTGCGCCTTGTGCCAAGAGTACCGCGAGCTCAAGTTTCGCGGTTTCAACATGAAACCTGGTAATCACTTCTCTATTTCTAGTTCTTTTAAATTCAAAGATGCAATCAACCGGTGTTGCGTGACATGATTAATACTAATTAATATGAGAATATACAACCAGTTACACCATTAAAATGAAAGAATTATAAATCTCTAAAATAATAAATAGAAATATTGCGAATAGAGCCATTGCGAGACCCATCAAAAGAGTAGTTCCCCACCCATGAGCTACTTTATCATATTCTGAATTCAATAGTTTCAATAAACTCCCGCATTAATATATAAAACTGGATCTCCTTAATCAGAAATTAGTACCTATGTCTTCCTTACTTCCTGAGTTAGGTTAAGTTTTAGTAATCATAATTAATTAGTACATCTGTTCATGTTTATTTAAGATTTATATATATTTTAAAGGAAACGATATTACAAAGAAGAAAGGTCTTTTCAAACCCGGTGGCTTTAGACCCTCTAGAAGCAAATTTGATAATATTTTGTGTTGGCCACAAACTGACTGACCTTCCAAATTAAATAAAGGCTAGATGTAGTTGAGAGTTCTATATTTTAGATTTTTTTTATTTTTTTGTTCTCTTTGCATTGACTTGGTTGGATTAATGTTGAATAATAAAACAATTAGGATGGCATGGAAACATCAAGGAAAGGAACCGTGAAGTTGGAATGAGTCCGGTGGTGGAGGAAGGCATGAGTCGACACTATAACTCATAGTAGAGTTTTGGTTCATGTTAATATAAATAGTAGAGTTTTCGAGCATCGCAGTATATTTTTGGAACATAGTAGAGTTTTCGACACTATAACTCATATACTGTATTTACTATAACTCATGTACAATGTATGAAATATTGAATAACTGTTGTAATATGAGCATCATGTATAATGATACAAATAAATAATATGGTTTTATCACAAATGATTTTTGAAATTGACCAACCCCATCAAGCTGGTCCTTAAAATTGAAAATCAATCAAGGTTGTCCCTAAAAATTGATGACACAAATCAATATGGTCATTCCATTACAATTCCTTTAAAATTCCGTTAAAATTTCTACTATGTGCTTTGCGTCATATAAGTAGGTCCCGCAAGTCTAATTAAATATTACCGTGAAATTAAAAATTTAAATAATAAATAAATAAAATTTTATGTCAAAATTAAAAAAAATTAAAAATTTTTTTTCTCTCATCATCTTCGTTGAGCAGCCTTGGCTGCCATCGCTCCATTTTTGGCACTCGATCCATTTAAACATAATATACCATAATAGAAACCCAGTCGAACCAAACTATCTTCTTTGTTTCTAATTCCAGCATCGCTGACACCCACCTTCTCCCAACCATATCCTCCGATCTACCGCCACACCCAAGGCCTAAGTTGACGGCCCCACACCAATCTTTTCGACAAGTAGCAGAAGATTTGGGCAAAAACCCTCACACACCCATGAGATTTTTTGCTTCGGCTGGTAGTGGGTAGGGCTGCCATGGTAGCCAAGCCTGTGCGAGAAAGACAACAAAATAAAAAAAAATATGTATTTTTTATTTTGTCATAAAAAAATATTATTTATTATTATTTTAATATTTTAATATAAATGTTAATATTTAATTAGATTTGTGAGATCCATTTATGTGACACATAAGCACATAACAAAAATTTTAACAGAATTGTAATGAAAGGACCACATTGCAACATTCATTTTCAGGGACTACATTGATTGATTTTCAATTTCAGGGACTATCTTGATGCGGTGATTCAATTTCAAGGATCATTTATGACAAAAACCCTAGATAATAATACATTCAAAATTGAAGACCAAAAAAAAACAGAAAATAAAGAAGGAATTTGTTTGATTTGTTGAAAATAAAAGAATATGTTCGAGTTGCTGAAAATAAAGGAATATGTTTGATTTGCTGAAAATAAAGGAATATGTTCGATTTTGGTGGCATGGCCAAGTTATAGGACAGGGGATTGCAATTTTTTTTTAGAGTTTTAACGAAACACTCTTGTATTGTTTATTTTAATCAAAAATGACATTTTTATTCTAAAAAGTCACTCTTTGTACTATTCACTTACAACACATTTTTGTCTTTTTTATTAAAACTCAAAATTTTCAAATCATTTTCATTATTATTATTATTATTTTCAGTTCAAACTCCAGGTGCCGTGTGACCAACAAAAGAATAGAAATACATTCTTATGTTTTGCAATAGAGTTTTTATCACAAATGGTCCCTAAGATTAACCAAACTCATCATTTTGGTCCCTCACTTTCAAAATCAATCAATGTCGCCCCTGACACTCACTACCACACATCAATTTGGTCATTCCGTTTAGATTCCATCAATTATTCTGTTAGTTTGTATGTGGTATCCACAAATCCAATAAAATTGTGACACGTGAATTATACAAAAGAAGGGTTTCACAAATGGTCTCTGACATTGATCAAACTCCTTATCTTGGTCCTTGAGTTTCAAAAATCAATAAATTTGGTCCCTGATTTTCACTATCTCATATCAATAGAGTCATTCAATTAAAATTTCGTCAATATTTTTTGTTAGTGTGCTGATGTGGTCCCACTAGTCCAATCATACAACACTAAGTGGATTAACTATAAGAAACTAATTTTTTTTTTTTTTTAGAATGAACCAATTGGCGAGTATTACGCGCTGACATTTCTCTCGCATCCCACAATCCCGATTGGAAAATAAGATTCAATCTAAATTTGATAAAATCGAATCTAAATTCAATTCAAATTTGATAGGATTATAACGAACTAAAGAGAATGATAAGTGAGTTCACAGAGGACAAAAGCTTTAGTGTTGTCATGGAGAGTTCTTTTTCTTTTTGAGCATACCTAGATGAAGATGATGATGTCTTTTTTTTTTTCTTTTAGTTTTTGTTTTTAATTTTTTATAGTACTTTTAGTTTTAAATCTTAATTTTTTTTAATAATTAATTCATGTGGCGTCATATGATTGGACTAGTAGGACCATATTACCACACTAACAAAAAATATTGATGAAATTTTAATGGAATGATTAAATTGATGTGTAGTAGTGAAAGTCATGGACTAAATTTATTGATTTTTGAAACAGGGACCAAAATGAGGAGTTTGATCAATGTCAGGGACCATTTGTGATAACAATCCTTATTTTGTGCAATCACGTGTCATCATTTTATTGGATTTGTGGATCTCACATGCAAACTAATAGAAATAGTTGGCGGAATCTAAACGGAAGAACCAAATTGATGTGCGGTGGTGAATGTTAAGGATGATATTGATTGATTTTGGAAATGCGAGACTAAAATGATGAATTTGGTCAATCTGATGTGATCAAAATCCTTTGCAATATCAGTCACGTCAACATTAGAAAAACCTAAAGAAATTCATGAGGAGGACCCACTGACACTGACTTACCCAATCGTGGTTTCGTCCTTTTTCCCGCAATTATCGTGGTTTTGCTGAAAAAATTGAGGCCCTTCATGAACGTTTGGAGTGAAAAATACTTCTGCTTTAGAAATAGTAGGTCATTCTAATCATTGAAGCATATGGCCTTGTAATTGGAAAATTCAATTTTGGATGCAGAATACAGTCCTTCTTGTCAATGTAATTACGTTCACATTGTAAATACTAAATAGAAGCACATGGTAAACGTACTTAATTAATTGAAATATAAGCCGATGAGAAATTTTTTAATATGTCAAAATGGTACACCAACTGTAATAATACAATTGATTAAAAAAAATTTACTGTCAAGTTTCCAACCAATTAACCGGATCGTGTTCACAACACCCTAAAAAATATGTCATTGTCGACAATTTTACTTCAAAGACCTCAAACAAACGATTATTTGGCATGAGAAATGATAATGAGACTTTTTCAAAGTGGATTATTCATGAACTTTCTGTTACCTCATGACTTTAGCACGATATTTTATAATATTGTCACATATATTAACGTTAAATTATGATGTGTCGGAAGGGATGTCGAGAGCCTGACCTAATATTTCTCATCTGTCATTAGGCAATGCCGTTTGTTTTGGTCGGCAGCTTTCTACTAATCGAAGTATGGAAAAGCTGACTCCTCAGTCCACCACTACCCCTACCCCAACGCCCTGCCCCATACGCAAACAATGCATCAAAAGACAAACAACAGCAAATATATAACCCAAATTACATTGCAATCGAGACCTCTTGGGGACTGCTCGCAAACACATGGAATGCACTTTTTGACTGATATGAGAGAGTGAAATTATCATCGGCGAAGAGAGAAATGGAGGGAGCGGAGCTGGAGCTGGAGAGGCGGAGCAAGTTCCTCAGCAGTTTGATACAGAAGAAGAAATCTGTGGAGGAACAAGATCACCGTGATAGCCTCAATGTCCGAGTCAGGGCCTCTGACATGCCCATCACTCTGCAAAACCGCGCCTTTCGGTCTGCGCGGGATCACCTCGACGCCATGCCCGGGAAGCTCGACAGCAAACGCCTCGCTCTCGCACTTAAAAAGGTCAAATCTTTTGCCCTTATCAGATTATGGTTTGCTTTTTTCTAACTGGTATTTTTATGCTGTGGGTTTGTAGTGGCAAATGGCAATGGCATGCTTGCAATGCTGATTGTATTGTAGAAGTGTTTTGAGTAATGGGCATTGATCATATGGGGGCCAAAAATCTTCTCGTTTGGGAATGCTTCTGTAGGAACCGCTCGTGCTCATGAGCGCTTCTACTACAAGTGCTTCCATTATAAACATTGAAATTTTTGTTATTCAAGTGCTTCCTGAAGAAGCATTCGGAAGTGCTTCTCCAGAAATTTTTCATTCTCTGAGACGCACAGTTTATGACAAACTTATATTCTCGATAAATTCGAACTTCACAATCATTTTTTCAGCTTGAATGTGCTGTTCAAAAACCACCATTGCATTTATGCGTCAATTTAAAGAGGCGGGTCGCACGGGAATGTAATTTTAGCTGCCTTGTTCGTAACCCGATCGGGAAACTGAGAAATCACAAGATTTTCTGTTTTTATGCTGTAACTTTTGATGCTTTGAGATTATAATGATGTGGTGAAACATACAGCATTGAAATTATGGGAACTAGCTTTGGTTTGCACAGAGAGTTCACAATGTTGCTTTTGTTTTTCTTGACAGGATTTCGATTCCTCGTATGGTCCTGCTTGGCACTGCATTGTTGGAACTAGCTTCGGTTCGTACGTGACACATTCCACTGGCGGCTTCTTGTATTTTTCAATCGACAAGGTTTACGTTCTTCTCTTCAAAACAGCCGTCGAGCCTTTGGACCATTGACAATGTCCGCCAATTTTTCATTTATCGTTGCTCGCACGTGTGACGATATTATGATTTTCCATTGTATACTAAAAGCACGAATGGGTTATATTTTCTCATGAGGAGTTGCAAACAGAGTGTGTTCCGTTTACGTGAAATATTCGTTTCATCTGTTGCAGTGAAAACGTTGTAAATTCATGCCATGTTATCGATGTGTTGCAAACACCTGCTCGTATCAGTTATAATCTCAAAAACCCAATTCGTAACACACCGGCAGCAAATACTGTCCTTCTCGAGTCACCGGGTTCGTTTTGTATGTTTGTAATGCAAAGTTCATCGTAGATTTGCACTGCGTGGTTGAATAATTTGATTGTGCGTTGGATGCTTTCTGTTCAGTCGTTGAAATTAATACTGGCAAAATCTTACGAAAGAAAAGTCGGTCGGATTGAAAGAAACCAGGCAGATTTACACGAAGATCATACATCCTGAATTCGTCTAGTTGAATAAATGGACAGATCAAAATCAAGACTAAAAGAATACAACCGTCAGCGAAAACCAGATTTACGCAAACAAGATAGTTGCAGAAAACAATCCTAAATGCTCTCCCCCTTCCGATTTGTTTCAACAAATTCCAATGGACAGGTACTCACCTTTCAACTCCTATTTGCTGCTTCCTATATGTTCAAATCAAAGCTTGCCACCCCCTAATTCCTCCTGGGAGGGTACAAAATTGGGTATTGCTGCAAGTTTCCCAACAGGTGCCTATCAGAGTCTCTAAAAAATGTTTCCTTTCCATCAAAAGAGTTTCGCAGGAAATACAAATTCATCATGTTCTACAACAGAACTGCACTCAGAACTAAGAAACCGATGATCACAGAGCTTGTGAAGGAACCGCCACTGTTGAAAAATAGTGAAAGGCACCCAGAAGTAGTGGAATTCGAAGATGGTGCCAGTGATGTTGCATTGGTGAAAGTGCTATTTTTTCTGCCACTGCATTCAAGTAAAACAAGGAAACAAAAGGTTCATTAGGTTATTCCAAACAGTCTCTTGGAAGTTAAATTATGATCGTAATAAGATGAGAGACTTGTAACTCGTACCTTCCTGGAAATATACAAGATCCGTGACCTGCAAGAATTGGCAATGAAATATTATCAGTAACAAAGCAAGATTTGCACCAACAAAAAAGCATATTATAACATATTGGTAGTGCTGTAAAACAAAATTTTTCGTTTTTGATGCGACTTGTTACTTTTCTACTTGATGCAGTCTTCACTACTTAAGTTTTATCAATGCTCACAAGCTAGTCTGTAATACACGAAACCATGATGCAAATAAACATGTCATGATTCCATACTTGGGTCTGTGGTAGTAACAGTAGCCACCCCTTTGAAATCACAAGTTCCAGGAGCCTTGGCCATCCGCTGAAAATATGCATTGAAAGCATATGTTGCGTGTGTGAGCACATTATCCGGTTCATAACATGGTTGACCCTGCAGCAAAGGCGAGCAATCAACTTTCCCTGGCCCACAAGCCCAATCCAAGCCTGCCTGTAGCATCTTTTTGTCGGAACCCTCCTTCGCAACACAAAAGGTTTGGTTCGTTGTGTCATTTGCCAACACAGTTCCAGCACCTGTTAAGTGCAAGGTATAAACCGGCACTCCATCTGCATTAAAGAGCCCCCAATTCTTTTCAGAGACAGACCCAGGTCTCAAATCCTCATTGTAGAGCTCATAAATATAAGTGCTAACAGCAATCCCAGGATGCTTAGGAGTCCCCGTGTTGTTAAGCACATGCCTAATTAAGTTACTGTTGTAAGTGTTGGCATTGTCAAGTGTGGCATCTGGCTCTGATGAGTCACCCTTGGAGGGCCAACCTGACTCGGTCACTACAATGGGGATATTAGTGATGTTTAGATAGGACATTGCAAAATACGCTGCGTCAACAATAGCATCGAATACATTGGTATAATGTAGCAGTGTATTAGCATCGACAGCTTCCTTGTTTGGAGGAAGAGGGCGGAAAAGTGCATAGTCCAAGGGGATTACACCGTTGGAGCGCATGTAATCAAAATACGGGTAGACGTTGAGCATGAGATATGAATCAGTAGACTGCAAGAACTTGAGCAAGGGAACCATGACCGGATCCCATGAGCGATTGAAAAAGGCTTGGGATGGTGGAAAGGAGTCGAGAATAATGGAGGAAGAGTGCGGAGTAGAGACTTTAATTTGGCGGTCAAGGTTAGATGCAACAAGTGCAGAGTGAATGAATTTCAGGGCAGAAACTAGGACTGGAGCAGCATTTGGGAGGGCACTAAGGACTTCAGATCCCACAGCTATAGCAGTGATGTTGGTGGCAGGGACATGGGCTATCACATTGCGAGCAACCCAGTTGGCAGCAGTGGCATTGGATTGGCCAATCCCAAGGAGCTGTTCATTAGGAACCGAAATAGTCACTTGGATGCCTGTGTTTGCAAGAGCGAGGAGCATGGCTCTGTCTGCATCATAGAGTCTGATATGTCGAATATTTTGAGCTTTAAGAAGTGCCGCCACTTGAGTTGGGCTAGGCATATCAGAGACGTCTGTACCGAGGTTTACACCAATTACAGCATCTGCAAAACATTAACAACGAGTGCTAGATTAGAAAAGAAAAAAGCCTGAGATTAAAATCTCTTCCATCTTCAGATTAACTTCATCATGCATATAGAACAGACAGCATCACTCATAAATCTGACATGTACAATCATCTCGAGATTGTTAGCTTAATTGGCCCTCGTCACTTTGTTAGGACCAACTCTAGTTTGGCCTTCATTACCAACCTTCGTGTTGCACAGAAGTAATTCCCTGATATCTCTCACCAGTAATATCTTGCCATTCTTCCAGTAACCCAATGGCTGTAGAGAAACGTATGAGTGGGGTTATCAAAATCCTAGTCCAAGACTCCTTCACATTATAATATTTCATAATCCAAAACCAGTATTGCTTGATAGTGCCGATGCTGTGGAATAGTAAACAAATGCACCCTCCCAAAACGCCAGTCATAAATCTCTGATAATCTGTGATAGAAACCAGTGGTGCCAACAAGAACTTTCTCCTCTGCCAAATCAAAAGCAGCAATGACACAGGTAGCTCCAACTCCGATGGGCACGCATTACCAGTGCATAGCACCATTGAGATATGTTCCATTATCATTCAGAAGATGTTTGCAAGGAAAATCTTGAATGTTTTGCCGTGAATTGTTTTTCAATGAAAACACATGTAGCATGTATCCATAAGCAACCTTGACAAGCTTGTAATCATTGATACAATGGGCATAACCAAATCTAATCCTATTATAATGATTACAGATTCCTTGTGGTGGTCAAAACATTAAGAATCTAGGTTGTTTTATAGATTCACAGATACAAATATATCTTATATAGATAAATATATGGAATACGAAACCATCTTAATTAATGCTATCGGAATCTCATATACAGATGAAAACCCCATACAATTAAATAGTGCAAATAGAACGTTGCCTGCTTAATCTAGTTTTATCATTCTAAAATGCCTCTTATATAAATTAAGTGTGAAGCAGCTGAGAGAAGTAATGGGCTTATGCATATAATATAAGACCAACTACAGCACATGCTATCCTCCTCAAACTAATATGACAACAATACCCTCCGAAGCAGATTTTGCAGGACCCCAGTTCATTGATGAAGTCTAACACTATCCTTTCCATCTCCAACAAGGCTATTTTGGTCCCACGAATTATTTCACATTTGTATTAGAATGGGGTTTTAGAGCTCAAAAGACTGCCAAATGAGCTGGACCAGGTGGGACGCAAATTGAAAAGCCGACGACAGATCGGAAACTTTCAACAAGGGAATGATTTTCTCTCAGAAACAACCCCCCCCCCCCCAAATCAGCTGAATGCACCCACTCTCCCACTCTCCCTCTCTCACACACCCCTTTTCTCCAGGTCTGCATTTTTCTTGAAGAACATGGTTTAAGTGCAGCAGAGATTGAAACTTCAAATCAAATCAGTCACAATAAACTCAATGACCTTGCAGATTAATTAGCCAAAAAACTACTAATCATTTGAGCAAATTTAAAAAAGACCCAGAAAAAAAGGAGGCAAAAACCCACATAGGAAACGCATCAAAACACCAAAAAAATGGAACTTTAACAAGAAAGGAAGGGTCTTTGGCACATAGGAACTCATAGAACACAATGCAGACATCCAAAAATAAAGATTATTGACAAATGAAAGCTTAAGTTTTAAAGAGCTGCTAAAACATATGCGCAGAAAAGCATAAAAGCTTACCTTTTTCAGCAGAAACTGCAGACACCGCCAATAGGAAGAAGAATAGCAGAGCAGCCATGGAATCCTTCCTCTCTGCCCTCCAAAACCATACAAATGAAACCCCCACAGAAGAAAAAACCCCAGAAAGAAAATTAAATTTGAATAAAACCCCAAGAAAACCAAAAGGCCAAAAGGGCAAGAATAAAAGAGGGGAATAGAGAAAAAAAGGGAAAAGGGAGCTGCTTTTGAGGTTTGTGGAAGCAGCTGATGAGACAGAGAGAGAGAGAGAGAGCGAGGGGTGAAGTTGTAAATGCAGAAGCCGCATGATCGCAGAGTGTGTGGGTGTGTCAGAGATCGGACGGCTGTTATTTACATGCAGGTGCATAGTAACTAGTAAGCAGAGAAGCCTAGGCTACCACCGGATGTTGGGCCTCCCAAATCAGAGGGCTTAGGTTAAGCTTGGTCTGAGTTTGGGGTCCACGAGTAGACCACTTGTGATGACGTGGCTTGGTACAGCTGGATTCAACGGTTATATTCCGGACAGTGTCCAGTTTTTATTTTATGTTTTTATCTTTTTTTTGTGTGTATTTATATTTATAGAAAATGGGCAGCCCCGTGAGATACGATGGATATTTGATTGTCCTTTTTTCGCAACGAGGAAGCGATCGCATCCGTATTAAGGTACTGTAACACTCGACTAAAAGTAAATAGAATATAATGCAACATAAAAACATAATACGTATTTTGGAGGTGTCAAAACATCTGAATGTCCTAAGAGTCAACTCGAGACGATATATGTCAAATATAAAATGTATTTAGGAGTTTGACGAATTCAAAGTATGGAATTTTTTTTAATTGATAAAATCAAATCAAATTCTAAGACAAAACCCAACCTAAGCTAAAAGCCATTTTTTCCCTTTTATTCCCTCCTCAAACCCAACTCAACCCAACCTAAATGTTTGGGCTAAAAGCCAAAAGTCAAATATCCCCTAAAAATTAGCTCAGGATTCGGTGTGGGCCCCACCAGTGTGATTGAAAAGTGGGCTGTGAAACCCACTTGTCGATCCCTCACCTGCCAACGCGCGGAACGCGTTAGAGACAATCACAGCTCGACCCCACCCACGTGGGCTTGTACCCCACGCGTCGGATAGCCTAACAGCTATATTTGTGATCCAACGGCCATATTAAAGGGGCCGTTGGTTAATCTAACATCCTAAATTCAAACAAATTTTTTTTAGTTTTATATTTATATATTTATTAAATCCAAAGGCTAAGATGAATATAATCAAATCAAACGGTAAAATAAAGATGTAACGGTCCAAATTTTAATGCAACGGCTAAAATATTTAACTCAAGAATAATTTACGATTTAGTGATTTTTCAATATTTATGAGAATCTAAATATTTTTAGGTTAAAATGTTCATAAAATTAATTTATGATAGTGTACATAATTTATTTTCTTAAAAAAGTTACTTTAAAAGAAAACGTTAGCCTAAATTTATTATTTAATAATCTCAGGTTAAAAAATTCATGCCATAAGGGTTAGACCAGAAAAGTTGTTTCAAGGTTGAAGATGGTCTAACGGTACAGGCAGCATGACGTCAGCTAACCATTGCTAGCTAGCGTCATGCTAACGTTAGGTAACCGTTGGCATTCAAATGGGTATTTTGGTCCAAGTAAAAAAATAAAAATAAAAATTTCAACAGATTATTAATTAAACTTTTTATAAAAACAGAAATAGAGGGAATTACTAATTAGCATTAGTGACGCTGACCGAGCTCTGTGTGTATATGTCATTCGGGGCCCTCAAATGCCCAACCATACAGTATTCTCCCAATACAAAACCGAAGCGCCTCCGCCAACCTGAAAAAACTGAAATTCTGCGACCTCCTCCGCCACCGTCTCACTCTCTTCAGTTCCTCCCTTCTCTTCGCTGGAGCTCCGATTGGCATGAGCTGAAAACAATGGATCAAAACCAGCGACCATCGTCCTCGGCGTCAGCTGCCTCGCGAGCTTACCAGTTCCACCCCGCACGTGCCGCAATTGTCAATCTCTTCGACCTCTACTTAGGAGTGAGTTCAATTTGCACTCGCTCTCTATTTTTGTTAAAATTTGTAATTCAATTTAATCTGAAATTAAGAAATTTGCATGCTTTTTCGCAGAGAAGTAGCCGCCAAAAACCTGATGATTCAGTTCGGGAGCCTCCGTAAGTGTGTAATTTTACTGAAAGATTTGTTTTTTTGGTTGCGTAATTAGTTCAAATTAGATGAATTTAATTTAAGTTAATGTTGTTTTCTGGTTAGAGATTATAATTTTTGGTTCCGATTTCTCAAACTTTACAGTTGATTTGATAGTAGTGATAAAAGAAAAAATTTTGAGTTGGAAAAAACCGAAAAGTCAATTTTTTGAAGAAGTTAGTGTTGTGGATTCTTCAGGAACAAGTCACAGAAGCGTGTACTTGCTCTTAATCGAGAGCTTCCACCTCGAAACGAGCAGTTCCTACTAGATTTTGAACAACTGCAGAGCCAGTTTCCTGTAAGTTGCACAATTTGAAACTTGCAGTTCTTGGTATCGTTGTTGTTGGGAGTTTATTACTTTAAGGTAGTAGTTCTGATGTTGTTGTTCCATGTGTTTCAGGACCAAGATCAACTGCGCGTCGTGACTGAGTCTGTACTTATATCTCTAGTTGTGCAATGTAGTAATCATGCGCCACGGGCGGAGTTTCTTCTCTTTGCTCTAAGGAGCTTGTGTACTATAGGTCACATTAACTGGGATAGTTTTTTGCCGTCCCTTCTTTCTTCGGTTTCCACAGCAGAAATGTCAGTTGGTCAAGGGAGTCAAGCAATGCCTGCTGTTTCACCGCAGTCTGTTATGCTTCCATCTTCGAATGCAATCCCCAATTCTTCTAATTTTCAATCTTCGACTCCCGCCTCTCCATTACCTTCAGTGCATGGCATTGGTTCCCCCACCCAGTCTGCTATCGAACCATCATCTATGTCACCAGTTAAATCATCTGATGTAGCCTCCAATGGACAGCAGGCTACGGCAAGGTTCAATTCATCTATAAGAGATAATGCCATAAGCAGTCTTCGTCAGCTGTGCTGCAAGATCATTTTAACTGGACTTGCATTTAATTTAAAACCAGTTACTCATGCTAACATCTTTTCCCATATGCTTAATTGGCTGGTTAATTGGGACCAAAAACAACTTGGGGTTGATGAACCTGATGGTGTAAGATCCTGGAGACCTGGAA
Source organism: Pyrus x bretschneideri (assembly GCF_019419815.1). Taxonomy (NCBI): domain Eukaryota; kingdom Viridiplantae; phylum Streptophyta; class Magnoliopsida; order Rosales; family Rosaceae; genus Pyrus; species Pyrus x bretschneideri. Next base: position 5,231,856 of record NW_025999524.1, read on the forward strand.
AGGCGCTAGTTGAATGGCTACATAGCTGTTTGGATGTGATTTGGCTTTTGGTTGATGAGGATAAATGCCGAGTGCCCTTCTATGAATTACTGCGGAGTGGGTTGCAATTTATGGAGAATATACCTGATGATGAAGCCTTATTTACTCTAATCTTGGAGATCCATAGGAGACGAGATATGATGGCCATGCACATGAAAATGTTAGATCAACACCTACATTGCCCTACGTTTGGGACTCATCGGATTTTCACACAGACAACTCCTAGTGTTTCAGGAGAAGCAGTAGCAAGCTTGCGGTATTCACCAATCACATATCCAAGTGTTCTGGGAGAACCATTGCATGGAGAGGTGATGAATTTATCTACGAATTCATTATTTGGTAATGGAAGTTTTAGCATATATCATGTTTATGCAATAATCAGTATCATTAGATGATGATAAGAAGATGATATGTAACAATAAAATTTGTAAAATAAATGATGTTCTCCGCCAAGCATGATTTCTGTATCTATGCTACTTCTTTAGGGATCTATTTTTGGGGCTATAATCTGGAATTCCTTTGCTTTTGCTGGTGTAGGAACTTGCAACTTCAATTCCAAAAGGAAGTTTGGATTGGGAGAGAGCTCTGCGTTGCATCAGGCATGCTCTATGTACTACTCCATCACCTGACTGGTGGAAACGGGTGCTGCTTGTTGCCCCTTGCTACAGGTCTTCTTCTCAAGCGCCTACTCCTGGTGCTGTTTTCATCTCTGAAATGATTTGCGAGGCAACAATTGATAGAATTGTTGAGCTATTAAAGTTGACCAATTCAGGTAATATTATCTTCATTGTAAATTAATAAGATTAGCCATTTCTTATCTGTATTGCTCTTTTACAGATATTGTAGACCTTCCTTTTTCTTCTTACCAAGTCTTTTTAGTACTACTCTATAAATTATTTTATCCGAATTTTTATTTTTTTATTTTATCGTACTTTTAAATTTGTGATTCTGCCTGCTTGTGTAATGATTGCTTTTTTTTTTAGTAAGCTAATGCTTATATCTTGTTCCTTGCAGATATTAATTGCTGGCAAGAGTGGCTTGTCTTTTCGGATATATTCTTTTTTCTTATTAAAAGTGGCTGTATTGATTTTGTTGATTTTGTGGACAAGCTAGTTTCACGCCTTACCGAGGGTGACCAACAAATTCTTAGGACAAATCACGTCACTTGGCTTCTTGCTCAAATTATACGGGTTGAACTTGTGATGAATGCTCTAAATCAAGATGCTAGAAAGGTTGTCCTTGAAAAGTGGAGTCCACTGTCTTTCGACTAAAGTCACATAATTTGTCTTACTTCTTGCAATTTCTTTTGTCTATTTCGCTGCACTTACTAAATGTGGGCATTATTCCACTTTTTTCCCGAAGAATGACATCTGTCATTTTCATTTGTGTTTCCTCCGTAATTTGAGACTACTTGATCGTGTCGTATTTATAGCCTGTAGCTTTACTGATTGTAGGTGGAGACAACACGAAAGATCCTATCATTTCATAAAGAAGATAGGAGCTCAGATCCAAATAGTCCTCAAAGTATCCTGCTGGACTTCATAAGCAGTTGCCAGAATTTACGTATTTGGTCATTGAACACAACAACTAGAGAATATCTGAATAACGAGCAGCTTCAAAAAGGAAAGCAAATAGATGAATGGTGGAGGACAGCAAGCAAAGGTATATTCCACTCCAGAAGTATTACAAATTGACATTTTCTGGCAACGAAATCATGAATGATTGTTATAAAATTGCCTGTATGCGACAATATTATAAAACTTAGTAAATTCTATAATAGGACATTTTCCTGGAAATCTTGTGAACTTGTAACTGTTGGTTTCTATTTCAGGGGATCGAATAATGGATTATATGAATATGGATGAAAGGTCAATTGGGATGTTTTGGGTTGTGTCTTACACTATGGCACAGCCAGCTTGTGAAACTGTGATCAATTGGTTATCCTCTGCTGGAGTTGCAGAGTCATTACCCGGAACAAACCTACAGTCCAATGAGAGGTTAATGGTTATGCAGGAAGTATCTCCACTGCCGATGTCCTTGTTATCTGGCTTTTCAATGAACCTATGTTTAAAGCTGGCGTATCAAATGGAAGAATCTTTATTTTCTGGGCAGGTACTCTCTTTTTTTTCTTGCTTAACTTGCCATTTTCAGCTTGGAAATAGGCCTAAATTGGTTACATATACTTGTTGGTAATTGAAACTTTTGTTCATTTATTGATGTATGCCTGCCAAAGGATACCAGAGGCTGCAGGCTGTAAGAACATGGAGTACATGTACATAGCATAATGACGGGGAAGGGGAAAAAGAAAAATAAAGGAGTTGACCCCTCCCCCTCTACTCTCTCTCTCTTTCTCTCTCTATATTTCTCTCTCACACACACATCTTGCACTTTATGGAGTGTTTCATGAATCTTATTTGTTTACCTTGATAGAAATCATGGTATTCTAATTTGAGATTTGTGCATAGCCGGAAGAAATTTATATTTGAAGCTATGGTTTTTTACCATGGATCTGAGAGTGGCTAATCAGTGGGATTTTTTTTTTTTTTTTTGTATATAGCAACCAACCTATTATTTACTCTTTTTGAATTGTCTTTTGACTTATTTTCTTATATTTTAAATGCAGGTTGTACCTAGTATTGCAATGGCTGAAACATATTGTAGGCTGCTACTCATTGCACCTCACTCATTATTTCGTTCTCATTTCAATGTAATTTTCTTTTAATTCTAAGGTTTTCGTTGCTTCTCTGATTAAATGTTTCTTGTGTTTTTTCACAAATGAACATGCATTTTAATAATATACTCCCCACAAGGGCACTTAACTTGAATTCTTAAGGGTCAAAAGCTATGAGGTTAGCCCTTTTCCTAAGCAGGCAAAACTTGGCCTCAAGTCTCTAGTATAACTCCTTGAAATATTACTGTCAGGTTTGTTGACACCTTAGAAAATCAGCACTTTACTGAATAAGCTAAATCAAATGGAACGTATTAAAGCTCCATGTTGACTTTTTTTCCTTCTCTTGTGGGGGTAATTAAAGGTGATGTATGTATGGTCGGTCTTCCAGATATATCTTTGACGTTCACCTTCACCTACATTTGTGTAACTATTTGTTGATTTGGTTACTCTGGATAAGTCTTTGCAGCCTTAACTTGTAGTTTATACCCCCTACCCTCCCTCTCCCTTTTTTTATTATCCTTGTCACTTTAAGCACCATTTGTCGTATGTTTAAAATCTAATATCCTTGTCCATTTTTGAAACAGTACTGTTGTAACCTTTTACGTTTCATCTTGTATTGTGATATTTATTTATTCTGTTTCTCAGCATTTGGCTCAAAGGAATCCCTCAGTATTGAGCAAGCCAGGCGTAACTCTTTTAGTGCTTGAAATTTTGAATTACCGTTTGCTTCCACTTTACAGGTGATTATTTGTATTATCCATATGCTGAAATTACACCTCTTTCAAGTTAAGTATAATTTTCAAAGATATGGTGCGACTCTCTTGGCTTCAGATGCTGTAAATGTTGACTTTATATTTCTTTCATCTGCAATATGATGCCACTGCAAGTTAAAATTTATAAGTTGTCACATCTTCCATATAGGTACCAAGGAAAAAGCAAAGCCTTGATGTATGATGTTACAAAAATAGTTTCTGCTCTAAAATCAAAACGTGGAGACCATCGTGTATTTAGGTTGGCTGAGAACTTGTGTATGAATCTTATTCTGTCTTTGAGAGACTTTTTCTTTGTGAAAAGGGAAGGGAAGGTATATACTGCATTTTCCAAAACAAAACCCTTTTTTTGTTTAAATTTCATAGACGAGCTGAAATGTAATTGTGTGCATTGTTAATCTTTGGCAGGGTCCAACTGAATTCACAGAAACTTTGAATCGAGTAACTGTTGTCACTCTTGCGATCATCATTAAGACACGAGGAATAGCTGATGCTGATCATCTGCTTTATCTTCAAACCATGTTAGAGCAAATATTAGCCACTAGTAATCACACATGGTCAGAGAAAACACTACGCTATTTCCCTTCGCTTCTTCGTGATTTTTTGATCCAACGGATTGATAAAAGGGGCCTGGCAATTCAAGAATGGCAGCAGGTTTATTGTTGCTCCCTTAGTTTTTCGATTTTGTAGTGTTTGTGTTGTTCAGCTGTAACATCTTTTTTTTTTTTTTCTTTTTTTTTTTTTTTTTTTTTTTCTGCTGTCAAACTTCAGATTCCATTGACATTTTCCCCCTTTCTTAAAGATGATTTTATTATCCTACCGGACTGAATAGAATCTTCTGTACTTAAACTATTAACTTCTACTTAATTACATTGTCTATCATGAATATTTCTTAGATATACATAATGATGAAAGATCCTTTTTGCAGGCAGAAACCACTGTAATTAACCAATGCACCCAGCTTTTGTCACCTTCCGCTGATCCTACATATGTAATGACCTATATCAGTCATAGTTTTCCTCAACATCGACAATATCTATGTGCTGGTGCATGGATTCTGATGCAAGGGCACCCAGAAAACATCAACAGCCTAAACTTAGTAAGTTTAATGTATTATGAATAACACCATGATTGGTGTTTATCACTCGCTCTCAGAACCTCGAAGTTTTGGCAGGGTTCTTTTGATATTGCCTAGGACACTGTTGCTTAGTCTCTTCCTTATATGGTTTCAGGCACGCGTCTTGAGAGAGTTTTCTCCTGAGGAAGTATCATCTAATATTTATACAATGGTGGATGTTCTGCTTCATCATATTCAGTTGGAACTGCAGCACGGCCATTCTTTGCAGGTCCGTCAGTTGTTCCTAGGTTTTTCATTCACAATCCTGTGTTTTGCATGCCTGTGGAGTTGTTTTTACTGACATTTTATTCATTTCTTTTTCAGGACCTTTTATTGAAAGTATGTGCAAACCTAGCATTTTATATTTGGACCCATGAGTTGCTCCCTTTGGATATTTTGCTCCTGGCACTTATTGATCGTGACGATGACCCCCATGCTCTACATATCGTGGTACGTGCTTTCAACTTATTAAAAAGAACAAGGGTTAATGTGAGAATTCCACTTTTATTTATTAAACAAACTGATCTGGAAATTTACTACAATGCAAGATACGTTCTTGATGCAATTATGTGCTAATATGTGATGCAGATTAGTCTACTTGATAGGCAAGAACTTCAACAAAGGGTGAAACAACATTGTTCGAATCGAGGTCCCCCTGAACACTGGCTTGTCTCTGCACCCTTTAAGCGAGTTGAATTGCAAAAGGCCCTCGGGAATCATCTATGTTGGAAGGACAGGTTGCATTTGTTAAATATTTTTCTTTCTTATTTTTGGGGTTTGAAGTTGGTATGGTTTTTATGCTAAGATAAGAATCATAACATAGAAGCTAAACTTTGTGAATCGCTAAAGCATATATTCACTTACATGGTCTTTTATGTTATGCAGGTATCCCACCTTCTTCGATGATATTGCAGGGCGTTTGATCCCCGTCATTCCATTGATAATTTATAGACTAATTGAAAATGATGCCATAGATTCAGCTGATAGAATTCTGCTCATGTATTCTCCATTTCTTAAATACCACCCTTTAAGATTTACTTTTGTTCGTGACATACTTGCATATTTTTATGGCCATCTTCCCGGAAAGCTTATTGTCCGAATATTGAATGTACTCGAAGTCAACAAGGTAAAGACTTTGCTCTCCTTTTTATTCTTTTGGTAATCAGCATTGACTTTTTAGTACTATTTTCCTCCAGTTACTTTATTAACTCCAAGTTTGTTTCAGATCCCATTTTCTGAGTCATTCCCGGTGCATATGAATAGTGCCATGTGCCCACCTGCCGATTACTTTGCAAGTCTCTTACTGGGACTAGTGAATAATGTCATTCCCCCATTGCATAACAACTCAAAATCTGGAACGAGTGATGCTTTAAATAATTCAATGCGTGCCCCACCTAATAAGACTCCACCACCGTCTCAGTCTGGGCAAGCAAATGTTTTCGACGGCCAAAAAGCATTCTACCAAATTCAGGATCCAGGCACATATACTCAGCTGGTTCTTGAAACAGCAGTAATTGAATTGCTCTCTCTTCCTGTATCTGCATTCCAGATTGTATCATCACTTGTTCAGATTGTCGTCAATATACAACCAACATTAATTCAATCCAGCAATGGCCTGCACGGAGCTCCAAGTGGTGTTGGGCAAGGCTCCATTTTACCAACATCCCCTTCGGGCGGAAGCACAGATTCCTTGGGCACGAGCAGGTCACCTGCTTCAGTATCAGGAATAAATGCATCTAACTTTGTTTCTCGAAGTGGTTATACATGCCAACAATTGTCTTGCTTATTGATCCAAGCCTGTGGTCTACTACTGGCTCAGCTGCCTCCTGATTTTCATGTCCAACTCTATCTGGAGGCGTCGCGTATAATAAAAGAAACGTGGTGGCTCACTGATGGCAAAAGGTCAATGGGGGAACTGGACTCTGCTGTCGGTTATGCTTTGTTGGATCCAACATGGGCTGCTCAAGACAATACCTCAACTGCCATTGGTATGCTACGATATATGCAATGGTTATTTACTGATAAACCTTGTTTAACTTCCCTGTGCGAGAGTTTATATAGTTAACTCTGTCACGATTCCAGGTAATATTGTCGCGCTGCTTCATTCGTTTTTCAGTAACCTCCCACAGGAATGGCTAGAAGGGACCCATCGTATCATCAAACATCTCAGGCCAGTGACTTCAGTTGCAATGTTGAGAATAGCATTCCGGATCATGGGTCCATTGCTCCCTAAACTAGCCAATGCGCACGCCCTCTTCAGCAAGGTACAAAAATTCACTTATTCGGAACTTTTATTACAATTTCGTTAAAGCTTTCAATCATTTCCAATGCGTATTTGAATGTCATCAAATTAAAGGTGATATGTATTAATAAATTTTCTATCCTTTGTTGCTTAATCATTGCCATCACCTGTTTCAGACCCTGTCATTGATTTTAAGTATGATGGTGGATGTCTTTGGGAAGAACGTACAGCCACCGACTCCTGTCGAGCCATTAGAAATAGCAGATCTTATGGACTTCTTGTAAGTGCTTCTCTGTCATTGAAACTAACAAATTTTCTGTTTGTGGTTTGATATAGCTGTTGTTTAGTAGTGCCTGACGATAGCTAACCACACATAACCCGTTGTGTTTCTCAGCCATCACGTCGTCCACTACGAAGGGCAGGGAGGTCCCGTGCAGGCTAACAGCAAGCCCAGACCAGAGGTCTTAGCTCTTTGTGGAAGAGCTGCGGAAAGTCTGCGTCCGGACATACAACACCTTCTTTCCCACTTAAAACCCGACACGAATTCTTCCATTTATGCTGCTACGCATCCCAAGTTGAACCAGAATTCATCGTAAGTTTTCGGGTTCTTTAGCAATTCTCATAAGCTGATAGCACGATTTTTGAGATAATTATAGAAAACTAGAGAGGACGTTCCTCTTTAGAGTATGTAAAGTCGTGTATGTAACCAGCGAAAGGCAGGCTTTAGGTGGATTTCGTGTATGTTTTCATAAAGAAATAATGTCAATATTGTTTATTCACCCAAAGTATTTTTTTTATATTCGAGCGATATTATAATCTAATTTATTGTTGTATCACGATCACACGGGAGTATGGGATAGTGTTTGCATTTCAGAAACGTTTCTTGTGTCATAGGTTCTATAGGAACTGGACGATACTATTTGGTCAAATATAATAGAATGAAAAAATTTGTGACCACCAAAAATATTCTGTTCTTTTACAATCGTATTCGTATCTGCTCCTCGATATGCCACCACGGTGTTTGAAATAAATATTAAAAAGCGTGATGATATGTATTTTAATTTTTCACATGACATTGCATTATTACATCGAGATGTCACAATGCAAAGAAATCTCTATACATTGACATTAAACTTGTAACTCACAAAACTTGATTTAAGACCCTTTATTTACATTAGTAGAGAAAAATACTACAGTTTAATTGTATCTATTTATTTCTCCATATTACCCAGTAATTACAGTGTCGCGTGTTCAGCTTTTAGTATTTTTTCATTAAATATAAACAATACTTAACGAAAATTAATCGTACAAATTATAATAAACAGATAAAATATAAAGAAGATGATGGAAGATGCTCCCCACACATCCGGATAACAGACATAGCAGGACTGCTCTTTTACATTGCCCCTTCAGTAAACGAGGTGGGGTCCGCGGCATATGTGGACTAGACATACCCTACTCGTCACGTCGCTACAAAAGCGGAGAACGGATCATCTTCATAGATAAGCAGTCAAAGCTTTTTTATCAAACAATTCGGATCATTGATTGATGTGCAAGTCAAATTAAGATAGTCGATTGTGTGTTATGGGTAAGAAAAATGAATTAATAAAAACCATTGAATTAAATTTATGTGATCAAGATTGTTTGATGTGAAAACTCTGGCTCCTTAACTCCGAAGAAAATCCGTTCTCATGTGAATGCTTAGACGATATTGCACGTTATTGTGGGGACACCCACTGACTCATGTCCAGCAATTATTGTCCCACCAGTCAAACTCAGTCTCTACCAAAAATAATGTCGTTCCAAACGTGAATATATGTTACCATCAGTCCAGTCTAGTTCAGTTTCCCACGACTCACGCCTACACTGCCCTTGTAACATCGCGTCAAGTATCACCTTGTGATTCGTAATCCAAACCTACACCCTCATGTTTTGCCACTCCTGTCTTTTTTGGGCGAGTCTTGCCGAATAATCTATGGTCGAAATATCATAAGCTCGAGTTGTAAAATACGAGAAGTCTTGTTAACTTAAAAATTGTCTTTATCGTGTTTCTTTTGTTGAGGATAAATCTTGACACAACAAAAATATTACTCTTTTGTAACAAAAAGAATACGAATTCGAGTTGCGAAAACAGCTTCATGCTTTAGTTGAAAGGTTGAACATTTTTATTAATTTAAAACATATGTTTAGTTATTTTCACAACTGAACAATAATAATAATAATAACAATAGAAATTTATATATTACACAAAGTTGTTCGTTCAACATTACAGAGTCAGATACGGGGAAAAGGATCCGACTAGCATCATCAAAAAAAAAAAAAAAAAAGGTGGGGTGCCAAAACCCTACAAAACACTTCGGGACTAAACTTAAATTCTAAAACAGTAAGGATAACTGTTATTTTTCACAAAGAATGACAATGTGATTTGCATATTTAACTTGTACTACGCAAAATTTGAAATAATTATCCCTTCTGCTTTAAGCATCAAACATCATCGTTGTTCTCCTTGTTGACCGAAATTCACTCGGTTGGATTTCGGAGTGCCATATTCCGGTGATTTCTTGTCGAAATTGTATGGTGCTGCACTCATCACCCTGCACAGACGAAAACAGAAGTCGATATATTATTAGCTGTCCAATTCCAATCAGATTTATTAATCTGCCCGCGTTTCTATTTGAGGTAATAAGTTAGGTCAGCTGTTTAGATTTTCCTCGAAAAGTATAGTAACCTTTACAAAAAATCCAATCAAAGGCAACTCAACTCAAGCAGGACAGCGGCCAGATGGAAACATCGAGCCCTCGCACTACTAAAATTTTCCAAGGCACGAGGTTCTCCGGTCCTCATACCATATGTGCCATTCACGAGATAACCTCAGCAAAAATAGCCAACTCTACAGACCATAGGTTCTTATGTACAAAACAAAGGCCCTAATTCTTACTCTGATGGACCCTGAGCAATTCATAATAGTTTCCAAAATAATATAGTTGGAATGAACGAAAATTACCTTTCCTTGCGCTTCTCTAAAAATCGAGCCAAGGAAGCTTTGCGAGCCTGTGGAACATCTGTACAGAAAAGCATATGCCAGTTTAGATGGCAAACATTGTCCAATCAAGGGGGGGAAAAAGGGCAAAAGGTTGTGATCACATATCTGAGATTGCACACAAAAAATACTCCTAAGTTAAGAACCAACTTTCAATAAGAGTATCATACCAGAAGGAACTATAGAAGGAGCCTCCATTTTGTTAACAGGACTGGTTGGACGTCCGGTCGTTCTAGCTGACATTAGTTCATCAGTGCTGGTGGACCCACTTACTGACTGGGCACCAGTATGTGAAGAAACAGATAAGGGGCTAGAAAGAGCAGATGGGGGTATATTTGCAGGCTGATTCACAGCAACACCGTCTTCCACCGCCAACTTTGCACTCGGTGCTTGAGCTTTGGGCTGTGCAGCACTCGAGGAGTTAGAACAACTGTTTCCAGCCAAAAGCATCAGTGCCTGAGCCTGAAAAGACATCCCTAAACAATTTTAGAGCTGACTTAAGACCCAATAGAAGGTTGTCAACAAGAAAAGCCTGTGTTTTCATGTGCGCGCTGGGCACGTGTGTCTGTGTGTGTTTGACCTATAGAGTGAGGGAGGGTACCTTCTCAGGGGAGATATCATCATAGACATTCACAGTACCAGCGTAAAAGATTGTCAATTGTGAAGGAGACCCAGAGGTCTTGACTTTGTTCCTACAAAGAATGTTTTAACAAACCTCAGAATTCAATTGTTTTGATGAAATGGTCGGCCAAGGACTCGAGCATAATATTAAAAATTACCATGGCTCAGTGATCCCAGCAATGGAACCACCTGTAACGGGAAGAGCTGAAATTGGAGCCGTCTGCTTCATGGTAGTGGTGGAAAAATTCTGACCAGTAGTAGTAAAGTGATTCTTCAAGTAAGGCTTGCTCATTAGAACAGAAATCCCTTGACTTGTAACTGAAATCATCTTCGTATCATGAGGACGGTGCACAGAATGCATATCACGTTGCCTAGGATAAGCTGTCAGAGAAAAATGAATCCCACCTTGCCTATCGTGATTGAAGTTCTTCTAGATAATAAAAAACACAAACCAATGAGGCGAAGGGCAGCAACAATACCAGAAGACACTATTTGATCCTAATCTTCCCAACACATCAATTATTTACGGCGGTGTTATTAACCAAATAATGAATCAAATCGATCTACAAGTCAAATATACAAAACACAAGAGAATGACACGATAATTAACCAACAACGGCGACAACATATACCTGAGATTCATATGTAGTTTGTTTTCGACAAAGGTCAAATGCATCCGCAGAGATGGAAGACAAGAATGAATCAGGTACCATTTTTTTAGTCCTATCATCTTGAGCAGCTTTGAAGGACATAAACTGAGGAACTGCAGAGACGTTGTTTGGAAAGGGCCAATGTGCCCTTCCACCTCTTCCATACCCTAAACATTACAAACAAATAAATAAAAACAATCACATCTTAAAGATAAATTGTTCACTGTTTGTTAACAGAGCGATATTTTAATTAATCTAATCAAACTACGGGGATGGATAAGGTTCTAAAAGACACTAGGCGCTAGTCGGGTGGTGAGCTGGGGCTTAATGCCTTGGCAGACTAGGCAGATTTAACTAAGTTCATTATATTTCATGTAAATAAGTGTATGTTTATACTTAAAATATATATAATTTCATTATAAATTATAAAATAAAATGACACATATATTATGAAGTATTGGAATATAATGAAAACATAGAGAACAAGCATAGTATTCAACAAGTTTCTTACAATTTATTGAAAAAAATAAAATGCAAAATGAAAGTTATCTATTTTCTGCTTAAGTTGCAGCATAGGCGGATGTCTAGATGGGTATAGGCGGGCTAGGCGGGTGTATGTGGTCTAGGCGGACGCCTCAGCAAGTTTAAAGGTTTTTTCTTAATTTTCAAATAACTAGACATTAATCAAAACAGTGGCTAGCCACCTAGCGTCCAGGTTAGGCGGGGATTTTTCACATACATGCTAAGTAAACCAAATTCAAATATAGACAAACCATAAAAAAAACAAGCATTATGTACCTTCTACTAAAATTCAAACCATTTAATCATTTCTAATAACTTACCAGCTATGCAAATTTAAAATTGATCAACTCCAATTGAACTAGAAAATAACATATAATTCATAGACCAAAAGCTCAAAAATTCCAAATTTAAAAATTTGAAAACCTGAAAACTTTCTGTGACTAAAAGACAAATGGGAATATCACAGACCTGGGTCTTTGCCGCCATCGTTGTTGGTCTCCTCCTTCACCACAACCACCGGCTCCCTTGAGTTCAAACCCAAGAAATCTCTCTCCATCTCAGCGGCCCACCACAATCACTCAAAAAGAAAAAAAGCAAACAAAAAAGTCGACCTGAAAAAAAATCTAACACAATAAATCCTTCAACCAAAATCCCGAGCTATCTGAGAGTTATAAGGAAAATACTTCCGCCTTCAGTAAACAAAATATAAAGAAATTACAAGGTCCCGAGTCTGGAGAGAGAAGGAAGAGAGAGAGAGAGAGAGGAGAGAGAGAGAGAGGGACTTTGCTTTGACAAGGAACTGAGAGTAATGGAAACACGTGGGGGAAACGTTCGAGCAACACGGATTGGTTCCCAGTGCCACCTGCGAGTGGATAAATAAGCGGTGGCGCAACATTGCACCACGTGATTAGATTGATAATTGATTGGATAACCTCCTGAACAAATAGATAGGCATTTATGTCGTACATTGAATATAATAATACAAAAGAGCTGTTATTCTCATCTCAGTGTCTTATATTTCCATCTATTTTTTTATGAATTTTTAATAAGGCCCTTAGTTACCCCTTTTTGCCTTATTTTTTTTTTATATAAAAAATAAAAAAGAAAAGTTTGGGCTTGATAACTCGCACGCTATGTTTAGATGATTTGTCTCCCTTAAATCCTAACTCATCATTCTCATCTACTTTCATTCAGAGAAAGCGAAAAGAATGAACTTAGAAGATGATGTTTCTATGGAAAAAGTAGATGACTATATTTCTATCGAAGAAGTAAAAGATAACTTTATGTGGATCATCTTGATTTGTCCACATCGTATAATTGAAGCATAGTCATGTGACTTTTTATCTCTAATTATATATATATATATTAAGGGTTATTTTAGGAATAATAGTGGGTGAGAAAATAACATTTTAATTTTTTAACTTTTTATAATTGGTGTAAATATAAAGTGGATGAGAAAATAAAACAACGGAATGAATCTAGCAGCTCTCTAATACAATTAGTTAAAATTTTAAAAATAAAACTTCAGTCATTTGAATTGCAACACTTGATATACCGTGTACTGAAAAAGTTTCTCTAAGCATAAGAGTCTAGCCAATTATGAATGCGATTCATTTTCTTGGATTGATTTATTTGTGTGATAAGTCTAAAAAGTGAGTATATATGGTACTCTTTAATGAGTACGTAAGTATTATTCAAAAGATAACACTGCACTCACTAATTAAAGGTTAATCGACCTTCCTAGTTCCTACCGTGAGTAGTGAGTATGCTATGCTCCAATTCATGTGTGATATTCGACCACGTTATTCATAGTATGCCTTCTATTTCTCCTCCTAGGAAATTTTGAGGCTCTCTCAATTCTGAGGCGTGACAGTGAGGTGACACGTGTCCCCCCATTCGTTTAATTTGTGAGTTGCACCACAAGAAGCCATCTGTTGCACAAGAAAAACGTTTTTTTCTGTTTTGATTTATTTGTATTTTTATATAAAGCATTGGCTCTTTTATTGTCCTTTTTGGTCCCATAAGATTTTGAGGTCTACATTGTAGATCTATAATCTGAACGTATGTGCACGTGATAGAGTACATATAATATCTAACCATTCTTTGTTTTCAAGTGCAATCAATATTTTAATGCAACAAACAACTTATTTAACCGCTATAGTTTGGATTGAAAAAATCTCATACATGAATTGGAGGTTAAAATTTTTGCCGTTTGTTACTAATAGCATCGATATTGTTTCAACTTAACACCCGTGCAATCAATAAGTGCAGATTTTATGCAAAATGCCTCAATACAGTTAAAAGTGAAACCATTTGATATAAGTTGTAATTTATTTTGTAAAATGACCGATGTCAAACTCTGCACATTACTCTTGTTCTAGCAAAACTCGATTCAAAAGTTGAGATTTTATCATAAAATTAATTATCGATACAGTTTATTATTTCTCCAATGTTGAAATTCATGCTAATACTCAAGTATTTGCATGGTTAAAAGAAATTTCAAGTTCGACTCACGATGTAAGGACGACACATACATATATATAATAGAGCGAAGTGGATACTAAATTATCCAACACTGCACAAGTAAAAGATTTCTTATTATGAATTTTACCATTCACAAAATCAATTTTGTACATTTCAATTTGAATTAAGAACTCCACTGCACAAACATAATATTCAGTATTTCGAGTGTTTTAATCATTAAATTTTGATTTTGGTATATTTTTAAATTCCAAGTCCCATAAGTATTTATCAGTTGAATTTTAAAGCTGTAACAAAGTAAAATTATTAACGCTAGCGGGGCCTAAAACAGTGACTAAAAAGTAATTAACAGCAAAACAATAACTGCATCAAAAATTACAAAGATCAAAATTCATTGAGATTTCTGCATTGGTAAATCAAAACCACAGAAAAATACATGCTTCATCTTATGTGCATATAAGGTGAAAAAATGGGTATCCAAAATGTAGTTTGGCTGAAGAATTACAAGGTGAACGGGAGAAGCAAATGCACGAAGATACTGACGGCTCAAACCTTACACAGGAGCAGCAGCTGAACCGCTCGTAAGTGGTTCACTTACCTCAAGGAGTTCATTACACAGCCCCGTGAAAACAACCGAATCTGTTTCGATGGGTTTGAACTTGACAAGAGCCGAGGGCATCAAATCCTCATCAGCTAGTGTTGCTGCTTTCTTTCCTGCTGCTGGAAAATGAGGGATCACCCGCCGTTTGAGGGCTACAGGATTTAACAGCTCGAATTCCAAACTAGGCTCTTTCAGCGCCGAGCTCACATACTGGTTCATCGAGAACCAGCAATAAGAAAAAGAATAAAAATTGTTGAACTATTGACTTGAAATAAATGCAGTAGTAAGGAACAATTTGCAGCCCGGCAGAACACTCAAACACGAATAGTCTATATGTATCATGTGTTGGATTTGTTTTCATTTCCCTCAATTTGGGCTGGCTACGTAATAATTTTCCAAGCAAACTTGTTCTAGACATCGAAGACTACATCTGTATTCGAACATCAAAAACTAAACATATTATGCAGCACAATACATGAAATCTCAAAAAGCGGGAGAAAATGCAGATTCCGATAGTTGTTGACAAGTTTGCTTGGAAAATTAGTACGAGAGCTGAAAAAGAAGCAGAAACTTGTTCCAACATATCTATACATAGACATGCACACTCCTACAGAATATTTATTTCACCCTGTTGTACTATATAAAACTTGCTATACTCTAGAATGACGATTGATCAAGAGATTAGGAGGATGGTAAAAGACTAACCTCGTACAAAGAGCTAGTTGGCTCCAATGGAGAAAAAACACCCTGGAGCACCACTCCATCGGGAAACTGGATCCGGATAACAGTTTTTCTGTATCTCCTTTTAGCAGCTTTTGCCTGCTTTTCCTTGAATGACTTTGGGATCAACATTTGTGAATCTTCAATCTTCTTCTTTCTCATTTCAGCTTCTCTTTTCAGCTCCGTAGCTGAGAGGTTGTAGAAAGATGCTGGTACCTCAATTCTTGCTGCCACACTTTCAGAGACCGAAAAGAAGACCCTCGTCTGCACAAGAAAAAAGTTTGGTGAACCAGAAAAAGTTAATTGAAAGAAATGGATGACATAAATCTGAAACAGGAAGCACTACAAATCACAAAACGAAGGGAATCCCGCAATATGAAATGCAGGGCGTATTTAACTTTAATAGTAAAAAAAATGGCAATACCAAACAACGGAATCATTTGACGTTATTAAACAGAGAATAAACGTAATATGAGCACTTATCTATAACCAGTTTGATCATTTCAATGATTACCAGAAATATAGAAAACTTAATGACAAGGACATTGGACCAGAACATTTTTTCTGATTTCCAACCACTTCGACATCAAGATGAACCTTAACATTGGAAATTTTCTGTATAATATCATCATTTTAACTTTTGTTTTGGGCTGAAGTGCTTTTATCATCATTTAACTGGAGTCTTCTGATGACTTTTTTGGTTTAAAATTGCCTTGATTTTTCTTTCAAAAGCCATCTTCATACCTGGTGATTGACTAAATGGAATTGGGCAAGCTATATGCTATTACGATAAGAAGTCACTTCTTTACATGCTGCCTTAGAGCCTACTTCAAAACCAGACTAGTTGACCAATTCCAATGAATGCGCAGGTAAGCGTTGTTGAAAATCAATGCAACAGTCTCCAGACTATCAATTGACTGATGAATCCTTTACCACCATAGGTTTGATCGCTTACGATTTTAAGTATTGCTTTCCAATCTTTTCAAGTTCCTAATCCAATCGATGCTGAGATTCTATAATCCTATCATAACATACATTTATAACTTTTGGGAAGGATATTCCCAAGACATAAAGTAAATGATCAACTATTATTAGCATGCGAACACTGCCATAAACGATGAAACAAAAATGAACAAGAAACCAAGGATAGACTGATAGTTAACATACCTGCCGGTCGACCTTCTTTGGTTCAACTGGTTCATCCACCTTCAATGAAGCAATGGATGCCGAAATATCTACTTCTTGTACCTTCGGCGGTTCCAGTAATGCTATTCCCCCTTTCATCAAATTAATTTGTTCTTCCTTTGGAACCTCCATGACCGCCCACATCTCCCCATCCTCCTCTTTCAATTCGAACCCCACAAACTCCAGCAACTCAATGCCTCCCACAACCTCACCAATGGCCTCCCTTATCTTCGGATTACTCATCCGAATCCTTCTAAACTTAACGTTCTCCGGTTCCTTAACTATATTCCTCAACAGCCTCAGAACAACCTCAACTGACCCGGCAGCCGGATTTCCCGAAGCAAAGGTACCAATGCGAGCTTCCAATTCGCTCCTCGACAACTCAGACCTGTTATCCGGCGACCCCGACACGCCAACACCCTCTACACTTTTGGTCTCCACCGTAGTATTAACACAGCTATCTACATGTACGGAGACCTCGTCTTCCGACCTAAAAGATTGCCCGCAAATCGGACATTCGAAGACATTTAGCGTAAACCCGTTCTGGGATCTCTTCCCCGGCGTGATCAGAGCGTCAAACGGATCAAACCCAGTTTCCGTTTTCCGATCAGGCTTCGAATCGATCGACGGCTCCGCCTTGCTCTGATCAGGAATTTGCGTTTTCTCCTGATCAATAATCTGCGTTTTCTGAGGCGAAGGCTTGGGATTTGGGAAGGCGACCGAAGAATTTGGATTCGAATTCGAAACGGGTTTGGGATGGGATTGGGGAGCCTGCTTAGGGCGAGTGAGGACCGAATCGGCAGGGCCGGAGGAAGAAGACGATCCCAAGACTCGGCCTTGGCCCTTGAATTTACCGGAGGACGAAGACGAGAAGGTATTCTTCATGAAGCCCTTGAACTTGTCTTTCATGTCACCCATATCGATGTATTGAAAGAAGAAGAAAAAGAGGAGCTGAATCGAATCCAATCAAAGGTTGATACGAAGCGGAATCGGGAGATGAAATTAGTGTTTGAGAGGGGGATCCTGGAAGGGAACGGGAAAAGCGTGGCGGATTGGATTGGATTGGACTGCACTGGATTAAGAATGAGGGATTAAGAGGAGGGGAAGTGCCTTGGTTGCTTCTCCCTTCCTGGTTGACTTTTGCTCCATTGGCCGGGGTTCGTTGGATAATTTTCCCCGCCAAACGGCCTTACGAGCTTCATAGGCGGGTTTTTTTTCCCTGTCAATTTAATATTTTAATACTTTTGTTCTATTTTGGGAATAGGCTTTACTAGTCCTTTTACAAATACATCAACCAAAATTTTTCATCTCAAAATGCAATTTTTACCAGGTAACTTTAACGAAAAGCTCTCGGTACTGTTTATTTTAACAAAAAACCACATTTTTACACTAAAAAGTCAATCCTGGTACTATTGACTTTACCCTTTATTTTGTCATTATCGTTAAAACTCAAAATTTTCAAACCATTTTCATTAGTTTTCCTTTTTTACTAACCTTCTTTGACGAGAATATCCCCATTATTGTGTAATAATAATATTGTCTTGAGAATGTATTTATATTATGTCGATATAAGAATAATTTTGTCAGATTGGACAAGTAGATATTACACTATAATAGGAAGGCCATTTTTGGTTTGTGAATTTGTAAAGGGCTACTAAGCCCAAAGTGTGCAAGTTTTTTATTTTCATTAATATTGATTCTGACTTTGACAAATGGATCATGTTTGTTTATCATGTTATCAGTACGTGTCGTCCCAACATGTAGAAGGAATTTGAAATTCAACCTTGACTCATATCATTCGTTTAGAACATTTTCTTTTTTGGCGAATCGAACTTAAAACTTCAATTGTAATTTCTAACCATGTACTGAATTCATCTTTTGAGGAACATCGTTATATTATTGTACTAGGATTACTTAGCTGAAAAATGGCCGGCCCTTTCCGAGGTTTTTAATCCTGAATCTGGGAAGTGCAGAGTTGTTCCGCATCCCCCTTGGCTGTTGGTAAATCTACCCCTAGTCCTGTCCAGTTGCCCACCACTACTCCGCTTTCGGGCACAAGCTTGCGGTTACAATTGAGTCGTGCATGTTGGACGCTCGTGAAGAGGAATGGGTGCCATAGGACATTCAACATCGCGTATAAACCTCTCCCTAGTTTAGCACAATTCAAAGACCGACTTTTGTCCGTCAACGGGAATTAAGTGACATCCTTACTTATCGGTTCGATTCATATGTGCATCGTTTGTTCTTCTGGCATTCAACACTCGGAGTTGTGGCGTCTATGTCCGGTGGTGTTCTCAGACTATCCCGACAATCAAGTCCTCCGCTCTATCAAGGGCAAAGGAACAAACTAATTCGGTAACGAATTATCCATGGATCTTCCCACCGATTATCATGAGTGATCGTTCAGATAAGCCTGATGTAAATTGGAAGGAGGAAATTCTTCCTTGGCTGGATAGGGAATTTACAATGCCTGGCGTTCGGAGTGTTGGGCGCGTGGAAGGGAAGCGATAGCAACTTGAGTGGCCATACCAGTCAAGATGATCAGAGTCGTGGAGATGGGCAAAGGCTTCAAGACAAGAATCACAGAAAACGCTGTTGAACCATAGACATTAATCTTGTTCTAGCTTTCAATAAGAATTCACACAACATTATCGACCTGAGTATTATACTTGTCAAATGAGCCTTGAAAAGAACATCAGAAAACCATACCTGAATCGAACGCATCATCCCTGTTGAAATATCTGATGAGAGCAAATCGGGTGTAGAATCAAGAATATGGAAGATAGAATGCACAGATGCAGTAAGCATCTTTGAAAAAATCCTCCTCGTATTTAGCCACCACATCCCTGACTAGCAGGCAATTCGCAAAGCTAACACGGAAGAAATATTGTGCATCTTTGCTATAATTACAAGTTCACAATCATGCCTAGACTTCTTATGAAGCCACGGCCAACTCAGTGCCTGGTTTTTCTAAGAACAGATCCCCCAAACAACAAGCTCCATCCAGAGACCTACAGGGTAAGAAAGCAACCTAATTCCAATGTCCTTCTGAAAGAAAATGGCTTTCCACTTTTCAAACAAGCAGCGGTCTGCTCCCTACAAATGGAGAAGGTCGTAACTGATACATCATGAGTGTCGGGATGACCCAGCTCAGGGATCTTAACTCTAAGCTAGGTTGACTAGAACACTTCACTGCAGACAACGGCAATATGTGATCAACACAACCAACCACTGACCTAGACTGCGAACAACCCTATTTTCCTTAACCAGCCAGCTAGATTAGATACTTAGCCTCTTTGCTTAGCAGGTGGCCAAGTTCCGGTTTTGTGGCCTCCTTCTAGATTCATACCGCTATGCCTTCTACAACTCTAAAAGAACATACTATGTCTTCCTTCCGTCAGCACAAGCTTAACGAGTGGACGGAAACAAAATTTTGAGGCTAAGAACTGAAGGAAGAGACACAGAATGCGAGAGACATAGCCAACCCCCAATAATACAAAGGCAAAGTATAAGCCACCACACGGATCGTGCTTATCGTCAGTCTATGCCACCTTAATCTCTAGTCCATCTACAACAACAATTGACCAGAAAATGCCAGTCAACTCTGTTACGATCAACGCCTAAATGGGGTATTACTCTAAACTAATAAATACACAAATTACAAGTTATCTCCAAGTAATCTAAACTCAGTCCCCTAAAAGCAAAATTATAAAATATAATAGATGAAGACTCAAATATTGAAAAGATTAATTATACTAACAACATTCCCAGAAATTCAGAGACATATTAGTAATTTCCAAGTGCCAGATTAAAAGCAAAACCCTAGTGGCTAATGCCACAAAACTATAACATCACATAACACAGAAATTCGAAAATCCGATATAAAAGAAGTGCAATTAACCCAATAATCTCTCCGTCGAAACACAAAATAAAGCTAAAGGCTTGGAAATCGAAAGGCAAACCGAGCGGAATCAGTCGCGATTCTTCAAGCGCTCGACGCGCTGGTTCAACTGCTCGATGCGGACAACGAGGTGGGTGACGGTGTAAAGGAGCCAGTAGAAGATCAAGGCGGCGGCGATCAAGAGCGCGTTGCGCTGGCTCTTCATGATCGACTTCTGGTGGCGGAGGTGCTCCGAGGGAGTGCAGGAGTCGCCTTCGCAGCTCGGGCGAGTCTCGTACTTCCAGTAGATGTCCATGAGCAAGAAAAGGCAGAACGGCACCACCGAGAGAAACGGTTTGAGGAGGTTGCGGGTGACCGTGACGAGGCCCTTGCGGAGGCCGTCGAGGCCGGGGATCGTGAGGAGGACCACCATGATCGCCTCCGCGGCGGCGGCGTATCCGAGGACAACCCACTCCAACGCCATCAGATCTCTGTGCTGCTCGCTTTTCCGGTTCTGGTTTTTTGGGAAATTTCAGAAATATGCTTTGCTTCGTCTCTCGATTTCTCTCAGCGCCTTAAACTGGGCCGATAAAATTGTTGGAGGACCGGGTGAGTAAGTAAAGGCTGGCGAAAATTCGACACGTGGTGGCTCGTTGCTTGGACTGGTGGACGATCGTGATACAGGTGGAAGCGATTTGCAATTAGGCCCCAAGTTTTTGGTTTTTTTAACTTTTGAGTCGTTTTGACCCCAATCCATGTCTTCTGTGGTCAGCAAGGCCCAA
The DNA here is from genome assembly GCF_019419815.1 of Pyrus x bretschneideri. Taxonomy (NCBI): domain Eukaryota; kingdom Viridiplantae; phylum Streptophyta; class Magnoliopsida; order Rosales; family Rosaceae; genus Pyrus; species Pyrus x bretschneideri. The sequence goes on from NW_025999524.1 coordinate 5,253,177, forward strand.
CCCAAATTTTTGGTATACTTATTGTTTTCGGCTTTCAGTTTGGTTCTTTATCTGTTAATTAGTTTTGAGTTGGATGCTTACGTTTCATAACATACTATTCGTCCAAAATCCTCACTTGATCTCACGTGTCTCCGAATAAGAACTGCCCACTGCTCCGCTTGTTGAGTACAAAAGATTTTACACCTACGGTCTTATGTTAAGAGTTTTTCGCATTGAATGACAAAAGTCTAGCATGTTATTGTGTAGTATTTCATAACATACTATTTATCCAAATCCTCACTTGATCTCATGTGTCTCTGAATAAGAACTGTCCACTGCTCCGCTTGTTAAGTACAAAAGATCATACACGTACGGTCTTGTGTTAAGAGTTTTCCACAACGAATGACAAAAGTCTAGTATGTTATTGTGTAGTATCTCTATATGACGTGTTTTTTTTTAGTATGCATCAGTCTATGTATCGAGAATTGTTAATATTGAACTTTAACTCTGCATTCAACTCTCTATTCATTCAATGCACGTCATACACCGAAACATATAGTTTTAAATTGAACATCAGTGCGTTGAGAGAGAAAAAGAGAGGGGGGGGGGGTGTTCGGCAGCTTCTTTGTCATTTTCATATCTTGAACACGCACATGCACAATGAGCAGTTGTGTAGTACCCTTTTGTCCCGTCCATGACGCATCACTTTGAACAAACCCCCACAACAAAAAAGAAAAAGAAAATTTTGTACATATTAGTCTAAACCTATCAATCGTAGTTGGTGATTTAACTTTAAACTCCTTATAAGATAGGTGAGCTTTTTCAATATGTCGAGAACACAACTTATTAGGTCATATTCCATGTACAATGAAAATTTTAACTATGAGATAGATGCTCTCGCTGTTGGGATTTTTTTTTTTTGGATTAAAATCTAGTACGCCGTTTAATCTTATCAATCAAAATATTCTAACATGCCACCTTAGTTTATCACAACTCTTGCGACCTTTTTTGACTGCTTTGTCTATGCCCTTTGTTTGTTGAGGACACAGTTTCTGATTTTATGCAGAATATGCTTTCATCATTCAGGATTTCCTACAGACACATATTATATTGTACACACACACACACATATTCATATATATATATATATATATATTATAATATAATATAATATAAGTACCATTATCTGATCAAGCTAAAGAAAGACTTTAGGGCAAATTCGATATGAAGGAAAAGTTGAGATGACAAGAAGAGCGCTTAGTGAGGAGACAGCACCTGAAGGAGGAAATTTCAGCAAAATTCATATATATATATATATATATATATATTATATGCATATATGTACATGGATTAACTAGGGAGGGAAGTTGGATTTTTCGATGGCAATTGTTGAGATAGTATCGTCAGAAGCTTCATAAAATTCTGTTCAATTAGCATAGGACAGAAATGAAAATTCATAAACCCTATAGGGGCTAAAATGCAACACCAAAAGTAAGCAAATAATGCAAGAGAGAAAGGAGGGGAGAAGATTCTGCTTTAGTAGCACCCTAGTCCTACTCTTATTTCTTAATTATTAGCCAATTGAATCCACGCCTATTGTCCTTTTAAAATATTAGCTGGTGCATTTTATATCAGAGAACTTTGCCTTAATCATTGTTGCTTAGGGCCATCATTAAACAATGCTTATATACACTACTATCTTCTCTTAGATAAGTTTTTCAGTGTGACTGTCACTTTGCTAGTACCACCAATCCACTCATATTATAACACGTGTCTATATTATTAATATTACACACTTAGATCAAAGTTGCTTTGTACTCATGCTATAATATGTGGATTAATAACACCAGGTGACGATCTCACCGTCACACTAAAAAAAATAGTCATTTTCTTGACGAGTACTTTGGTCTTGAATGTTAGGCAGAGAATGCACAGTTAAATATGAGTTGGTAGATTGCAGAAAGCTACTTTGCTTATATGAGATTGAAGATTGGAATTGCAGAATAAATAAAATTTGAACTTGGCATGAAATCTTTGAACTTTTGGTTGCAGTATCAAAAGTTGCCCTCTGTATAAAATCTAAAAAGTATCAAAGTCCCATAACACCCAACAAAAGCAAAAGCATCACAAAGAAGACTTTTACCAGAAGTTTATGCTAGTTAAACACGTAATTAGTAAACAATCTAGCTAATTAACATTGTTAAGAGCAGTTAAGTGGGATTAAGAGTAAAGGAATCTTTGTGCTTCTTTTTTATCTTATTGATCAAAGTTTGCATTTCACTTGTTTTAAGGTTGCCCTTTATACATCTGTCTTTCTATCTACCCTCACTGCTTCTTTTGCAAAAGGAAATACGCCAGAAACTACTACATCAGAGAGAGAGAGAGAGAGAGAGAGAGAGAGAGAGAAAGAGAGAGAGCAATGGAGGGCGAGATAGAAAGAATTTTGACGCATAAAATAAAAAGGAGACACCGAAAGCCAAATAAATACCAGGCTTAGCTAGGAACACTTGCTCTTTCATCCAGAACCGTTCACAATCTGCATTTTATTTATTTACAACCTGCATAGTTTGTAAAAGAGTTTAATTAAGAATTACGATCTTGTATAGTATTCACGGGGAAAGAATTTACATACACTTCTCCAGATATCACAATGATGTTCCAAACTTAGTATACGATGCCATGTGCAAAGTTAAAACACGTGATATTATATTATTGGTTCACAACATTAAAGTGCATATACGTCTTTCTCGTGCATTCGGACTTTGAGAAAATAATTAGAACAAGAGAGAGATCTGGTTTCTACCTTTTTCATCGCCATACAATTTTTTTCGGAAGTAGTAAAGAAATACGACGAGTAGTGCAACTGCTGCTATAATTCCAATGAGTATTGCAAGTGTCTTCTCAAGCTCATCGTTGTCGTCATCGTCATCGTCATCAACATCATCTAAAGCAGAACAAAAAGAAAAAGGAAAAAGAACATCAAACACTTTTTAAACACTTTAGCTTTATGCACGTACAGCAAACAGAATAAAGTAATAATTATGCATCGATCGATGACTAATATGGTGATTTGATCAAATTAAGCTTGATCGGATTGTGTGTGTATGCTGTATTTCATTAACTGAGTTGTCTTTTAATTAACCAAAGTCTAATCAGATTAGGCAGCCTTGATTACTTCTGGCAGGAGGAGCAAATATTTCTTTAATTTGCAGTATTAGTGAAGTAATTCGAGTAAATTTGGATATCACTACTGCCATACTGTTGAATTTTTTATCTCAAATTTCTGGCGAGACAGAAATTCAAAGTGGGTTGCATTTATCCCATTGACATGTAAATTAAAAAAGAAACTATGAGCTTTTTGTTACACAAGAAAGTCTTATTATTTACAATATAACAGTCTTCGGGCATCTTTGCATTTCTTTATTTTTATTTTTATGAGGTTCGGCTAACGAGAGCTGCTATTAACACTCAAGAATTATTATGGACTCATCCTTGTTAGAAAAAGAGTGCATAACGATTATTTTGAAACGTTAATAGCAATTTTCCAGTCCAACTTAACATTCATCAAAATTGGTCTCATAAACCGCAAATCTATCATACATCAAACTGAATGTAACAACCACTCTGAAAAACAAAGTACTTGAATATTCCTAATCACCACCGAACACTCCCTTAGCAACACGCACACACAACACAAGCATAATTAATTAATACATCAAACAAACCTAATCACTAATTAAATACACTAATACACAAAAAGGGAAAAAGGAGAGAATAATCAGAAGAAAAGTGAATTTACCAAAACAACCATTTGGGGCGCATATTTCACCCGTAATTAAATGGGGTTATTGGGAAACTCAAATTCTTCATTTTAACCAGAGGGTAAATAACCAAAAACCAGAAAGTGGAAACCACCATCCGGGGTGGCGAAACATCTTACCATGACCGCCGTGCGAGTGATATCCACCTTCCGAGTAGCGGACGTAGCACTTAGCCAAGAACATGTCGCCCCACGCGCTGGTCCCGCACCCGGACCTGAGCTGTCCGACGGCTTCCGACAGACAATCTTGGCACTCGCTCGTACTCAAATCCCCGACACACTGCGCCACGCCCTGAACACTCCCCGAGCCGCTGACTCTGTACGGCCTGTAAGTCCCATCGCTGGTCCCAAGATATGCCAGCACGGCATCCCGCTTGGTCAACGAATCCGAGTCAAACCCAGTCGACGGCCCACATTTCTTAACAACCACGGTCTTGTCCTCCACCCCTAAGAACGTCGCGTTGTCGTACTTCACAAAGCAGCCCTCGAGCTGCAACGCGCCACCGCAGGAGTCGAGGCAGAGGGTTCCGAGTTGACTCACCGACCGAGCGACGCACTGGGAGCAGTCAATGTTGCTGAGGTCGCCGCGGCATTGGAAGAGGCCATATAGGGTGTCCTGGGAGCCGGCGGAGCTGCTGCCGGGGAAGGTGAAGTTGTTGTAGGTGGAGAACATGGCTGAGTTGACCAGGGAGGTGAGGAGCGAGTTGACTTTCGACTCGTAGGGCGAACCCGGGAGGTATTTTTGCTGGGAACAGCCACCGAAGACGAAGGAAGTGGTTGCGGAGGATGATAGGGTTGCGAGGAAGGAAATAGTGAGGAGGAAAACAAATACAGAAGACATCATGTTTTGATTTGTGAGGTGGTGGCTGTAGCAAGTTAGAAGAGAGAGAGAGAGAGAAGTTGGAAGAAGTAAGGCTTTTGAATTATGAAGTGTGAAGATTCAAGAGGTTGTTAATGGAGTGCTTTCAGGTAACAAATGAAATATGAATATTTGGAAAGGCATATAGACTGCAGCACTCTTTTAGTGTGTGTGTCACTGTGTGTGTGGGGGCCGGGGGGGGGGGGGGGGGGGGGGCGGGGTTTGAGGGAGAGAGGGAGGGAGGGAGGGAGGTAGGTCAGGTTGCTTAGTGGGGAATTAACGTGAGGGATTTAGAAACTTGATGAGCGTGACTTACTAACGAGTAATCTCTTCCCATGTAACAATCCAGCGTTAACTTTACGTGGTGATGTTAATTCATATATATCCTCCCACACATATTTATTTCGAACTCTACTGCCTCTCCTTATTAACTAAATGAAAAAAAATAAAAAATTACGTACATTTGATCTTTTTATACCTACTCCAACCCTTGGAGTAAAACTCAAATTTAAGGTTTTAAATCCACTCAAACTTGCTCAACCCTTGGGACAAATATGAATTGCAACGCAAAACTCATTTCTGGGGAAATTTAGGCCAGGCTGTCCCCCCAGGGTTAGTGGGCTGACCCATTATATACGTGTATTTTTTTTTAGTTTTATATTTATAAATTCATTAAATTCAACAACTAAGATTTAATATGATCAAATCCAACGGTAAAAAAAAAAAAAAAAAAAACCTCACGGTCTAAATTTAAATCTAACGGTTAAAGTAATTAAAACCCATAAAATGTTGGAGCAAAAAAATTATTTCTGAGTTAAAACCTAAAATTTATGAGTTAAAAATTTTAAGTTTTAACCCAAAGGTCGAAGATGATCTTATGTACTCATCCATTTGTTTATTCTTTTATCTTCTTTTGATTTATATGCGTTAGACTATAGATGGCCATATGAAGAAAAAAAATTGACGGTTATGATGCATGTGGTGTTAATTTTGCATTATGGCCATTAAAGTTAAAGCTTAGTTGGCTTGAAATTAGTGAGTATAAAAGTCAATTATAGTTGAGGTTACGGTTGACCACGGCAGCATAATTTTTTTTATTAAATTATGAGTCTGTTGAATAAAAAATTGGAAGCCCCTAGAAACATTTACCTATTGTAACTAATAAATTTGCCGTTTGGAAAGTAGCTAGTTAAAGTTGGTCCATACTCCACAATCATTCAACTGCTTCCATGGCCTCCAAGTTTAGGTGTAAGCTAACTAGGGCTTAATTATTTGGACTTCCATGACCTCCAAGCATAGGTGTGGCTTTTGATTTAGGTCTAGACATACATAAGGGGCGGCCACGATTCCCCGTCCAATTAAACTAAGTGAAAATCAGCAAACTAATAATGATAAAGTGAATCTTATTAGGAGAAGAAAAGTATTTGTAGTTAATCAGGCACGGTGATTTTCTCTGCCTTGTTCAACGTCTAATGTAATAAATTTATTAATGATTGAAAGGATGGTATGAATAAACAAAATAAATGTAGGAATCGCATAATTAATTAAGAGGTGATTAACTTTGTCACAAGAATTAGATTAGCTATCGTCATCGAGGAATCCAGTTGTTTAGTCACTAAGGTGCAAAAAAAAAAAAAAAAAACCCTAGCCAGCGTATGTACGTTATTAATTTATACGATATGATCTTTCCATATGAATATCCAAGCTCTTGAACATCTCTATTACACAAAAATATAATTAAAAAGGTATAATGAATGAGATGATTCTTTCAACCAAAAAGAAAAAATGACATGATTCTGCCTATTAAGTTGATAATTTTAAATTGTTTGCTACGTAGTGAGACATCAATGTCTCTCTCTGACCAAGTCAAAAACGAATACGGTACTTCAATTCGGACCGCGTGGTGACCCAATAGTTAGAGATGAATTCTACGCATTGTATTTCACACAATATATTTATTTCTGGTGAAGTACACGATGCTGATCAAATGAGATTGAAATGCCCCTACGAGTTTTTCCGACTCTCGAAGAGTGAATTTCTGCGTCGAATGCATCAGTTGGCCTCCTTTAAAAAATAAAAAAAAATAAAAAAAAATAAAAAAACTTTAAGGAAGAAATGAAATTTACGTACATCTTTTTATATTTTGATGGTAAATTAATGATAGTGGCCAAACACAAAACCTACACATTTCTAAATTTAAATTCAACTACCTACTTAATGATTGAGTTCAACGACACGAAACCAAAACCTTTCTTTATTGTGAATGTGAGGTACCATAATTAATATTCCCATCCTTACCGTTTTTCAAAATATTTGATATTAGAGTAACAATTAATATTTTTATATTCCATGATAACTAATTTTTATACATAAATATTTTATTTGGTTAAATTTTTTGAAGAAGGAAAAAAAGTTTGTGAATATAAGAAATTAGGCAAGTTGAACTACATAAAAATTATTGTAACATTAATTATACGATACGTTCAAAATACTGGTGATTCTTGTGCATATAAACTGTAGCTATTTGTAGTCCTGGAGCCATTTTATTTTTATAATATAGATATAAAGTAAATCGACCATGCTCCCCACGCCATGCGAAAGCAATGCACAATATGAAAGACAAATGAAATGGATTGATTTCAATGTACGTGTTTTGGACAAGAACAATCCTTACTATTATTATTCCATCCTTTTTTGTTACGCAAATTGACCGACTAATCCAAGTCCTTGTTAAAAGAAACTCGCAAGTGGCGTGTGGGAAAAGTAAGCGAACAAAAGATGAGATGGAGATGCAACACACAACATGCAAGAAAGAGAGAGTAAAGAAAAGGAAGGTCCCCTTCAATAATATAGTAATAATATGGTCAAGTTTCTTGGTTATAAAATAATAAAGTGATGGGTTTTGTCTTCCATCGATCGCTTTTGAATTTTGATGTGGCCACAAACGCAATACATAAGATAATAAGGCTTTTTGCCTCAACCATCCGACCAACTAATTGTGACTTTGCCCCTCCAGATAAGATTTCCCAGCACCACTGCTTGCGTCAATGTCTTAGCTTCAATTTCTTTCTGTCCGGACTCAGTTCAGCTGGCCACGGCCAACCCTGCCGATTGATCATGTGCAATGGTTATGGGTGTAAACGTATTATTGAAAAGGTAGCACATGTTTGTTCCCCGGTTTGATTTAGAACGTAAATCTTATATTTTCGTTCAACTGATAAAAGAGCTAGACTGTTTTTGTTACACATAATGAAATTGAATCTTAAATTATTGTAATTATGATTGATTTCTCGTTATTTGCGCTGAAAAGCGCTCATTTACAAATATGAGTTTGATAGTGTGAGTTAGTACCATTCATTATACAATAAATACATATTTGTCTAAAACTTATTCGGGTCACTCTCTATTGGGGAGATGGTCAAGAAGGTGTGTAGTCACTAAACAGAGACCATTCATTGTACAATAAATACATACTTATCTAAAACTTATTCGTATGGGTCACTCTCTATTGGGGAGGTGGTCAGGAAGGTGTGTGGTCACTAAACAGAATTTAAATGGTATTATTCAGTGTCCAAAATAAAACTGCATTATTCATTGGAGCATTGCACCAACATATTAAGGCAAAAGCCTCAACCCAGATTTTATGAGGCCCAAAACACCAGATTGACCTCCGTATCACAGCCCATATTTTCTGTCATCCATGAGCCTGTACGAACAGAATTGCCATGGATCAGGCATTCTGTATTAAGATATGGGTAAGTACTGTAGAAAGTTCTCTTATGGATCTTGGTTAGGCAGCGTGCGTTCGAGTAAATTAAGGAACTGAAACACAAACAGCACTCTTGTGCCAAGTTATGTCGGATTGGATTAACTCATAAACTAAGTTGGATTGGTTTAGACTAGATTAAGTTGGACTAATTTAGTAAAGCATTTGGTGCAGTATCGGACCAAAAAACAGGATAATTAATGAACTATAATATTATATTAATTAATGCATATATAGCAATATTTTATATTATTTAATGCATATTTAATATTTATTCACCTCTTATATTCCTGAAAGACCACCTCTCGAAGTATTTTTTTTCTTTTCTTCTCCTTTTGGCTCCGCCCCATTTCTTCTTTCCTCCCTCTTTTTCTTGCAAAACGCAGGTGTAAAGCTCATCACAAATCCTTCTAAACAAGCTCATCATCTTCACCCTCTTGCTGCGGTTAAACATCTCCACCTTCCTCATCCTTTTTTTCCCAAAAAATTTCGGATCTCTCTCCTCCTTCTGATACATGCGTTGGCTTCTTCGCCTGCAAAGCTATCTCAAAATTTTCTGGCAATGGGTGGATTTTGAATTTTGGGGTTGGATTTTGTTGTTATTGTTTCACGTTATTTTTTTGAAAAAGTTTTGGTGGTTGGATTTTGAGGTTTGGGCAATGGGTGGAGCTTTGTTCCAGATACGGGCGGTGATTAAAGGGTGTTGCAGAGGAACGCTTGCAGACGACACATCCTGTAGAAGATGCAGCGGGCAAACGGAGCAAGTTTGGGGACGGGACTAGCAATCCCATACTTATTGGGGTCATCGCTAAGACGACCTAGCGAAAGACTTAGTCGGTGCGAGTCCAACTTAGTCTCATTAAAGGTAATCGTATCAAACACCGGCTAGCAGTCCAATCCAAGGAAGTTTATTGAGAGGGCAAACAAATACCCCCTTGATGTACCGAAACAAAGACATATCTGCAGATTATAATATTTTACAGTTTCCATGTTCAACTCAAAAATAGATCATTCGCTTAGTACAAAACATTGACATTTCAGTAATCAACCTAGGTTCAGTTTATGTTCAAGTAAATTCGTAAAAAGTTCATACGAAATTAATATCATTCCTATTTCAATTCACATAATTTGATAAACAAATCAACATATAATATATTTACACACTTGAACAGACGAACTAACAAACAACATCCACAATCTCTAAACAATATCAACATACACTGCTCAATATAAACACCGTTATACTTCCGATTACCCACCGGGCACGGCTAAATGGACAACACCAGACTATACAATCTGCCAAATTTTTTCAGACAACACTGCATCAAGAAAAAAATGAAAAATAAAAAACTCCCAATATATAACTCGTCTCGCTTGTTTCCCACGGTTCATCCACATGTAGGAAATACCGTTGAAACAAAGCCAGTAATTATTAATTAACTTGTTAAAAAGCTTAGGAACTTATTAATAAATCCAGCATGGTTGAATAATTATAACGAATTACTCTTTCTTTTTGTCTCCGCCGGAGTTTTCCTTCTCCATGCGTTCAAACAAGCTTCCATCGTAAACAGCTCTAACTGTATCCTTGTGCAACAAACCATTTTTGTCCTTGCAAAGCACATATAAGATCTTCCATTCTGTATAGGCAGCAAACCTGCATTTTATATATTCTCTCATTAATTTCGTTCTGTTTTCTAATTTATATTTCAGCAGGACATGAATATATATGAGAAACTTACCATCCTGCATAATCCTTGGGATCCCTATTAGCCTTTAGCATGCCCATCAGTTCATCTGACGTCAACGCATTTGGATGCGTATGGGCATGCTTCTCAAAGATTTCTTCAAATTTCGACGGAACAAACCTGAAAAATTGTCATTGGAGAAAAACAATTAAATACAAAATACTAATGAGAAGATCCATAAAGAAATCTAAGAAATGCAAAAAGATGAAGACATAATCCAAATTCCAAAAAGAACGTGATTAGAGTAGTTGATAAGTGAAGTTATTTTCATACAAAACATGTTAAAAACATTTTATTTTTAGTTTTTTTATACGTTCTTGTTTAATTTATTTTGGCAGTTAAATTTCGTTTGACTTATACAATTCGATTGCTAGAAATATAGAGAGACGTGTAACAAGCTATAAAAAATGCGTGAAAATCATCTTCCTTTTCATACACCTATGTTTATCTTTTTTTATCGATATGTATGGATAAACGAACATCAATTGACAAAAATAAGCAAAGTATGTAAAATGAGAATTTGAATGTGTGAAAATCATTTTTTTGTTTAATAAAAACTCAAACGTAGCTTTTCAAGAAGCTCAGCTCATTTTGGAGTCCAAAAGCAAGAAATTATTATCAGGCATGTTATTAGTTTAAAATGTATCTGTAAATCCCCATTCAAATCCTCATCCTCTACTTATCAATTCCAAATGTGACGACGACCAAGACCAACAGTTGGGGAGTTCATTATACAATAAGCACTTAAGCAGAATAATTTTAAAAAATTATAAATGACTGTGAAAAATGTAGAAAAATTTAGGTGTTCATGTTCTTCTAGAGAAATTATTCAGTGTGTTAGGAACCTGATACACTAAGTGATATCATACAAATGGTTGGATTCAACGCTGAGTGTACAAGACCGTATTCTCAACACACTGAAAATATTCTTCAAAAAGCTGTACCAATTAAAACTATTTTATTATACGAGATCCGACAGACTATATTATATAATAAGAAGATTATATTATACAAAATATAGATTAATTAATCAATTAATTAATAAATAATTATACCTTCCTTCAGTATCATAGACTCCTGAGTCACTGCCATGTTTGGCTTTATGGATGTTTTTAACTTCAACTGGGAAAAGCAGAGAAGGGAACTTTCCCTGCACCAAACACAGTTACAGAAGCCACGTCACTTCCTCTGGACGTAATATATAGTATACAAATTGTAATACTAGCAAATGTGTCGACATAGACAATTAGACATAATTCACTTCCCCTAATACACTTGTTCTTTGTTTGCTTGATGCGTCACAATATTCTTATAACAACGCACATTCAATCAAATATTCAATAACATAGTGTAAAATAAACATATTTTTAGAAAAGTTGCAACCTACGTTAATTTTAGAAAGTTTTAACGAAATATTCTCAGTATTGTTCATTTTTAACAAAAAACCACATTTTTTACCTTTTTCTGGTACTATTCACTACACCCTTATTTGTCATTTTTCATTAAAACTAATTTTTTAAGACTTATCATTAGGTTTTATTTTTTTATTTTTTAATTTTATGAGGACTCCAAGAAGTAATAAATTTTGTAAACGAACGAGTAAAAATAAAAGAATTCATTTTTGTTCAGATCAATTCTAACGTATAGAACCGGAGAATTAAACCTCGGAAATTGTTACAAGTATATTGCTTTAAGGGTGATGTTAGAAAAATTAAATTTAAAGAAAAATTTGTAAATTAAATAATGTGTCATCAATAAGAATGAGCACGTTTAATAATGCTTAAATCATAATCTAATTATCAACTTCTATGTCATTTAGTTTGTAAAATTTTATTAATAAATTTAGTCTCCTTAACATTATCTTATTTTAAGCAACCGAACTAACGTAACCACGTCAATAAAATTAAAACAATTCATCCCGGCTTCTCTGGTAAGGTAAACACAAAGGTGCTTTAGTGCTAGTGCTGATCAAATCAACATTTGTCACCAGCACTATAAACCCTACGAGATATTCGCCACGTTCGATTCCATCTACAAACATGTGGATGTGAGTGTTCGAGCAAAAAATAAATGATGGGAAATTTCGTAATTCTCCACGTGCTTTACTTTCTGAACGGGCACAGCTCAGAAAACAAATATTCTGATCTGGGAACGATATTTTAATCTATGCCGCCGGCAACTTAGTCTAATGCTTTGTAGTTATAACTTTTTTCTTATTAAAAATTTTGTTACGGAGAGTGAATCGAACCTAGAACTTCGGATGCATAGGCGAATGATAACCGTGGCGAGCTGAGTGAGAGAGAGAGAGAGAGAGAGAGAGAGAGAGAGAGACCTGGCGAGTCTTTCGACTGAGGGCCGCGTTGATGAGAAAGGCACTGACTGTGGACAACATGATGCCACACCCGATCGCACGAAAACCTGTTGATATAACACACACACGCGCGCGCGCGATCACTTGTTTAATTACAAAGAGATTATGAATAGTAATGATCATGTATACAGGTTTTAAAGAAGAAAAGAAAAAAATAATTAATAAAAACCTTGAAAAGTTTCCCAAGGATAAACAATGCCATCGTGATTCCTGTCAAAGAAGGCTACATGTCTCTGCAGTACGTCCTCTTTGTTGGGTACGAATTTCCCACCATTATTATCTAGATGCATCAGCAATTTGAGTACAAACACATCACGAGGTTTATGCCAATTAATTAACATATAATTAAATTTACAACATGTATAAACCCTTTGTTTAACTCTAAGCGAAACGGCCGGAAAGTTCAAGAAAACCTAGAGAGAGAGAGACTGCATACCTTGTTGCTTACAGTTTTCTGACAGAGAAGAGGAACCCATATTTTTCAGAAGGATTGAAACTCGAGAGGGGAGAGAAGAAGGTAAATTTGATCAAATGCAATGGCGGTGAAGGAAAATTAAGAAAGAAACCGATCAATAAATCCAACCTTGTACCGAGCGGAGCAACTTTAGAGAGTTCTTTTTTTTATTTTTTCTCTTTCCTGAAACGTTCGATTCACAACCACGCAAACTCTTTATTTATATAACGGCCTAAAAGCGAACGTAAATAATTTAAATTTAAGTTTCTGGAATGGCATGGTGATAGATATTACTGTATAATTATTGAAATTTATTGTGTTGTGAAAGCTTAGCGCTGTGAATAACGTCCCAAATGGCACGCGTCCCCGCACTGGCCCTCCCACGTTGACCATAATTTCCCACAATATTATCGTTTTCCTTATTTTTATTTCTTTATTCGAATATTTATTTATTATTATTGTAATAGCACATACAACATAGACATAATCAACAACCTTTTTGGAGCGGTTATTGTGGATTGTTGTTAGAGAGTTGAAATCCTCTCCGAATGTTTTTGCTCGGAGTACAAAGATTATGAGATTTAGATCAAGTCATTTTAAACAATGCGATTGAATTAGCGTATTTTATTAGTTCACCTTACCTGAAATAAAAGAAAGAATTTAGATGTATTTGTCTTCCTTTTCAACGGTCCGAATCTTCTAATCTTTAAACTTCGAATACAGAAATTCGTTACATACCACATCAGCTTTTACATTTGCTTTTGGTTTACAGGAACAGATTACAGATTAGCTGTTACTTCACTTCCCAATAGTTTCTCAGCTCTCTTCAAGTGTGAACGCTCTTCCCATGTTATCCACGCACACATCACCTTTCACGGCGTTTTTGTTTGTTCTGGGACCTCTTTCCTCCCCTGCTCTTTCAGAAATCAGAAGCTTTCCCTCCCACCGAGTTCAAAACCACAAATGTCCAAGCGAACGCAGCTTCTTCGCCATCTGCATCAATATTACCTAATGTATTGTTTTTTACTAGTGTTGTCTTTTGCTAAGTTAAAAAAGTACTTTTTTTTCTTCTAGCAAACGGTAAGGTATACACTATTTATTTAAACTATATTCAAATTTAGGCGCAGTACAATGTTAATTCGATTAAATCCATATCACAACCTTGAGAAATGAAAGATAATTTTCATCTCTAAGTTTTATTCATACGTAGCTCGCTTGTTTTTGGATGTAAAACAGTGTCAAACTAAAATACCCAACAAGTATTATCTCTCCCTGAAACGAAGGTGATCCAGCCGCCCCTTCTAGTACGGCTACCTTATCATAACTTCTATCCGGTCACCAGCCCTACCTTGTTATAATCTCTTAGCTGTTTTTTTTATCGACCACACCTCTCAGTCTTATCTCTTTAGGTGATACGGCGATGCGGCATTCTACCCTCTTTTAAGTCTTTTCCCTCCACAAATTTCTTTTATAAATAAATGGAGGAGTTGGTGATTCTCCTTTTTCGTTGCTTGTCGCTTAACACTTAACAGCTACGAAATCCTGTTTTGGGAAATGATACTTACTTAATCCGTTTTCATGGTAGAGTAAAAGCAAATATTGACTTACTCTACCATGATCAACAACTGTTCATGCAGTCAAATGACGTTTTTTGCAGTGACGAAAAACAATCATATCTATGCACTCTGAATAATATGTATTTTAACATCACAGTGTATAATTGGTTTCACATATATAGCCCCTTTGGCTCTGGAGTTGAACATGAGTTGTTCTAATATTTGGTTGTACCAAATATTAATCATCATTCATAACAAACATCATTGTCTTGATTAGAATTTGATATCAAACTATACCGCTTCAGTCATGAAAGGAAAACAAAAGGTATTGAAGAATCGATATTTCATAGTCCATTGGTTCACATAATTACATCTCATATACCCGCATAACCCACTCAGTATTTGGAGCGGTTTCAAACATTTTCACGATACAAAATCTAAGAAGCAGCCAGTCAAATATAACATCCTCATAAACCTACGGACCCATTCATCCAATTCTGCAAATACAACAACGACAAAACACAATGCTGTCACATTCTAAAAACACAAGTAAACATTCAAGAATGCAGTGGACGTATGTACAAGTCCTCGTGACACGGTGATATCTCTCCTTATCAAGGACCTGTACTCAGCTTCTACAAAATAAGGCGGTTCATGCCCAAAGTATAAACAACGTGTGTGTAAATAACTGTAGGAAAACATCACATACACAAGACTGTCCGCCAAAACCATAAGTGATAGTAGAACACACATTACAGCTCATCGTTCCAGATGGAGTGATCCTTACTACATTAGGCAGGATTAGCACATAGATGCTCCTTAACAGGTATCATTCTACGTGTATACTACATTAAGTATCGTGTATTCGTTCAAGTCTGACCTTAGACTGATGCAACATTTCACCACAAGCCCTTTTTGATCGGCCCTTCCCTCTTCACTGCCTGAAAATACATATTCAAATATTGACTCTCCATTTCAACATGATACGAACAGAAGGAAAATAGAAGCAACTATATTCGATAAAGTAACAGTGTAGTTCTGCTAATAAAACTTAAAATACATAAAAAGGTAAAGCATGTTCAGCAGGAAACAGCAGAAATTAACAAACCTTCAGGTGGCTGAGCTAGCTTTCGGTTTTGTGGTGACATCATCTCCTTCTTCAATTGTGTCAATATGTCCTCCATCGTATATTCCCTTTGCCAATTGGCAAGCATGGGGAAAAGACTGGGTTCAACCTGGTAATTTGTCCACCCATCAGCTTGTTTCAACTATAACAAAGGAAAATATTTGTGGGTAAGAATCCCCTACCACTCCAGTATCACGATTGACACAGGTCACGTTTATTCGTGTTTGGAACCTAACAGTTGGTGGATTATCTGGATAGTCCTTTCCACAGAACAGTTTCAACTGGTAAATGCGCCCTTCGTGCACAGTCTAGCAAGAAGCAAGATCAGCAAGACATTAAATTCAAAGAATGATGTTATTTCAAGGCAGCATTCCATGATATTTATTTTTATTTTTTATTTTTTTTTAACTTACAAGCGCATTTGTGGGCAGCAATTTACCCAAAAAAGGAAAATTAAAAAGAATAAGGAACCTACATTAGGAGGTCCAATAATTGTCCCTGTCCATGACTGCATATAAATATCATCAGCATCATCCATACCATAGCTAACAGTGCCATCCCCAATTCCCTTTTCACCCCTCTCAAGCTCTTCCAGTAATCTGAAATTCCTGGGAACTACACACAAAAAAGAGTCAAGACACGTAACTACAACTCTTGCATGATTTGATAATAATGAATGCCATACTGTAACAAATAATCACGAACAACAGGAATAAGACAATTGTCTAACAAAAAGGATTAACATATCTACTTAGTGTAACAAAGAAAACCAAAGGCAGCTTCAGTCACAAATCACATCAAATTCATCACAAAATTAGAAGCTAGTTCAACAAATACAAAAAGGGGAATACCCCAGGCTTTCTCCGTTTTTTAGTCTTATATATTTTACCAATGAAACTCCTGGCAGAAATACTTTCACTGGCTTTCACTTCCTTAATAACAGCAGAGGTTCTATAAATTCATTTCAGAAGGAAATAGAACATTAGCTAAAGGTAGGTGTTATAATTTCCAAGTTGAGAGAAATGAGAAGTGTTTACAATAGTATGCCAAAACACTACAATCTTGTACTCTCTATGGAGAAACCGTCTGAGAAATGGTTATAGAAAAGTGGAACGACCCTTGTGTTAGCAGACCATGGACACTTTCTCTAGACGATAAGTAATGGTCTTTTAAAATGATCTTGGTCCTCAGAGTGCTCCTTTCCACCTCCAGAAGAGATGTAAAAACTCATACTAGCTTGAAAAGTTTGAGAAGTAAATTGTAATATATGGATACCCAATCAGATACCATTTTTAGAGTGCTTTACATAATGTTAACACAAAAGACGAATAATCATGTCTCATATTAGAAATTACATTGCCTCCCGTGTAAGAGAAGGATCATGTCTCATATTAGAAATTACATTGCCTCCCGTGTAAGAGAAGGATGCTAAAAATTTATGAGGCATTTGTTTTGGCACTGGTGAATCTAATCTCAATCAACTATGGAGTTATGTTCAGCAAGAGGATTGTGGAGGAACTGACACATTAAGAAGGCAGAATAATGGGCAACCGTGTTTATAGGAGAGAACGGAGGTTTCTTTAATTTTCTTTGCAAGGAAGTGCATAACAATTTAGGCAACCATTCACAGAGGAAAATGCTTCAAAGAAACAGAAATACAGGGAAAAAAAGAAGAAGGAAGGGGTGACTAAGGCACAACATGACTTCTGAATCTATATCTTGTCACACTACTATTCGCCTCAAGAATAGTTGGGTTCTGTTAATCCATATCTTATTTCTTATAACAATTTGGAAACTTTTTAAGAACTTTTTGTGACATCAAGGGTCAAAGTTTCCAAATCAAAATTTTCGGCCAAGAGGAAAGATAATCCAAAATCATTGCCATTCACATAACATCACATTAGCCAGCCCCAAAAAACTTGCACTAGCTTCACTGATAAAATAGCATGGGTACCGTAGTAATTAGTGAGGGGTTAAAGATGAACCTCAAAGGCTCAACTGTACACGTTAACGTTAAATTTCCACCGTCGATGCAAACTTCATCATTCCTTGTCAAATTAGATTGGAATGATTCGATCCTTGATGGACACTTTAGGCATCCCAACATTGATTTCATAAAAACATCAATTCGCACAAGTTCATAACCCAAAAAAACCAATCAAGCTCACAACACACCCTATCATTCAGGACAAAGCAGCCAAATTTGTAAGCAAACATAATCAAATTAATCCACTTCACTAGGTTAACAAAACAAACAAGAAAATGCAATTTAGCTCAAACAATTAGATCATTCAGGAACAAAATCAACATATAAAAATTAATCTGCGACAAACTTCGACGAATGCAAAATTAACTAAAAAGGTGAAAAATCTAGGGTTTTGCGAGGCTCACCGACGACGCTTGATCCTTCGGAGCACATTTTTTGGACGTTGAATTTGCAGAGTCCGGATTACGGTGAGATGAGGAGAGAGAGTAGCAGAGAGGTTACGATAATGGATTGAAGACTGTAGGAAGTCCAATACGGTTCGCCGAGGGCAAAGTCACGCATGGAGAGAAAGGATAAAAAACAGGAAGAAGCAGAAGAGAGGAGGAGGAGGAGGATCCGAGTCGAGTATTCCTTGAGCTGAGGGTCTACCGTTATTTTTCTGCACCTGCGCATCTCAGACGTTCATCAGTCACTACAATAGAATTTTCCATTATTCCGTACATTTTGGACGAGTCGGTTGAAGTAAGGCCGTAGATCTGTGGCATTTGAAAAGATGGGTCCCCCAAAAAATGGAGGAGAACCGTTCTAAATGTTTTTTTTTTTTTTTTTCACTAGCATTCTTACATAAATGTACACACATTTTTTTCTTGTTTTTCACACTGAACATTTCGCTACCGACACTAAAATTATTCTCTCGTAGCTTTAGTGAATCACTTGATTGCTAATACATTTTCGGTGTCATGGAGCTAAACTAGTGAACTATTATGTTTTATTCTGTCTTTTGTTTCATTTGATCAAATTCAATCTAACGATAAAAAATATATAAGAGTGTGTGAGAAACGAGAATAAATGTGTACAAATTGTAATTTTAGGTGGTAGGATAATGCATGTGACACATTCCGACCTAGATTGATGCATGCTGGCCGTCACGCCCGGACCGGGATGCGACAGCATGCATATCAAATTGTATTTTTTAATTTTTATTATGGTTGGATAGTCTTAGTGAAACTACCGGACGACAGCCAGGGACAACGAAATCAAGCCCAAAGGACCAATGCCAGCAAGGCAACGTGTAAGCAGTGAACAAAGTAGGAGGCCCACGCAAAGAAAAGTGAGGTGGAATACAAAGGAAAATGATTTCCTCAAGCCTATTTTTCATATCAAGGCCACGAAACGAAAAAAAAAAAGGTCGAATTAAAAGGAAAATTATTTTCCCACGCCTATTTTTGGTATTGATACCATGCAAAGAAAAGGAACGTCAAGTTGAAAATTATTTTCGGACACCCATTTTTATATCGACATTTTTCACTTTCATAAGGTTGACATTTTCTTTTGTTCAATGGACGTTAACATTTTTATTAAAATTTAGAATGCTTCAGGTGTACAGAGGTACTTCTATTTTATTTTTTTTCCGTATATTTTTATTGGTTATTTCAAAACTACTCACACTAGATACAAATTTGTGTGATATTATTGTGTTAGCACTCAAAATCGGGAGGTTAATCAAGACCAGGATGTTAACAAAGATCAGTACGGTCAACTCTTGATGAGCTCGAGATAAAGATTTAAGTAACTGATAACAAGGTTTAAGTAGTTCACTCTCAAAACTGGACTACATCCATTACAGTGCTCTGTAAATATTTGATGTGAATTACAATAAGTGCTCAATAATAATGTGATGTTTCTTTTCTCTTGCGAGTCAAACTGCTTATAAATTGTATTCTTCCCTCTTATATAGCCCTTAACGAGCCCCAAAAGTCTTGTGCTCTTAAGTGCTTCACAGTTATAGCATTAAATGAACTAAACGCGTAGATGGCTACTCCTTCATCGTTCAATCCACACATGGAGATGAAGTGACATTTGAATTTGAATTGTGAAATATATATTATTTTAAGGATTTAAAAGGTCCTGCATTCACATACTGAATTGTGAACACACATGAAAACGATATGATTGTACAACACATCAGTTCTACAATATTTTCATACAAAAACCAGCCAATGACAATTATATATATTTGTGTGTGTATATTAAAACCAGTTTACATACAATAAGATACAATTATTGTAATTACAAATGATAAACATAATAAACATAATAGAGGAACTCCCTTTCTCTTTAATTTTCTCCTCTTGGTAAATGGTACTATTGCTTCTTCTTTTTTAAAAAAAATTGGACAATTGATGGCAAGCCACGGTTATCCACCATTTTTTAGGGCCGAAAAAACTCACATAAGCATTTTAGCCTCTCTTAACGTAAATAGTACTGTTGCTAGGTATCCTTGTTTTTCACTCTTTCGGTCCCGTATCTTCCCCGTTATTGTATTCACAATTATGTTCACAATGCAGTTATTTTTCAGGCATTCATTTCCATGTAAAAAAAAAAATCAATTAAAACCTGTCAACCAATTAAAATCAAATAAAATATATAATATGCTTATATTATAACTTGATTTGGTTCACATCTTGAAATTTTATGATCTAATATTTTTTATACGCTCCAAGAGGAATGCCAGTAAAAAAAAATATCAGTGAAAGAATCTCAAATATAAACTTAAGACCTCTCAATTTAACATAGTGAATTGTCCTGCTAGCTCCTGTGGTAAATGATACACCTATAATCTGTTGAATTGCAACTATTTTGTTGTTGTTGATGCTTCTAGTGAATTAAACATTTACAAAAATTGATCATCAGTATTTAATTTTAAACCTTTAATCAGATATGTATAGTGTACATCGTTACAATAAAAAAATTCTTAAATTGGGAGGCAATAATACTGTTAATGCTTAAAACTAATGAGGTTAACAAAGTCGAGAATGGTCGTGAGTCGACCCTTGGTGACCTCGGAATATATTTTATATCTCAATTTGTCTAAACCCTCTTAAGGAGTACTTGTCCTCATTATACAGGTCATCTATGAGCCCTCAACTCCTTGGGCTCGAGTCTATCACTTCCTCTGAGTCCTCTTAAGGAGTACTTGTCTGACCCCACTTTACTTGTCCCTCCACTTTTTATTCCACATGTGGCAATGAGGTGGCATTTGTGCAAGTACACTAGCACGCCTTCTTGGGACAACGTAGTCGAGTGCCTTGCTAAACTTTGGGGTTGGTGGATATTCGTATCAAGCGCCCTAACTATCAGCTTTTATTTTCCTTCCATATCCCTTTGTTCCCTTGGCTGGCCGCCAGTGGCCTGGACTTGATGTCTAGGTAGGCTTGTTCCATTGTTCCTGGGATCTTGTGTCATAAAGCTGTTAGTTCACCAACTTGCCCTTCAACGGTCGGAAAGTATTTTACGGGGAAATTCTTGGCCTAGTTGCTAACAGGACATGGGGAGGTTACGTGCTCTTGAAATGCTCAAGATCATTCTTCCAAATTCATCAGGCCTCTACAAATATTGGAATGACAGGTGCCATGCAATATATACCATTAAGCCCTAATTATCCAAATCTACACATTCAAACCCAATTCTGGTACTGTTGATCCTAGCTTTGGCTGGGATCAGTGGGTTTTCTTTTGTTTCTTTGTTTCTCTCTTTCTCTTCTCCCATCAACTGTTTTTTCCCTGGTTTTCTTGGCTGATTTGCCTTCTTCTCTCCCCTTTGATTTGTCTCGTCCATATTCCTCAAATTTTCGAGCTTCAATCATACTTTGCTATGATTTGTTGTAGTGTTTCGAGTTGGTGAGTATAGATCGAGTGCTTCCACTGGGTTAGGTGTTCCTCGCACCACCACCTTCTCTTTGTTGTCTGCCTTTGTTGGTTGTGTTGCTCGTGGATTCTCACGAGCTTCTTTCAATTGGCTGTAGGTTTTTTGTTGTATGTAGCTGTGCTAGGAGTGAAGTTTGGGAGTGGATGCTGGTATCGATGAGGCGAAGCTTAATTAGGGGCAAGAATTTGTGTGGATTAACATGCACGCCTGCTGTTTTGGTGGTTTCATCGGTGGTTATGGTGGAGGATGCAACAGAACTGGTTGTTTTCAAGTTTCTTTTGTTTCGGTCTCAACTTCTGGTTGGGGCATTGTTGTTTGTTTGTTTGTTTGTTTTTTGAGTCTTTTTGTTGTAAAATTTAGTCATTTGTATTGTAAAGTTTGTTGTTACTGGTAATGGATGTTACCTTTGATCAATATAAAAAAAAAAACCAACCCAATTAATAAATAAGCAATTATGGGACTGGGAGTCTGCGAGGGAGGCAGATTTTCTGCCCTCTCACTTCTCGTACCCTTCTGTTTGTGTGGTCACGGTTAAACCACGTAAACATTTTATATTACTATTCATTTTTATCTTATTATCTCTAAAAAATAATGTAAAATATTGACGTAACTTAACCGTGATCACACAAAACATGATTGCCTCTATGTGCGACTACGTGTTTGGTCAACTGTACTGTACTTGCCATCTAACAATTCAATTCATATTATTAATTTGCTCACGCCGGCT
Organism: Pyrus x bretschneideri; assembly: GCF_019419815.1. Classification (NCBI taxonomy): domain Eukaryota; kingdom Viridiplantae; phylum Streptophyta; class Magnoliopsida; order Rosales; family Rosaceae; genus Pyrus; species Pyrus x bretschneideri. The sequence continues at coordinate 5,275,494 of NW_025999524.1, forward strand.
GTATCTACTCTGCTAATTAAATGCTAACCCACAGTTTTTATATCAAATCAAGAAAGAGACACCAGAGCTGAACTCTACAGAGCAGGCATGGCGGCGACCACCGTGATTGGCGAACATGACTACGACAGAGCTCAAGAAATCAAGGATTTCGACGACACAAAACTCGGAGTCAAAGGCCTCGTTGACTCTGGTCTCACCTCCATCCCCCGCTTCTTCATCCACCCACCCGAAACTCTACCCGACGTTCGATCCGATACAAAACCCGATTCCCAACAAACACCGATCCCCACCATCGACCTCGCCGGCCTGCACACCCATCACCGTTCATCCATCGTTGACCAAATCAACCACGCGTGTCGAAAGTTCGGTTTCTTCCAGGTCATAAACCACGGAATCCCGTCGGCAGCTCTGGACCGTACGATCTCAGCCATCAAGGCCTTTCACGAGCAGCCGGCGGAGGACAAAACACGGGTCTACAGTAGGGATATGGTCACGGGCGTACGGTATATCTCCAACTTCGACCTCTACAGCTCAAAAGCCGCCAGCTGGAGGGACACGCTAACAATTAGGTTGGGCCCCACGCCGGCGAATCATCTAGAGGTGCCTGAGATCTGTCGGGATGCGGTTGCTGAGTGGGATCAGGAGATCCAACGGCTGGGAGGTGTGCTAATGGAGCTTGTGAGCGAAGGGCTGGGATTGAATGCGTGGAGATTGAGGAAGATGACGTGTCTGGAAGCGAGGGTGATGGTGGGCAATTACTACCCCTACTGCCCGCAGCCTGATCTGACGGTGGGGATTGCTTCTCACTCTGACCCGGGAGTTTTGACCGTGCTGCTTCAGGACCAAACGGGTGGATTGCAGGTTAAATATGGTGAGGGTTGGCTGGATGTGAAGCCGGTCCCCGGTGCTCTTGTTATCAACGTCGGGGATTTGCTTCAGGTAAATGTAGTTCAACTACAAAACTGATCTCACTGCCGATGTTCTCTAATAAAGATAAATTCAGTGTTGAAAATATTAGTAACGGAGGAAATATCAATGAATACATCGTATTAATTTCGATATTGATTGCTTTTAATAAAAATGATGAAAATTTAAAATGAAATTTAGAGAATTTCATATACTGATTTAGACGAAATATAAGAATTTTTTCGATATTTAACCGAAATAAGTATTTTCATACTTTCTCGTTTTACTTTCTTTTGTTGTTACGATTCTACGGGAATATATAAACTTTCGTATTTCAATTTTCCAGAATTATATGCAAGGTGGTTGTTCGTGATTTCTTAACCTAGAATTTTCGATGTGTCACAACAACGAATACTTTGGTTGACTTTCAGATTATGTCCAACGGAGAATACAAGAGCGTAGATCATCGGGTGTTCGCTAACCCAAAACGCGAAGCACGCGTGGCAATTGCAGTGTTCTTCAACCCAAGTAATACAGAGGATACGTATGGTCCACTATCGGAGATGGTCTCGCCGGAGAAACCGGCACTTTACCAGCAATTTACGTTGTCAGAATTGATGCAAAGGTTCTTCAATAAAGGATTGGATGGCAAAGCTTTGGTAAATCACTTTAGGCTGTAAAACGACGTAACCAAACGGTATGAACCATTTCCGCCGCGAATCATGTTATAGTTAGCCTTATTTCTTGATAATGCTGATCGTGGATTTGGTTTTGGCAATTATTAAATTACATTAGTGTTTTTTTTATTAATTTATTAATGTTTGATAGTTCTTAGCTTCCAACTCTAATTAGGGGTGGGCACTTGAAATAGAAAACCGAAAATATAACATGGACTGAGCCGTACTGCACCGAACTATTTGATTTTTGCGGTTTTGAAATGGTTTCAGTTTGAAACTGAACCACAAGCTTAAAAACAGTTTGGTATTGGTTCTTAATATCTAAAATCGAACTGCATAGTATAAAAAAATATTTGTGGGCTTCTAAAAGTTTCTAACAACTAATGTGATTTATGTTGTTTATGTTTTTGTGTTGTGTAAAGTTGGCCAAGTTCAATTCAAGCATCGCCTCTCTTACTTTTAATCCAACCACAATAACAAGCTTCAGAAGATCTCAAGCTTTTAGTTTACAAGGTTGAGTGGCTACTCATCTACTTGGTTCACCTTCATAACGTCTAAGGTCTTCCCAAGTATCGCTTGATAAGCCCCTTCACAAGCTTAAAGGCCTCATAAGCTTTAGAAGAGTAAGTGTCGAAAGGAAGCGAAAGGGTTGGACAATGCACAGTAGGGACTTGAAAGTTGAAACACCAAAACTTTTTTGTTGAATTACATGAACAATTTATTTTTTGTGGTTATATTACTAATGCCATAACTCAATTATGTTGTATTAATGACATAAAACATTTAGTTTGCAAATGATTTGAAACTGAAATCAAAACCGTTTGAAACCAAATCAAATCGCAAACAAAGGATTTGGTTCTATTTTGGTTCAAGTCTTAAAACCGCACATAACTGAACATCATTGATGGTTTAGTCAGAATATCTCTCTTCCAAACCGAACCAAACCGCAACCAGATGGATTGGTTATATTTCTGATTCCACTTATTTATGTCAAATTGACATTTTGAGAATCTGAGATGGCTGAGAATTTTCGTGTTTCTACAAACCTTTCAAAGTTTTCTGAAATTACATGCTACTCCATAGGGGTGTAAGTAAAATAGATTTAAACCTCAAGGGTTTTATTGTAATGTTCATAATTTATGGACTTCTATGAAAAAAGAACAAAACACTAGGGAGCGAGAGTGTAATGAAGATGGAGTTCTGGGGCAACACGTCTTATCCGAATTCTCTCTCACCAAAACCATTATTTATTCATGCACAGTGCCTGCTGCCTAAATCCAGGGCCTCTGTATCATCCTTTCGGACTTTGTGGAAAGCAATTTTCTCTGACCGGAAAAAGAGAAACCATGGCGGCGAACACTACGATCGGCGGTGAACGGGATTACGATAGAGCTGAAGAAGTCAAGAAATTCGACCAATCCAAGTTCGGAGTTAAGGGCCTCGTTGACTCAGGCCTCACCTCCATCCCCCGCTTCTTCATCCACCCACCCGAATCTCTACCCGACCCCCGACACCGTACCAAACCCGATACCCCAATCCCCACCATCGACCTGGCGGATCTTCACACCGATCGCCGCTCCTCCGTCGTCGACCAAATCAGCCGCGCCTGCCGGACATTCGGGTTCTTCCAGATCACTAATCACGGCATCCCATCGGTAACTCTTGACCGCACGATTGCAGCCGTCAGGGCCTTCCACGAGCAGCCGACGGAGGTGAAAGCGCGGTTCTACCGCAGAGAGATGGGCACGGGCGTATCGTATATCTCCAACGTGGACCTCTACAGCTCAAAAGCCGCCAGCTGGAGGGACACGCTTCAAGTGAGGTTGGGCCCGATTCCCGCTGTTCCTGAAGAAGTACCGGAGATTTGCCGGGAGGATGTTGTTGAGTGGGACCGCGAGATCAAACGGCTGGGGGAGGTGCTGATGGAGCTGGCGAGCGAAGGCCTGGGATTGAACGCGAAGAGGTTGCAGGAGATGACGTGTCTGGAAGGGAGGGTGATGGCGGGCCATTACTACCCGTACTGCCCGCAACCTGATCTAACGGTTGGGCTAACATCTCATTCTGACCCGGGGGTGCTGGCCGTGGTGCTTCAGGACCGGATGGGTGGGCTGCAGGTTAAGTACGGTGAGGGTTGGGTGGATGTGAAACCTGTCCCCGGTGCCCTCGTCATCAACGTTGGGGATTTTCTTCAGGTAAATTCTATTTTTACCTCTAACTGCGTGTGAAAATAAATTGCATCCATTCCGCCCAATGCCATCTATAATTCAACGCCTTGGTTTTCGGTTGTGAAAGTGACTAGGAAAATGAGTATTTTACAAATCTACAAATTATCAAAACGACAACATATCAATACAACAACAATTAAGTCGTATTTCATTAAGACCAACTCCAACTGTGGACTAAAAGTCAAATTACTTCTCAAAATTTTCTCTCAAATTCAGTCCAACCTAAGGGGAAATTTTGGGCTAAATACTAAATGCTAAACCAATGCCAAATTCCTCCTAAAATTTAGTCCAGAAATCGAAGTGGACTCTACCTAATATTTATCGAAATTTAAATTTTTTTGGATTAAAATGTTCATAAAATTAATTTACGATAGCCTACATATTTATTTTTTTTAAAATTTAATTTAACAAAAAAATAGCCTAAGTTCATTTTTTAATAATTTCGGGCTAAAATTTTAAGTTAGAACGGTTGGAGCAGAAAAGCTATTTCTAGGCTAAAAGTTAAATTTTCCAGGCTAAAAAATTTAGTTTTTAGTTTAACCATTGAAGATGATCCAAGGGTCACATTGCGATTATTGTGTTTTTTTTTTTTTTTTTAATAAATTGCTTGTTCTCCGTACTTTAAGGACAACTAATTGCAAAATAAGGTAATTGATCGGTTGATCAATTGTATTTTTAAAAGTGTTATGGGTAAGAAAAATAATGTAAAAGCACCGTCCAAAAGAATAAATAATGTAAAAGCACTGTCCAGAATAATAAATAATGTTATTGTTTAAAATTAATGAACTTATCACATGAATTAAAAGTAAGGAAAACTAATGAAAATGACTTGAAAACTTTGAGTTTTGACAATAAGGATAAAATAAAAGGTAAAGTGAATAGTATCATGATTGTTTTTAGTGTAACAATGTGATTTTTCTTTAAGGTGAACAGTATCGCCGATTTTTCGTTAAAACTTTCTTAAAAGTATTCTAATGGCTCAACTTTGATTTGTATTAAATTAGATTTTAAGAGAAACCTGCATGCTCTTTTTAAAAACTGTTATTTGGAGGCTATTACTTTTAAAATAAGTAGTATATTTTATTTTTACCACATACTTTTTTACTACTTAACTTTAAAGTTAAACAATTTTTGGTGGAAAAAGCAATATTAAACTAGGCCTAAGAGGGGTGAGATGTATGAGTTTTAAAACGTTATCGTGCTCGATTTTGTACCAAGTGTTCCGTTTGCCCCAGGTACTTGATATTTTATTCTTATGTCTCTTTCTAAGTCTTTCTAGGTCTTCTTCTTTTTCTGCTTCCATTTAATAGTCGATTTAGCTAGAGCATCTCTATCACGTGTTGAAACTACCTTAACCGATTTTCTCTTTAGCAATCACACTTTGCATCTGCATTCAGTAAATTTCCCTGCTAGTTTATTTGTTATTAGGCTTAATTGTAGAAATGTTAAATTGCAGTTTGTTCTTGGAGTTAACGTAAACCCTACCTTGCCCCTTGGGTAATGCTTTGTGTTACGATTTGCTCCAAGCACTCAACTCCATCTTAAATTTCTTTAAATTTGATGAGGTGGTAGTGGTACTATTTCAACGGAATTTTAGATGAAATTATACATGAAATGCCATCAATTTTAACCAAATTTCGGACGGAGATGACGACAAGGAGTAAACTTGATCACAAAACATAAGTAAAGGGGGATAAAGTGAGAATTATCCTTACTTTTGGCGGGCAGTAGAACTATTTCGCCTTTATTTTGTTGATTGTTTAACCGAAACTCAATGTAATGGTTTGGTTCGTTTTCAGATTGTGTCCAATGGTGAATACCGAAGTGTAGATCATCGTGTGTTGGCAAACTCATCCCGTGAACCCCGTGTGTCAATCGCTGTGTTTTTCAATGTGAGTAGAAGGGATGACTCATATGGGCCATTGCCGGAGCTGATCTCCCCGGAGAAACCAGCGCTTTACCGGCAGTTTACGCTTTCAGAGTTCATGCAAAGGTTCTTCAATAAGGGTTGGATGGCAAAGCATTGGTAAATCACTTTGAGCTGTAAAATACTACTATTTGACCAGAACTCTATGAAGTATGAACCATTGTATTTGAGAGGTGTGTCCTCATCTTTATTGTAATAAAAATACGAATTGGATTATCAAATGTGGAGTCTGCTTCGACAATTGAGAGCATTCGTTGACATACTCTTTAAGTTCGTCGTTCTACACGTAGAAATAATGGGTAGCGCTTTCTGGCGCAGGCATTACTGGACCCGGTTGGTTGCAGGACCACTCGAAAGTTCGGATAAATGACTTTGAGAACTACTAAGCCTACGTGGTGCGCAAGTCGAGTAACTAATAAACTAACTACGTCATTCGGTTGTGTGCGGGGTGTGCCAACTTGTCGACCGAGCTTGGTTGGGGAGTAAAATGTGTTTTGTCGTTTTGGGTGCGCTGCTGACTTTTCAATCTTACGACTATGGCCAAGGAAGGAACACGTCTCAACTTTCGAGTTCTAGAGCTTGAAGACAAGGCTACTAGTTATGCGAAGATCACAAATCGTCGGCACCGGATTTGGTCTCAGTAATTGTATTCGTGAGAGTATAGGCATGGGCGGATCCATATAGGGACCCGGGAGGTCCCGGGACCCTCCGGAAGCCCGAAGAAACACTTGTGATCGACCTTCAGGACCCTCCAACAATTTGGGCAGGTGCAGCGGAGAGGCTTGTTGCCTCCATGGATGTGCATGCAGCAGTGCTTATAACGAAGAAGAAGAGGTTTCTAATTTTTGTTTTAATCCTCCAAATCGTTGCAACCTTCCAACTTTAAACTCAAGTTACCCCATCCCCTAACACCACTTGTCGTTCCACCACCTCTAGTTGCCTAAATTTATTTCTTCCAAATTCATTTAAGTTTTTTAATCCTAGACTCTAGTCTCAACTCCCAATTGTAATATGTATGTTACATTAATAAATTTCATCTTTATAGATTCATTAATTGATGCGTTATGTTGCTGAGGACAATTTGTTGGTTTTATTACCTTTGAGATGAATCTTGATTATTATTATTTTTTTTTTTTAAACCGGACAACTACTGGCAAGCCACGGTTATCTATCCCTTTTAGGAGCCTAGAAGACTTACAGAGGCATTTCAGCTTTCTCCTGGCTACAATCAAGCAGACTCACCAGCTTGGAGCCTCGAACCCGGGACCTCCGTGTTTTTTGTATTTTGAGAGCCGAAATCTGCGCCCTTACCACTGGGCCACTTGATTGGTTGATTAATTTTGATTATTTAATGAACCAAATTCAATAAAAAATAGTGCTATGGAACCAAACTAGTCTAATATATATTTTTTTGAATTTTTATCTTAGGACCCCCCGATCTTGAAATCCTGGATCCGCCACTGAGTATAGGTACGCTGAACTAGTATCAAAATATACAGACACAAATACTCGAAAGTAATAAATGTCTTGATGGTAAATGTAGTTTGGTTGTCGGAACGCTGAACTCTAAAAGATACTTGTGGATATCCAATCATAAAATAAAACTCAGCGTTCTAATGTGCCAAGCCTATGACCTGTAACACATCACTTCGCCAATAAGGCTAATGAGATGACCTTTATAAAAAAAGGAGTTGGAAATCCTTATTGATCGAGACTTGGATAAATAACAAGTTGATCTCGAAGCAGCGATGTCTATCCAAACTGAAGATGCTCCACGGCTGATTCTACGGCTCCAGTGCTGTCTATCCAAACTGAAGATATCGCCGGTTGCCTTCATAGTGTTATTTATCCAAACTGAAGATGTGTTGGCGGGAAAAAAGCGGAAGATGAAAAAATCTCAAGGTTATTGAGAAGCTTTACGCATGATAATTTAAATGTGTATTTGAAAAGGCTGATGAGATGTTTACAACTTTGTATTTATAGCCAAGTCTCCTTGATCGCCAATTCAATAAAGACCTTTTCCGAATACACTCCAAAAACAATATCAAAATAACTGATATTATATTTGACACATCAGGGAAAAAAATTCCCTAGTCTCCTTATGCCCGTGGGCTTCTATAAAAGGAGACACAGGCATTCCTTTGAAATCTCAAAGTACCCTCAATTCTTACCACTTCAAACTCATTGACAATATCCATTATCATGCAAAAAGGCCTAGCTTACCTAAATTTCTTATCTCATCGTTATTTAATACCATTATTTTACTTTTAGTTGACCACTTTTTTGTCCGGATGCAGCCATGCATGCCACATGCTTTCTTCCAACTACACGCAATCCATGCAAATCCCATTCACCAGATCATCATGATAGTTCCAGTTTAAACTGGAATATGCTATTGCATGCGGCATCTCCTGTATTTTTGCTCAGATGAATCCATGTGGCCAAAACCAAATCAACATCAAAAGGCGCGCACCATTTTCGCTTATATGATAATCACCCCATCCTGCATTCTTCATTATCTGATACCGTACCTTAAAGCATATCCCTACATTCCATCATCATTCAAATCAATTAAGATTTAGACAAATATTAGATTTAAATAATTTTATATATTACTAAGAGATAATATCATGATTAAAATCATAATATTATTTCTCGATAATAACTACAAATCATTTCAATAACTTTATCATTCAACAGTTTAAAATTCTGCTCATTTAACGATCTCGATTACTCGGTCTGATAATGTAAAATTAGGTCCAAACAAATGTTAAGTAGGAGGGACTTGAGAGTTTGTGTAATAACTTTACATTTTCTCTGCATTTTATTTGTTGCAATTGTTAGAACCTTATCATGATCCATTGTGTTAGGACTATACAATAGTTTAGGCACTTGTGCTCTCTGTTTTGGCTAATGAAAATAATAATATATGGAGATGAAATTTTGTAAATTAAGTTTGCAAACTAAATGATATGATTGTTGATGATTATATTATTACTTAAACGTTAATTAACGTGATTATTTTCAATTGGTGATGCCTCATTTGATTTATCAATTTAAGTTAAAAATTGATTAATGCTAAGAAGACTAAATTTAGAGATTAAAATTACAAACTAAATAAAGTATCATCAATATAAATGAGTACGTCTATTAACATTTAAGACAGTAAGGTCGTTCAGGCTTGTTTGAGACGGTAAAGTCGGAAAGGCCTCGTTTAAGTTGTATTCTCTGTATCAGCGATGGAGAACACCGTGATCGGCGAACTGGATTACGACAGAGCTAAAGAAATCAAGCAATTCGACAGCTCCAAGCTCGGAGTCAAAGGCCTCGTTGACTCTGGCCTCACCTCCATCCCCCGCTTCTTCATCCACCCGCCCGAATCTCTACCCGACCTCCGACACCATACCAAACCCGATATCCCAATCCCCACCATCGACCTCGCGGATCTTCACACCCATCGCCGCTCCTCCATCGTCGACCAAATCAGCCGCGCTTGCCGCACGTTCGGGTTCTTCCAGATCACTAATCACGGCATCCCATCCGTAATCCTGGACCGCACGATCGCAGCCATCAGGGACTTCCACGAGCAGCCGACGGAGGTGAAAGCGCGCTTCTACCGTAGAGAGATGGGCACGGGCGTATCGTATTTCTCCAACCTGGACCTCTACAGCTCAAAAGCCTGCCAGCTGGAGGGACACGCTTCAAATGAGGTTGGGCCCGATTCCGCCGGTTCCTGAAGCAGTGCCGGAGATTTGCCGGGAGGATGTTGTTGAGTGGGACCGTGAGGTCAAACGGCTGGGAGAGGTGCTTATGGAGTTGGCGAGCGAAGGGCTGGGATTGAATTCTAAGAGGTTGCGGGAGATGACGTGTCTGGAAGGGAGGGCGATGGTGGGGAATTATTACCCGTACTGCCCGCAACCTGATCTAACGGTTGGGCTTACATCTCATTCTGACCCAAGAGTGCTGACCGTGCTGCTTCAGGATCACATGGGTGGGCTGCAGGTGAAGTACGGTGAGGGTTGGGTAGATGTGAAACCTGTCCCCGGTGCTCTCGTTATCAACGTTGGGGATTTTCTTCAGGTAAATTCCATTTTTACCCTTAACTACGTGTGAAAATATATTGCTTACTTTCTGCCCACTACATATAAATTGCATACAAATGATGAATTTAAAAAAATAATAATAATAATAATCAACTCATTTAATTAGATATTTTTGGTGTATCAGACAATATTTTGAGCACTTTAAAAAATTTCTCTAAAAACTGATCGCTTTGTTTTTAGGTTGTGAAATTTACTAAAAAAATGAGGATTTTACAAATTTACAATGGGATAGGAGATTGAATTTTGTAAACTAGATGACATGAAAGTTGATAAAAGATTATTACTTAAGTGTAGATTAACGTGTTTGTTTTTTATTAGTGACATTAATCATTATTAAAATTTAAAAGGGTAATGCTATGTAGACTACATTTGGAGACATAATTTACAAACTAAATAATATTTCACCAATAAAAATAAAGAAGTTTACCAACGCTTAAGTAATAACCCTACCTTGCCCCTTGAGTGATGTTTTGTGTTCCAAGTTGCTCTATGCAATAAACTCCATCTTAAATTTCAATAAATTTGATGAGGTGGTAACGATAGGGAAATTTTATTTGAACTCATTTGATTTCTCTCTACATCCAGGTTAAACTTTAAATGTGAATTGTCTTTTTTTATCCTATTCTATTATTATCATCAAGTACAAGATAAATTAACAATAAAGCTAAAATTTATCAATAAATTCATACCCAATACTCAAACCCTACCATCACTTAATCCATATTGTAGAATAATTAAAAATAATAGGGTAAACTGTCATTTGACCCCTAAACTATTTTTTTGGTAAATTAATCCCTGAATTATTTGAAATCAACCAATTGACTCATTGTCGGTAAATTCCATCCATTATTTGGTCAAATTCAGAGGAAAATTAGTCTTTTCTTCATCAATTCTTACTTACCAACTATAACCACCAATAAACTTATGACTTTTGAAAACAAAATAATGTGTAACGACAACGTGAGATGGTCTGTTATGTAAACGTTTGGTTTTTTTATTTTATGTTTTCTTATCATGCTATATGTTTTTGAATTATTCGTGTCTATATGTCAAAATTTATTGGTGGTTATAACTAATAAGTAACAATTGATAATGAAATGACTATTTGCCATTGAATTTGATGGAATTGATTTCGCAATCTATCGGTAAACGGTGAATTGACTGATTTTAAATAGTTACCAAAAAATAGTTTAAGAGATTAATTTCAACTGGTATGATAGTTCAGGGGTTTAAATCTCAATTTCCAAAATAATATAGGTATAAAGAATAAACTAGGTGTAGAAATCTATTATATGAGGTCAAAATAAATTCGCACAGAATTTTAGATGAAATTATGCATGCAACGTCATCATTTTTAATCAAAATTTGGACGGAGGCGACGACAAGGAGCAAAGTCGAAGACAAAACAAAAGCAAAGGTGGGCAAAGTGAGAATTTACCTTACTTTTGGCGGGCAATAGAGATATTTGGCCTTGATTTTGTTGACTGTGAAACTGAAACCAAATGGTTTGGTTCATTTTCAGATTATTTCCAATGGTGAATACCAAAGTGTAGCTCATCGCGTGTTGGCGAACTCATCCCGTGAACCACGTGTGGCCATCGCTGTGTTTTTCAATTCGAGCAGAAGGGAGGACTCGTATGGGCCATTGCCGGAGCTAGTCTCCCCGCAGAAACCGGCACTTTACCGGCAGTTTACGCTCTCGGAGTTCATGCAAAGGTTCTTCCAGAAAGGATTGGATGGCAAAGCTTTGCTAAATCACTTTGAGCTGTAAAATACTACTATTTGACCAAAACTGTATTTGAGATGTGTGTAACTTATCTTTACTACAATAAAAATACGAATTGGATTATCAAATGCCGGAGTTCATGATTAACAGCATTCATGGGTAGCCCTCTAATGGGAATCGAGGTGAAATTTGAACAGAAATAACAGCATGGCGGCAGCGGCGGTGGAGAACACCTTGATCGGCGAACTGGATTACGATAGAGCTGAAGAAATCAAGCAATTCTACAGCTCCAATCCTCCATTCCCGCTTCTTTATCCACCCGTCCGAAATATTAAAAGGTTTCCGACCCGATACACGACAACCACTAATCCCCACCGTTGACATCGCCGGCCTCCACACCCATCACCGCTCATCCGTCGTTGACAAAATCAGTCGCGCGTGCCGAGCACCGGGGTTCTTTCAGATCACCAACCAAGGTATCCCATCACCGCTCATCCGTCGTTGACAAAATCAGTCGCACGTGCCGAGCACCGGGGTTCTTTCAGATCACCAACCAAGGTATCCCATCACCGATTTTGGACTGTACGATCGAATCCATCAAGGCGTTCCACGAGCAGTCGGCAGAGGGTCAAATCCTGGTTCTTGAACGAGCGCCGGGTATTTGTCAAAAGACGAGTTTGTTGGGTGGGACCGGGAGATCCTACGTCTGGGAGAGGTGCTGTTGGAACTTACAATCGAAGGGCTGGGATTGGGCCCCGGCAAGTTGAGGGAAATGACGTGTCTGGACAAAGGCCGGGCAATGGTGGGTCATTACTACCCATACTGCCCGCAGCTTGATCGGACGGTGGGGCATGCATCTCATTCTGATCAGGGAGTGCTGAGTGCTGACCGTGCTCCTTCAGGATCAAACGGGGTGGGTTCCAGGTTAAGTTATGGTGAGGGTTGGTTGGATGTGAAGCCAGTACCTGGTGGTCTTGCTAGGGACTTGCTATTAACGTTGGCGACGTACTTCAGGTAAATTTTGTTTTTACCAAACTACCCTATAAGGTTGCAACGGTGACATGAAAGTTATATGCTTTTACCTAAACTATTATATTAATGTTCTTCAAAATATAGTTTTCCGTGCTTGGAGCTCAACTCGTTTTTTGAGCAATTAGGAGTTCGCCTCGTTTTGCATGCGTGAAGCATCCCTCATCTTGTGTGCTTGAGTTTGCCTCGCTCTGCACGTGAGGTGTCTGCATTGTTTTACTTGCCAGAAGTCCGCATCTTTTTGCATCCATGGAGCCCACATCGTTTTGGTGTGCATGAAGCCAACCTTATTTCCGTGCACAGCAATCGCTATGATTGTGCAAGGTATCCTTTCTCTTTTTTTGTGCGTGGAGCTTGCCTTGCTTTGCATGCCAGAAGCGCGCCCCTTTTTTTGTGAGCAAAGGCCGTCTTATTTTGCGTGGGTCAAGTTGCCTAACACCATTTTTTTTTGTACCAAAATGCAAAAAAACAGCATACAGCAAGGGCATGTATCTGAGACGGTCATGATTGTGATAGAGTGATTTGATTAGGGGAGTGAAGGCTATAGAACCCTTGTTGCGCATTGTCGCTCATTGAATTCATTTGCCTCTATGGTTAAGTGGCTTAACCCTAACTATGTTGTGGACATCCTCTGATGGAGTGCCTCTTTTTACTGATGATAGTGTTGTCTCGAGCCTTGACCATCTTGGAGGGACAAAAAAATATATATCATTTCGTTCACTTATATTATGACATGTAGAGTTCCATTTGAATACCCAACATTTGAAAAAATCTCTCGAGTATTGGAGTTGTCTAGAATATGTGTGTATCTTCTCGTCACAAAATCGAAATTGAATAATTGAATAATTCTTTGGTTAATTTTTCAGATTATGTCCAACGGTGAGTACAAAGCTACTCTTCATCGGGTGTTGGCAAACCCATACCGCGAACCTTGGGTGTCAGTTGCAGTGTTTTTCAGTCCAGGCACTCGAGAGGACACATATGGCCCATTGCCGGAGCTAGGTCTCGGCGGTGAAACCGGCACTTTACCGTCAGTTTACTCTTGCAGAGTTCATGCAAAGGTAAAATAAAGGAACTAATGACAAATCTTTTATAAATCACTTTGAGCTGTACAAACATCAATGACTAAAGCTTACAAATGAAAACAATGTGGGTTCTAATCGAATCCAAACGATTTATGACCTACACAGATTTCAAACCAAACTTGATATTCTCTTATCCAGATTACCTTGGTGTTTCCAGGTTTCCTCCATCCCCAAACCACTCTGACATGTCTTCATCGTCGGTTGAATCAGAAAGCTCCAATCTTTTTGGAATTTTGACAAACCTAGATTCGTTATTGTTTGACTTATGCTCCACAAGTCCCTTTTTTTGCAGATTCTGAGACAGTTCCGTCTTACCTCCTGTGACGGAAAACCTACTAACCCAGAAGCCTCATTCCATGAGTTCGAACGATTGCAGGCCGTCATCTCCTTCGTTTACAAATCTCCACTTGTCTGCAGCTCTAGTTGGACTTTGTCTAAATTGACTCTTATCAGTAATGTCAGTAGAATTCAAACTCTTCAACTTCCTAAGGTAGCCTCCGTCATCACATACAGGTTCAGCTGAAATCTCTGAAGAATGTGCTGCCTTAGGCCTTTTATGATCGCATTCTAAGCACACCATATTTCTCTTTAAGTTGATATAATTGTAAGAACAACCCAAATCATATTAGCATGCTTAGCTAGGTCACGATCAAATGTAATGAGAAAAACTTACCTGGTGCAGCTATGGTGGTTGTTAATCATACATAAGAACTCTTCTACTCGCTCAAGACCTTGTGTTCCAATGGTGATAGAACCCTAGTTTTCAGAACGTGTTCTTGTGAGCAGGGAATCCTTGTTTATAGATTTGAACTTCGCCAACCTCCATCCATCATGGATGGGTGGTTACTAACTGCTGTAAACGCAGTGATCAGTTTCAAGAGTCGTGGAGCAATGTGGCATCCTTATCACGACCTATGCTTCCGTTATATTAGGATGCTTATTTTCACATTTAAACTCGAAATCAGTTTGTATAACGACCAATTTGTATTTCAGCCTTATTCAACTTAGTTTAGTCCAATTAAGATTCTTACAATAATTGCACCTGCACGAAAACAGATCTCTAATCACAGAAGGTAAATTAGCAATACGGAACCACTGAACTGAGCATTGATTTCCAATCGAAAACGAATGAATGCGCATCACATTTGATAAGAGAAACTCACGTGTCACACTCCCACTAGCCGGGATTTATCTGCCGGTTTGGAGGCTTCTCTTTGCATTGCAAGCATCTACATCTGAAAAGACATTTACTCCCCAAATCTCAATAAGAAATGGAATTACAGAAGAATGTTAAGATCTTAGCAGCCATGACTTGTCACATATCCAGTCCCCCTTCTTCAACGGAAGACGTTCTTGATCCTCTCTATGTCGTGTCAGTCTTTCTTGGGAAAAATCATCACAACGAAGGCACTTGATATTTCTAGCAAAGTTTAATTAGGACGATGCATCTGCCGAAAAAAAATATTATTGAGGATAAAACAACTAAACAAGATTCAATAATCATAAACTGCACGATCAAGCTGTCAAATTACATGGGGCCAAGCCAGTCGCCTTGTGGCTTCGTTGGAACTGATTCTTTGACCATTTTGTTTAGACATGCCTTGTTCTCCACTGTACCAATAAAGGGATCAAGCCCATACGTTAACAAGAAACGCATGACATCCACAGTGTGGCCACCATCTTCCCGTGCCTTCACGTATGTTCTTTCACAGTCTCCTCTCAAATTGCAGGAGCCGCAAACCTACTAAAATGCCTGTTCTTATTAGATATGACAATTCGAACTTATATCTTAAGCTTGAAGTACAAGATATTGAAAACAAGATAACTAATATTGGATCAAAAGAAGACTGATAATATAGGCTCATTCAAATAAGAGGAAATTACTCAGATATTAAGCGCATGCATCTCCTTCATCAACACCCACATAAGCCCTTAGACGCTTTCCTGAGTTAACGACTTTCCTATCTAAGCTCGGGCATCCACATCTGGAAATGATCTGGATATCTTTCCTTGACAACATCCTGGCAACGAAGGGAATTTAATGAACAAAGGTCGAGATTACAAACATCGTATTTCAAGTCGAAGTCAGTAAATAACATCTCTGGCCTTCAGAAACAAGATAATCATCCTTATCATGCACACACTTGAAATAATAACTGCAAGCTTAAATGTTAATAGTAATGGCGAAACAAAACAACCTCAGTCATTTCAAACTCCACCTACGAATTCCGCTGCTAAATTTAACATGTCGTGCCGTGCATCCCACAGAGTTCAAATATCCAACAGGTTGCATCACAAGGGCCTCTTTCGAACTACTTCTTCACTACCTTTGAAAGAAAAACTCAAAAAGCGTTTCTGTGTCGTAAAAGCACTTTCTGGATAAGCACCTTTTCCAGGAAGCACTTGGGTGTTTAATAAGATTTCCACATAAACAGTCTCAACCAGCCCCAGTTGAAATAAGCAGAAAGGAAAACATTGCATCACAAGCTTTGCACTCAATGCCAGTCGTTTTTCAATCCAAATTAATTAAACTTACAACCTCAAACTTGAAAAGAAAAAATAATTTCAAAATTCATCCCTTTAAACCAAATCATCGTCATTACCTTAAAAGGCCAGACCGGCCCCGGTCGGGTGGCTCATCGGCGCCCGGCGAAAATTGGGTGATTATGTTTGTGGGTTTTGAGTGTTTCGACGATTGAAGCTCTTTGACTTCGTTGACTATGAAGTCGAGCTTTGGATAATTGGGAGCTAGCGTTTCTCTGGGGCTGTGAAATTGGGAAATTTGGGAGAGGAATTTGGGGCTTTGAAGTGGGTTCTGAGGAAAGGATAGAGAGAGCTATGGCCGGCTCTGAGAAGCTTGCACATTTGGGGTTTTCTGATTTTGGCGGAAAAGGGACGGGATGACCGTTATGTTTGTTTGAAGTTTAAAACCCCGCATCAGGGTTCACATAGCGCAGCACATGGTGAATTGGTACTTGGGACAATTTGTAGGAACGTCCTTGTGCTTTACTTATAATTTCACTATCATCCTTGCAGATTATTAGTTATCAGTTTGGTCCTCGTAAATTTCTTTGTTTTTTGTCGATACGATGATATTTGTGAATACTAGACTAAGTGACACGGTACGTCAGCTATAATTTTTAATTTTTTTTAAAGGGATCAGTTGATGGTTTTGTCACAGTAGTTCACCATTTTGAGAGCTGAAAAGACTCATATAGGCATTTCAGTCTCCTCTGACCACCATCGTGCAATTTACTATAGCCATAAATCAAATTCAAAACGTATCGTGTGGAATACGAGCCTGAAATTCATCATAACATGTCAGCTATAATTAGTCAAACTTGAAACCTCATACTCAAAAAATATGTCTTGGATTAGATGACCCTGACCTAATGACTCTTGGCCGAAAAATTATTAATTCACATATAAGCATGTACATCATGCACATATATCCTGCAAATTCTTCTTCTCGAATCCTTTTTTATAACACATCAATTTGCTCTCTCTCATCGGAAGATGGAGAATAGCAACTTAGAGAGGGGGCAACAATTAAACACTAAAACAAATTACGATAAAATAAAAACTTAATCTAATTCCTCACTTAGAGAGGGGGCAACAATTAAACACTAAAACAAATTACGATAAAATAAAAAATTAATCTAATTCCTCTTTTACACTTTTTGATCCGCCTGAGAAGTTTGCCCTAAACCAGTCCAATTTTTTGGCTGGACGGAAACTTCTTCTAAACAATTTCTATGTACAATGCAAGAGAATCTTGATTTTTTAATTAATTGAAAGAACAAGCCAGTACATTCTCCTCTTGTTTCTGTTCCGAGGTAAGCCGTTCGACCAAAATGTCCAACGCTTCCTTCATCCACCAATGTTGGCATGCCTCTCTTGCTTTCGTTGTAGTCATCTATATAAAAATATTTTGATCACATAAGATTTACCGTTTAATTTGAAAAATCACTGTCTAATATGTACGTACAATTAACTCATTAAATAAAAATTATTAGTTTTATGCACATAGATGAACTTATGATTTACGTGTAAAATCATACCCATATTCTTTGTCGTACATTCTTCTCAGGCCAAAGATCTAGTTGCTCCTTGACAAACAAGGGAAACATGTACCCTTCATAATATGTCTCTTGGCTTTTGCTCATGAAACTCCATTTGCCCAATTGGCACTGCAATCATATATTACAACTTAAATTAGGACAAAACATTTGCCAAAATGGAATTTAATTTCGCGGTAGAACATTAATCCCATCATCAATGACAATAGTTTGACTCTCGCCCGTCCTGCTTCGGTCCCCAATCAAATGTGAAAAGGGAAGTGAAAGAACAAAGAAAAGATACCAACCTCAACATTGCCTAGGACCCCTGCTTCTTCTAGTGACTCTCTTGAAGCAGCTTCTTCTACGGATTCATCAAGTTCCCAACCACCCTAATTAATAAACAAAATACTTGGTTGAATTTTGTATGGATATATAATGGGGTTAGAAAGCAATTTTTAGTTCTTTTAGGGAACCAGCCAATAGCTTTGCCACATTAATCATTCTTCCGGAGAAGGGAAAACTTACCTTAAGAAATAAATTTAGAAACGAAATAACCTCATGTAATTTATACCTTAGGGAACATAAATGCATTGCCTTTCTGTGAAGTGATCACAAGGACTTCCAATTCGTTGCTAATGGCACCATCACTGCCATCTTTGTATCTATAGGGAATGCATCTGCAACATTGAATATTAAACAAATTAAACATCTTAAACATATTATTAATCGTGATTACCTTTTATTAAAGCTAAAATACGAGGAACAGTCAATTGTCGGAACAATAGAAAAATCCATAAACCGAACAGAACTTAAATGGATTCATTTGACAAGTGCGAGATATATGAGCATGTCCCCACGGTGACGAGAGATTCTCAGATACAAGAGATATACAACCAGTTATACATTAGAATTCTCTCTCTCTCTCTCTCTCTCTCTCTCTCTCTCTCTCTCTCTCTCTCTCTCTCTCTCTCCATCATGAAAGAAAAAGAACACGAACGGGAGGAGCCAACCAATACTTTTTCAACGTAACAAAACCATGTCAAGAAAAGCTCAACAACAACAGTAACAACAACAACCAGAAAAGAAGAATAAGAAGAAGAAGAAGAAGAAGAAGAAGAAGGAAAAGAGCTTCACCCTACGACTTGCCGGCGGCCCATGTTGTACCTCTGCAATTCCCTTCCCGACCGAGCAACCAAACAAGTCATCTTTTTGGAATCTAGGTTTGCAGTTCTGATCAACCAAATTAATTAATTGAACACAGAAAAGGCCAAGAAACAAAAGGGGAAAAGGGTTGTTTGGAAATATGGATTGGCTAGGATTTGTTGTGTTATTATATCCCAAATCCAAAAAAAGTTGATCAAGTTATATAAATATTGGAGGTTAAGACAGAAATGCAATTGTGCAATGTAAGTTCAGATTTTGGGGGCACAGAGAAAAAGATGGGTTGGCAAAGACACACCAAGTAGATATATATAGAGAAAGGCTTTGATGGCCACCGTTTCAAGATAACAAAACACCGTTTCTCTTCTATCCCCACACTAATTTATTACTATATTGGGTAGGTCGTATCTCCGGTAATGTATCATATATATGAACCGTTGGGACAAATTTTTTTACCTGTATCAGGGAACACTTTTTATATAGATGTAATGTATATTTTTATGTGTTACGGAATATGAATAGACAACATAATTGATACTATATTAAAAAGAATAAATGCATGTAGCTCTCTCAAAAGTAGGACTCTTCATATATTTACTATCATCTCATAGTTTAACGTTGAATATCAGGTCAACATTATAAAATATTATGCTAAAAACATGAGATGTAAGGAATCTATGCAGAATCCCATTTTATGAGAATCTCTTGGTATTCTCTAAAGGATATGTATTATAATTTAACGAAAAACATTACGTGTAAGCATACCATACATGTAGAAATTTTCTCGTACGCTAAAGAGAGAGAGGGACAAACGTAGTCCAACTAATGCCCTGGGTGCGGACGACACTCACGTCGCCTTCTGAGACGGATTTGTTTCGTTTGAGTCTCTGAGGCCTTCTATGTCGTTTCCCAACAACAACCCTTTTTTGTTATTGGCTGAGTCCACGCGGCGACAATTCATTGGGCCGGTGGAAGTTGACTTTCTGAGGACATGCTCACGTGTATAGATCATGCGCATGCCTTTTATTTCGGTGATTTTTTTATCTCTGTCCCTTCCTACTTTCCCGCATGCGCAGGAGAATCATGGCTTGCCCTCCGGTTATTATTTGAGTTTTTTCGTTACTAGCCTTCTTTCACGCGCAACAGAATCATGGCATATTCCTTTTACTCGATTGTTTTTTTTATTTGCTTTTTTTTTTACGGGCATTGTTATACTTTTGGATGAGAGCGTTGTCAATAGTTTCAAATGATTGAGATCATATTAGTAAGAAATTAAATGAAGGCCACCAAGAGCATTCGTATATGTATCCTCTCCAGAAAGTTCAATAATTCGCAATGTTAAAAGGAATATGGCTTTTTTTGCCATTCATTCTTACTGCATGCATGCGTATTTTCAATGTTTTGCGTGTAGCTATAGTATATGTCATTAGGGTTCAGTAATCGAACATTGTATAAGATATTGGATCTAAGTGTATGATTACGTATTTTACATGGATGAATAATGTTAATAATAAGCTGAATTTTAAATCCTTTGATATCATAAATAGTTTGTTACGTCTATATATCTATTTGATTGATGTGACATAGAAAGAGTTTGCGAGAAAAACTTACCTGAGTCGGTCTGCTTCATGCATGCTTTCTTTAGATAAGGTAAACATGAGTTATTTTAGTTTCTTTCGTAGTCAAATACAAGTGTAATTTACATATTGATAAATGAATCTTTGAAATCCAATGTAAGTGAAGAAAATAAGGAACAATTATGTAATGGATCTGCCAGAAGACTGCGCATGCAAAATACGCATCATATAGTTGTTGAAATTTGAATAGATATGGGAGTAGGTTGAGTTGTAGTAAAGAAGAATAGTATAAATAGACAATGGATAGACTTTATTATATCCTAACGGTAGTTTACATTTTGCCAAAATATTGAAAAGAAATTTAGGATCAATAATTTCCCTCTCTAAACATATGCCACCACAAAAGAAATCTAAATGTCGCCATTTTATTGCGTTTATTCCATTTAGATTATGACACATTGCACGCTAACAACAACATAAATACAAGCAAAAACACTTTATATTTGCGTTTATTCTACATTGATTTTGACCTACCAACATCAATCTCAAATGTCTCTAATCATCTAACTATTACTTGTCGAATATTCAAAGTATGAATCTCAAGTTGAGGACGGAATATATTTTGTATGTGATTATAAGTAGTTGAGCTAGTTTTTATATTGTTAATTGGTTTTATGGTGGAATCTAAACATTTTTTTCATTGCTAGCTATTTAAACAAGTAAATGAATCGTCACTAATACTATGATCCAGTAATGCTCATCTCCACTTATAAGTAAAGGATTTCAAATTCGACTTGCATGCACTGTGAGTTCGATATCCAATTATGGCTGACCTAATATGTAACTTAATTTAAAGACTTAATTGGATTAATAGTCCCCTTAGTGATAGGGTAGTTGGAAGATAGTCCGTATGGTTATAAAAAAAAAAATTTGATTTAAGTCCCTGTTATGAAGTCTAAGAAGATTTATTCTCAAATTTGAAAATTTCATCAACTTTCTGTTAATTATTAGCACGTGAGCCAGCCATACGTGTTAACAATTAACAAAGAGTTCCATTTTAGTTTAATATGTGTATGGAGAGTTCCGTTTTAGCCTAATATGTGTGGTTCACGTGCTAATAATTAACAAAAAATTGATGGAATTTTCAATTTTGGACATAAATCCTAACAGACTTCACCACAGGGGCTTAAATTCTAATTTTTTTTAATCACATGAGCTATCTTCCAACTATTTTATTACCACGAAGACTAATAATCTAATTAAACCTATTTAAATCTTAATCGTAAATATTATAGTATCGAATAAATGAGCCAAGATGAAAAAGACGTGAATGAAAAATGAATTTTTATAAATTGAAAAGTATACGTATTAATCAAAATCCAAAACAAGTCGCCTTCAAAGAGAGACTGATAAGTATAAGCCTCTTAGGTTTGAACTGGTCGGACTCACATGGACTTGAACATGCTTACTCTTCCGCGCA
Source organism: Pyrus x bretschneideri (assembly GCF_019419815.1). NCBI lineage: Eukaryota > Viridiplantae > Streptophyta > Magnoliopsida > Rosales > Rosaceae > Pyrus > Pyrus x bretschneideri. Next base: position 5,297,451 of record NW_025999524.1, read on the forward strand.
CACCCCAAGAATTATTTGGTCTCTGTTTTCTCCCCTTCCATTGTTTAGTCTCCAAACATAAAAAAATTATAAGCCTCAGATTAAACACATATAGAATGACCACAAGGACTTCCAACTTCAAACATAATGTATACAAATATACGTAGAAGCATATTCGTGACACTACTTTTCTTACATAATTTTTTTTTATAGATTTTGTAGAGTTCACTCCGTATTGTACTTTAATAATTCGAACCGTCTATTTTTTAGAATATCATTCATAGATCATCCTTGCAAAAAAATTAGACAAATCCAAAATTATTAAAACATTCATATGTAGTAAAGAAAATGAACGAATATGATTCTACAAATAAACCCTAAACTCTTAATCTAACAATGATATGATTTTAAATTTGGGTGATTTTTGGTAAACATGATCTTTGAGGGATGGTCTAAAATATAAATGGTTCAGGTCGTTGAAATACATTATAAAGTGGGCTTCATAAAAACGTATGTAAAAATTGTATAAAAAATAGACATACATACATACATACATACATACATACATAAAAATTTTATAAAAACGTATGTAAAAATTATATAAAAATGGGGATTAGTCCCACACCTAATCTCTATTTTTATGAAAAATAAAAATGGGGATTCCTTTGCATAAAGTGCCTATATATATAAATAAAAATGGGGATTCCTTTGCATAAAGTGCATATATATATATATATATATGCAAATGATTTCGAATTGAATTAAATTTTTGCACGGATGATCTATGAATCAAAACTTATAAAATAAATGGTTCGAATAGTTGAAGTTAGATGTGAGCAAGTTTCATACCTAATCACCATTTTTTTAAAAAAAAAAAAATAAAATAGATATCACTCCCCTTAAAGCCTGTATGTGCGTATGCATGCGCGCGTGTGTGTGTAATGGAGCAGTTGAGGGTGAATGCTAAAGTTTCGTTTTCTTAGGTGTGGCTTTGTCTTCACTCTTATGTATATGCCATTTGGATTGAGGACAAAATCAAGATGGTTAGGATTTGGATAAATACTCAACTTGTATTTAGGTGAGGGCCTTAATTAAACCATGGGGCATGACAATATTGAATATATTTAAAACCTAAGAAAAGTCTTAACCCTATTAAATTTGGCCCCCCAATGTCTCATCACTGGTGATCGGTCACATGGGAAGTTTCCTAACTACCATATACATTATACACAGTGGATATGATATATATGGTAGGTAGTAGTTACTAGTTTAGATGAAAGAATTCTAGGGTGTTTTTGTAACACCAATTAATTCGATCGGAGATGAGTTTAATTATATTGCATATATGTGTTATAACATAAATGAAATAATAATATTAATGATGTATTAATGTTCTACAATCACATCGAAAAACTTTGTTATCTACGTTAATGTGCTATTCGAAAATAATAATTAAGTTTTTGCTCGCATATGAATTTTTTTTCAATGTGCCTGTAATATGGGGTAATACGTCGCATGTTATTATACAATTGAATGAGATTTTTTGTCACATCCCGGCCCGGGTAGGACCACTTCCCGGGCCCGCTCCACCACCGTAGCACGATATTGTCCGCTTAGGGCTTACCATTCCCTCACGGTTTTGTTTTTGGGAACTCACGAGCAACTTCCCAGAGGGTCACCCATCCTGGGAGTGCTCTCGTGCGCTACTCGCTTAACTTCGGAGTTCCTATGGAACCCGAAGCCAGTGAGCTCCCAAAAGGCCTCGTGCTAGGTAGGGATGGGAATATACATTTAAGGATCACTTCCCTGGGCGATGTGGGATGTCACAATCCACCCCCCTTAGGGGCCCGACGTCCTCGTCGGCACATACGCGGCCAGGGTTAGGCTCTGATACCAAATTGTCACATCCCGGCCCGGGTGGGACCACTTCCCGGGCCCACTCCACCACCGTAGCACGATATTGTCCGCTTTGGGCCCCGACTACGCCCTCACGGTTTGTTTCTGGGAACTCACACGAGAACTTCCCGATGGGTCACCCATCCTGGGAGTGCTCTCGTGCGCTACTCGCTTAACTTCGGAGTTCCTAAGGAACCCGAAGCCAGTGAGCTCCCAAAAGGCCTCTTGCTAGGTAGGGATGGGAATATACATTTAAGGATCACTTCCCTGGGCGATGTGGGATGTCACATTTTTTTTTCCAAGTGTCCCTCTAATTATATCATAACATATGACCATACCTGGCAAACGGGCCGTCTTTGTTGTGTTCGTGTTATACCCGTTTTTGGTCATGCCGTTAAGATAACGGATTTTTAATAGGTGACTCGATAACGAATTGAATTGTTAACGGGTCGTGTCGGGTTAACTGGTTATGCAATAAATTATCATATCTAATATCTAGATTCGACAAATAATATTTTATCGTTTTCTTAGAGGGTAACGGGTGACCTGATAACGACACGATTTGTTAATGGTTTCTTAATGGATGACTCGATAACAATCCGAATCATTAACAGGTTGAACAAAAACCTATTATTTTCGTGTTATTTCATGTCGAGTTAACAAATCATATAAAAAATTATCAAACGTACATATAACGTATTGTCTCGTGTTTTGAACACACTAAAACATCTCTCCTCGTATACATATAATATGGGCATCACATGTACATAGACTCGCAACTCATGTGCAATTGTTTAATCGGTATAGTTTTTTATGTTTTTATTCTAACAGCTCACATGGAAGATTGAGAATCTGAATGACTAGCGAGCCAATTATTATTCACTAAAATATATTAACATTGCTAGTTATAAAATAAAATGCATCAAGATCCACGTTACAATTAAGTTATTAACCAATCATACCACGTTCATTCAACCTCTCTCTTTTTTTCGTTTCTTTATTTATTCTTCTTTCTTTTTATATTTTATCGATTCATTGAAACTTTTGTCCTTGCCCTTCGAATTCAAATTTTATATTTAAGTGAAGGCTAAAAAAAGCAAGGTTCATTGTCACTAGTACATTTTAACTACTTTATATTATTATTATTATTATTATTATTATTATTATTATTATTCTTTCTTTTTATATTTTATCGATTCATTCAAACTTTTGTCCTCTGCAGTCTGCACTTCGAATTCAAACTTTATATTTAACTGAAGGCTAAAAAAGATCAAGGTTCATTGTCATTGGTACATTTTAACTACTCGAACAAAGATAAGAAAAAGGTCTAAGATTTCTTAAAAGAAATTTGTTCCCAAGCCGAAATTTAAGGCCAACACAAAACAATGTGCTTGGTATACAAGATTCTCACTTGTTTTTAATGGTCTCTTAATCTATTTTTCGTTTTTTTAAATAGGACTAGCTAGTCGTTTCGTCATACAATCCACTTTTTTGAGATTAAGAAGAATCACATAAGTATTTCAACCTCCCTCAGCCATCATCGTGTGATTCACCGATATCATGAATCAAACTTAGAATGTGTCATGTGGAACACTGCTTATAATTCGTATCTAACCTCTGAGTCATCCCATGATTTACTGATTTATGGCTATAAAAAAGAGAGAAGTGCAGGTTCTAAAAGGCGTGCAAAATCATTTGCTTTTTCTCTAGTGCACACCAAAAGTACTTGTTCAAATACGGTGCTTAAATGTACGTTTTGATGTGTACTAGAGAAAAATCACAGGACTTGAATCCAGGACCTTCTGTGCCTGTATCCTAATACCCGAATTATCTGCCACTAGCTTGTGTGTTCGTATAGAGCTCTCTAGGGTTATGTGACTGGGCTTGAGCGCATGCTTACTATTTCATGTGGAATGGGCTTTGCTCCAATTTACTCATAATATTTTTGTTGTACTTACATGCTTGTGTAGGTTGTTTTGTTTCAATTTTGTGGTTTTCTAAATTTAAAATTTTGTGTCTATAATATTTTGTTCAACCTTTGTTTTGGTATACCTTGTCAATTAAGTTGGTAGGAATGTTGCCTCATTTGACGAATTGGACTGGCAACGCTAACAAAATGAAACTACAAAAACGAGACTTCAACAAAAAAACTAAGGAAAAAGTGAAAACCCAAATATACTACAATCTACAAATACTTTTAGTACAATTCAACTTTAAATTTATTTTATTTTTTTAACACGATGATGATGGGTTGATAATTCATGATCATGAATTGAACTCGCTATTTATATAAAATCTCCTACTTACAAGTAGCTTAATTTTTTTAAAATCTAATATATTCATAAAGTCACATCAAATACATGCAAGTATTGTAGTTAGTTTAAAAAATTAGAACGTTGTATCCAGTAGCAGATCTAAGATTCGAACCTTGGGGATTCGAGTGGTGAATACAAGTTTTTTAGCCAGAAACAGGGTACGAAGCGCGCAAATAAAAATTCAGTTTATTCACTAAGACATTTTGTCGAACACTTAGACTTGTTCTCGTTAGTCAAACCATGTGTGCACATGTCAACATATATCAACATATGCCGATGAAATCTGATGAGTAATAAGGAGAGAATTTGTCGAGTGTTGTTGACGCAATCTGTCGAGATATTTCTACCAAATATTACTTCAAACACTTGATAGATACAAAAGAGACCCATACCAAACATTCAAAAAATTCTCGAAAGAGCTTCACATTATATTTTTCGAACTCTGATCCTAGGACATCATGTTTGTACCCTAATTTCTAAACAGAAAAGGGAAAGTTGAAAAAATTGTATAAAGTAGGTTGCTTAAACTCTGCAAACACCAAAAGGAAGCAAGTCTAAAAGAACTGCGTTGCAAGTAGGAATAATGCGCATTTACACGCGCACACAACCGTAATCGCTTGCTTTCGTGCTTTTCCGTATTTAATTGACTTCATACATTTCTTAATTTTGTTTACTTTCTACAAAGCTTGTTTTTGAAAGGGTAATTCATACTGTATCGATAAGAATCCCTACAAATCGACAAGTATCTTTCCTATTAAGCCTTCCACACATGTTCCACAAGAATCATCTTCATCCATGACAGAAGGATGAGGCTCAAAACATTACCATAATTTCACTTTCACCCAAAAGAAAAAAAACTTTTATCACCACGTAAATGCCCCGTTTTTTAAATTCTTGGATAATACTCGGGTCATGACCAGTTAAGACATTGTATTCTTATCCAATACATACACCACTTGTTATTATCATTTTAAAGAATACTACTGATTCACGATCTTTGGTTTTTAATAATAATAATAATAAGACATGTATTACGTGATTCCTAACGTCGTTGAGTAAAGATTTAGGATTCTGATTCATGAGACTCAAATATTGTTTAGAAGAGATTTAATCATGATTGATCTATAAAATTGGACCTTCTAATCAAAATGCTCTCTAAAATAAAAAAAAATAATTAATTTAGTTCCCGAAAATAGGTCTTGTAATTATCCTTTTGTAAAATTTTCTATTATTTTTTTGATGTGGCATACTAATAGAAAATTTGATGGAAAGTTAACAGAATGACCAAATGATTTGCGAAACCCATTTTTAGGAACCAAATTGATAAACTTTTTATTTCAGAGACCATTTTGATTGAAATATCCAATTTCAGGGACTAATCTTGATAAAAATCATTTTCTAGAATGTTTAAGAAAGGCATGAAGTCAAGTTGCATGCATTAATTATTTAATTACCTTGATTTGGTGCATTATTGTTCTTCATTATCAAGTCAAAGGACGAACATCCTTCAAACAAGCGTGGAAGGCCGGTGGCTTTGTTTGGCCAGCCACCCAATTTCTCTCTCTCTCTCTCTCTCTCTCTCTCTCTCGGACTTTGCCATTGTTCTTTGACCACAAATGACCCAACTAATGTCTGGATTAGGCTACTAATCAAACTAGTACAGTCACGAGGATACCTACAACCCAATAGTTGACAAAGAAACCATAGGGGGCACTGATCCTCTCCACCAATAAGATTATACACAAAAATGATAAAAATAGTCAAGTGGGTCCAACCACTATGGCTAAAATGATAGTTCCAATTCCAAGTTAGTGAACATTATCATCACTTGAGGATGGTGAGCAAAAATGCACCCTTAACTTATTAAATTGAACGGCTAGAATGAAAAAAGGTACGTTAGAAGAAAAAAATATGAAAATCTCGTGTAAACACGTCTCAAATTGATTTCATTCGGAGGAAGTTACTAAATATCTTAACTTCCCTTTTCTCACCATTCATGAACAAATCTTGTCGCTTTTTGTTTCTTTCTTCCCAATATTTAAAGCAATCAAAACGTTCATAACTCTCCAATAAACAAAAAGAAAAAACAGACACAAGGCCGAAGGTGTGATTTCTTAACGCCATAAGAAAACGAGAGCGTTTGTTGCGCTGAGTCTTTTTATGGAGAACAAGAACATCACCACCAAGACGACGGGCGAAAACAACGACGACAACGGGAGCATGGACGAAGAGGGGACCTACAGCTACATGGATGTCCCAATTCACAGCCAAGTGATGAAGATCAAGCAGGAGTTTGAGAAGATCAAGCACCCGTCTCTGCAGCAGCCTGCAGAGGTGAGGCGGAGACGCGTGATTATGCGGGAGATTACCCGGCAGCGCTCGCGTTCGCCGCTGGGGCTGGCCACATAGGGATAACCTCGTAGGGGTTGCCCTGCCTGCGTCTGCATGGAGATGGTGGCGACGCTTTAGAGTTAGAACTATTTCGTGGTTTTTCCCTCCTACTGTTTGTTTTCTGGTTTTCCCTTTTACTGGTATTCTGGGGTTTTACAGTTTTACTTTTACTACGTTAGTTGTACAGGTAGAAGTATGTTGTGGGAAATTTAAGGAATAGTGAAATTAATGTTAATTTTCTGCTTGCCTGGTCTCATCGTTTCTTAGTTTAATTTCATGATTATATACTTTTTTTTAATTTATTTCTGTAAGTTTTGCTGTTTCGGAGGATGATCAGACATCATATGCTTCGTTTTACCGTAGAATTTTGCGAATTAATCTGTGTTTTGGTTTCCTCATCGTATCATCTGAGAATATTCTTCGTCGATGCTTAAAAAGTTCAAAACATCCTTTTTCTGTGATTAGAAAGAGTCATTTTCTTCAATTTGCTGACATTTTCAAACATAATTCAACTGGTAAACTCATGGTCGATACGAAAACCGCCCTGTCACATCCAGTTCGACCATACTAAGAAAGAACGAAAAAACAGCTAAATAGAGTTGCATTGATTCATTCAGTAAGTAGGACGATTCGAAAAGAACAAAAGATCTGAGATCAAAACTAAACAAACCAACGTTTTCAAGCATTCTACAAATGATAATACTCAAATTACTAAAGAGAAGAAAGAAATTGTGAACAAAGTAACTAAAAAGAGAAGAGGCAACAAACATGACCAAGAGTAAAAGAGTGTTGTGGGCAAACACGCCAACTTTACTGCAGTAATTCAGCCTTGAGAGGTGGCGGTTTCTTTCGATGCAAGTAACTTCACCCTCCTTGTGAGATCTCTCATCACGTCTATAATCACCGATTTTTTCTGAATTCTGAACTGGATAGCCAGCTGTGTAGAATCTGAAACACCTCTACTCAACAGGGATTCGTCTTCCATGATTTTGGTTGGGAAATGTCCCAGTGCAATCACACATAACGCAATAACGGTGCGAAAAGCAGCTAATTCATTTGCAATACCAAGGGGAGCTTCAGCTGATATAGATTTAAGTTTATTTAAATCTTGCTTCTGAACTGTTTCTATGTCATCAGCAAGAACAACTCTTAAGGCTGCCAACAAGCGCCCCTCCACCAGTTCCGAGCCCCCTAAGCATACCTATTAAGCAAGAGATGAGAAGAAACGGTTAAATATTACAAATTTGTGTACGAGAAGGTCTAAAAAAGTCTTTTCATAATTGTAGTATGACTACCATGATCAATCCGATGACGGTAATTATATATTTTTCATGGAAGCAGGTACCTTAAGAAGGGGAGCTTCCCCATCTAACTTTAGCTGGCATAAAATTTCTTTCTGCCATGAAGATGGTGTAGAGAAGTTGGGCGATGACACTCCTGCAGCCATACTTGCAGCGTCCAGAAGTGCTCCATCATATTTGAGCTCAATACAATCATAGGGATTTGAAGGTATCACAAATCCATAATCCAAAAGGAAAAGATCATTGTTTAAACATCCATAGTTGAGTACTAAACCATCGTTCTCCTTGATCTCTGTTTCTGCTACAACCTGGATTGAGAGGAGAATCTCGATGAGTAATTTTCAACTGCAATTCCAATGGAGAATTCCGGAATGACATTAAAGAAACAACAATAAAATAAAACCTTTACTAGCATCTTCATGTTCCTATTATCTTGGTCCTGAACTATTGCGGCATTTGGGTTGAAACTATGGTTGCACATATCAATGAGAGGAAGCATCATCGGGATATCATTGTAGTTCCCACCTCGAAGCTTTTTACCATATAAACGGAATGCCCGAGACGAAACTGCTGACATTGCCCATCCAAGGGAGGATGCATCTACAGATTGGCCACCAAAAGGGTGATCGTTTGATTTCAGATTTTCCAGAGCACGTTTGACTTCTTTTTCAAAATCAAGAAGAAATCTGCATCTCTTGTTCACCTGCAGTAGGAAATCACTAAACCTTCAAAGCTTGTTGTGGAAACCGAGTGGTCATCAAGATCAAGATAAGAATCTCAACACAAGCTATCTGACTCATGTTGTTGAACGTGGACATGCCTCTAATGTCAGATATTGTATGAATCCCAAATCATAGGATTAAAAAGACAGCTTGAAGTGCAATTCTCTTCTTCAATGTCCACAAGTAAACAAAATCTATGTGGAACAAAGCATAGCCAATAGCAAAAAAAGACAGCAACTGAGAGACTAAACCATGGTAAATCAGAGGACATGTCCATCTCTTTCTTTGTTGGATAAAGGTTTAGGGATCTCACAGAAAGTTCGCCGGCAAATAAAACACATACTGCCTCAATGCATGCCCAACAATCCTCCCTATTGTTGGACACAATTCATAAAAAGGTCCAAGGCAATATCAAACTATAAACATAAACCTACATTTTCTTTTAAGATATCACAATAGCTTACTAGCCTATTTTTAGTTGCAGGTCTTATATTGCTTAGTATACAAGTAAATATTGGTATTTAGGTGGTCAAGTAAGATACCTGATAAAGAAGTGGAGCATACTGCAAATTCTTTATGTCCTCACCGGGGAAGAAGATGGGTATATTGAACGTTTCAGGAAGGCTGCTGATGTATGGCCACCAGAAGGATCCAGTTTTTGCTCTTTCTTGCAGAAGCTTCAAACCCAATTTCATTGCCCATAGTTCCTCTGCCAAATGCTTCCACAGTGTTCGATTTACTCATATTCAAAACTCACTACAGCCTAGTGTAAAAAACTTTTAAGTTACCAACCTAAACAGAACAAAGAAAACCTAAATGCTATAGAAAAGTAGCAGGGTTTTACGTAAGAAAACATCTGGTTTAAAATATTTCATACACGGAAATATGCCCGAATAAGAACTCACCTACATCCGAGGAGGCATTTTGATATGGCGATCTACCGCTAATTACTCACATAGAATTAACAATTTTAACTTTTTCGATAAGGTGATATTCCTAACTACGGGGATAAAGATTCAAACTTGGGTGCAAGGGACATAGCACACTGCCGTGACCAACTCATCTAACCCGCATTTGCGAATTAACATCTAAACATTAGATAAACACAGGATGCCACTAAGCATTCAAAATCCCGTTGAAATGATGCTTCAATTCCGCGCCAGTTTAGTACATATGTACGTCAAAGTTCAAACCTTTACCACTCTTTTGAACCAAATGAATCAAAATATAGCAAAATGCGAAATACCCATTAAACAAAAAGCATATTATACACCAAAATATTAATATATTATCAGAAAACCAATCAAATGGGAAAGCTAAAAATGCTTACCAGGAACTAGGCGAGCCAAATCGTCGAGAACAGAGTCGACCCCATCTCCGCCGTCCGATTCAATTGAGTCAAATCTCAACGGTACGTGCTCCGGAAGCACAATTAGTTCGGAACCCTTTGGGATTTCCTCAGAAGCCACCAATCCAAGACCAAATGAACTATCTTGAGCTATCTTCACGGCCTCGTGCACGAACCCTCCTTCCCGACGGACCCACTTGATCAGGTCCGGCGGGTGTGGAGCCAGGCGCGCAGGATAGGAGGCAGAGGCAGCGCAAGTTAGAGGGCGGAAGGCGGTAAAGGAAGCCATTAACATCTTGGAAGCTGCCATGGTCAAGCCCCACTTCATTCCTCCTTCCTAGTGCGGGTGAGGATCTTTGAGAGTTTTCGATGTTTTGGTCATGGATTAATTTCCTCGAAAAGTTATGGCCAGGTTAACTAGGGGAACATCGAGCGACGGAAAGTCGAGTGATATGTTCGGCAGATGTGTACCGAATGTAAAGAAAGTTCGGCAGGTGCCTACCGAATAAAAACTGAAACATTGGGCATTACCATGCCAAACAATTTCATTACATATTTCTATGCTTAAATTATTGGACCTCACATGTTACATTATTGTCAAATCCATTCTATTTTGAATACTTTGTTTGTCAACTTCATGTGTGTGACCATTGTTTGAGAGGAGATTTTTTAATATGTCCGAATATAGGGTGGTATACCACATGTGATTATAAAAGTGGAAGGAAGTTTTTTTTTTTTTTTTTTGAAGTGTTCCTCTACTTGTATAATAACGTATGCGCATGAAAGATTCCGACTCATTATACTGAGTTTAAATCAAACTCAAACTCAAAATTTTCAACCCGACGTGAAAGATTCATTGAGCGTTCTCAATTAGGTAACTTGGAAATATTCAAATTGTGAGAACTCGACTACCATATTAGTGAATGAATCTCCTTAAAAGAGAAAGGATCATCATTTTAGTTTTACTCTTTGTCCAGTATGACATCTCGAACTACATGAGAATTGCAAATTTAATTGTACTTTCAAGTTCGAATTCCCGTCCCTATTAGTTTCCATTGCCAAAGGTAGAGACTTAAGCCCATTCAAACAAAAAACATAAAGGGAAAAAACAAAGGGATTATATCCGAATTAAGCACAAGGATGAAAATGTTAATATGATCAAATTCTTATTTAATCATAAAAATCCTACCAATTAACTGAACAAAAATAAAAAATAAAAAAAAACTATGGCAATCGCAGATGAGATGAATCAATCCAAAAAAAGTGGGAGTGTCATCAATTAATTTGACGTTGATGATCAACCTGAAGCCGGATCAATGTAATGCGATCCCGTCATCATCATGACCTTAAACTCCTCGAAACTGATCATACCGTCGCCGTCACTGTCGACGCCGCCGATCATCTTCCGGCATTCGTCGATCGAACATTCGTCTCCCAAGCTCCGGAGCACTTCGTACAATTCCTCCGCCGAAATAGACCCGTTCCCATCAATGTCGTAGACGGAGAAAGCGTCTTTGAGATTTTCGAGGGCCTCGGCGGAGTCGACCCCTTTGGTGTTGAGCTCAACGAACTCTTTGAAGTTGATGAAGCCGTCGCCGTCCGAATCGACCTCGGAGATCATGCTATTGAGCTCCTCGTCGGAGGACGGCTGCCCCAGGCTGCTCATGATGGCTCCGAGCTCGGAAGACGAGATCTTTCCGTCGCCATTGACGTCGAATTTCTTGAAGACCTGGTCGAGCTCGGCGATCTGGGCGCGCGAATGGAAGGAGGGGGTTCGCGAGTGGGCTGAAGCGGGGGCGGGGTGGGCAGAGGCGGAGGCGGCGTCCGGGTGGGCAGCGGCGGGGTCGCGACTGGATTTCTTCTTCCGGGAGAAGAGGGATTTGAAACCCATCTGGATTAGAAAAAACAACCGGAAACCGAAACCGAAACCGATGGAAGGAACAAAACTCGAGATTCAGATTTGGGGTTGCTGAATTCGAAAATTGGGGAATTGGGATTTGATTTTGTTTTTGGGGATTTTATATGAAATTGGAGTGAGAAAATGTGTGAGGAGAGAGAAAGAGGAGAGAGAGAGTTTGGTTAGGGAGATGGTGGGGGGAAATAAAACGGAATCCAACTGAATCTCTCTCTCTGTCACGCCTCTTTGTTTTCTGTTGAGTTTTACTCTGATGAATCCTTGCTAATTTTGGAAGAGAGAGAGAGAGAGAGAAGGATTAGCGCGTGAATTGAAATTACGGTAGTTACAGTGCACACCAACTCAATGACTCGGTGCACGCAACGGTTACCACACGGCACCCACTCAACGACCTCCTTAACTTCCCAGATTTTTTCTTTTTTGGACCAATGCCAAAATTAAAGAGGTGCGTTGATCTTTGGTCGATATTCTAATTTAATCTCATCGATGTCTACGTGGCACCAGAATCTGCTTACTAAACATAAGGAAAGCGATTTAAAGCTTCTAAAACTTGAGCCAACTTAAAGATAAAAAGGTTGAAAATGTTTAAACCATACGATAAAATAAATAACTTTTGCATAGGTGTTGTTAATGTTTCGGGCTAGGCCATTGCGGGCTTACCACTATTATGGGCCTGTTTGAGACAAGCTTGGATTTTAAGTCTCAGCCCAAACCATACCTATAACTCATTTGAAACAGGCCTAAACTGCGTGTCAACTGGCCCAGACTACAGCCAGGTCGGCCCGCTTTAGCATTGTGCTTGATTCCGTGATAAAATGGTAAAAGAGGCATGTAATTGCGTGCCGAGGGTATAATCAAATCAGTGCCGAAGTCAGAAATTTAAAACGATGAAGTTGAAAAATAGCTTTAAAAATTTGATGATACTTTCAATTATAATTGTCCAAGACATGTTTTTATGTTTTGGAAACGTTGTATCAGAACATCATTATCAATAGAACCAAATACATATTTCTCAATGTCCATGATCAAACTATCATTGAGATATTGGTCACCATCTTATTACGATGTGGATTCTTCATAATTTTCATCACTGGAAAAGCTCTTTCAAGTGAAGCAGTCGTAACAGGTAAAATCAATGTTAATTTCACTAGCAAGTATACCTATGAATACTGTTTATGCCTCTTTGTCTCCACCAACTTTTATGCAAGGCTACTAATTCATTTAAACCTAGAAAATTCAGTATGCAAACGCGCGTCAAAAATATAATTCTTAAGTTCATCTTCAAGAAGTGTGAGCTCCATATTAGAAAAATTTGTTGGATAAAATTGAGCAAGATGAACCATCTTTTGGATATAGCGCCTGTGTTGTGGTGGAGGAGTCATGCGCAGATGAAACCCAAAAGACGTGGTTGTGATGTGGTAGAGAAGCAGCGTGTAAGTTCATGTTTCCTTTTTAAAGTGAAAAAGAAAAACGACATAGTTTGGTTAAATGAAAAAAATATTACTTACAAATCATTTTATTTCTTAAGGATAAGTTTGCCAGGTTATTGGGGATAAAGCTTACAGAACCAGTGTGCGTGCTGCTGTTGCAGTGTTGCAGTGCTGTTATTAGGGACATGTTTACAAGTTGATGCAGTGTTATTGTGCTGCTATAGGGGTCAAAATTTTTGAGGTAAGGATAAGCTTACAAGGTCATTGGGGTCAAGGGATGTCAATGCTCCCGTATTGGCTCCGCCGCTGAATCAAATCATGACAATTGTTTACATTTCTTAATTACAACTAATTATCTTAATAAGCACTAGCATAATGCGTCACACCTCGTGTGTGAATATAATTTTTATTTTAGTTTTAAAATGGAAAGGAGAAAGGGAGTAAAAGAGGAGCGTGAAATTAGATAGAGAAGTTTTCATTTTTTATTTTAAATTGGAGGATGTTAAGATTGTATTTGGATGAGGTTTTCAAAAAAAACTGTAAAATTTTTATTTTGTATGAATTTATTTTATTGTTCCTAGTTTTATTTTGTAGTAAAGGACTAAATTATATTTTCACGTTCTTTTGATTAATGAACAGCATTTTATTAATATATAATTTAAATAATTAAAATATATTAAGTCTGATGTGATACCAACGGCAATGCACTTCTGAACAAGTTGACATGAAATCTTAAGCCCCCTTAGAGTCAACCCTTTCTCTCCCTCCGCACTCTGCTTTTTTATTGGACCAGAAACACGGTAAAACAAATGAGTGGAAACTTAAAAAAAACAAAACAAATTATATTATAACACTTAATATATCAGTCCGTGTAATTGACACGCTAAAAAATTCCTCCCACACCTCCACGTGATGTCCTCCCAAAAGGGGTCCCACTTTACAGTCTAGTTTAATGGTGGAAGCAGAGGCGGTGAGGTGGGGTTGGCTTGTATGGAGAGAGGTTATGGAAGGATTCAGATTGAAATTGACTCGAAGATGCTTGTGGAGATTTTAAATGGCCTTATACTGCCGGAGGCTAGCATTGAAGGAATATTATGGGACATTGAGTCATTGAGTATAGTAAACATCAATTGGGTTACGTGGAATTTCTTTATACTCCTCAGGCCTATAATGAGTCTGTGTATTTGGTGGCGAAGTTTGTCATGCGTATGGGGGGGGTTCTCATTTGTGAGATTGCTTGAAACTGGAGTGGTTATTTAATACTTTGGCTATTGATGTAAACATTTCTATACGTAGACCTGTAAACGGGTCGGGTTTATTGGGTTTGAGTCTGATTCAACCTAACCCGTTAAGTTAATGGGTCATCCGAACCCGACCCGTTAAGTTAATGGGTCACCCGTTTCATATGTTAACTATTATTATTATTATTTTGCATAGAGTTTATTTTTTATTTTTAAGACTTGACTGAAATCACTAAAACATCTTCAACTAATGGGTTGTTAACGGGTTTACCCGTTAGCGACACGATCCGTTAAGCATCCACCCAAATACTAATATTAACGGATCGGGTCGGATCCAAAATGTCAAGTCTATCTATACGTATCTAATAATATTATCCTTTGACAAAAAAAAATATAAAAAGAACATCATTAATCAATCAGCACTAGTTTAATCCAAGATAAAAAAAATTAAAAAAATTCAATCATTACTGCCCAAACGAGGCAGTGTCTGAATTTCAAGACAATCATCATCACCCATTATCTCTCGGTAGAGTCGTTTACACAGAGTAACACCAGGTCGGCTCATCGTCCTCCGCCCTCCATTGATGAAGCCCAACAGAGACGTATCCAAAGACTGAATCTTTTCAATCACGATGGACTCAAAGTTCGTGCGTTTCCTCACCCACCAATCCTTCTTCTCCGCCGTTCGATCCGGCGACCTTGCGGCGGTGACTCAGGTGGTGGAGAAGCTCGCCAAGGACGACCCCTCCTCAAAAGGGTCGCTGGTCTCTGATCTGATGGCGATGCAGAACGACGCCGGCGAGACTGCGCTGTACGTGGCCGCGGACAATAATCTGGAAGAGGTGTTTGGTTACTTGCTACAGTTCTGTGGTGTCGAGGTTGTCAAGATCAGGTCCAAGCATGATATGAACGCCTTTCATGTCGCCGCCAAGCGTGGCCACTTGGGTAAATTGATTTTTAACTCTCACTGTCCGTATAACTTTGTTCTGGGATTGAATGAATTGGTTTCTTGAAATGGGTTTTATTGAGATTATGAGTTTTTTAATTGGGGTTGATCCTTGTATGTGCTGGATGATCATAATAATTACTGATTGTTTGTGTACAAGTTCAGTAATTAGTGATAATTTCCTTCCTAAATTAAATTATTTGATGGATTAATTGGAGTCTCTGTGCTGCAACCTGAATTCTTGCTCTGCGTTATGGCATCAATACTTTCCGGCTTTATGAATGGATTGAGAATTCTTATGTAAGCGAAATTCGTACTTGTTGAACTCTTGTTAGTAAAATGATATAACTGGTGAACTTCATTTGCTAAGCTTGTAAACTCTTTTCTTAATCTGCTTTACATTGGCTGGATATGCAGAGATTTAATATATGAGAAGTTTACGACATTTTGGCCATTTGAGGTCGAGTTTGGTATTTGAAGTTTACGACTATGGCGAAAGGATTTTTATTTTTTGTATTTTACTTCGGTAATATGTTATTGACTGTTATTTTATTCAGGTATTGTGAAGGCACTATTGGGACGTTGGCCGGAGCTTTGTAAGCTGTGCGATTCTTCAAACACTAGCCCTCTTTATTCAGCTGCCGTTCAGGAGCATTTAGATGTAGTCAACGCCATCTTGGATGCCGACATCAGCTCAGTGAGGATAGTAAGGAAAAATGGTAAAACTGCATTACATACAGCTGGAAGGTATGGCTGGCTTCCTATTGCGAAAGCACTTATAGAACGAGATCCGGGAATAGTATGCATAAAGGATAAAAAGGGTCAAACTGCACTCCATATGGCTGTAAAAGGTCAGTGTACTCCAGTTGTAGAGGAGATATTGGACGCTGACAATTCTATACTGAATGAACGTGACAAAAAGGGAAATACAGCTGTGCACATAGCCACAAGGAAATGCCGTCCACAGGTATCTTCATATTGACATTCTATTTATGAAGAATGCATGAACTCATGAAGTCCTAGTCATTATGTTGAAATTGTATGTAGGATGAAAATATATCAGCTCGTAAAATCCTAGTCATTAACTATTTCTTCCTTCCGTTGGATTTATCTATTACTTTGCTTTATTTACCGGGTAACTGTAAGTCTAAATTGGGTTTAGGAGCTAGTTCTTTGTCATGGAGATTCCTCTTTCGGCATCAGGACAGTACAGTACAGCTTGTCAAGGAGTCTGTGCTTGAGTTGTGTGTGCTACAACCAAGACGGATAATATCCATGCCTTTTTGGACGTGTAGGTTAGACCTACATGTGGACTATAGAGAAGATGTGAGATGACATAGAGTTAAGATGGATAATGGGTAATTATGTGAGAATATACCAATTAAAAATAAGATATTGGGATCCTGTTTTGCTTCATTGAAACTTTTGTGATAAGTTTGTGTTTTCTTCTTTGATGAGGAACCGGGAAGCACTTGGTGGAATTTCTAAATATAGTATTACATCCTCAAAAGTGGTGAATCCAATTGCATATGTTTGTCTTTCTATGTGTATTTTCATCTTTTTTTGCTCCTCCTGTGATGATATTTTGTCCTCTTTCTTGCAGATAGTGAACTTTTTGCTGAGCTATACGGCTATTGATGTCAACGTCATTAATAATCATTACGAAACTGCAAGGGATTTGGCCGATAAATTACAGTACGGAGAATCTAAATTAGAAATTACAGAAGCACTGTCGGAAGCTGGTGCCAAGCATGCAAAACATGTCGGCCAAGTGGATGAAGCAATGGAGCTGAAAAGAACTGTGAGCGATATCAAGCATGAGGTGCACTCACAGCTCATACAAAATGAAACAACCCGACGGCGAGTTTCTGGCATCGCCAAAGAACTAAAGAAGCTTCATAGGGAAGCTGTCCAGAACA
Source organism: Pyrus x bretschneideri (assembly GCF_019419815.1). Taxonomy (NCBI): domain Eukaryota; kingdom Viridiplantae; phylum Streptophyta; class Magnoliopsida; order Rosales; family Rosaceae; genus Pyrus; species Pyrus x bretschneideri. Next base: position 5,314,854 of record NW_025999524.1, read on the forward strand.
CTACCAATTCTATCACAGTGGTTGCTGTTCTGTTTGCATCAATAGCTTTCTTGGCCATTTTCAACTTCCCCGGCCAATATGTACAGTCTGGACCGGAAGCAGGGAAGGCTAACATAGCCGATGAAGTTGGTTTCAAAGTGTTCTATCTATTGAATGCCACCTCTCTCTTCATCTCACTAGCCGTTGTTGTGGTTCAGATCACCTTGGTGGCCTGGGACACGGGGGCTCAGAAGCAAGTCGTGTCGGTGGTTAACAAACTAATGTGGGCTGCCTGTGCATGCACCTGTGGGGCGTTTCTGTCGATAGCTTTTGTTGTGGTCGGAGAGGAGAGTTCATGGATGGCCATCACCATAACCGTTGTGGGAGTGCCAATTCTTATTGGAACTCTTGCAAGCATGTCCTACTTTGTTTTCCGACAACACTTTGGGGCATTCCGGCGGGACTCTCAGAGACGCATCAAACGGGCCAGTGGAAGCAAGTCCTTCTCGTGGTCCGTCTACTCGGCAAATATCTCAGATCTTGACGATGAATATAACTCCGACCTTGAGAAAATCTACGCTTTGTAAGCACGAATACGCCATATAGGGAGTTGTTTACTTGTTTGTCCGTTGAAGTAACAGTTATTGTTCATATTTGAAGAGGTGCTTCTGTAATCGACATTTGATTGTACGCTATGTATATTGTATGTTGTATTTGTAACTACAGATTCTATAGCCCTTGCGCGAAATATTATCTCAAATACTTAATCATACTTAAACTAATTGTATCGAATTTCTCTAAATTGCCACCATATTATAATCATCCATCTTTTCAAATTTTCGGTGTGCCAGGAATACATTAGTACACTAAGTGTCATAATACAAGTGGTTGGACAAAAAATTTCTGACCACATATATGATGACACTTGATGTACTGCATCTTATTTTTGGCACACCTAAAAATTTCTCCTAATGAATTTGTCCTTAAAAATACATATTTTGAGAAACATTCACACTTTCCCAATTGCTTAACGCAATAAAATATTACCATCTCATATTTTACCTTCAAAACCCTTCTAGTAAGGCAACTGCTGCTCTCTCCACTTTGTGTCTCTTGTTAGAGTATGTTTGTGATTCCTACAGCCTAGTGCCAATCTCTAAGGTCATCTCCAACTGAAAGATGGTCAAGGGGCTCCCTTTAGCCCTATAGTCATGCAAGAAATTATATTATAATGAACAGTGCTAGGTCATATTTAAGAAATTTGAAAAAATAACCAAAATTTAAACACTATAGAATTATAGTTGATATGAAAGTACTAATATACACTTAATGATTAACTTTTTACAAAACAAATTCAAAGCCTCATCTCAACAACCTGACAATTTCAACCCTCTCACAAAACTCAACCCATTTCTGATTATCAACATCAAAAGCTAAATTTCCAACAAATACCTTGGCCTCCTCCTGTGGCTCGACATTCGAATCGTCCTCTCTCTCTCCTCAAAGACCCATTTTCCTCGTTGCCGTAGCTTTGTCAATGGTGAGCATGTTGTCCTCTCCACCCCAATCCAAGGTCTGGGCTACGAAGGCTACAGAGGAGAAAAGGGTTTTGCTCTAGAGGGACAGCTCCTTTGTTTTCCACACTCTAAAGTTCACTCCATTTTCTTCTGGAGAGATTATATTCACACAACCCAAATTACTTGCTCCATATTCTTTTATTTTTTAATATTTTTTTAGATATTTTACACACCACTAACACTTGATAAAAAAATATTAAAAAATTAAAGTGGTGTGAGGGAAGTAATTTAGAATGTGTGAATATAATATCTATTCTTCTTTCCCTTCTGTAGACCAGAAAATCACTCAAATCCCATGCTTCTTCCTAACTTAGCAACCAAGATTCTAATACGCATAAGGAATTTCAGTCAACTGAGGAAACCTTCAATCAATTGAACCACATTCGCTTCACCCAAGAACCCACATTTATCCAACTATTTCCTTCTATTTTTTGGGCTAAATTTTGTGCTGAAAAACAAGAACAATCAAGTGTGAAGGAAAACATTGAAGATCGGGAAGCGTAAAGCAACAAAATCATTTGGGTTTTGAGAGTCTTTGGATTTGTTTTGTTAAATGTTATAGTCATTAAGGGTATATTAGTACTTTTATATCAACTTTTGGTTATAATTATCATAAATTTTAAAAGTTGGCTATGATTCTATATGGAGTTCAAATTTTGGTTATTTTTCCAAATTTTCCTATCATATTTTATACCATCTCCAACCGATAGGGCTAAAGGGACATAAGCCAAACATAACCCTTTGACAAAAAACCATCTCCAACCGAAGGGACCAAATGGCAATATACCAAACATAATTTATTATTTTAATTAAATTAAACTACTATATTAAAATAAGGTTTTCGAACATATTTTGAGTGTCACTTGTTGCCAAATGAATAAGCCTCCGGATTTCTTATATAATCTCAATAATTTTTTGGATAGGATTTCGAGTGACATGTGTCACTAACGTGAGTAACTCTCCAGATTTCTTATTTTTACGTAATCTCTATAATTTTCGGATAAGATTTTGAGTGACACGTGTCGCTAAAGGGAGTAACTCTTTAGATTTCTTATCTTTATGTTATCTTAATAATTTTTCGGATAGGATTTTGGGTGCCACATGTCAAGATGTAATTGGTTATGCAAATTTTAGATATGATTCTTATCTATGTGGCACTTCTTATCTTCAGCTTTCAATGTTGTAGGTATTTATAGGGAAAAAAATTAGATTTTTTTATTTTATTTATTTTTTTTGTAAATTCGTCCATAAAAAAATAAAATAAAATCAAATTCCAACGGTAACCTGATGGCAGCATGACGTTAGCTAGCCGTTGCTAACTGGTGTCATGCTGACGCCAAGTAGCTGTTAGCATTCAAATGGGCCGAGCAGGAGGGCTGGCAAAATGTTAAGCTTGACATTTTGGCGCTGAAGTGCTGGGTTGGAGCTAGCTGGAAATGGTCAGCCCGCTAGCCTGATTTGGGGGATTGGGCATGGTGGGGCCCATAAGCCCTTTGGCCTAGCCTTGGTTGGAGACGGTTTTCATGTCATTCTTAGCTATTTTTAGTCATATGGACCTTTGGTCGGGTCGGATGGAGATGGCCTAAGTGTTTCAAATTGGTATGAAGTCCAAATACAATTGTTGGAGTTCCAATTATTTTGGGACTGAAATTCTGTGGTTTGCTTAGTTTGAAACTCGAGAGTTGTACAAGGATTATGGTTTTTCTTTGGCCACTACTCCCACAGAATACACACTCACTACCGTACCAATACCTATTGCTTGGCTGAGTACTGAGATTTTGCAAGAGAGTAGAAGGTTTGTGTTTCGAGGTTGTCATGCAAGTAGTTGAAGTTGAAGGTAATGGTCGCTTTCGATCAAGACTTCCGCAGCTCCCTAACGAAATCATGTGGTTTCAAATACACCGGCCAAGTCTCTGACGCGCTAGCTTCAAGTGCGTCTACAAGTCCTCTTCCTAAAAGTACGTCTGATGCGCTTCATGTGCAGTGAAAGTGTGTTCCTCCATGGGGAGGTGGATTGTTTGCCCTCCAATTTTCATACTCTTTCCATACCCTCCTGTGATGTGTGGTCACGGTTAAGCCATTTAGTGTGGTATATGCTCATCACCATTTTTATCACCTTTAGATGAATTTAAATTTCGAGATTCGTGTAGTAGATAAGCACAAATCTCAAAATTCAAACTCATCTAATGGTGATAAATAGGATGGTGAGCATACACCACATAAATGGTGATAAACAAAAATGCACTCTAGAAATAATAAAACAAAAAGTAATAGGAATATAAAATGTTGACATGGTTTAACCGTGACCATACAAACAGATGGGCATGAGGAGAGTATGAAAATGGAAGGACAGACAATCCACCTCCCCTTCATGGAGCCTCCACAGGGTATGTCATGATAAAATACTGGTATTCGATCTTGGAGTGGAGAGATTCAGAGCCATTCCTCTTCCTAAAGACGATGCTAGCGACGGATACGTATGTAATCCCGGGACAATTGTGGACATTGGTGGATGTCTTGCTCTAAGAAGCCTTGGAACTCAAGAAAATTGAGGACGACGTTGAATCCTTTGTATATGATCCACAAATGTGAGCTCTTGATTCAATTTTTTCCGCGGATTCACTTTTATGATATGAAAATCCAATGGTTACAAAAGTTATAATAATTGTAGTTGTTGGATCAAAATTCAACGGTCTATGTTATCCGGTTAGTAGGATCACGAGGCATTGCTCCAATTCCATTAATTAGAATATTGGTTGAATAAAAAATAATTTATTTTCAAAGTTTTAATCATAAAAAATAAAACGGGCCGATGACTCATGCTGAAAAATCTCTCTCGTATACGTGTCCATGAAGAAAAAAAATATATATATCGCCATTTTCGTTGTACAGAAAAAGCTCCTGGGATTGTTGTTAGCGCAGACACGCTTATCGCTGCGGCAGACGGCGATCCTCACGGTGGCCATAAAACCGAAGAGAAGAAGGGATCTGGTAAAACTTCCTCTACTAATTGGTCGCTTTGATATCTCCGTTTCTCTGTTTTGATCTTTTTCGTTGATATGTTCACACGCTGAATTCGATCTCATTGAAAACTCCATATTTCATAAGATCTGTTTGATAACCATTTCGTTTACATTTCGCGTTTTTATTTTTTTTAAATTGAAAACTGGAAACGCGTTTGGTATTCTGAGAGTCAGAAATTTGGTCGGGATTCGGAATCCCCAGCCGAAAAATCACCATGGAAGTAGCTGAAGCCAAAGGCGATGAAGTTCCGAAATTTCAATCACTAGCTGCAGAGCTCCCAAGTGAAATCATATGGTTTCGAATACTCCCAAAGCTACCAGCCAAGTCTCTGATGCGGTTCAAATGTGTTTGCAAGGCGTGGCTTGCTCTCATCACCCGAAACCCTTCCTTTCTCATTGCCTACCGGAACTTGCATTCCAATCGAAACACCAGTCTCCTCCTCCTCGATCTCAGGCACATAGACACGAAGCAGCAACACATTATGTCCCTCCAAATCAACAAAGATGGCAGCCCCTCACCCGCCGGCGCCACCCACCTTCTAACACTAGAGCCCCAAGAATACAGTCTCCCCATTATACTGTGTACCAACGGCTTGGCTTGTTTTATCTTCATTCGTGAGCACCGCATTCGTGTATTTAACCCCTGCACCCGAGAGTCTATGACCCTTCCCTCCATTTCCAATTCACCCACCAGCTACCAGTCTACTTCACCGGACATCAAACCCTGCGGAGTCGAGGTTGGATATGGCTTTGGATTCAGTCCTGTTAGAAACGAGTACAAGGTTGTCCAAGTCAAGCTATGCAGGTTTTTACACCAAGAGCCTGCGAATTTTTATAGGGCGGTTGCAGTTATTAGCATCCAAGTTTTCACACTGGGTAGTGCAGAGTCGTGGAGGTGCGTAGAGGTAGAGCACGATGATCTGCCATTTGATCATACTTTTTGGCACATTGACATGAGAAGTGTGTGCCTTCATGGAGCCATACATTGGATACACCACGATGAGAAATGTGTAGTGGTATTTGACCTAGAGGAGCAAAGATTCAGAGTCATCCCATTCCCTCGAGAAGTCGGTAGTATCCGCCACCATTTTTGGGCAGTTGTTGATGTGGGTGGATGTTTAGCTCTCACATATGACATGAGGAGAAGTTCGACTTCATATAGTGCAGCGTCAGAGTTGTGGATTTTGAAGGACTACCAAAATCAAGTATGGGTTAAGGAGGTTTTCGACGTTGCATACCCTTACAGTTGTTTACGCGCAATCCACACCGGTGAGGTCTTGATCAAATCCGGAGAGCTATCTCAAGCATTTCTTCATTTTTACGATATGAAGGATCAAAACTTCCGGTGCAGTTCAATTGTTGTGCCTGAATGGATGTGTAAGAAGGATGCTTGTATTAGATGGAACGTTCTTTCTTGTTATGATGAAACAATTGCCCCCGTGAAATGAGAACTCGAAAACCTAGCGGATCGATCGAGGACTTGATTCGATTCGAAGCGCATCGCTTCTGGTTCACGGTGCGCTACAAAAGGCTCTGATTTCTGGACGTTCCTCCCTTTCCCTTGTATTGTATGGGTGGATTAGTCCTTGTCTTGAAATTTCGAAGTTGTAATGCAGCATGTGTGTTGCTATATTACTTATGTTGTTATCTTAATTGGATTTGATTTTTGAAACCATCGGTGTTTAAGATCTCTTGTGGGAGAAAATTCCATGCTAAAACATATTTTAGAAAGAGGTATTTATCTATTTGTCCACTGAATTTGTATAGAGCTATCAATTTTTTTCTTACACTTTAATTTTAAGGAAAACTAATGAAAATAGCTTGAAAACTTTGAGTTTTAACGATAATGACAAAATAAAGGGTAAAGTGAATAGTACCAATATTGACTTTTTAGTGTAAAAATGTGATTTTTTGTTAAAGTAAACAAACCGGGAGCTTTTCGTTAAAGTTTTCTTAATTTTAACCAATTATTCCTTAAACTTTTATTCTAGTCAATTTCCCAACCAAACTTTAATTTTAACTAATTACACACCTAAAAAACTTTAGATAATCAATTTCCCCCTTTGCGTTAGATTTAAAACATTAAAATAAAATTCATTCATCTAATTTTTCCTTTTTTGCCTTCATATAGTTATGTTTTGTCCACTTGATCAAGATGGTTAGAAAGTTAGAATAGTGAATATTTATAAAAATTCGAGAGTAATTGGCTAAACTAAAATTCACGGGGAAAAATAGCAAAGTATAAATGTTCATGGGCATTGGCTAAACTTAACGTTCAGGCTTCGTACAAATGTTGGGAAAAATTGACTTATATGCCTTTTAGAAAATCTACTAAAACCATCATTTTGAATTCGTGAAGGTCATTTTTTAGATATTTTGGCCGACGAAATGAAAGAATTCAAGAACTACAGTTTGGTGAAAACAATAGTGGATCGATCGATTAAACATAAATAATAGACATTAAACTTTTTTTTTTTTTTTGAAATTTTCAGGATTAGATCAGAGGTGTACAAGAAGAAGTAGCTCTCGACATTTATAAGATTGCTGTAACAGGTGGGTATTAAGAAAACAAACTGCATCTTCTAAAAGAAATACCTCCCTCCTTTCTTACCCCCATGTGGTTTTCGATAAAAAAATAACACAACCACGTAGGGGCGCATCCCCGCTCGCTTACACAAGTCCGAAAGAATAGCTCGAGTTTACATCTGAGCTCAACTCAATTCAAAACCCAATTTTTACCATCCCAACCTCCATGAGTTTTAACAACAAACTACTACGATATACAATTTTACAAACTATACCAGATCCCGCCGTCCACGGCTCCTATGCTTCCTCCTTTCTGAGATGAGTACATATTAGCCTCGGCCAGTGTCTAGGTGCAGCAACGTTATAATTGTAACTGCCCTGGGGCCCTCCGAGATCTGGAAGGAAGCCTATTCACATCTGATGAAGGCGATCGGATATGGTTTTGTTCTTCAGATCTTTGCACATCCTGCATGTACAACAAGGCAGCAATGTAATTCCAACTAAACCCTATTACCTATATAACGATAACGAATCTTGCCTACCAATACGGCCCTAAATTTAACATATGCCAAACACACTCATCGAAATACTATTTGTCTCAACAGCAATGTTCCCCAAATGGAAGAAATTCAACAAACCTTTGGTGCTGAAGAAACTGTGGAAGTTCTGTGTTGTGCCTGAACTTTTGCATGCTGACGATGTTGCTGCTGCATTTGCTCAAACTGCCGTAGTCTTAAAGCAAAGTTTATTCCATTATGAGAACTCTTACTGTCCTGGTTTATGTCCCCATCTTCAAGGATCTGCGAACCACTTGGCATGTGGTGTAGAATCTGATGGGGATTCCCTGAAGAAGTTCGTCTGAGTTGCTCACCAGGTGAATGCGTATGAAGGGACAGTTTTTAAACGCGTCCGTAGAATTTTGAAGGCGGCACTTTGCTGCAATGAAGCATCAAATGAAACTTAAACACGTAACAAATATCAATCACAAAAACACAAATTATCGCAGTGCACAGATTGAAAGAGTTTCAAAATACTAGGCTTTGATCTCAATTGTGTATGCTTAATGATAGTTTAATTACTGAATACCACCAGAAAACAATTTGGCACACAATCAAAATTATCCTTAAACAGCATTAAAAAGAACGTTTAGTTTATACCTGAGGAAGCAACATCAGAAGACCATACAAGGTTTTTAACAACCACACATGTCTTCCAGGTTCAAGAAGCTGTAAGAATCAAAATACGAGCTCAGGCACTCAAACTCGTATGCCAGTTTGAGAAAGCAAACACAAAATGACAAGGGTAAACATGACGGATGCCACAGGACGACTCCAATGCTAAGAAAAAGAGAAGCATTCAATACTGCACCTGTAATCTAAGATACGCGAAGATTGGAGTTTCTAGTAACCGAATCAATTTATCCAGCTGGACCAAAAACTTGACATTAATATCTTCCTCCACCAGAGACTGAATCACAGTACTCGCATGCTGATATGTCTGTCATGAAAAGGACAACACGACATGTTCAAGAAAAGAAATCCAATGCTCACACACAAACACAGATTTTTAAATGAAGGGGGTTACCATAGGTGACAAAGCTCTAGAGCCTCACCTGAGCTAATAAGCAGAGGCTTATAATTGCCATGGGTGAGTGGCACCATGAAGCATATAAGGAAACAAATAAGTCCTTCCCAGAAGGATTCACAAGTGATCTTTTCAAAAGATCTCGAAGCTCAGCCAACTCGGATGATGTAAGTAAAATCAAGTTCAAAGCCTGAACAAGGAAAAGGAACACAGGGATAAAAAAAAGATTAGGCTAGACAGAACACAGAAGAAAGAACTCTTGAATAAAGAACACAAGTATACAATAAAATAGGTCTTTTTAAATGCCTCAGTCAGGAGAAAAACATTAATTCTGGGCAATACAATGTACGAGCTCATTTATCATGTCCCATGAGATTGTTGCTTCATTTGGGTCACTCATGCACACGTTTCTCTAAGTAGTGTGATAAATAACAACCTGAACCATAACAGATGCAAAATCCAGGTCTGACTCTGCTTCTAGTATAGTAGACAGTTCTCGGTAGACCCTTTCAGCATCTAAAAGCACACAAAGTCGGCGAATAATCAACGCACCACGTCTTGGGGAAAGGAAAACAAAAGAAAGACAGGAGTTAAAACAAGAAACATATTATCACAGATTTAAAATTAGCTAAAGCACATGGAGGGAGGAGAGAGGGAGAGGGAGGGGGAGAGACTCACTTTTCTAGAAGAGAGTTATCCACACGAAAATTATGCACAAGGAACACAACAAGCTGGTGGAAGTGTTGTGGATCTTTTGCTATGCATGCATGAACTTCTAGGACCAAGAGAACCACCTGGACATAATCCAGACTTGCAACATTAGATACACACGTGGAATCAGTTAGCTTTTCATGCATGTTTCTGGACACCATAAAGCAATAAATAACCTACATTCTGGCATACTAGGAGACAGCTAAAGCCCATAATGGGAAATGAAATATTACACGATAACTGAATAACTTTATTTTTACAAAGTTCAAAATGCCTCTGGACAAGTAAGTAACTAAGAAAGAAAAGTATAATATACATAAGTCAGCAGATGATAATCGCAAAGCACAGAGAGAGAATGAACGATAGTAACAACACTATTATTTGGTGCATGACATCGTAGCCCATTAACAAAACAACTGATAATAATCATAACTTCAAGGGTTCAACCAAACAGAACAAATGTTTACGACTTCAAACACATTATGGCCAATATCAATAATTGATACCAAAACAAATATAAAAAATTGAAAGGATATTAGATTTCCTTTTAATTTCGTGAGGGGGACTACAACCTTTATGACTTCAAACACGGAGGAACTTTCTTACAATAATCACTTAAAATTCTCTTACCATATTTTAAAAAGCCAATTTTCAAACACAATACACCAAGTCCATTTCATTGTAACCATCACTATTGGAAATATAATTTTAGAATAGCTTTCGCTTAGCAGTATTGTTTTTCAATCATCTTTTTTCCTTTGACAACCTTAAGTAACAGTCAATCAACAGATCGAAAGATCCATATGAATTATATGTAGAAGATAACAAGTGCCAAAATACAGAAACAGTGGGAGTTGACAATAACACCTAAAATGAAAATGACAACCAAAGAAAGAATAGAAAATATAATTTGGAACCATAAGAGAAAAATATCCATCAGAATAAAAGGATTACCTGATCAGAAGCATCTGAGAGTGCTTCCAAAAGGGTGTCAAATATGTCGTTCAGAAAAGTTAGAACCTGTTTCAAGTAAATTTTAAAATCATATATTTCTAACAAAAAAATACAGGCCCTGATAACAGTAACCTATGATATGACAAAGAAACATTGCCCACACTAACTAAAAATCAGAATTTAGAGAAATTTCCTAACAACTATTAACCCAGTTGTGGTACCTCCTCCCTTGATTAAACATTATGGGAAGACAGGTAGGAAACAATCAAGCAACTGGAAGTACAAACAACTCAAGAAGTGCTAAATTACCTCAGCGCGATGTCTGTTTAAAAGGTTTGAAATCCAGTGCAGTGCTTCGATTCTAGTAGCCTCCCATTCACTAGATAATTGCCTGATCAGAAAATATTCTCAAATCAATACAAATAATAAATGTTTTATCATAAAAATATAAAACCCAACTTCAGAATGGACAGCAGCTGCACAGCAAACTGAAGCCCTAATTATACCCATAAAAAAAAAAAAAAAGGTAAATTCTAAAAACATATAACCCTAGCTTGTTTTGGTTAGAAAAATTACACCTCCTTGCAATGGAGAGGATTGCTCCAACGTCAAATCCTTCAGCTGGATCAGCCTTAATGGCACGAATCTCCTCATTGGTTTCACGAGCAACCTTTAGTTGAGAGAGGCAAAAGGAGTTCAGTGGAGGAAACCTATTGAGGCAGTGAAACCAGACATATAGGAAGAGGAGAATAAACCTACCACTCTAATTTTCTCTTCTTTATCAGATATGCAGGGTAAAATCGCTCCCAGAATATCAGCATAATAGGGAACAAGCTGGTCCCCACCAAGTTTTACAAACTCATTTATCTGCACAGCAGAAATAACAAGTGTAAGGCTTTCAATATAATACAGGTCAAACAGACCTCTGAATATCGAGAAAAGCCTTTTTTATTTTTATTTATAAGAATACCAGAGGACAATGATACTAATGAGTAAGTACTTCCCTAGTTTACTCATACTTACCCATGTGATAGCTGTTAACCGAGTAAATTCATCCGGTGAAGCAGCCCTCTGTACCAGTATTTCAGCCATGCGGCCATAATCTACAGACTTCAAGAGTAGCACTGCTTGAGTCAGAAAATTACAAATGAACAAGATATATACTTTTATCAATTCAGTAAAGGGGAGAAAACCGATCATATGGAAAAGACTGGCAAAGGTTCTAAAAAAAAGTAACTAGTGAAACACATACTACAAACATCATTGCAGGATTGGTTCCTCAACAGTTAGAAGTCTTACTGGGGAGTTCTTGATCTCTTGGAGAAACTCTGAAAGTGCTGAATCAGCTTGTTGTCTAATCTCATGGCTTGAATCACTTAACATATTGAACAGGCCTGAGATTTATTAGCAAACTGTGAGTTCATATGCAATTATCGGAAAAGATGAGAAGTGAGAGAAGCACATCAATCTTTCACAGTATAAGCAATTACCATCAAGAAAATCAGGAAGAAATCCCAGCATGTCAATATCTGGAACACTGTCTAAGACAGTGATCCATCCAACCAAAAACTGACGAACATAGGGATTCAGGACATTCATACGCTCCCTCAACAGTGGAATAAATTCTTCAATGCTGTGAAAGGGAAAGAACATTCAAACAAAGGTACATTGTCAGTGTTGTAAGAATGTTTTGAGAGACAAATCCAGATCAAGAATATTACCTGAATTGATCACTTTCAGTAACAATATCCTGCTTCCAAATAAAAAGTTGAAGTTAATATAACAGAAATAAAGGCCTATTTTGAAGACAAACAATTGAGAAAATCTGATGTTTTAGGGGTAGACAAAAGCCTATATTTTGAAGTTTATGTACCTTTACAAGCCGATCTAAAAGATGAGCAGCACTTTGTACATTAGCATCCGAGTCTGCTGAAAGCTTACACAAGGCATCAAATATCTGATTAAAGAATATGATAAAATCTCCCCTTACAACCTGCGAGCCAGTAAAAATCAAATTAAATTAAATCAAGGCCAGTTGAGAAAAACAGAATAATAAGTTAAAGATTCAGCCACCTTTGCAATGTTATATAGCGCTTCACAAGCATAATAACGAACTCTGCTATCTTGGTCCGAAAAGGAATTAAGCACAGGTGGCACAATTTGCTGGCAGGGTGAATCAGAAGCAGAAGAAATATTCAACACCAAGAAGAATTTGTAATTTAAATCAAGTCAGAAATACATATTATACCAATGAAACTCATACTTTTCAGAAAGAGAAAATCCAAAATTTGGCATCATGCTTCCCCCAACAAATCACTACTCGTTTCAGGCTTATATGTAAATCCTCTATATTCAGCAGGCATTCAATTCAATTAAGATAACTTTTGACATACTTACAAGTTTACAAGTTACAAATATTTCTACATGAATCTTTGATAATTCACTTAGGTTCATCAAGCTTAGTTATCCTCATCTTAGTTTGATTGCATCTTCCACACAACAACATTATGGTGGGTTAACGATCAGTGATTTAGTCATCTAGAGTGAAAGATTAGCACACTGTGCCCATGTTAATTGCTAATTTTAATTAGCAAAACTAAGTATCCTATCTCTAACCCTTGCTATAACTAACTTGGGAAACTTAATTACACATATATCAAGGATCCATGCCCTTTTTTTGTAAATTAAAAATCGATCAATGTGTACCCAAACCCTTACCTCAAGATGCTGAGCCGCTTCACTGGTCAACCCAACAGTTGCAGCAGCTAATCCTATCAATCCTCCCTACACAAAATTCAGCAAATATATTCAAAATCCGTGCATTTGAAACTTTAACATGGAAAAGTATAAGCACACAAATTGAACTTCAAATTAGTCTATAAAACAACCAACTGGCAAATTGACATTGACACCAACACCAATACCTTCCGGTGATTCGCTTGCGGCGAGTAAGTGAATTCCGTAGTGAGCAAATTGATCACAGCCGTAATCTTATCGTGATCCCCAGCCGTCGTGAGCTGTTTCACTATTCCCTCAACCTGCACACGAAACAAATTAAAATACAATTTCAAGATCTAATTGCAACAACTCGAAACCCTAGCAACATAACGAATCGATGCAAGAGGGAGACCTCAAGTGCGGCATTCTTGCGCTTCTCGTAGAGCTTGTCCGCGAGGTTGCGGAGCACCCCCGCGGGAATCACCGAGAGAGCGTCGGCCATGTCAAACCCTAGGAATTACAATTTTTTCAAAGAAATGAATTCACCGATCGAACAACACAGAATTCGGGAGTCAAATTCTTCCGGATCTTCTCCTGTTCCAATCGGAACATTTCTCTAGGGTTTTCGCCGGAATCGAAGACTTCAGGAATCCGATAACTCCGGTGGATAATCAGATCTGCAGAAATTTGGAACGAATCGGAAATTGAAGAAAACAGCTACGCAAAATTTCTACGGAAGCTTTTGCTTTCCTTTTCGTATTCCCTTTTCGCTTATAATTTCTAATATTTTGTTTTCTTTAATTTTTTTTCTTTATTTGGTTTTTGGGCTGTTTGTCTGTGCCTTCTAGTCTCAGTCGTGGCAGTCCTCTCTTTCTCTCTCTGTATTGACTATTGGGGGTGGGGGCGATCTCGGAAGGTGCTGCTAACGGAGGTTGGAAATCTAGTTGTTGGTCGAAAAGACGGATGTACCCTCGTTTTTAATGATGATGGATAATCGGCTGAAAATGTCTGCATTTGGCTTCTCGACTGGTTCATCAAGTATTTATTCCAAATCTGCCTAATCACGACTTAATCTAACAATTTAATTCTTTTAACTTGTTGATTATGACTTGTAATTTTTAACTTCATATGTCACATCAGATGGTACATTACCGTAATACAAAGAAAAATAACAAATTTAGTCATAAAATTTAACACTCATTGGTGTTTCATAAGTAAACTATTTTCAGTGTATTTATTAAAATATTATCTTCAGATTAGTTTTTTAATCATTAAGATAAGTTGATCCACAAATCTAAAGTTCTAAATAATATTTTATTCTGTCAAAATCTTTAAAATAAAATTATAATAATTATATGATCTTTCGAAATACTTTATATTACAAATTTTTAACCACTTTAAATTTTAATTATTGTTCCTCCAATTAATCTCCTGAATTGAATAACAAAATCCAAATCCAATATTGTATCACGAGGTCCAAGATCTAAAACTGCAACATGAACACGGAAAAGTGTTTACTTTTTAAGTACTTTTTGAGAACACTAGGTAATTTGAGTTTATTTTCTTTAAAAAGAAAAAAGAAAATTGTTCCAAAAAAAATAAAAAATAAAAAAAAAGAAACTAAAGTGTCATTCCTTGTTCATCGCTACAGTCGCTTTTGCAGAAAATTACAACATAATTTAAAAGAAAAAATGTTGTAAGTAAAAAGAAAATTTTCGTACACTGCATATGGTACAATGAACAATCAAAACCGATCAAAAGAAAAGGGACTTATCAGCGATTCTTCGAGTTCTCGAAAGCCATGGTAAACAGCTTCAGTCTGGCTTTGTGGAAGGGCCAACCTTCGTACCTCCGTCATGTACCTGAAATTTCACGTACAGCAGGAACAAAAGAACTTAACCTCGGAACATAATCATAGATTGAAACTCTTAACGATGTTTAGCAAAGAAAATGCTCACCTGTTTGCCGCACTTGAGATTTTATCTCGAACCCCTTGGTTGAGGACTGCTGTTTGCTCCATCGAGAAAGTTCCACCTAAAATTAACGAAGCTCCAGTAGCACTAGTACCCATTCTCTGTGCAAACACAGACATTGCCCACTCTCGCAGTACTACTAGCACTGATCGGAGAAGGCGTACCCTAAGGTTTGGTGAAGGCAAAATAGCACCACTCGTCAACAGTTGGTCATAAGTGTTCAATACAGGCTCAGTTGCACCCTTGCATGCAGCAAGAAGAGCCCTTGCCACATCTTCATCCCCAACTGATTCAACCCCTAATTCCAGTCGATCCTACAAAGACATGAAACAAAATAAAATGAAAAATCATGTAACTCTTAAATTTTTTAAAGTAATCAAACTTCTATAGCTACTTGTGTGCGCGCGCATATATAAGTTAGAGTTTGGGCGTGTGAGTTTCTCCAATATACCATTGCAGCTTTCTCGAGGTGCAGACACAATGTGTCTAAGGGTAAACCAGCTCCATCTCCAGGATAAATGTGAGAACCAACTCTCTTCAAAACTGCACAAGGCTTCAGCAATGCCACCCCTTGAAAGAGCTTGATCAATCAATCTAGCCCAAGTCTCCCGTACGATGCTACTATCAGCATCACCAGAATAGTATGCAAGTATAGCATTTCTAGACACATCTGTGTGCAGCAGAGGAAAAGCAAAAATTCAGTTATAAATGAAAACAAGATTTCCCCAACCCATTAAGCAGAAAGGTGCAATTTGAAATAACAGAGTGATTGACAAGCAGAAGAAACCAAGTACCTCCCAAGTAATGGAAGAGCGTATTCATTGTAGAGCTGAGCTATATTCTTTAAATCTAATGATAGCTCCTTGGCCTTTTCTCGCGCAATAATTGCAAGATTGGCATCACCAGAAGTTCCACTTTGGACAGGCTCTGATGCATCAGGCAAAGCTTCTATCCTGGAAGCAAAAGCCTCAAGTTCCTCCTTGATCTTCATCTGAAAACGAAGGACAGAAAGCTTTCCTTCCAACAAATCTAACAACCCATCATCATAAGCACTTCGAGCAGAACCTACCATGCCATCATTGTTACTTCAATTTTTTGCCTGTAGAACTGCATTACTTAGGTAATGATACCTGGAATTGACAAAAACCATTACTTAGGACGACGGCTTGCACTAAAAACTCCCAACACAAACACAAAGAGACGCAAAGAAAAACCTCACAAACTATTTAGCTATATTTTCTGGTAAATATAAAACCCTGGGACAGAGTTTGGAAAAGGCACCACAACAACTCGGGTCTCCAGAGGAACTAAAGAGAACAACTATGGTAACCTTTGATCTAGAGTTGGAACATCCACCGTGTCATTTGAGCGCCTCTCTGCCAGTCTTAGTAATACACAAGCTGCAAGCAGATGCTGCCTCTTCAAAACATAATACCGTGCCAACAGTTCAGAATATTTGGCTTGATGGGATGGGATGCTTGTTCCTGAGTGACCAATTGGAGAACAGGCCGATGTTACCCCAGAAATAGCACTTTCTAGAAACTGGCACCAAATCAGGACCTCCATACTCCAACAATGCATTTTCAAGGCCCAAATCAATCATACCACGATATAAATACTCGTGAAATAATCTGTCAGGGGACTGAATGCCCAGCTGAACAATCTGGGAAATATATTTGTTCGGAGAGACCTGATTAAGGACAGATCGTGCAGCAGGCCTCAAAGGAGAACAAAACTCCCTCTGAGAAGGCTCGCCTTTCAGAGAATGCAACGCACTGATGACAATCTCATAACACTGTTCACGTTGAGCAAGTGCATGCTCTCTAACTGCTGCATCAATTTGGTCATTAAAAGCATCACCAGCTGGGTCAAGAGCCTGTGCCTTTTGTAAAGGCAAGCAAACCACTGCTTCATAAAACCTGCAACATAATCAATTTTAGGTCTAAGACATAATGACCTAAGTATAGACAACCAAACAAAACAGCACTGGGCAGCACTGGGTTTAGTCCCAAGAAATTGACCTCAAATCCTCAAACCGTTGCAAACAGTTCGCAAATCAGCAGATTCTGGAACTTTACTTAAGAAATTGAAGGCTTCTCTAACAAGACTCTCCTTCTCAGGATCTGGAGTTACAGCAGCTCTCTCAAGACACTCCACAGCTAGAAAAAACTTGTAATCAGACTCCTTATAATAGCTTGGACAGCCTTCCCGTAATCTCCCACTAATATCATCTACTGCCCCCTGCCATCGGGACCAGTATAATACTGGAGCAATGAATGAGAAGAAAATATCAGAATGAAGAGTTTGCAATAAATAAATAAATAAATTAACCTGATAGACAAGCGAGGGAAAGAAAAGGAAATTTTGCCAAAGTGAGATTCCTCAATGTTAAAAGTAAAATTGCATACTTCCACAAGAGCAGATATTAGCCTTGTCGCAAGGTGGTCACCTTCCTCTGAACAAACTAACTGATGAAATGTCCATTCCAATTAATTTCTGTCTTGTGTTAGCATCAAGCCCCTGAACCACGCATGTGACATGGTGCTGTGAAAGAAGCTGGAGCAGAAACAGGGCTTCACTGGATCTAAGAAGTAACTGCCTGATGCATTCCATTGCCCTCACCTGTAGGATAAAAGATAAATAAAAATTAGGAAAAGGAAAGAAAAAATACTGTATAAACAAACACCTTGGTACATTAAATATATAAGAAAACTACCTCCATTGCTGCTAGTTCAGCAGGACCATACCACCATCACTAGGCTCGGTGTTCCTTGAGTAAGCACCGAATAAGTTCCTCACCATACCACGGTCACCACCACCTAATTCTAAACCAGCTCCATAAAGAATAGAACCAATTAGATCTCCTAAACCAGCAACACAACCATAAAGTCCCCTCCTTTGGCTCTTTCTGGACCTCAAAAAATTCACTAGCGAACGAATTTGTTTTCAAGGACTTGCAATGCCTCAAGAGAGTCTGCATACGACTAACCCATCTTCTGACATAGTATCTGCAGAACCTAAACCACCCTTTATAACCATGACAGGAAGTTCCCACAGAGGAAATAGTAACCTTGCAGCACACAAACAGAGCCCTTCATGTGCACCTGAAAACACAGGCTCAGCCTCCTGAACAACTTGCCCCATGCTGAATCCCCCAGCAGTTGTTCTAGTACTAGATAATGCACTGATACCCCCAAGTTGTGGCATCCCAACTAATCTTGGGTCTTCAAAAGCTTCAGCCACCTTCTGTGCAACAACATTGCTTACAAGAGTTTCTGAATGTACTATCCTAGCTGCAAGCATTAGACACATTAGCAGCAGCCTCACTAGCTCCAAAACGATTGAAGAATTCTTCTAAAATTGACCTGGGGGTGTTGGCCTCAAACAACCTCCTCAGAATGTCCACAGGTCTATTGAAAACTATTTCCGTCATTCCCATAGTACTGAAAACAACAACGCACCTCCTTGGCAATATATGTTGGATTGAAAGGTCTCCTCTGGCCCAAAGCTTTCCAGATACCTTTTCACAGGACTCATCCAAGCCTTCATGTCCACTGTATTCGATTTCTGAATATAGGGACAGTACGGTTGTTGCAGTATCAGGCAAGGGGAAAACATCTGCTACAGAAAGCATTCGTCCTTCAACTGGTAAAGAAGATATGGATTCCTGCAATGCCCAAGAACTCCTTGAACTTATCCCTGAAGTACTTAACCCAGTTGATTGTGTAGTTGAATCGCGGCTCACAATGAGAAGAGAAGATGGGGTTGCTGGAGATGAATCAGAAAGGACAAGAGTACCAGCAGAATAATGTCCTGCCTACATCATTTAGGGAGAGATCATCGTTCTGAGATTTACCCGCAAGAGACATGCTTCCAAAGGCAAGTCCACCACTGACCCCTAGCTGGAGGAGAAGGCCTTGTCGTCACAACTTTTAGACAGGTAGGTTTATAATGGTTTGTATTGAACCCACCTAGAGTACCACTAGATGGAGAAGTGGTAAGATACATCCTTCTGCCATCTGACAAAACAGCAACAAGGTGTAGAGACTTGGATTCCAGCTGTAGACAATGGTGATATGCAGACTATTGATGACTTTGTCAATCGATTTGAACTTCTAGGTCCAGTTGACTGTCTACCCCCATATTGATCCCTCTGATTTATCAGATTCCTTTCTTCTGCCACTTTCTTCAATGGCCCATCAGCATTTTGCCCCACAATATACACCTGAAGTTTCATTTCTTCAGTTCATGCATACAGGATGTGTCTTTCATTATCAAAAACCATTTCAACAATGGGGTCAACAGCTCCAAACTTAAAAACATTGGGTAATACCCATCTGAAAACCAAAAAAAAAAAAAAAAAAAAAAAAATGTCATGTTAATATGTTATCTTTGAAAAGAATATCCAACTTCAAACTTTTAGGTGAAAATTGGAAAAACCACCAGCATAATTATAACTTTGAAGAGTGCAAAGAAAGGAAAAAAATAAGATAGTCCAACCAACCTTGAAATAACACTTCCTATACCAGCAGTCAGACAAACTTTCCGACAACGCTTTTGCCAGCCTGATCCAGTCGTATAATGTAGCTCATAAATGTGACCATCATGCCCAGCAAGGAAAATACAACCCTTGTCAGTACATGTGATACATGTCATTGTGATTCCGTCAGATGGTACTGTATACTCTGGCAATGGCTGTAGTGAGACCTCTGCATATGGATCTGTGCCATCAGCCCCTCCAGAGCAACATACTCCTACAAGATTGAACTGATAAAAGGCAGAGACCATTAAGGAAAACTAACTTCAACCTAGAAATTGTTAAAAGCTCTATGCTGCAAACAAATTAAAGAAACCCTTGATGGCAGGCATCAAAAAGAAGATACAGCTTAAACAAAAGTCAAGGAAGTCAAACAGAAAAATAAAAATTTGTACCTAATTATTACTGAATATTCAATTCTCAAGTTAAATATCTTCTAAAGAGAAAGGCAGACCAATACTGGAGGCTTCTGCCAAGCCATACCCGTGTCTCCAGATTGTTTTTTCCAGGGCTCGAACTGCGACCACCAACTTGCTTAGGGAAAACTCTATCCTAGTTTAGATAAACAAGTATGTCTTAGTAATCCAACTTATAAAAATATCTAAGTATAATTAAAAGCAATGTATACCCCCACTAGTTAATAATTTTAAGCAGTCATCACTAACTTCACAGGAAAAAAGTAAGAAATGAAATTCTAAAGCAGCAATTAATCTTAACACCACAATCTATGTGGGATCCACTGGGCAATGCCTGGAATTCAGTTTTCAGTTGTAGGACTTGTACCTATGGGAATATAGACATAAAATAAATCAGATAATAACCAACATACCTCAACAGGGGTTGCTAAAATCAAAAGATACTGAATAGCTTCAATGAAAACACCAGGTTTAGATTTAGCAAGGCCAACAGCACAAATAGCTTGATCCTCCCCACTATATTCCGGACATTGTCCATCCCTGATAAATAGAGAATGTCAGAGGGATTTAATCGAAAGTGTGGAGATGAAAACCATGGACCAGTGGTCAAAAAGCTACAAGTACGATGCTAGTTATGTTATCGACACCTTGAAATTCTTTACTTTCATAGTTTTTCTATTAGTAGTATTATCATTTGACTATACACTTACCACTTGTTGATACGCCAGAGAAACAAGGAGCTATCTATTGATGCCCATGCCCTATGAATCTCGGGAAAAATCCCACATAATCAATTTCCTTCCCCACCATGCTGCATTGTATCTTTCAATAAGTACCAGAGGCAACTCGCAATTATCCACCACCTCAACCAAAGGTGGCCACTGCAATGGAGGTAAACATCATTGTAAAGCTTTGGAGAATAGAACTGAATTCGAGTCATACAATCTAAACAAAAATATGATACCACCATAAGTACCAGGTTGTCAAACACTAACATGAAAAAAGGCACTACTTACGAACAGAAAACAAGTTTGAATAACACATCAAAAATGACTTTTATCATAATTATTTATTAAAAATAATGTAAAACATTATTAATGTTATGATCAAGCAACTTAGAAAGAAAGATATCCGTTCACTGTCAGAAGATTGCAATTAAAATGGCACACATGACAAATACCATCCATGCTACACAACTCTCACACACATTGCCTAAATAATACACTTAGTGATCCACCAGTGCGGTAGCGCTGAATAACAAAAAAAAATACAATAAATTCAAGAAGTACCTATCATTACCAAGTACAAAATTAATGCCGATGCTTCAGTTCAAGAACAATGATCCAGTTCAAGGTTATACTAACAATAATTGGTATGCAACTATACTTGGGAATATATACTTCACAAAGAACAAACGCAGCCATACGAATAACAAAGCCGAAAATCTTACAAGAGAAACAATCAGCCTAAAACCAACACGTTGCAATCTGAGCCATAAATATAAAACTTCTACCACAAAAATCGAAGCTTTTAATTCGCATAAATTACCGAAATTACCTCTCTGGGATGAGTAGAATAGGGGTGACTGGCGTATCGGGAAGCTTCTAGGGCTACTTCAAGATCGAGCTGCGACGCGACTTCACGGCCAATGCGGTCGCCGACGACGAGGCCTGCATGGGTGACATCACGCATAACGATTTCATCCTCCCAGGACATGGCGTCCGAAACCCTAGCACTTCGAACGGGCAAATTTGAGAGATTGAAACTCTTCCAGGGTGGTAAAACTGAAATGTTGAGCCGGTTTTCCCTCCCTTTCTCGGGAAACAAACAGGGGAAGTCCTGAAATCGGGAGCAAAATTTTCACACGGCTACGACTGACATTAATTGCAGCGCGGGGCGGAAGATTTGTAAAACAGGGTTTTGGGGAGGCTTTCTTTGTGGCGGGCAATTTAAAAGCTGCTTTGGACTAAACCGGAGGATCCGGTTCAGCCTGATTTTCATGGGTCTCGCAGTTATGGTAAGGAAGATTATTATTACATAATTAAACATAGATTTGGATTATCATTAAAGGCGAATTTAAACCGTACTATTATTAGCTCACTCATTCATTCTCTCAATGCAAATAATATCGTTTGTTTAAAAACAAAATAAAAACACATAAGACTTCTATTATTAGAACGGACTATGAATATATGTATCTGGTATAATCATCAAGTGATTATATTAAATACATGTAAGAATTGTATTCAAACAAGAATTTTAGTTGCTTGTTTATTTTTAATTGGGTGCCTATTATGTTTTTCTATTAGAAAAAAACGTTATTCCTTGTTTATTTAAGGGACCAGTTGGTGGTAAAATAACGACAGTCTACTCTTTCGAGGGCTAAGAAGACTTGTGAAGGCATTTTAGCCTCTTCTTGACTACTCAGGATCAACATTATGATATGAAATTCATCCTAAACCACTAATCTACCTCGTAGCGGTCAGCCTCATTCCATTTTTGTGTCACACATGTGAGACATTTTTTTCCTACAAAGATTAGCAAAGCAGAAAATGGTTTAACTCCTGCAGTGCTAGTAAAGGTTGGTTGAACCCACCGCTGCGTTTTCCGGATGAAACTTGTCGCACATGGTCCATAGATCTTATCGGCGACCTTTCCCTTTTCGCAAAGGTTTGGAAGCCAAGGGCTTCCAGTGGCACATATAGCGGCGTACAAGGTATTTGCTGTGCGGATTACGCAAGTTTGGCTTGTTTTTATGTCAACGCAGTGCTACGATACATTCAATCAATTCCACTGTTAGTTTTGTGGCATGTCACGCAGGGTAGCCACCCACTGCATTCGGATTTAGTTAGCTAGCCACCGGGAACTATATAAGGGTTCATGTATTATCTATTGGTCTTCTAGAAGTCGTAACGTTGCACCGACACGAAAATGCAGTTGCAGGAAAATGGAGAAGGAAGAATCGCACGGGTCGATTCGACTTGAAGCGCGCAAGATGTAAATATGCAAAACAATCGTTGAACTCAGCAACCTCGGAACAACAACATGATACATAATATCCAAAACAATCGTTTTTACTTGCTCGGAAAGGAACCCAATGCAACAGATTAACAAGATTTTGAAGCCTGTTAGCTGTATCTCCCATTTTTTGCACAGGCGTGAAACAGCACGGATAAAAACTGAATGAATCAAAGGCGACTCCAAATGGCCGGAAAACAGACAAAATGATGTCCAGTTTACTATGCTGTAATTCAAATCGATATAACTATTTAAAAAGCTTTGCAGACTTCACAGTTTCTGTACATACGGCACTTGCAGTTTCCCATCGATCCTTTAAACCGGTTCATTTCCCTTAAGAATGTTGAACTTGCAGAGAGGACATGTTGCATTCATTTTAAGCCACTTCACAATGCACGTCGCGTGGAAATGATGGTTACAGGGAAGCGTATGAAGCTCTGTCCCATCCTCATACGGGCTGAGACATATACAACACTCCTGAAAAGAATAAAAGCAAAAAACCATAAATCTTTAAAGCTTTAATTTGTCAGAATTTAAGACGTAGCAAATGCAATAATACGCATATGTAGACATATATCTGACTTGCTAAGTAGGACAAATGGATTATTTCACTAATAGACTGAAATGTACTTGCAATGCATGATAACGTGATGCCATAACATACCGCATCCTCAGATAAAAGAACACGCTCAACTGCTAGGTACCCACTGGTTGTTTCTACCGGAATCATTTTCCCAGCTCCAACACTAGGTTTTTCCTCACAGCTCGCTCGAAACCTGTATGTTGGCAGAATTCTAAGATCTGCTTCGGACGCACCTTCCTACATTGTCACACCAAAAAAATAGCCAAGAATAAGCAATGACAACTCCACTATTTTGTCAAGAAAATTTTGAATCATAGTTATAGGTTCTCTCTTCATACCTGTCCTGCAACGGCGTAAAGAATTGCAATGATGCATGGCAAACAGCAACAAAGAGCAACTCCAATCAAACATGCCAGGACAACACAGAAGATGGCAAAAAAGACATCAAATGCCAGAAAAACCACAGCCAACCTGTGCAAATTCAGAAGCAGATATAGCAGTTAGAAGTTGACGGTCACTATAGTACTTAACAGTGAGGTTTTAGACGTGATCTGCTTTCCTCCAGCTTCTGTATTCACCGCTAACATTATAATGTCATTACTCCACTTCTGGTGAAACTAATAAATTCCTAAAGAGCCATTTGTTGAAACAGATTAAATTACCAAGTCATAAAAAAGGAAATATCTCCATAAACACAGCCAAACACACATGATGCCTATATTTTCAGGTCAAGGAACAAGTCTCGATAGATTGATTACAGAAATACCAGTACAAACGTGGAGCATTTTGCAGAAGAACTTCACCGCCAGAGACTACCCAATAGAAACCAACTATCCACCAGAGAAATGACACCATTGTATTCACCGTTTCACATCGTTTAGAGACGCTAGGCCATATAAAACAGTTTATAGTCAGCAAAAATGATGAAAACTCTAATTGCAGATAAGGCTAGGCCCTGGAATCAAATACCATAGAAAGCAATCATAACAGCGGTCAAATCGAACAAGAAAGCATATTTTGCTTGCGTCATTTCCAAACAATATGAATACTAGAGATAATTATGAATTATGTCTAGATTGGAGTTTCAATGGTCGAGTTAAGTTGGGGTTTTCACAACAAACACAGAAACAGCCATCATAGCTGCAATATGTAAGTAAAAAAGGGAACGGTAAAGGGCAAAGAAACAAGTAATGCAGTAAATATAGTGACTCGGGCAACATAGAAGATTACGTATAATTGGACTGCAGGATTAAAACAATGTTATAGGACCGTCTCTTGCACTGATCAACTTTGACACCAGTTTCCAGTTTAAGGAGCTTTTTCAACTTTCTTCTTCTTTCTTTTGGGTCAAGTTTCAATCCCATTTCTTCAAACAGATGGAAATAAAGTAGTCTAAGTGTATTCACTAATCTCCAATTTAATACATAATATTACGAAACAGCAGCCCATTAATCAGAATTACTAGTCAATTAAACTGCTTTCTACCGTCCAATTTGAACTCCATAAATTCAAACAAAATTAGCAGTCACTTGGTACTACGACCTAGTGCTATTCCTCTTCACTTCAGTTGTAAATGAGTAGTCTTATGTTCGATTCTCGTCAAATGCAAATTTGAATCACATTATTACTAACCTGACTACCACTCTCTTTAAGCGTAAATAATATTTTTTGTTCAAAAAATAAAAAGCAAGAAAAATGGAACCTGGAGCGAGTGGAATTCAGCAATTCCCCAGCTGCTTCTTCATCGTCCGTATCAACAGCATCGATATCGACCTGGTGCTCCTCCTGCTGGGCCTCCTGGTTCCTCCTACTAAGCCTCCGAGCAATATTATTCCTCCTCCGGTACTCCACCCACACCAGCACGACGTGCACAATACACTGCAGCGCATACCCGCAGATCCACAGCCGGATCGGCGTGTTAGGCTGCTCGTCCTTCGTCCACAACAGCATCACCACCGACACCACCACGAACGCCGTGTTCCACATCATGTCCAGAGCCACGACCGGCTTCGAGTAACCCCAGTCGGCGCGCCGCTCGTCCAGCTCCCGCGCCGCCGTCTCCCGCACCAGCATCGACGGCCCCCTGCGCCCGGTGGCCCGCCCCAGCAGCATCGCCAGCGTGGCGGACCGAGTAGTCGGGGAGCCGAGGTCGGACGACTCGCGGCCGCTGCTCCCTTGGCGCGATACAAGAAGCGGCGCACGTGACTCGGCCTCCGCCGCCGCCGCAGCTGAAGATTCCGACGACATGCTTTGTGATGGAAATTGAAATTCAATTGGCGATTACTATTGGGAGAAAAAGAAAGACATAACGATTAATTTATAATTTCAATAAAATTTGTGGAGTGAAGAGTGAATTGAGTAGGATGGAGAGCGTGAGTTGACAAAGATGGGAGGAGGTGAGGGACAATTTAGGAATTTCCAGAGTTTGCGAGGTCTCGAAGTCTCAGAATCTCCACGACGCTGTGCTTGTGCTGTTGAATGGCAGGTGAAGGTTTTTGCTGGTTTTTTGGTAATTTTACGTACATAGAGTCCTCCGTTGAGTTTGTTTTTTGCGCCAAATGCCAACGCACGACGACGCCACCGCGCCGTTTGAAATCAACTTCTTCTTCCCTTTATTTCAATTTCACTAGATTTTAATTCCTTTTTAAAATTATTCCTTTTTTTTTTCTATTTTGAATCACACTTTTTTCTTTTTCTTTTTTTTTATACATAAATCCAAGCAAAAATGGAATGCATTATTAGCTATTTTTTCCATATATGCTATATTTTTTTTTCAAAACTAATTCTGTTATCCTGTGAGAATAAATAGATGTTGAAAAAGTAAGTGTTTAGTAAACTATTGTGCAAAAAATACAGCAAAAGCAAAAAGAGAGACCGAGGTAAGATTTTTAATATGAAAATTTTATTAATTGGTATCATTCACTTGCCGTCTATAAAAAAATAAAAATTTAGAAGTATGGGCGAACTGTTTTTGTTTCTACTATTTTACACCCATAATTTAAAAAAAAAAAAGTTTTTTTTTTCAAAGACAACTTTAACCTCAAAATTAAAAAAAAAAAAAAAATTAAGTAACTCTAAACCGGCCCTTCATGTGGCTCTTTTGGTTGAAAATTATGAACACAATTCCCATTTGATAAAGAAGCAAAAAAACAGGTGGTTAATTCATGACTCATGCTTTTTATGCATTTTTGCTGTGAAAACCCCATCCAATAAATGAAGGCGATCTACATGCATACACATATTCATATTTTGAACCTTCTAAATTCTAAAAGTCCTTTTCATCCAATTGAATTCATGATTTTAGTCGATTAAAATATTTTGAAGGAATAAATAAAGGAACTAACTACTAGCTTTCTTTTGTCACTCATAACTACAGTCTGATGATAATTCTCTTCACTTGAAAGTGAGAGGTCTTAGGTTCGCATCTCATGGATGACGAATTCAATATCAAATTAAGTTACCCATTATATAGTTAGCCGAACTCCCCTTCTCTTAATGTAAAAATATCGATGTACTCAAAAAAAAAAAAAAAAAAAAAAAAAAAATCTACTAGCCTCCTTTCCACTCACCTACAAGTCAACGCGGTCAACCAAGCAAGCAGCAGTTGCAGCGTCCAACCCAGACAAGTCTCCAAAAGGATCTACCACCACGTGCTGGTAGGGTTGGACAACACGAGGTTTGTTCTCTGATGCGCGTACGTTTGTTCTCTTCACACGTGCTCCTCTCGTGATCTGCCACCATCTGAATCAATCTCAAACTAATAACACTCTATCATGTGCTTAATATTCTACTATAGTAGATTATTAATTTGAAATACTGTCATAGTGACGTTACAAGGGTAAATAAGCCCCCGACCATCGGGGACTGCCTACAGGGTAGAAGCCTCCTTGTTTTGCTCATGCATGGAGAAATTTTGACAGATTGAAATGACTTGCCATGCAAGCTTCTCATCTGCCATTGCCCAACTGCAGCAGAAATAAACTGCTTCTTCAGATTTATTCCGAACGCCATGGCCATCCAGTAATCTGTGAGGGCAGTTTTCCTTCAAGCAAACGGATGCGCGAAACGATGCCACTTCAAGGTGATCCTCAAAGTCTTGGATGTTCCCCTCAGAAAGCTCATTTGAAAGTTTCGCAGATAATCTGCGGAGAAGCCGAGAGCCTCTCTCAGATTTGCAAAGCTGATCGTCGTTTCCCGAAGTGCTTTTGGCCTCTTTCAAGTTGCCAGTTTGAACAGGGCAGCAATAAGCAAATTCTACTTGATGCTTTTTCTCTCCTAACATAAGCATAAGCTCGTCTTGGTGTACTACCTCCGTTTTTTTGCTTTTCTCCATAACCAAAACCCCTTCTGCTGCCCTCTCATCGCTTACTTGCAGTCCTGGAGTCGAATTTCTGGTTCCCAAATTCAAACCGTGTTCATCTTCTGAACTTCTTTTCGAGAACTTGAAGTTTGGATTCGAACAGCTTCGGATGAACGCGTTGGAAGCTACTGCTTTCGCGTAGTGGGTTGATGGAACTGACACGGTCTCATTGTTTGCAGGGTCGTAACACTGAATTCCCAGCTCCGACTGGATTTTTCCTTTTAGAATCGCCATCCTCGGCTTCTCGCCATGAACAAGTATGACGTGCTTCGGGGAGAGAAATTTTACAAGATCCATAATTCCTTTGGCGTCTGTGTGAGGACTGAAAGACAACTGATGAATCTGGTAATGCCAAAAGAATGTATAAGAGTTATATATGTAAGCAACAATCAAAATATCAAAAACCAAACACTCCAGAAAGTGATTTTGGCACGCAGATAATCACACTCTGTAACGGGACTTAAATCGAAACTTAAGGAATATAAAGGCGAACCTGGCATCGAACATCAATTTGTGTGTCCTTGTCCAGATCAATTTTGGTGGGTTTTCCCGACATCAATTTATGCCCTATGGTTCCAGCCACACAATACCTAGAAAAGAAAAGAGGAACAATGACTAAAAAGTTCAGATTCCAACCCAGAAATTTAGTACTGATATCTGAGAATTAAATTTGATATTTAAAACATATGAAACAGAAAGAGGCAATTACCCGGGAAGTGTAACAAGATTCATCGCCAAAGGAGCCCAGTGCTTGAAAACCTCAAGTGAAAAGCCACCACTGATCATCCCTGGTGTGGCAAACAGAACACAGGGTCCAGGAGCATGCATCATCGAACGATCAAACTTGTGAGCTTTAACATTCAAAACAATAAGAGTAAGATGGAGGCCTCATTAAACAATTAGATATCAAGCAATGGAATAATATTTTCCAGAATCAATTCTCGTAATCATATGTGCATAATAGTGCTGAGCAGTTCCCCCTTTTCATGAATGTCTTATATTGGTACTTGACAAATTACTCACTCTTAATCTATTCTGCTTCAATCCCAAAGAGTAAGATTGTATCTTTTTTTTTTTTTTTTTCGATTACACGTTACAACATCGTATCTTGATTTCTCATAAACTACTACTTTAATCATTCAGCAAGTCAGATAAAAAAAGTACCATTCTTAAAATCAAAGGCATTATGCGTGGAGTACGTTTCTTTGACTTTCTGACTGGTCCAACTGATAAGCATCTTATAATACATATTGGCTTGAAGGGTCAAACCTGAAAGAATTAACATCTTCAGCAGAAATTTGATACACCACTATATACCAATAGGAAAATGAAGGCACTCCCAGAAATTGAGAAACTGTAAAAGATTTTCAGGCACGCCGATAGGTTTCTAGAATCATCTCAAAGATTCAATTACCCCTTGTATAGGTCTCAAAATATTCTGATCCAATTGATGTAATTATGCAAGCAATGAAAATTACAGTTCCTGCAAACAGTTAATAGATGTGGAGAGGAAAGAACAGCAGCTAGTGCAAACCTGCTGAGAAGTAAATAGGAACCTTTAGATTCATGCGCTCCCAGTAATCTTCCAACAAGATACACAGTTCCTACAAAATATTAGATTACTTTCGGAACAAATTTCACAACCAGGGCTCAGCATTGGCAACCAAAACATTAGCACAAAAAGAAACAGAACAAGATAAAACATAAAGATACAAGGAATTAGAATTGGTGTGGCATAATACCTGGGCTCTTCCAAGAGCAAAAGTTGGAATTAGAACTTTTCCACCGGCAGCAACACATTTATGAACCTGAATTAAATTACATTAAAAATAACCAGCAAAACTGCCTTTAAGGGACAAACGCAAGAAAACTTTTGTATCCAATTTTGACTGCCACCAGGTTTTACAAATGAATGCATGCATGAAAACATGTATGCAAATTGATGCTTAAAGCAAGGAGTTGCATATCAAAGGACCGATAGTTTGATTATTATGACTCTCGTAATTCAAGTTAAAATTATAACATGAACTGTTGACACTTCTACTTTATCATTTACTTACAGCTCTGAGAAATTCTCTTTCCCGGGCATATTTCGAATCGCGTATGGTTGTTGCATACGTGGATCTGTGACAGGAAAATATTAGCAGAAGCCTACTTATAAGCAAGTCCATGGGAAACAAAAATTTCATGCAGCATAAGTTTTGTACCCTAAGTTCATCAACAAAGGAGATCCAAGAACAAGTTGAATGTGCAACAGTTGTTGAGGTGCAAAGTCCAAACAATATACAAAAGAAAGACATCCCATACTCTGAAATAAGAAGGTCCAAATTTAGTCGGTCGATTTGAGCTGCTCCAAGATGCCTATCTGGTGTCATATTATAGTCTCCCGTGTACACCATAGTGGCGTCTCCCACCTTTGCGTAAAACATTGCCGCTCCAAGAACCTTAGAAGTATAATAAGTTATTAGGACTCAAGGAATGACACATCAAATAGTAGAGCTATAATTCAGTTGCGGTGCACGAAAACATGGCTATCAAGACACAGTGCATTCAATATGAGAGATAAACAAGCCTTACATGTCCTGCATAGTATGCACGGATTTGAAGGTCTTTATCAACCTGCACTGTCTGCTTCAGATCCACTGGTACTACTGCATTGAGGAGCCATACAGAAAACACCCCCAAAAAAACAAAAACAACATGTATCGGTTCCAATGTTCAAGGAGCTTACTACAAAATCATATGAAAATGTTATGTACCTTTCTTCATGCACTCGGCAATGTGATAAGACGAAAACTGCTCTTCCTCGCCCCTTCGCTCCACCATCACTTTTCGATAGTCCTCCAACATTATAGGAGACAATGCCTTAGTCGGATACTACAGCACAATCACGAAAAATCATTACAACAACACCCACCAAAATATGAATTCACGAAGACATTTCATCGAGCACCTTACCGTCATGTAAATTGGACCTTGATAACCGCAGACTTCGGTGAAGTAAGGAAGAGCCCCAACGTGATCTAAGTGACTACGTCAACCAATTGCACAAAATCAACAAATACTGAGTTAACTCGAATAAACCATCAATAATTATTAAAATAACTTAAAATAGAAAAATAAATTTGAGTTCTTACAAGTGGGTGATGATGATGCAAGTAAGGGAGTGATCGAAGTTCGACTCGTTCTGCGATTTGGGAATGCGAGAGAAATCGGGGTAGCGGCGGTGGTCGAGATAGCCCATGTGCATTCCGCAGTCGAACATGATTCGCTTCCCATTGATTGTCACCACCACGCAGCTCTTACCGACCTCTTGCCCGGCGCCTGAGTACAACAGAAAATTCAATTTAGGGCAAAAAAATATTAACAGAAGAAAGAAAATGCAGAGAGAGTATTGGGGAAGAAGGTGGAGGGGTAGAACTACCGAGGACGAGAGAGTCGATGGCCATGCGAATTGATATGCGCGGCTTCTTGGCGCGCTTTTCAGTTCTGGGCCGGCGTTTGATTCGTTTCGTGGTGAGTGTAAATAAAAAAATAGCCGGAAAATAACGAAATATATTATATGTATACAATTACGGGCTTTTATAGCCAGAGGCCCATAAAAGTTAGACACCCAAGCCCACTTATGAAAGTACACACCGATTTTGATTTTTCTCGGTGGAGGTGCCCTTGAGTTTTGGTGTTTGACTTTTCTTGCACAAGGCAACATTCCAATTAAATTACTCTAATTATTTTTTTGTTTTGTTGAAAAATTAAATTGCTCTAATTAATTATAAGAATTCGAACTTGAGTGCAGAGGACCGCATATACTACTCTTGTCAACTGGTCTAACCTAGATATTCAATCATCTAACATTGTTCAGTGATTTGAAAACATGCATGTACAACCGATCATCTTAGTTTAAGCTATACGTCGCCCTTCCGGTGAAGTTGGGGCCCATTTGCATGGATAGAAAGCCACTCTGGATCTCACTGTGTGGTGTCCAAGGGCAGGACAATTCGGATCACTCAAATAAAATCCGATGGCCTACAACCCTCCTCGCACAAACCAAAGGCTCCGCTTACTCTTTTACACAATCCAAGTGTCTGAATTTCCTGGTCCTTAGACTTCAAACACTAAGGTCCAGAGAGTATCCAAATTCATTTGCGTGGTGAAACCAAAACTCAATTGTTAGAGACATACCGGTAGATCCATCCCTTAAAAATCCGCTCGTAAGGGAAAAGTGCCCAAGAACTTTAACGCGTCTACAAGAGAGAGATATATAAACCAACAGTGGAGTATAGATGAAGTAACACAAGCAACAAAAGATCTAATCTTGATCTGGTTACAAGAATATTAACAAAGCCCTTAACCAACAGCAATCACACTAGCTTCTGCAATTACAAATATAAACTGCAAAACATACAACAACGTAAACAAAACCCAATAAGCTACCTATACAACACAACCATTGCCCACTCACGAGACGACGCGACAAAAGGTAGGTTAGCCCAAAAGTCAATAATCTTCTTCTTCCCTTTCTCTTTTCTTCTGCTCATCTCTCTAACAAGCACGGGAATAACAATCTACGTCAGAGGCAGGCATACCGACAACTTCTTTCTCCGAGGTTGCTCTCCTTTACCAGCTTTTGGTGAACTCAGTTTCATCGGCATGCCAGCTACTATCTTATAATCAATCGCAGTAGGGGGGAAGGGACAGGATAAAATAAAATTAAAAAGTGGAAAAACGAAGGACGAACAACAAGGCCTCTGAGGATTAATGCCTTTCTGCAGCTGCAAATTAGGATTTTTGTCATTGGGTGCTGCGTGTTAACCCACTTCGTGCGAGACCCCTGCACAGTATGTGAAACATGTAAATCTCTACGAGTTTGGTGAGAACAATAATCACAACAGAGACAACACTATCATTTTCTTTGCTTCAACCGAAGCAAAGCAAATGGCATATCTTCAATGGTACAACCGAAGTTACCAAACAACTAATGTGATCTGAGACATCACAGGTGGTAAGCGATTGAAATTAAGTACCTTCCAGAGAGCACCTGAGCACTGCTGACGGAACTTTTAGTATGACCAAACCGCTTGGCCCTATTCTCATGTTCTTTGTCCACACGCATGGCAGCTACCTCCTTCTCCATGGCAGCAACTTCTCTTCTCATTTTCTTTGCTTCAACCTCCATTGCTTTAGTCAAGGTATCTACCTTCTTGGCTAACATCTGAGAGATGATAATAATAACCAAACACTTAACCAAGAGTGTACATTACAGAATTAGGAGACTGATAGAAAAGAGTACCGACCTCAATAGCATCATCCTTGTCTTTCAGGCTTTGATCTTTCTCGTGACCAGCTTTCCTCAAAGCCACAACCTCTTTCTGCAACAAATCATACAAAACCCCTGGGACACTATCCTCCGTATCCACTGTTGAGAACTCAGGCTTATCATCTGAATTTTCCTTCCAGTTATTTTGTGCTTCGCCATCCTTTGTACCCTCACAAGATTGGTTGACGGAGAAACTGGGGCTTGTACCATTCAAGTTAACCTTACCCCTGTCCAATGATCTTGTACCACCATCAAATGATTTTGATGTACCTTTAGCATGCTTTAACACTGAACTGGTGCTGGAGGTCAAAGACCTGACAGGAGCTCTCTTGGATAAAAAGCCATTGGAAGTTAATTTTGGAGGGTTATCAGCCCCACCCAGGGACTGACGTCGAGAGGGTCCATTGCTTGTACTTCTTCCCTCTGCTGTACTGCGGCTAAGACTGTTACCTCTCACACTCTCCTCAAGCACTTTAAGTCGCATATGATATTTTTCCTGTTAAAAGCAGAGAGAGAACTTTTACTATACATAACACCCCAAATTTAAACTGAAAACAGATTTGGCATTGGTTGCAGAACCAGATTATTACTTTCAATTGAGCTTCAGACTTGGCAGCTCGCTCAGTTATGGCAAGCTTGTCACGAAGTTGCTGCATTTCTCCCTGTAAGAACACAGTTTGGTCATTACGGTAAAAGGTGGAAGCCAAACACAGAATTCAGAAAGCCAGTAAGAAGCCAAAAGCTAACCCCAAAAGGAAGATAGAAAACACTACCTGCAAGAATCTCCGTTCCTCCAGCCACTGTTTTACAGGCATCACTTTGTCATTAGCGTCTTTCCACTCATTTGCTACCACTACAGCTACTCTATTTGCTGTTACTTTTGCACGGGCCAACTCCCGGTCTAGAGTTTTTCTTTCCTCCTGAGAACAAAAACCCAAACCTCTTCAATCTTAAGAATGCTTTCAACTGCATATTACAGGTAAATTGAGCATTTAAATATGTTTGGCGTATTACATTCATCTCCTGAAACTTCCGCTGATAATCCCTCACAGCATTTGCCGCTGCACCACCAGCAAGAACAGCCTCTTCCAACTCCCGCACAGTCTGAGTAAGCTTTTCAACCTCAGCAACCTTTTGTCTATGCATCTTGTCTAAAATCTTATTTTCTTCCTAGCACACAGAAGCAGCAGAAATACCAAATAAATCATACTAGTCAAACAACAAGAGCGTGAAACTACAATTATAAAATTCCAAACACTGCTCCCAAAAGGGAAAAATAAAAAATGTCTAATCCGCTTAAAAAAGGAAATATCATGCATTATCTTGCAATACCTGACAAATTTCTATCTGTTTCATCAACTCTTGGTTTTTATTTTGAAGGTCATCCACCATGGAGGCCTTAGCCAAGGCAACCTGAACAGTCCTCTCAGCCTCAAGTAAAGCTGCTTCTTTTGATTTGGTAAGGCGGTCCAGAGCTTTGTTATCATCTTGAAGCTTCGCAATCTGTAAGAATTAAAAATAACTAATCAATTACACCTACAAGTACCACATGAATTGTGTTCTCTTGGTAAGACAGAATGTACCTCTTGCCGGGCAAGCTTTAGCTCAGCCTCCAGAGGTGCAAGAATGGCTTCAATCGGAGGCATATCATCATCCTTTTGAGCAGCATGAACCCTCCGTAGAGTAGCTTCAGCTGCGAACTGAGCAGCCATGGAAGCTTTCTTCTCATCATTGATTTTCTTTATTTCAAGATTCTGCAAAACAAATTTCGGCGATGTAGAATTGTGATAACAAGCATACATAATAGAAACCACAGTTAGCAACACTTAAAAAAAAATTAAGAAAAGATTCAGATTCAAATCATACTTTGCTTTCTAGAAGTGATTCAGTTAACTTCAGCTTTTCTTCCACCTTCGACAGCTCATCAGTGAGCTGCAATGTAACAAAAACATAGACAAGAAGAAAATTCAGCAACCATTTCAGCGACATATTTATAATTGCCAACGCGATTACCATACAAATATACATTACTATATATTCCATAACTTCACTCGAATTAAAATACATTTACCCCGGAACCAAAAAAGGAATGAGAACATGTTAATTTCTGAATAGGCAACTAATATGAAAGTTATAGCAGGAAGAACAAGTAGTACTCCAGAAATGGGATCCAAATAATAACGTAACCACTGCCCATCAATTAATAGAATTTATATTCCATATTAACCATAGTAATTAATCTAAAGCGTCCACTCCAAAAATTTCCAATACATATACCACAAAATTGATGGGAAATATTGGACTAAATGCAATGTTCTACAATTAAGGAAAAATTAAGACTAAGCCAATGTTTAAACATAATAGTTGTATGCACACTAAGGAAAAATCAGAGTAATATAAAATAACGAAAATAACCTCTTCACAAGCTTTTTCTCTGGCTCTATCAGAGAGCTTGAGAGCCTTGATCTGAGCCTGTGCCTCTCCTAGCTCCCGGTCCTTATCTGCAAAACACACACAAAAACGACAGTCAAAAACGGCAAAACGACACCAGGAATCTAGGGGGAAACCGACTGCAAATCTCGAGAAAAGCAGCGGATCGAGCCGCATTCGCACCTCTGACTTCATTCTCGAGCCGATTGAGCTCGACCTTGACCGGATCCGAGCCGTGCAAGAGGTTTATCAACTCGTCGCCATCCATACTCGGTTTCCTGAATCCTCTCCTCCGCGATGAGCTCTTCCCCTCCTTGAACGATCCGGACACCGTCAGCGGCGGCGGTGTCGGCGTAGCGCCGTGAAACGGTCCGTTACTGTAATCCGTTATCGGAGTCAAACCTCCGTCGCCGGAAAACTCCTCCATAGCCCGATCTGAGTGGCGCACGCTCCTTCACATCCAAATGTAGCTCGGGATCCGAAATGCCTAGGGTTTCAAATCGCAGACAAAATACACAGAGGCGCAGATGTACAGAGAGAGAGGGGGATAGAACGAGAGAGTGTTGGAGCTTTGCAAAAAATGATGTGATTTTTTTAGATAGAGAAAGGGAGTGGGTTTTGCTCTTTGGGTTTGATTTTCTCTCTCTATATTGTGATTTAAATCTTGTAGTGGAGAGGAGAGAGAGATATTAGATTTAGTTTCTGATTAATTAAATAAAGGAAGCTGGAGAGGGAGTGGGGAAGGGACGCTTTGCTGTTAAGCAGACACTGATACTGCATGACTCTCTTTCAGGTGAGAGCTGAGAGGATCTGGCTCTAAAATCACATATGTTCATTATATGTTGTGCAGTTAATTTTTATTAAGTATTGTTTATATTCAATTTTAAGTAAAAAAATTTACAATAATTTATGATCGTATGATCTACGATGAACATGTATAATTAGAAAATCTTCAGAATCCTCACAAAGAGAATCCAACGATAATCCTCTTAAATCTCTCAGTATTATTAAGTAAACTTGTTTGGAAATTTTAATAATACTTGATTGCTTTTCGTGATTTTTTTTCTTTTTTTCCTTTTTGGTTTTCTTTTGGGTTTTGGGCCCGTTGGTCCAGCGAGGCCGGAAGCGTAATGCGCACTCTCACGCAAACAACAAGAAAGGCCTGCCTGGGTAGTGGGTACCGTATACGCACAGCATAAGACCCGCGCATGGTAGCAGCATTTACGTTTTTTTTTTTTTTTTTTTTTTTGTCGATTCAACTATAAGTCAAGAGAGTTGTATGAAAAATAAAAATAAGTGCAAAAATAGCATTATTTTTAATTTAAAAGATTTTATTGTATTAAATTTATTATTCACCCGCATTTTGATAACATCAAATGATGGTATAATTGTCACACTCAACAGTTTTTCTTCTTTCAATTGGAGTCACACTCAAAATTATATCATTGCATGCTGTCAAGATTGAGGCACATTCAGTTTTAACAATATTTGGATCAATCCAACTTCTTACAGAATATCATGAACAAATAATGCACATAAAAGACGAATATCACGGGTGCAATGTCTAATTGGGACCAGAAACATAAATTTAATTCAGAAAATCACTCATTGAAGGGAGGTGAGCGTCATTGGCCACAAAATTTTAGGAAAAAACCAACGGATTGAACGGTCCGGATCTTTTTTCTCTCTTGAACGTGGGGATATCTTCGACGGCAAGCTTCAAACACAAAGATCCGAAGCGAATCTCATTCCATAACTAATAAGCTATAGATTATAAGTGACATTGGAGTACAAAATATATGATAAAATTGGAGTATTGATTGTGGAGTCAAAAATAATCAAGAAGAATACGGAGGTGACACGTGGATTTTAGGATAAAACGACAAAATTACCCTCGAGGAACACCAAAATTCCTACGCACGAGCAGTGAACAATCATCCCACAATCAGGTCCAAAGTGCCCAAAATATGTATTTATTCAAAACCTATTTCATCTATCCTCATCAAATCTTCTCCACAAGGTAACCCCAAAACATTCATTTCAAATTATATTAATTAGCTAATTAATTGATTTATTACATAATTAATTTATTAATTGGCTAATTAACTACCAATTACACCCAAAAATGCCACAAAGGGCTGGTTACCATCTTTCCAAAGGGGGCCGGCCATGCCCTATATATACTACCTCATTTTCTCTAAAAACTTAAGTTCCACACTCTTACTAAATTATCTAAATTCTTCAAACAATTTTCCCTCAAAATTCTAACTATTCGGCCAAAGCCCCCCATCCCATTTCATATTGGGCGCATGAGCCTCTTTGGCCTTGACTAAAGGTGTTACTTGTTTTGTAGGTGCAGTTTTGTCCAACAACAAGGAGAAAGAAATTTGCATCCACATTTATCTATGGACGTTGGCTTTATTGGAGTTTTAGTCATTGAAATAAAATTGCGTAAGTATTGGTTCAATTCACATTGTCCATTTATGTAACATTGTTAGCACTTCTAAAATAAACGTTTAAGTATCAAATAAAAACCATAAGTGTAATGAAGTTACCTACCAAAGTTCATGAATCAATACTTACAAATTTTCAATAAAATTAAATTTAGAGACGAATACTTAAACGTAGTTTGTTTGGCTCTTTTAAAAAAAAAAAAAAAAAAAAAAGGTTTGCTCATTTCACGTGCATTAGCACTTTACATTGCAAATATAAGAATTGATTCATTGGTACTAATGCTACTTTCATGACTTATTGGTGCACAATAATTGGATGCGATTATTAGTGTACTAAGGAGTAAAAAATTTACATTATCACTTGTAGACGTGCCTTTGTCACATGATAAAAGAATATGGAAGGACTTTAAAAACGTTAAACTTGTATACGATACTCATGACATTTGTTTATAAAATTTATATACTATTACTTAAATAATAGCCTGAACGACATAACACTTGACCGTATGTTATCGTCTTATACGAGAAATTTCGACAAATAGTATGAACGTAGATAGGTCTAGTAAGGCATATTTTCCCAAGCAAGTTAGAGACATGTCAAGTCTTGGTTTACTAATTAGGCACAAATCACACTCAATAATTAAAGATTATGGTATTGTTTAGGCAGTACATCTCTTTCCCCTTCACTTTCACTTTCACTTTCACCCACCTGCTCAAAAGCCATGTTTGACTTGCATTTTAGTCCTGCCAAGTGTCAACTTACTCACTTAGGATGGTGATTTGAGGTGGAATTAGTAGAAATGCAGAGAAATGCGGATTTGCATGCAGGCAAACAAGCCTTTACCTGGTCGGTGCTCAAATTCTCTCAACATTTGCGCACTTTTTTGAAGAAAAATAGGGTTGGATAAGAAAAAGAGAGAAAAAGCTACCAGCTTAGCCTTTTTGACAACGTTCTACTGTCTTTAAAGAATCAACATGAAATTGAAGGTCGATTGAGATATGAAATTTGAGCTTTTTTGGATAAAATAATTAATTGGAATTTTTTTAATTATAATTTTAAAGATTTATTGATTGATTAATTAGAGCTCTTTTTTATATAGTTTTTTTTTATATATAAAAATACAATTATTTAATACACATATATTTGTATACGGGTAGAAATCTTGAATCAAAGCATACAATGAGTCAGACATAATACGAAAACATCATTTACAATGTCAAATATATGAGATTTCTCAATTATAAATAGAGAGTAATACAGTTTGATCATATTTTTAATTGATATTAAAAACTACTTTTAATATTGAGATACTTTTAATTAATTAAAAAATTAAAATGCTTTTTTTTCTAACAAAAATATTTAAAAATTTTGGATTTCATGAGGCATATATATAAAAATAAAAAATAAAATAAAAAGGGATTGGAAAGTGATTGTATGGGCTTTGTGTCTCCTGCTTGGGGTGTTCAATGCCAAGGTGCTGCGGACCCTGTACCGACCACCTGTACGGCCTGCGATGAAGATTTAACGACGGGACCCAATTGAATACTTTCAAAAGTTTTTGTGTGTCAATTTGGTAATTAAGCGAAGTAAACTTTACTTCTCTAATTAGGTGACTGTATTTTTGTGTGTCAATTTGGTAAGCGAATTTTTTGTGTGTCAATTTGGTAATTTGGTAATAAAATAGTAACGTTACGTGACTGTATTTTTTATAAATCAATAAATTATTCTAAATTTAAGACATTTGTGTTCAGAGATAAATACTCTTAATCGTTACAACTAAAATTTTCTTTCTTAATTAAAAGTTAGTGGTGCATGTGCCACTTAGTACTACGGTGGTATTCATCTTCACTTGTAAGTGAGAGGTTATAGGTTCAATTATCGCCAAAGATGAATTTGAACCACATTATTGCTAGTATATTGTAAGACTAAGCTCACCCCCTTCTCCTTAATGTAGATAATATATTTTGTTCAAAAATAAAAATAAAAAACAAGGTTAGTGGTGCATGCTTGTAGCTAGTCCCTTTGGATCCAATCCAAGGCCATATGTGTTGCAAGAGGAATAGGCCCCGGATTCAGACAAGAAATGATGGTTAATTGCCGGGTTCCTTCCCAGTTTCTGGTGTTGATCACATCCAAATCTATATAAGTACACAGTTTGGATGCTTCAGTTTCGTGGCTCTTGCTCGTGCTGACAAAAAACTACAGGGTAGTAATTATGTTCATGCACTCTAATGCGAATTTGATTTATCAACAATCATGCACATATTGAATTAAGGTTGGAACTCTTGATAGGTAAAGAAGAGAAAGGTGGAAAATATTTGTTTCGACTGGGTAGTAGAAATGTTTTGTGCATGAAGTTGATTTTTAATGCGTCAGCGCGTCACTGTATAGTGTACGTATATTGGTATATTTGTTGACTAAAACGATATTGTCACGTTTTAACAATTCTTTCTCTCACGAAGATTGGAAATTCATTCCACAGCTAGATGGGAGACTCTTAAACAATTCGTAGTTGAATCTTTTGTTTACGGGTTTTTTTATTTTTATTTTAGTTACTGTAAGCTAAGTCCAGTCGGTATAATTGGGGTTAAGCAAATCCGAAAGTCATGGCTTTTTTTAAGATCAAAAGAGCAAGAATGAAGGGAAGTAAAGCAAAATTTAGTAGTTCTTGTTGGAGAATAATTCAAAAATAAATAAAAATAACAGAAATAACAGAACTTGAAATTTTAATACTTTATTAACTAAAAAAATACTTGATGTACAGAATGAAATACATAAATAAGTACAAGAATTAAAATGATACTAACTTGTAGCTTAATTGATTTAAAATACAGAAATAAGAGTAAGAATTGGAAAGTTTGTACGTATGAGAAGAGGAAGAAAAAATGATTTATGATGGAACTGAGACTTTAGTTATATAGGCTCTTTTATACCTCTTCAAATACCTTTTGAACGTATTTGAAACTACACAACTCTTTCCAAAGAGTTGTGTCTATTAATCAAAATCTTTTTTAATTAATTTAATTAAAAAACTTAATTCGAAATTAAAATTAATGATCAAGGCCCTTGTCTTGATTAATTTATATTAATATTATTAATACTAGCATATGGACACACACAAAGTGTGTGAAATTTTTATTTAATTTTGTTTTTGAAATGGGAGAGAGGAA
Source organism: Pyrus x bretschneideri (assembly GCF_019419815.1). NCBI lineage: Eukaryota > Viridiplantae > Streptophyta > Magnoliopsida > Rosales > Rosaceae > Pyrus > Pyrus x bretschneideri. The sequence goes on from NW_025999524.1 coordinate 5,356,184, forward strand.
GAGAGTGATAAAGAATGTGGGAGTGGAAAAACAGCAAAATTTTGTTATGTAAAATTACATTTCTGCCTCATATCTCTTATTCATGTTATGTTTTAATTAGAAGGTTAAACTGATAATTTCATAGGATTTTGGTTGACAATGAGTGTTTTATTAATTAATAAAGATTATTATCAAGCCTAATCCACATAATCATGGCCCAAACCTCAATCCTCATTGTAAATAGTCCAACAACCAATCACTAATAAAGGTGACTAACTTAATACAAGGACCTCAAGTTCCGTTCCCGATGTGGGACTAAAGGAGCTCAAAAACTCCAACAGTTCTAGTAACCGATAGCTGCCAATAGAAAGCATATGTCTAACAAACGTCACAAAATGGTAAAGGTGAATTTAATAGTGCTAAATATAAGTCCCACATTTTGTTAAAAAAAAAAAATATAAGTCCCATGTATGATAATTAAGAAAATAAAATACAATATATAAATATACGGTTTCATTCATTATAACACCGAAGCCTTTTGTTTCAATACTGAGCAATAAATGACTAAACTAAGGAAGTATTGGTGTGATTAGCAGTGGTCCAATGACCCGTCTTTCCGAACTGATAAATAATAGCCATGTGTGGGCATTATATTTTCACTCTTGGTATTATATCTATCGGTATATGTTGAAGGGTAATTGAGTGCTCCCAAAGATAGATTGCTATTATATCTATCACCGACCATAACCTTTTATTTTTTTTAATATTTTATACAAGAAGGTGAGAATTAAACTTAAAATGCTGAAAACAAATATGAATGTTCTTAACTACTTGAATTATAAATCGTTTATCATTACAGATTTAAAATGTATTCCCTTTAAAATATTTTTTCGACAATAGCTTACGTTGGAACTCCAAAATGTTCAACATCAATGCTCCTAACATCAATGCTTAATTGATTACATTACACTCAAGATCACATTAACTCCGCTTCAACAATAAATAGCGAAGCCAAAATTAGGTTAAAAAGACATCGAGGCCCAATTATTTTCATCTATGCAATGGCCCATTTTCTTTCGTTTGAGAAAATAGACATTTATAAAAGTTTTAAAAGAGTTCTATGACCGCCTAAAAAAGAATTTTATGTGATCAAATTGTTACGCCTTAAGCAATGTAACAGAAAAATATAATTACTATTAACACTTTAAAATTCTCATAAGCGTTTTAACTTTTTTTGTATTTGAAAAAATTACATTTAATGAAAATGCACAATAAAATTTTAGAAGCCATACAAATATTTGTAGCACGGGTTGTTTGTGAAGATGAAACTTTTTAAAAATTACATTAACGTTGATGCACCACTAACCATATCACTCTAGCCAATAACCCTTTTTTCTATATTCCTTCATCTCTCTCTCTCTCCTCAGATTCAATCTGCTCACCTAAAAACCCCAGATCTAACTTTCTCAATTTCCAAAGGCTCAATCCTTGATCCAGATCCAAAACCTCCCCCCAGAACCCACATTTTCAATATCCGATCTTCTGACCCATCGCTTTTACACGATCCCAGACCATCAATGGCCAGATTGGAGAGCTTGATCGGGCTGGTCAATCGCATCCAGCGAGCCTGCACCGTTCTAGGAGATCATGGTGGCGGCGACGGCATGTCGCTCTGGGAAGCTCTTCCGACGGTCGCCGTCGTCGGAGGCCAGGTCTCTTCCTCTCCCTCCACACCATTCGTTTTGTTTTTTATTTTCTTAAACAATCGCCTGGGGTTCTGATTTTCCAATGCTATAATATATATTGTTTTATTTTTGGAAATTAGAGTTCCGGAAAGTCCTCGGTTTTGGAAAGCGTCGTTGGGAGAGATTTCTTGCCTCGTGGATCTGGTATTTCTCGCCTTTTCGCCCTTTTCCATATAAACAAAGTTTGCTATTGATGTGTATTTTTTTTTCCTTCTTTGGCTGTGTTTATAGTTTATTGGAATATTAAACGAATGCGAGATGTAATGTGGGTTAAACTTTTTCTGCTTGGTAAAGAATTGAACCTGATTTCGAGCAAAGACACATAATTTGCACTAAGCTCAATGCAGTTGAGGCTGTTATTTCGTGTGTCCCGAATTGATATAATCTAAGTAGAGTGGTGCTAGTTATTTCTAGCTAATTAATATTCTTAATTAGAGCGACCCCCATCATTCCGTTGATCATATATGCCGTTCCATTTGTAGCTTCGTGTTGCAAAAATTATGCATTACTTCTTACATTAACTTTATTTGGTCGAAAGGTATTGTGACGAGGAGACCATTGGTGTTGCAACTTCATCAGATAGAAGCGAATCGGTCTGAATATGCAGAGTTTCTTCATTGTCCTAAGAAGAAGTTTACTGATTTTGGTATGTTAGCTTTGAATGCGAGGTTCATTTTTCTCTTGGACTGAAGATGAACTGTCCGTGATTATGATTTTTGAATTTAAGTGATAGTTATGCAACGGTTTTATTTCTTCTTAGTTCTTATGCCGAACAGTGAGTTTTACTCTTTGCTTGTGCAGCTTCTGTACGTAAGGAAATCTCAGATGAGACTGATCGTATAACTGGGAAGACCAAACAAATCTCTAACATTCCAATTCATCTCAGCATATATTCTCCAAATGGTATGTATTTAATTTCTGGTGAATATCATGGATTTGAATGCCATATGTTTAATTTCCTTCTAAATCATTATTTGCATGCTAATCAATTTTCATCTCGAAGGAATATAGTGGGGTTACATGTTATATATATATATATATATATTACTAATGGAAATTAGATGCAAATGAAATTTAGATTTTTGCTATCATCTGTATGTATAGATATTAGATAGTAATGCAAACCACAAGCTAGGCTTTCCTATGAAGGTTCTAGTTGGAAATCTGGAAAGTTTACTCTGTTAAATAAATTGAAACTTCTATTCCTTGTGTAGATGAGAATGTTGTAGAGATGAAAGCTGGAACTTCAATATATTGTGTATAGTTATGCAGTATTTTCCTTTTTTGTTTCTTCAACCTCTTGTCCTGATTCAAGATATACTCCGTAACTCCATAATTCGTTTGTTGACCGATATTGTTAACAGTGCTGGTTGGTTTGAATTGCATGGTACTAAGTGTATTTTTTGTGGCAGTTGTAAACTTAACCCTTATCGATCTTCCTGGATTGACGAAGGTGGCTGTAGGTAATCTCTCGCTCAATTCCTCCTATAACTATCTCTCTCCCCTCCAACCCCCCACCCCCTTCCCAACCCCCCCCAAAAAAAAAGTTTGGTAAGAGCTTACTGACAAACTTCTGGGTATTTTGTAGAGGGACAACCCGAATCCATTGTAGAAGATATTGAGAATATGGTCCGTTCTTATGTTGAGAAGGTGAGGATACTTCAGAACATTGTTTGCAGGATCAATTTATTATTTGTCTTTTATTAATACTGCAGACTATCTGATGGACTTCTCTGATTTGTAGCCTAACTGCATTATATTGGCTATCTCTCCTGCTAATCAAGATATTGCCACTTCAGACGCCATCAAACTTGCAAGAGAAGTCGACCCGTCTGGTAATATGAACTATGGACAGGCGACAATACTTTTGTCGCCTTAATTCATTGTTTATCAAAAGGACGACTGGTCTACTCATTGCATTATGTTTGACATTTTTAGGTGAAAGAACATTTGGAGTGCTAACAAAACTCGATCTGATGGACAAGGGAACCAATGCTCTGGATGTAAGGATCCAATCATACTCATTGCATAATTTGATCAGAAAATATAAGTTACTTGATTATAAAAAGAAATATTTTAACTTTCATGACTTCATGGTTGTTACCTTTTGGTTTTCATGAATATATATAAGTGCAATTTTTAAAGTGTGTAATCAAGATTCCTTACTTCCGGTGGTGGCAGTGGCCCATAACATCAAACTAATCTGTAGTTTGTATGAATGTTCAAGGTTATAGAAGGAAGGTCATATAGACTGCAACACCCATGGGTAGGAATTGTGAATCGTTCACAAGCTGATATCAACAAGAACGTTGATATGATTGCTGCTCGTCGTAAGGAGCAAGAATACTTTGAAACTAGCCCTGAATATGGGCATTTGGCGCACAAAATGGGTTCAGAGTATCTAGCCAAACTTTTGTCTAAGGTATTAACTATTAAAATATTAAATATTTTTCTTCATCTGGGCTGGTATGTTCACATAGTAAACTAATGAAATAACTGTTCCATTTCATCTTCTTATCAGCATCTGGAGGTTGTCATTAGGCAACGCATACCTAGTATCATTGCCTTGATAAACAAAACAATTGATGAGCTTAATGCAGAGCTGGATCGTATTGGCAGGCCAATTGGTGTAGATTCAGGGGTAACAATGCTGACTTTTTGTGATTAAGTTTTCTGTTTATGACAGGTTTGACTGACTTATGTTATTATATGTACAGGCCCAGCTGTACACTATTTTAGAATTATGTCGGGCATTTGACCGTGTATTTAAGGAACACCTGGATGGAGGGTAAATTTCATGGCCTTTCTGTGACATGTATTGGCTATTTAAGTTTAGATTTCAATATTCTCTGATTTTTCATGTTGAAATTATGTATGATTTAATTGATCAGCTTACCAGGGTTTCTGTTTTGAAAGCATGTGCCCTTGATTCATTGATTGAGTTTTTGAACCAAACACCGAGACATATCGAAAAAGAATTACTATAGTTCTATGAAGGAAGATTTCATTGAGTTTAAACTGTATATTACGTTCTAAATACCTAACTGTCCAGTACTTCACAAGAGTAGAGGTTACCTTAAAAGTTGTGCACTTTACTCGTTCTCTGTTCAGAATCTTCATCAAATACTTTAAATTGACTTCAGGCTAGGACTCTGCAAATGTTAAACCTAAAACACCCAAAAGATTTGGGTTTCGTTAGATGTGTTTGGTAATTGCACCCTCTGCAGTGGCTGGCCATTTATTTACAGGCTGTGGACCCATATAAACAAACCCTTGAGAGAGATTCACTACACTTGTACTTGCTCTTGGTTTGAATATCATGAAGTCAAGATGAGTTCTGAACTTGATTTAGAGCATTTCTGTCATAGTGTAATTTTGATATCTGCAAATAAGCATATCAATCATTTCCTAATATATGCATATAATTTAATAATAAGTTGCCATTTCAGGCGACCTGGTGGAGATCGGATATATAAGGTTTTTGACCATCAATTACCTGCTGCTTTGAAAAAGCTTCCGTTTGATCGTCATCTCTCTGTAAAGAATGTTCAAAAAGTTGTTAGTGAGGCTGATGGTTACCAGCCCCATTTGATTGCTCCAGAACAAGGATACCGAAGACTCATTGATGGATCTATCGTCTATTTCAAAGGACCAGCTGAAGCCTCTGTGGATGCTGTAATGCTCTTATTTCTTTCATGTTCTATATATGATTCTAAACTCAAAGTTACAACACATGGAATATATAGTTTATCACAGAAAAACTATGTTAAATATTATGGATAACATATAAAGAATTAGTTCAATAATTTTTCTTGTTTCTGGACTCGGGTTGTCTAAATTTTCTGTCCATCAATCGGGAATGGTGCATTTCTATGCTTGCCTTGTATAAGTCTTCTTTTGGTCCAAATTTTTACGCTATATAGCGGATATCAACGTCACCTCTGTTTATCTGAGTATTCTTTTCACTCCATCAATTTCTCACAGGTGCACTTTGTTTTGAAAGAACTTGTACGGAAGTCAATGGCTGAAACAGAGGTAAGTAAATATTCATGAGTTTTAGCACTTTATGGCAACAATCAACATGTGGGCAGGTTGAAGTTTAAAAAATGCTACTTTATGGAATTTGCAGGAATTAAAACGATTCCCTACACTTCAATCTGATATAGCAGCCGCTTCCACTGAAGCGTTGGAAAGGTTTCGTGACGAAAGCAGGAAAACTGTTACACGACTGGTGGAAATGGAATCTAGCTATCTAACGGTGGAATTTTTTAGAAAGCTTAATTCTGAACCGGAAAGAACTCCAAATCAAGCAGGATCGAAGGCGGATAAACACTCAAAAGAAACAGTACAAAATATGGACAGTTTTGGAGATAATTATCTCAGGAGGATTGGTATGCAAATTTCAAAACCCCATTCACTGTGTCTTATTGTGTAAAGCGTGACCCACTATTCACAGTTTCATTAAGTTATTATGTTGCTGAGATGTTATATACTTGTACCAGCATCAAATGTCAGCTCTTACATCAATATGGTTTGTGAGACTCTGAGGCTTTCGATTCCAAAGGCTGTTGTTCACTGTCAAGTTCGAGAGGCCAAGAGAAATCTGCTCAACCTTTTTTACACCAAAATTGGAAGGCAAGAGGTGAGCTTCCCACTTTTCAATGCCAGTTATTTTTTGTGTTTCGGGGGTGATAAAGTAGTTTTGGAGAACTGAGGATATATAACCATATTTTCCTCTGCTTGGGGAATGTGCAGAAGGAGAGACTTGGCGCAATGTTGGATGAGGATCCGGCACTCATGGAGAGGCGAACAAACATTGCTAAACGCCTTGAACTCTACAAGTCAGCTAGAGATGAGATCGATTCTGTCGCATGGAAATGATGGAGTCCACATTACATTGTATGAGGCTCATACTAGATCGAGATGCGCACATCTTTTATACCACTCGAGACAACGCAGACATCACAAAATACCGGATTTGGACCTGCATATTCTTTTTTCTACTTGAAATAAGAAAAACTCACAGGTACCGCAGGAACTTCGATTTGAAGTTGCACATGATTCTTTTACCCCGGGCTTCTTCTTTGTTGAACTTAACTTCAACTGCCTGTACTATTATATATTTGCAATAGACTTGTTTGTAAAGTCAACAATTATATCTGTTGTTTGGATGAAATGAGAGGACAAAATTATAGGATTTCGATCTTAATCCAAGCAATTTAGCAGATTGCAGACTTGTCCCTTCTGGTAAAATGATTTCACTTGTCCGAAAACTTTCACTCTTCCTGTCGTATAAATGAAGAGACAAGGTGGATGACTCTGGAGGAGGATGAACCAAGAGCAGCTCACCTGTGCGGACTGAGACAAGGAGTTGTAGGGTATCCTGGCAATGGCATCCCCATATCATAGGGGACGATAATATTAGTCAAATTCCATAACTTAAAAAAGTTTCTTGACTATGTGTCCGCGATTCGTTAGAGCTTGACATGCGTCCACTTGTACAATTTCCTCGGCATGGTTAGTCGGAACTGGGATGCCTGATCTGAATCTCGTGTCCGCGATCGAATGCCACTATTTTTGTTGTTGTGTGGATGCAACTAATGCACGACCCCCATCGACTCGCACACTAGTAGATTCAAACACTTCGAAAAGGAGGTCTACCTCTACGAGGCTCCATGAATTCGAACCGCTCGTTGGTTCCAGATCGCCCAACGTGGAACTTATTACTTGACCATCAAGTTTCCGCAACGCAAAACGAATAAAAAAAACAAAATAGAGAGGAATCCGGCCCCCAACTTAAAATTGCTCCAACAATATAACCATAAAATGTACAAGGGTAACGGAAAAAACAGCAATTCGAAAGAATGAACAATATTTTAAGATAAATAGTTAAATACAATCAGCGAGTGCACCCCAACATCTTTAAAGACGTTATCTTTATACATTGCGGTACATATCTAAACACGAAAAATACATACATACTCCAAAATACCCAAGCTTAACACGAAATGAAGCAAAAAGTTACCGAGGAAGAAACTCAATACTTGAACGGATTCACGAAACAAATTTTTCTTCCAGAGTGGTTGCTGCAAAAAAATCATGTAATTCTGCTAGTTCTGCATTGTGTGGCCGGCCTGACTTGAAATAATTTTATCAGTGGTCTGAATCCTGCTTGCTTGCTAAGCGCAACTCATACAAGTCATTAAGTATCCACTCTTCACCTGTGTGCCCACCCAACACCAGGACCCTTGTCCCTCCGACCACGCAAGTGCTATGGCCCCAAGCAAATTTTGGCGGTTGCCCTGGAACGTTGAGAATTCTCCATGATGGTTTCTCTTCCGAAGGATCCAAGAGGAAAAGCTGAGAAGGAGAATGCAGCCCCGCGATTGAACCGCCAAATATTATAATTCTTCCGCAAGGCATGCTGACTGCAACATGGTCAAGTCTGGGAGGGGGAACCACTGCACTCTGGCTGCCCATGCTGGTGAACGCATTACACTCCAGTTGCCTCCACTGGGGGTTTTCATCTTCCAAATCAATGGTGTAAGTCTCCCCTGATCGTAACCGCAAGTGCCCACTGTTGGCAAGTCCACCAAACATGAGAATCTTTGATCGACCATAAACAGAGAGGGAATGCCCCAACCTAGAGGGAGGAGCCCATGAAGTTGGAATCTCTCTCCATCTTGGGTTGTCTGTTGCCAGATCCAATAAGTACGTGTCACTAAGAAGGACCCCAGCATCTGTGCATCCACCCGACACAACCAATTTCGAACCTTCTAATGTGCAAGAGCTGTGCCAGGATCTAGGAGGAGGGGGAGTTCCACCAAAAACTTCTTTCCATGTTGGCTGCTTGGCATCCAAGTCAAGTACGAACACATCATTGAGCAATCCTTCCCGCCCACAGCCTCCAAATACGACCAACCAAGAACCATTCAACCATGAAAGGGTGTGGCCCCAACGCCCTGGTGGCGATGATTTCACACTTACTCGACACCACTCAGGATTGGCAGCATCAAGATTGAGGACAAATGTGTCGTTCATTGGCTGCATATCAACTCCTTCACCTCCAAATAGCACAAGCCGATTTCCTACAGAACAAGCACCAAAATTGCATCTTGAAGGCTCTACGGCACCTCCAACTGTAAATTTCCTCCAAGAAACAGCCTCAAGGGTTGTCAGTTCCCTAGCTAGACGCCCCCACCCTAACTTGTTAGTCATGAGTTCCAATGTACCGGTGACTTCTCTTCCCCATGCATTTTGGCATACCATCTTCCTCACATGCTCATTTTTTGTCAGTTGGCGGATTCTTCTACAGACAGACCCAATGGATGCCACATCCCTCGGAGTCAAGCGTGACAAAATGTTGTGAGCCAAAACTTCATCAGAGAGCTGAAGAATCCCGCATATGTCGTGATACTGGGTGAAAGGTGTTTGTCCAGTGATGAGAGGATATTTACCAGATTGATCAGACTGTAGATTGCATGTCTGTTTGTAAACTGGATATGATACACTGTTGAGATCTATTTTTGCTTCAGAAAATACTTGAATGCCTATGATGTGAGTGACGGTTCCGTTATCATCGTGTATAGGTTTCAGTCTTAGTCTATTCACCAAGGGAGTGCCATCCTTGCTGAAATTCAGAAGCTCTCCTTGAAACTCAACTCCTTCCTTGAGACACCTTCGAATCTCCGAAACCACAACTGGATCTACAAGAGGATGCCGTCTTTGAGCATGAGGGTCCCTATATTGCAGGAATCGACTGAAACGAAAAAAGGACGTTTGATTCGTTAATACAAATTTTGAAACAGTTACCAGTACAACAGATTATCATGTGACAGATATGCATACGAAAGCATAACAACAACAAAGCCTTTTCCCACTAAGTGGGGTTGGCTATATGAATCCTAGAACACCATTGAGCTCGGTTCTTTGTCACGATATAAAAGCATAACAACAGACAACGTTAATCAGCTCCTGAAACTTCAAACATTGTCTCCCAATATCTTCGATATACGTTTCAAGTTCTCCGGTTAACTATCATAACAACATGGGTGATGCTAGGGAGACACCTAACTCAAAGAATTAGATCGAAATTAACACATTACAGCTCTCTTCAAAGTTTAAAACTTTAGAAAGGGGATTTTGCAGAAAACTGCAGAATTATTGATACCATAAAATGGTTATCGAATTCGGCATTTGAAACGAACTCAATTAACCCCAAAATACACAAGAAATTTCAGGCAATTTCTTCAGCAAAAAAAATTAAAATTAAATCGCATCATCATGAAACAAAAAGTTTGACTTTGAAGCAACATTTAAATTTTCATCATTTTTGTTCTACATTATGTAATTGCATATAAAATATAAAAAAATTCACTATTTCCCCAAATTCTCTTAAACAAACACTAAAAATCAACTCTTGAAGAAATTAGCAAAAGGGGAAAAAGGAAACTGAAATCAGAAATCGCTACCAGTTTCGGCCGAGGACCTCGTGGGCACAATAGCCGGTGAAGGTCTCAAAGACTTTGTTGACGTAAATGATAGGACTGTCGGGCTCCAGAGCATCTGACACCACAAACGACGCCGGCCTCATTGGGAACGCCGTCGTCCACGGCTTCAGAGCGAGCTGGCTCTCGTCGTCGTCGTCGTCGTCGTCCTCTTCTTCTTCCTCCCCCTCCAGAGGCTCCTCGTATCTGCTCCATTTCAGCCGCTTTCCAAAGCTCTGCACCTCCTCCTCCTCCTCCTCCACTTCGTATTTGTTCGCCATAGCCATTCCTTCAAGCTCTCAGCGTTTGTTTCGTTTGTTTGGTTTGTTTGGTGTGCGTCTAATCAAAATATCTCGTTTTATTTTTATTTATAGCTTCAATTCTGAAATTTTTCTGACGGAAGTGCCCGTCTCAGTTTCTTAATATTTCAAAATGCCATCAAGATGTGCCGAACCACATGGAGCCCGGTAGCAAACAAAATAAGTAGCCGATTGCCGAATCACATCGAGGGTGGCAGTACTGTAGTTTGAATGAGATTGGAGGGTAGACAAGAACTGGGAGTGGGCAACACGTGGCCAGCGGATATTTTATCGGAAAATATCTAGCCTAACTTGCCACGCTATAGCTTCCACGTCATAGGTTTGCTGTAGAAGATATTTTCGTTCCGTTTTGAGTGTTGGGGGTCCCGGTATCATTTGGCGGTGTCAAATATCTTGCGTATCCTACGGTCAGACCGCAAATGTCCGTTGAAAGGAATGGATGGGGATTCAGATTCTGTACTGATCTCTCTGAAATCATCCAAGCGCTTTCATTTTAACCGTTGGTTTAGAGACTTACCAGTTTTTGCTTTAATTTTTTTATTTTGAATACATCGATATTTTTTAATTCAAGTAAGTGAGAATTTAGCTAAGTTAAATAATGGATAATTTAATTAGGTATCGAATTCACTATTCACGAGATTCGAACCTAAGATCTTTCATTTTAAAGACCATACTACTGAGTGACAATTTTTGCTTTACTATTAAACATACAAGCATACAGGTGTGGACACAATACGATTCTTACCAAAAAAAAAAAAAACTTGCAGTATCAACTTCATTTGGTTTTCTCACATTTATCTTAAGGGAAATCAGTTGACAGATGGCTTGGCAAACTATAGTGTTGATCATGTTGGAGTTTATTGGTAGGCTTTTTATTCGCCGTGTGCATTTGCTCATAATCTTACGGGGCTTCCAAATTTTTGTTTCTCATAGGAATTGTCTTTATTGATTTTTTGTTTCTAATGGTTTTGTATTTTTTTGTTAGGGTATGAATTTATTTCCCCTCTAACTTATTGTATCTTTAGTTTTTTCTTGTTCAATATTCTCAATAATGTTTTTTTTCTTCATAATAACAATGTTGTAGTGAAAACGACATTGTTGTTTTAATTTAAAAAAATTTACGAATCCAATAATGTTTTTTTTTCATGAAAACAATATTGTAGTGAACGGCATTGTTGTTTTAATTAAAAATAATAATAATGAATCCAAAGAGGAAAATAAAAAATAGTTGATGAAGAGGTCGAAAATGTAGATGAAGATTGCGAGACCAATTAGAGTTGTGTCAATATTGGTTGAGTTCATATAATTGGTCCGATTCGGTTTTTCAACTGGCATTGGTTCAAGCAAAACCTTCCAAAACTGACTTTTCAATTTGGTCCGGTTCGATTTGTCGGTTGATCACTGCCCTTGCTGGAAGAATGCTCTTTTGATGGGTCCGTTGAAGTCCCACAACTCAAGCTCGAAGAGAATCCCATGAATCAATAACAGTATTATAAGACATGTTTGAAAGTGCTTTTCAAAACAGCTAAAAATGCTTTTAAATAACTTAAAGTGTTCATGTGAATGTTTGGTAAAAAAAGTTAAAAGTGCTTCTAAGTTGTATTTGAATCTCTGTTTTTAAAGAAGCACTAGGAAAAACGCTTGGAGATAAGCACTCCTACGTTAAAAAGATAAGTAGAAAAAGGAGAAAAATCAACAAACAAGTAGCTAGCTAGCAACAGACCTTGAAGATAAGCACTTCCACGTCCTGGTCATCAACCATTGCATGCACAATAAGTGCTTCTCCTCTCACACTGACTATATAATTCCAACACCGCTATCTCCTTATTATGTCCGTACTCCACACCCTTGTCATCTTCATCGCCGTCATCATCGTCGTATCTGAGTGCTCTGCGCCGGGCGGGAGTATTCAACACCCTTGGTCTTAAGACGTTCACATTCAATGATTTAGAGGCAGAGCTACTGAAATATCTGCTAGATGCGGCTTTGGAAGAGGAGGAGGAGTTGGTGGTGGCGTTTGGAGAAAATGGTAACTTGGCCGGGGAGGAGACCAGCGGAGCGCCGGAGTCCATCTTCCCAATTGGAAATGCTTCAACATAATAACGTGGATTTCCAAGCGTGAGTGCACAAGCAGATAAGTGTCACAAGAACATGTTGATTCACAATTTTGATTCTAGAAGATAAGGTGTGGGTCCACTTGTGTGATGCAATTAATTATAGTATACTAATTTAATAAGAGGAAATTTAAGTAGAGTTGCTGGACCACGTCATCTATAACTACTTCTCTTTGATAAGTCTAATAAAAGATTTTATGTAGTTCGGTCTCATTTGACACCATACTCGTCATTTGTGCAAGAAATGATCTAGTTAGACTATTTTATCGAAATTTTCTTGCTCAATATATTTTTTGTATAATTTGTTTGAGTTTACATTTTTTGTTGTTGATGATATTGTACGATAAATAATGCCATGTCGGATTGATTGTTACTAGACCAAACAATTATATTTGGATGCCACTCTTTTGGAGTTTAAGCATGCACAACGCTCTTTTTTTCCTATCTCGAAGTTTTGTTCCACGTTATTTTATATTGATACTGTACTCTGCCTAATCTGTTGTATTTTTCTTTTGGTAGTTTCTGTATTTAGTAAGGTGTTGATGCTAGTGATTTTTTGTATTTTATACTCCGTAATAGTAATTAGGTTGAGTGTCGTTTATAAAACGCATATATAGTTTATGATATTCACGTTTAAGTTTGGATAATTTATGTTATTAATGTGGACAAACTCACATTGAAATTCTAGGGCGTAAATAGCAAGAGCCCCAAATCAATATGGGCCAACTTATGGCCAAGACCATAAAAAGGGCTGATGTGGATGTTGTTTCAATGAGTACGACTCCGAAGCAAATCTGAGGCGTGACTTTTAACTTTGTCTGTCGTTCAACTCACAAGTCCTTGATCTCAAACATTGAATTCAATTGGGTCACTAACACTTGTCGGTCCAAAGCCACATTGTCACGATTTAATAATGTTTGTTTTCACTTATTTTAATATTTTTTTTTTCATTTTTTATTTACATTTCTTGCCCCACAATCAATGCTTATCGTTGGATACTTGGATTTCAATAGTTAAATCAAAATGCTTAAAACAATTTGGAAAAATAAAAAAAAATTGCTTGCGTGAGTCTTCTCGCAGAAGGATGGATTATAATAACTTTGTCTTGTCCTTTTTTTTTTTTTTTTTTTTTTTTTTTAAAGGGGCCTCAACTTATCATCAAATTTGCATATAATTTATATTCTAGCTGATTTATTATTGCATTTCTTGTAAACAAATTAATTATTGACCTTAGATGGTAATTGCTTCCATGGTTTCTTTTTGGGGACAAATTTATGTAAATGTTAAATATGGATTATTTGTATTTAATTTTACATAACTATATTCTACTTTAGTAGATTTAAGCTAGACTCACGGTGGAAGGTATACTTTTTGATATTCACGGTATGTTTTGACAATTGAAGTCTGTAATGTTTTTTTATACTCTTTGTATATACGATTAAACCGACATACACAATCGCTTTTTATGCAGCTAAAAAAGGAATTCTTTCTTAGTGTAATGGTGCATTTAATTTTTTTTTTTCCTTTAATTGATATTTTAGCGCAATATGCAAATTTTTCTAAAAATAAGGACCTAAACTTTTGAAAAATAGCTAATTTACCATCTAACCACCATAGATCCCATCAAACGGTTGTAATTAAATATAAAATTACCATCGGACGTGTAACTGAAAATGACACAGCCGGCGGTTTTTCACGGCCACAAAGACGCACGAGAAGGTAGCACTGCGGCTTGACCCCACAGGGCCGACACCCTCTCTCTATCTCTGACTCACTCGTTAACTGCCCCGACTTCAATTATTTCTCTTGCATTAAAAACAAAATCAATCATTCATTAAAAAATAAAAAAATAAAAACGTTTTTTTTTTTGCTCGGCCACGCGTTATCCTCATTCCTCACCCCCAAAAATTTATATAAACCCTACTCTCCCTCTGCTCGTCGCTAGTAATCAAATTTTCACAATTCAGACGGCAAGTTGATCATTTTTCTCTGTCAATTTGTCTGACTCGTTCTGTTTGATCGTTTTCCGAAACCCTAATCCCCAATTCTAAGGTTTCCCCTCGCGGATCTCCCTCCATTGGTCTCCACTTTCGCCCTCCACAATCACTGCAAATGGAAATTCTAGTCCTTTGAAATGGGAAATTAGGGTTTGATAGTCAGCTGGTGTGTGTATTTTGCGTCGTTGTGGGGGTGGTTTTTGGTGGCCATGGCTGCTTTGCAGAGAGTGGCGCAGTCCAGCGTGAGCACTACTGCGAGTAGTTACGGTTCGTGTAAAGGTGGTGGTGGTGTTTTGTCACCGTCTGCCGCTGAAATGGCAGTTCCTGATCGTTTCCGGCAGGCTTGAGGGTTCTAGTGGTCGACGACGACACCACGTGCTTGAGGATTCTTGAGCTGATGCTCCTCCGGTGTCTCTACCAGGGTATGCCGTTGATCTTCGAGCTAGGACCTCGGTGATTGGTTATGCTTATGCTTTATTTGCGTTTAGTTGATTTTAGCTTATTATTAGTGTGAATTGGTCGTGGACTGTGCTACTGATGCTTGCTGTGTAGAAAAAACAAGTTATTATCTCAAATATTATGGACTGTTGCAGGTCTGTATTGGATATGGATCAGTTGCAGGGCTAATCTATATGAAATTGAACATATATTTATATATTAACCCTGTAATTTTATTATGGAGATCTAAGCAGCTGGATTAATTAGCTGTTGTAGTCTGTAAGTCTCTATCTCAAATGCGAAATGAGGAATTTGAGAATTGAAACGAGGTAAGCAGTAGGTGTTTAAGTAGCCATTAAGCATACCCTTCTTCGTTACTTGAACTATAACCTGTCCGACGAGTCAACTTGACCTGTTTTAATTGTTCTCATGGTTCTGTTGGTTCGTTAATATAATTAGGAAGCTTTTGTGCTAGATTTATTATATTGGGAAATCACGGTAAACCTATTTATTTAGGCCAGCTTGTGGAATTTCAGTTCATTGTGTATTTAACAAGCAAACAATGTTGGGATAGCTGAATTATGTAATGTAGGAGCAGAGTAAAGCTACGTGACTTTTGTTATTTTCTTTATGCTTTTGTTTTTTTTGCTGGCAGTTACCACCTGTTCCGAGGCTACTGTTGCTTTGAATCTTCTACGAGAGAGGAAAGATTGTTTTGATGTGGTACTGAGTGATGTTCATATGCCTGATATGGATGGATTTAAACTCCTGGAACACATTGGTCTGGAAATGGACCTTCCTGTTATCAGTGAGTATATTAATTTTAATTACTTCAATGGTAGTCGAATTATGCCATGTTTGTATTAACATGACGGTGTATTGTTCAGTGATGTCTGCTGATGGGAGAACAAGTGTTGTTATGAGAGGAATTAGACATGGGGCCTGTGATTTTTTAATTAAGCCTGTACGTGAGGCAGAACTCAAGAATATTTGGCAGCATGTTGTTAGGAAAAAATGGAATGGAAGTAAAGAACTTGAACATTCTGGGAGCTTGGAAGATAATGATCCACATAAACGAGGAAACAATGATATTGAATACACATCTTCTGTTAACGAAGGAACAGAAGTTTCATTGAAAGGTCAGAAGAAGAGGATCAACGCTAAAGAAGATGATGATGGTGATACAGAAAACGATGATATGTCTACATCAAAGAAACCTCGTGTAGTATGGTCAGTTGAACTCCATCAGCAATTTGTCACTGCTGTGAACCAGCTTGGGCTTGATAGTATGATCTTTAAATTTTTACTTTTTATTTTGATTATATTACATATATACATATTATACGAAGGTGTACCTGGTCTACATTCGTTGACATCATAATATGACTGCTCAATCTTGCTTTCTGTTACTGATCATAACTTTTTGTTATATTTCAGAGGCTGTACCAAAGAGAATTCTTGAAATGATGAATGTACCCGGTTTAACTCGAGAAAATGTTGCTAGCCATCTGCAGGTATGGTGCTTCCCCTCATATTGGTCAGATAGCTTTGCATGATTTCATATTGTTGTCTTTGTCACTGACAAGAATGACACATAAAACAGAAGCATTTAAGAATTCAATGCATAAAATAATATGTGATTATTAGTACTATAACTACAATTATGCATTATGCTTGATTCAAAATCATCAGTTTACTTTAAAAACCTAACTTGAATTATGAGAACAGTAATATTTTCCATATGCACATGGGTCTAATACTAACGGGATGCGTGCATCTTCTTTTCAAAATGAAATATAGAATTGTGTTTTCTCTATCTTTCATTTACATTCCGACTTGGTCTTTTTATACGCATACAATTGACTTGAGTTCTTCGTTTGTTTTCCTAAGAGAATTATTTACTTGAAAGAATTAAGTGGTTGTGCAGAAATTCAGGTTATATTTGAAGAGATTAAATGGAGTAGCTCAACAACAAAGTGGGATTGCAAATGCTTTTTGTGGTCCTGCAGACTCAAATGGGAAGTTGGGCTCGCTTAGTAGATTTGACTTCCCAGCTTTGGCTGCCTCTGGACAAATTCCTCCGCAAACACTAGCCGCCCTGCAAGCTGAGCTTTTAGGTCAACCTGCAGGGAACCTCATGCCAGCAACGGATCAGCCTGCTCTTCTACATGCATCCCTACAAGGAGCCAAGCGTCCCCCTGTTGAACATGGTGTGCCATTCGTGCAGCCTTTTATAAAAAGCCAATCAAATGTTTCCAAACAGTTTCCACAACCCGTCATTTCTGCTGAGGATGGATCTCCAGGATTTGGACAATGGAGGTCTAATAATCGTAGTACAGTGGCACCCAGCAATTATCATGGAGGGTCGAGTGCTCTGAATAGTAACTTATTGATGGGCGTTGTGCAGCAGGAGCAAAGGCAACATGATCGAACGCAGCAGCAGTCTGCGCTAATCGAACCTTGCCGTTCGTTTAATGTGCAGCCATCTTGCCTTGTGGTCCCCTCTCAATCATCAACTGGTTTCCAGGCTGGAAATAGTCCTGCTTCTTTCAATCAGAGTATTAGCTTTAACAAGTCTACTGTTATTGATTACAGTCTGCTCTCGGATCAATCTAATAATTCCTTGAATATTGGACATATACGAACTGGAAATCTTAAAATTACCGGCACACTTGGTGGGTACTCTGCCCCAGGTTCTATTTCTCCCACTTCTTGCGTAGTTAATGCTGACAACAATAGCACCAGTTACCAGAATTCAACTGCGACATTTAGTGATTCCAGAGAGTTGCCGGGGGTTTTGCATAATACGTCAAACAGCCAGGGTTTTTATGTTGATAAATCAGGGGAAATGCTTGATCAGGGACCCCTTAGGAATCTTGGATTTGTGGGTAAAGAGGCTTGCATTCCAAGTCGATTTGCAGTGGATGATTTTGAATCGCAAATGAGCAACTTGAACCCTGGAAGGATCCAGGTGGAGAACAGTGGTGCCCTAGTCAAGCAGGAGCCAATTGTGGATTATGTGGATAACGAGAAACTAGGCATCCCAATATTGCAGCAATATTCTTCAAGTGATTTCATGAGTCCTTTCACTGATTAGGTAACTACTATCCGGTATTATTCTATTTTTATCATGCTTTATATTAGCAACATCTGAAAAATAGTGTGTGCGCGCATGCGTCTATGTTTAATCCACTAGTAGTTCTTTGTTCGTCGAATCTGTTATCCTAGAACCACAAGCTTGTAGATGTCGTCGTAATCTAAT
The DNA here is from genome assembly GCF_019419815.1 of Pyrus x bretschneideri. Classification (NCBI taxonomy): domain Eukaryota; kingdom Viridiplantae; phylum Streptophyta; class Magnoliopsida; order Rosales; family Rosaceae; genus Pyrus; species Pyrus x bretschneideri. The sequence continues at coordinate 5,374,525 of NW_025999524.1, forward strand.
TCTCATTTTTATTTGCAACAGGCGTTTATTTAGTGGTTAGCTCAAGTCTCTTGATTTCCGTGACGCGTACAGATTGTTTCATTATCAAAATGTTCAGTAGAGATTGCAGTTGAAAGTATGTGTATTATTTCTACGTTTAGATCTAATTGACTAGCCTGCACCGGACTCAGTTGCAGAGCGGCCTCTTGCATCCGAGACTCGAAAGAAATTGAGCACAAACATGGGGGAGTATCAGTATCGGTCCGGAGGAAAATAAATTGTGTCAGACTCCAACAGCTTGAATTGGTTCCTTCCCATATGATGATTGGCATCTTGCCAAACATAATTGTGTTAGTTATTTGGATCTAGTTATGTTGAAATATGACTCGTGCCTTAAATCCATTGCCCAATCTTGTAAATTTAATTTGGTTCAAACATTTTAGCTTAGCTTGCATTCTTCACCGGGCGCTTGCCGGATGTGTAACTTATCCCGCCTCAAAGGTAACGAGTCTTCTGTCACTCCGTCGTTTAATCCTTTGTTCAAGCATGCACCCGTGTATTGTATAGTATACATTGGGATTCTTGTTTGTTGAATCTTCGACCGTGTATGCATACATTCTTTCGGTAAAACGTCATGTACCAGCAGAATTTTTGAGAGGAGAGGCCACCCAACCCATTTGGTTTTTGCATGATCAATGATTAGTGGTGGAGTTTAGAATTTTCAAATAATGGTTCATGATTTTGACTTCAAAAAACTACATTAGGCCATTTTGTCAAGCATCTGCTAGGAACTTGTCGATTTTTGTCAACATATATGCCAACAGCTACTGTGGTCTTGAAAGGCTTGTTGAGAGTGGCTGTAGAAAATTGTGGAGTAATATTAAAGACTCAAGACTTGTAAACTGAGACATTTCATTGAACATTTGGTGGGCATGATAGAGATGCACACAAGAGAGAGTAAGAGGAGAATGTTGTAATTTAGTTTGTGCTAGCTGTTTATAGTGTCAAATTTAATACACATACAAATAGGGTTGTGCTATCCACACATTCCATTTTACTTCTCACGCATCCCTTAATAATTTTTGTCCGTTAATCTTCTTTAATTCACTCGATCCGACGGTCGAAAATTAAAAAGGTGTGTGAGAAGTAAAATGAGATGTGTAGATATCAGACCCCATACAAATATACATAGAGTTTTCAAAGTTGTTAAGATCAAGAACCAATGATCTCATGCTGGCTCTGCCACTGTCAATGATACAAAGGGAAGTTTGGTGAAGAATTAACTTAAGTCCCAGGAGGATCTTGGAGATCCTCAAATCGTGTTCGTTTATCGTATATCGTGCGGTCAGTTTTCGTTAAGTACCATTTATATTTAATTTAAAATAAAAGTATTTAAAATAATTTATTATTGCACGATGTACGATGAACAGACACGATTTGAAGATCTCTAAATCCTCAAAAAGAGGATCCGGTGAGGATCCTCATTCACTTAAGTCACTGTCAACGTCATCTTGTTTTTATTATTTTTATTTTCAACCCACGACTATGCATGATGCTATTTAATTAATATTTTTTTCAGGCGTGGGTGGTGAGAGACCATGTGTTTGAGAGGGGTGTCCAATATCGGCAAGGCACGCTGAGCAGCGAGCATGTGTCATGCTTCATAATAATATCGACCTCTTGCGATTGAAAACAATAACGATAATTGGAAGAATTACATGAATAGATAATTTAAAATATTTGAGTAATTTTTTTATAAACTAAATGGGTTGAGTCTGGTGAGGTAAATAAGAGAAACACATACATGAAATTAGTCATGTTGGATACAGTAATGTACTCCATCTTACGTTCGAATCCTCTATTTTGTATTTTAGATATATTTTTTAACTTTTTAAATAATTATATTTAATCTTCTCCGTTAATATCATAAATAATTTTTTATTTTTGTGAGAAGCTAAAACAAATTTATAAAAATTACTTTCCTCCTATAAATTGTAACGCAAAAAAAGATATATATAAAAAAACAAAATACAGCGAGTCGTCAATGGCAATGATGGTCCAACCTTTTGGCCGTTAAATTATCAAATCAATTTAAATTTTTTATAATGTTCTTCCAAATTTCCATGAGAATCAAAAGAGTGGAGATGCTTGTACGAACTCAGAGTCACTAGCGACAAACCAGCATTGTCCCATTTCTCCGTTCTTTACTTCTCCCGCCCTTTTGTCCGTAGGAATCCAGAGAGTCCGTTTCGTCAACGCAACACTCTCTCTCCAAATCACTTCTTCTTCCTTGTAAAATCCCAGAAACAAAGCAACTCTCAGACCCAGAAACCAAAAATGGAGAAAACCCAAGATTTTGCAGTGGCTGAGATGAAGAAATCAGTGCAAAAGCTTGGATCTGCCACTGAGGTAGGAGCAAATTGCAATGCTTTCTCATACAGTGTATAATATTAATCATTCACTTTTGTACTTCATATTAATCCATGGTTGTTTTGTTGGCAGAAGTTTGGAGACCCAACTCTCATGAGGTTCTTGATTGCGAGATCAATGGACCCGGACAAAGCAGCAAAGACGTTTGTTCAGTGGCACAAATGGAGGGCTTCGTTTGTTCCAAATGGGTTCGTTTCGGATGCCGAAGTGAAGGATCAGTTGGCAGACAGAAAGATCTTCTTGCAGGGTTTGTCCAAGGACGGGTACCCTGTGATGGTTGTGAAAGCAAGCAAGCATTGTCCTTCCAAGGACCAGCTCCAATTCAAGAGTAATTATCTCTGTCTAATTTTCTATTGTTTCATCAAATCTTGGTAATTATATCACTCTTTAAAATGCAATTGGAGAGAAGTTCAAGTATAAAGCAGTTTGGCGAGTGCAAATGTGGGTTAGGCTAGTTGGTTAGCGTAAAGTAACTGGTGAATTATGGATTCACTTTAGTTCGTCTCTTGTTGCAGAATTCGTGGTTCATCTGCTTGACAAAACAATTGCAAGGTACCTCTCAACTTAGCTAATATTAAAATGTCTTATTCAAAACAGTTGTATTGTCAAAAACTCTAGAGTACATTTGATGTAATACATACATTGCTGAATTTATCGGCTGGTTGTGGATTTGAGCTGCTTAAAACGCAATGTATTGAAATGTCAATTCAAATCATCAAAAGGTTACCCTTTTGATGAGTTCTTGAAATGTCCATTCAAAGCAATTACAAGATACCTCTCAATTTGAAATGTCTATATTCAAAACACCGAAAGCATAAGCAGCTGCCTTCGCATGAGGTTTATGGAAGGCATGATCGGATGTGTAAAGAATACATGTCGTACGCAGGATTATGAATCTTTAGAGCCAGTACATGATAGGGCTTATGAAAACACTGGTCACATAAATAGAATTGTGCCCATGCTTCTTTCGGTCGATGGAAGATGGTTTAACTTTATGTAATGAATGAGTTTTTATCTCTCTTAAATTTGAATACATTCAACTTTTCTACATAGATCAATCAGGATGTCTCAACATTTTGTTTTTCGATTTGCTTGTCTAGCTCTTTCAGGGGAAAAGAAATTGGAAACGAAAAGATGGTCGTCATTCTTGATTTGCAACAACTTTCATACAAAAATGTTGATGCGCGAGGGTTTATCACCGGATTTCAATTTCTGCAGGTGATTTAGCATTTTTGACAACTTCAAACTTCTGGTGTAAATATGATAGAATCCCTCCATGAAGATTGTGGCGCTATTTTATTAGCAAAACATGTGCTAGAACAAACCCCTGGTCTGGCGAGAGCATTTCCTCGCTATGCATGAACTGTTGCTTAATCACTTTGTTTTCGTTTAAATGTGCAGTCTTACTACCCTGAGCGATTAGCGAAGTTGTTCATCTTAAGCATGCCATGGTTTTTTGTAAGTGTCTGGAGGATGATTTCTCGCTTCCTTGATAAGGGAACGCAAGAGAAGGTATGTCTTGTCCAACTCGATAAACATGAAACTTTTCTAGTTTTGTCCAACTCTTTTTTGGTACCTCTATGGAATCAAGCTGGTGCAACAATCTGGATGAAGTTGTTATATTACGAATCGGGTTTCATTGTTTCTGAATGTAGAAGAATGATGACGTACAAGCATATTTGCCGTTATCTTAGTTTGCGATCGTGACTGCAGATTGTGATTGTGAGCAATGAGGAAGGAACAAAAAACTTCAGAAAGGAAATCGGCGAAGAAAACTTGCCAGAAGAGTACGGCGGGAGAGCAAAGCTTGTACTTCTCCAAGATGTTGTACTGACACCGGTGGAGGATTGATTCTTCAGCTGCATCAAGATTGAGGATGCTCTCGCAGTCTGATCTTCTAGGCAGACTTTGTACTGTAATCCGCTAGACGTGAAAGTAATTTGTTCCTTCTAATGCTTCATTCCTGAGTGATTCACCTTCTATTTTTAAGTTGGATGACGTCGCTTATATATTCATGACATACCTTTCTATCTTCATCTCTCTTATCACATGATTAAATATGACAAGATACATAATATTTAAGAAATGCTGAACTTTCTGTTACCTCATACTTTTAGTATAATATTTTGTAACGTTGACACAGAAATTTATATTGCACGGTGAGGTAATAAAGATTCTACGGAGAATCCCACGTGCTATTTCAAGTTCAACAGTCACAAAGACCACAGTATATAACCAACGTTTGCAAAACTCAAAACCCCATTCCGCCGCCGCCGCCACTCGTTTCTCCTCGGCTCCAACCAGATTCTCCAAAATGTCCACTTTCACCCACCATCACAACGGCCTCCTCCTCAAGATTCCCCTCTCCGGCCGGTCCCGGGTCTCCGTGTCCAAGTCGCGACCCGGCCCATTCACAGTCCGAATGTCTCTCCAAGAGACCGGCCCATCAGTTGCGGTGGTCGGCGTTACCGGTGCCGTCGGTCAGGAGTTCCTCTCTGTCCTCCAAGACCGCGACTTCCCTTTCCGGTCAATCAAGATGCTTGCGTCCAAGCGCTCCGCGGGTCAGAACTTGAAGTTCCTCGGCGAAAACTACGTCGTTGAGGAGCTCACCCACGACAGCTTTGACGGCGTCGATATCGCCCTATTCAGCGCCGGCGGGTCAATTAGCAAAGAGTTCGGTCCCGTCGCCGTAGAGCGCGGCACCATTGTCGTTGATAATAGCTCTGCTTTCCGGATGCAGAATGACGTGCCGCTTGTGGTCCCAGAAGTCAATCCGGAGGCTATGGAGGGTATCAAGGTTGGAAAGGGAAAGGGGGCGCTCATTGCTAACCCTAATTGCTCCACCATTATTTGTTTAATGGCTGTCACCCCTCTCCATCGCCATTCTAAGGTTTGTGAAATGGGTTTTTCTTGCATTTGGTTGTGGAGCCATAAAGTTGTTTGCTTTCCTGTTGTAGTTATGAGATTTTTGTGCATGTTTTCGGGTTTGTTTTGAAATCGGATTTTCGTGAGCTTGTTTTTGGAGGTACAAAGTTGGTTGCTTTGGTGTTCTATTTGAATTTTAAATGTGAATTCTTAAATGGGGTTTTGTGAAATTAGTTGAGATGGATTGGGTTATGATTTATGAATCCGTTTCCAGGTAAAGCGAATGGTTGTTAGTACGTATCAGGCTGCTAGTGGAGCTGGTGCTGCTGCCATGAGAGAGCTTGAGCTGCAAACTCAGGAGGTTTTGTTTTACTTCATCTCTCTCGTTGTTTTTGGTTGTTCTTTTTTTTTTTTTTTTTTTTTTTTTTTCAGTTTACGATTGTAGTAATGTAATTTGATTTCTGTACTAAGGTTTTGGAAGGGAAGCCACCAACCACTAAGATATTTTCACGACAGGTCTGTCTATTTGTTGTGAATTGTTCAAGTTTGTAGTGGAAATTAAATTTGTTTTCCATGAGTCATTGAACCGTACATTTGCCTTTGCCTTTTGCAGTATGCATTTAATTTGTTTTCGCACAACTCAGCAGTTCTTTCAAATGGATATAATGAAGAGGAAATGAAACTAGTCAAGGAGACACGAAAAATATGGGTTAGTTTCTTTTGTACTTTTATCAGTCAGAATAATTTAATTGGAAAGCAGCTTGTAAGTTTGCAGATGTTAATAACATAGCTATATGTGTAATTTATTCGTTATCCATTTCCTCAGAGTGACAATGATGTCAAGGTAACTGCCACATGTATACGAGTTCCTGTTATGCGGGCACATGCTGAGAGTATAAATCTTCAATTTGAGAACCAACTTGACGAGGTAATACCATAATGCTGTCTTTTATGTAGGCTATAATTCAGCAGTGAACTCTATTTTGCTCAATACTTGCATCAATGGTTTTCACCTTGCAAACCTTCAGTTAAGCGTTGTGATGATTCTTTTGTGTCTCTTGTGATTTTAGGCTATTCTTGTATCCTATTTGTAATGGTTTGGTTAAGTGAACATCAGTTCAGTCGGTGCTTTCATTCTCTTTAACCTCTTTCAAGCACATTTCTTAATATTTTTCAGTTAGTCCTAACATTATAAGTACTATGGTGTAGCATTTGGTTTTGCGTGACTTCTACAGTCCTCTCTCAAACTAGCAAAATAATGAGACATTCTTGAAGGTGTTAAGATTCCTATCTTTTCACGCTCTCCTTTGAGTTATAAATCTGTTCACTGTCCAGGACACTGCAAGGGAAATTCTGAAGAAAGCGCCTGGGCTGGTGGTTATTGATGATCGAACAGCGAATAACTTCCCTACACCATTGGAGGTGTCAAACAAAGATGATGTTGCAGTAGGCAGAATCCGTCGTGATGTATCCCAAGAAGGGAACTATGGGTAAGGCGAACAGTACTAATCTTTCGCTTTCTAATTGTATATATTTCGGCAAGCCACTCATGGCATTTCTCTTAGCAGGTTGGATATATTTGTATGCGGTGATCAAATACGCAAGGGAGCTGCACTTAATGCTGTTCAGATTGCCGAGATGTTGATATAGTTAACTCTGCTTTCAAGGGCTACGTTTTGCCATATAAATCTATTTGAGAGGTGAGAGGTGAGGTGAAGTGATTTGAGTTGATTCTGTTTTAGTCTTCTGGATGTGGGTGCAAGATGAATCGAGCAAATTCAGGCAGCCAGTGTTTTTTGTTTTGGTAGAACAAGATATTAGGCTTATCAGTTCTTCATGAATATCCTTCCGTTTGGAGGGGAATTTTGTATAATTCATCTTTTTAATTTTTAAGGGAATAAATTGTACCTGTTCTGTTTCGACTGAAGCGTATTCGATTGGGATATAGAGGAACTGAATTGCATTGCAACTACAATCAAGGTTCGAAAGAGTATCATGATTAGTTCGCGGATACTTTTACTAATCCAGGTAACCATGATATGCCTACTAAGTGTCCCTTAATTTCACTGTCGGCTTTAGTTAGACCTTAAGATGTCATACACATATATGGTAATTAAAATAGTTTTGGGCTTTATTTAATTAAAAAAGGGATTCAAGTCACAAGTCCAAGTAAGTCCATGTAGTCAAAACTCTTAAAGAGGTGCGACATTTAAATATAAAAGAATGAAAAAGATTATATTTAAAATCTACTGCATGGTAGATTTTTAAGTGAATTGTAGTGCTACTTAATAATGTCCGGTAGCAAACTAAGCCGTACACAAGTTTTTCTCGTGATATTAAATGGGAGAATTTTGAACACGAATGTGCATTGCCCAAGCCAACAAACCTAGCCAACATCCACATTTCTTGCTTTCTTGAAGTACATAGAATAAGAATTGGTGAAGTTCCAAAGTAGGTTATTGACTCCTTTCGGAGCAAGATCCGACTTTCCAAAAAGTACCCAAAAAAAAAAAACCCCTTGCTCGCCAAGGATATATGCTCTCTCAACCTTGCTCGCCAAGGACCAAAAATAACCCTTCATGGGAGGTATTTGCCCATCTCACGTGTGAGATTCTAGAAGGTTCTTGGTCAAAACTTCTCCCCAGGGCTTACCTTAGGATTGGTCCAAAACTTCCAGAAGGTTCCTGGCCATATTGTTCAATTCGTCATTAGGAGCTCAATTAAGATATAATCGCCCTATAACACCAATTTGACTTTTGAACTTTTTAAGTACAAAACTAGGAATTTCAAACTTATTAAAATACAAATAATCTTACATGTAATGGTAATGTAGTTGTGCTAAAAACAATTATGCCTTTTCAATCTGGTGGAAGTTCGATCCTTGTCCATTCTCCTCCCTTTAACAACTAAATATCTAACCTATTAATTTTATTGTTTTACTAAAAACATATAAATAAAAAGGTTCATAATGTGTAATTATAGCGTTATTCTTTAAATAAATTATGATTAAACAAACAAACAAACCAATCTATCATGATCTTGCTACGTTCTATTGTGTCCGGAACACGGCGTGATCTTCACAATAGGAGAGATATTTTAGTGTGTCCGGAATACGGAGCAAAACACCACATGTCATTATATAATTAGAGAGACATAAAAAAAAAAAATCTTTTCTCTAATAGTATAATGAAATGTGGTATTCCGTTCGTATTCCAAACACACTGAAAAATCTCTTGCTTGACAGGAAGACACACAGGAAAGTGTAACTAGGATAACTGGAGTGGCAAGGTTTCTTCTTTTATTCTGCTTCAACTGCAAGTACAAGGTTTCTTCTTTTATTCTGCTACAACTGCAATTACAAGTTAGTTACAGTGCATATGATGGACCTATATATATGTGAGCTTCATTAGCTTTGCTCCTCACAACACAGCAGCGTTAATTTTGTTGGTAATAATCTCAGTGCTCATACATATTTCAAATTCAAGGTACCACTCTTTTTCTCGTCGATAATTCTATTTAGATACAAAGTCCGTCACATTTTAATAGATTGTGTTGGCACGTGTATCATTTTGTGCGTCTAAATATCGTTACTCTTTTCTCATTTGCTGCATTACTGATCATTTTATTCTATTTCAAGTAATTTTATGCATTGAGAAAGTGTAATGAGTTCATAGTTACTGAGTTCAATTTGTACTTGTGAAACAGCAGTTGCCATCAACAATATCAACATGGTTAATACTACGATTCAGTTGTTTGGATTTTCCTCCGTCGAGTCACCAGAAGCAGTGAAGGCGTTCCTGGAGGTATACACCGGAGAAGGAACAGTCTCTGAAGTGAAGGTTCGTCCCCCGAAAGATGGAAAATCAAGAGCATCCGCCATAGTTGAGTTCACACAAGCAGAATCTGCTGAAATAATAATCCCATTAGCTGATGACCGTCGCTGTGGTATGGGGGCTCTTATCTGAAGGCTAGGAAATGGAAGGTTGATAACTTTGAACACAACATGGAACTTGTAGAGCTGCACTTCGGATGCCTGGTTTCCGAGAAGCAGTTTTCTGTTCTTTGGACAGCACCGGATGTTCAAGTGAAGTTTGGGACAGAATTTAAGAATATCTACTTCTCGTTCTCTTATGATTCTGCTGTATACAAGCTCGAGGTCTCCTCAGAAAGTATTAGCCAGATGGAGCTACATAGCACTGCGCGATCAGCTTAGGAAGTATCTTCTAATCCAGGTTTGTCGGTCACATTTTCTCAGTTTTTTGCTATTTCTTTAGTACAATGATGCAGCTGAAATTTGTGAATCATTGCTTTAGATTTTGCTATGAAATGTACGATTGTAACTTTTAAATTTAGCTAGTGATCAAAGTTTCAAAAGTTGATCAATATAGAAGTTTAATTAAACCATGTGTGAAAGATTACTAGTAACTGTCAAATATCATGAAACAACCTGTCATCTTCCTTATAAATACCATAATTTACTATGTAATGTGGCACTTGGGGTAAATGGCTGATTTATTTTCCCTCCCTTTCTTCTTTCTCTTGCTAGTTACTTGGTGCCCCTCGGATTTTGAAGCAAGCTTCTGATGGAAACTGGGTGCGGGAAGTTGACTTCACTCCATCGTGCTGCATTGGCCAGTCTTCTGGCGTATGTTTGGAACTTCCGTATGATTCTGTGCTTCCAAATCTACGTGATTGTTTTCTTCATTACCAAGAAAATGAAGGATGCTTCGAGCTGGAAAGAGGTACCACTTTCTCGTGTAATTCAGATCATGTTCCGATTGTTGGTCCATCAGTGGGCATTACCTTGCCATACAGAATCCTGTTCAAGATAAATTCCTTGGTTCAGCATGGATGTGTTCCGGGGCAAGCTCTTGATGTTCATTTTTATAAGCTGGTTGATCCTAGCACAATAAGAATTGAATACATAGAGTGTGCACTGGACAAACTGTTTCGGTTGAAAGCACGCTGCTATGATCCCGTCAGTTGGCTTTTTCAGCAGTACAGAGAATACCTGGCGTGCAAGCGAATTCCAGACTCGCCTGCTATCTCTTTAGATGATGGGATGGTGTATGTGCACAGGGTTCGAGTCACACCATCTAAAGTCTACTTTTGTGGTCCGGAGGTAAATCTTTCCAACCGTGTTCTACGAAAATATCCTGAAGATCTTGATAATTTTCTTCGTGTTTCCTTTGTGGACGAGGACTTGAGTAAGATACGATCCAAAGATTTATGTCTGCACACAAAGTGTAACACTTCAGCAGAAGAGGACAGGAGGACTAGAGTTTATAAAAGGATACTTTCTACTCTAAGAAATGGCATTGTCATTGGTGACAAGAAGTTTGAGTTTCTTGCCTTTTCATCAAGTCAGTTGCGCGAGCATTCAGTGTGGATGTTTGCGTCAAGAAGTGAGCTCACCGCGCAAGACATCAGAAATTGGATGGGGGACTTTAGCAACATCAGAAATGTGGCGAAGTATGGTGCTAGGTTGGGCCAGGCTTTCAGCTCTTCCAGGGAGACTTTTAATGTCGATGGGGATGAAATCGAATTCATTCCTGATGTAGAAATCAAAAGGAGGGGAGTCAAATATTGTTTCTCTGATGGAATCGGGAAGATATCTGCTGAATTTGCTGAAAGGGTGGCAAGAAAGTGTGGAAGAAGTTCTACTCCATCAGCATTTCAAATTCGTATAGGTGGCTACAAAGGTGTCGTGGCAGTTGATCCAAAATTGTCAAAGAAATTGGCACTGAGGGAGAGCATGCGCAAGTACCAATCCAACAACACAGCACTTGACGTTCTTAAATGGAGCACGTACCAGCCTTGTTTCCTCAATCGTCAACTCATCACCCTTTTCTCCACCCTTGGAGTCCCAGATCATGTCTTTAAGAAGAAGCAAAGACAGGCTTTGAAGCAACTGGAAGGCGTTTTAACTGACCCATCAAGAGCAAAAGCAGCACTCGAAACAATATTTCAAGGGGAGGCCACAGACGTTTTGAAGGACATGCTTTTGTGTGGTTACAAGCCAGATGCAGAGCCATTTCTGTCATTGATGCTACAAGCCTACTGTGCATCCAAGCTCACGGAACTGCGGACGAGAACAAGGATATTTGTTTCGAATGGAAGATCAATGATGGGATGTCTGGATGAAACGGGAACATTGGAATATGGTCAGGTATTTGTGCAATGCTCTCACGGCGTGATCTCCACTGGCACTCACAACAACACTACTTCGAGCGAAGACAATTTTGTTGTGAACGGGACTGTTGTAGTTGCTAGAAACCCGTGTTTACACCCGGGAGATGTTCGTGCTCTTACAGCGGTGAACGTGCCGGCATTGCACCATATGGTGGATTGTGTAGTTTTCCCGCAGAAAGGAAAGAGGTATGTTAACTTTCTCAAATCTTGTAGTAGATGAAATTACAAATTTATTTTGGATTGCATCTTCATAGTAGTGTTTCTCTGTTTCGCAATAATTTGTTGCCTTAAATTGTTTACGTACTCACTATTTTTTTTCTCTCGTTGAATTAGACCGCATCCTGATGAATGCTCAGGAGGAGATTTAGATGGAGATTTCTACTTTGTTAGCTGGGACTCTGATCTAATTCCACCTCGGAATTTTCGACCGATGAATTACACCCCAGAACGACCTATTGAATTAGAACATGAAGTTACAATGGAGGTATTACTCAATATAATACGTACAATATAGCCGCCTATCCTTTCTTCAAAATATATTGTACACATGTGTTTCTGCCTTTATTCATTCAACATTTGGTGGTCTGTTGCGTTTGTTACAGGAGGTTGCAGAGTCGTTTACAGACTACATAGTTAACGACATGTTGGGGATCATTTCGAATGCACATACTGTCTTTGCAGACAGAGAGCGACAGAAGGCTATGAGTGCTCAATGTATGAAACTCGCAAAGCTCTGTTCCGATGCTGTCGACGCTCCAAAAACCGGCGTGGTAGTGGAAGTGCCGCGTTCTCTACGTGCCAAACTATATCCGGATTTCATGGAAAAGGTTGACAAACCTACGTATAAGTCCAAACGTGTGCTTGGGAAGCTTTTCCGACAGGTGAAAAATGTTGAGGTTGGATCGCATTCAGATTCAAGTTCAATCAAATCGTTCACCTTGGGAGTGGCTTCGAAGTGCTACGATCCTGACATGGAGGTAGATGGATTCGAAGATTACATCGATGATGCCATCAACTACAAAAGGGACTATGATTACAAGCTGGGAAATTTGATGGATTACTACGGCATCAAAACTGAAGCAGATATATTAAGTGGGAACATCACTTCAGTGTCGAAATTTTTCGATAGGAGAAAGGACTTGGAGTCAATCAATTACGCCATAAGGTCACTGAAAAAGGAAGCTAGGACCTGGTTCAATGCTACGCAGTCAGATTCCAGCACTGATACCGATGATGTATGTGCAGCGAAAGCATCAGCTTGGTACCATGTTACGTATCATCCAGTTTACTGGGGTCGCTGCAATGAGGGAATGGAAAGGGATCACTTCCTCAGCTTTCCGTGGTGTGTTTCCGATAAGCTCATCCAGATCAAGAGGGACAAAACAAGTATGAGGAATTCTTTGCCTATGGCTGATCAAAGCAGCGTCCTCCTTGACAAATTCAGAAGCATGCGTTTTCCCAAATGATTATGTTTTGTTATGTTTTGTTTACGCTGTTAAAAGTCCATGTAAGTACGGTTGTCAAGGGTTCTAGTTCCCTTGTCATTTGCCTCGGTTTATTTTAGTTACTTTCTGATTGATTGTAAATACGTTGTGATCAGCATTTCTAAGTTTTCATCTACAATTTGTTATTCACAATCTTGTAAACGTTATGAGCTTCCTTTGTGGCGAGTCGAATTCATTCATCTCTCGGAAGTTTTCAAGTGCCCAACCTCATTTCGAGAACCGCTAAGAGGACCCTCTCTTAGAAGTGGACTCTTCATAAACTCCATAACACCTCACACTCTAATATTAATTTTCGTGCCAACATTATAAAACATAGTGCAAAAAAACATGAAGCCGCATATAGTGTATGAAGAGTTACATTTTTAAGAGAGTCAGCTTAACGTTTCTCATCTCAAAAACTCAGCCCTAGCCGTTTTATCACTGACCCTAAACCTTCTACATCAATTGCACCGGCGAGTTTGTTCCGACGACTTCCTGCACAAATTCCACCGACGAGTTCTTTTTAGTTTGATCATCGCAATAGAACAAGGAAAAAGCCTATGTGGTGGTTTGTCCGGTGTTCCACTGAGGAGTACCCACTCGAAGCTCCACCGGAAGTTTCCAAGGCTTCGTCGGAAGTCTTTGTTTATTTTTCTTGATTGATATTGTATGTTGATGTCAATAACCTAAACAAGCGGGTGTTATTTTGCTTGTCGTGTAATTGTTTGACTACAAGCGGGGGAGCAAAGTACCCCTCATGTGAGATTCTAGAAGATTCTTAGGCAAAGCTTCTCCAAAGGGCCAAGTCAGTGAGTATATTTCTATCTTGTCCAAACCTTGTTTAGCAAGGGAGCAAATTACCCCTCATGTGAGATCTTAGAAGATTCGTAGCCAAAGCTTCTCCAAAGGGCCAAGTCCTCATGATTGGTCGACATAAAGAAAAGTCCTCAGGGTTGGAGCTAAACTTCACAGAAGGTTCTCAAATTTATTTAACGATGGCACATTTTTTTATTTTTTGCACACTTTTTTTTATTCTAATTTTTTATTTTCTTTTAATTTGTTCAACCTAATGACTTGGAAAAGAAATGTTTGTCTAAATCAATTTTCTAACTACAAAATTTTAAAAATATTTAAAATACGAGTAGGTATGTTTGATATACACATTTTTTTGTATATTCATTTTGCATGTACGCATTCATTAACCATGTACATACTAAATAAAAGTACGAGTAATGGTCGATGTAAAATAAATTACGAGTAAAAAACTAAATAAATTGTGAGTAAAAAAACTATATAATTGTGATTAACCCTTACACTCAAAACGTCGAGTTTCATTCACCCTCCACAATACAGTTTGATACCTGCTATTGCTGCGAAAGAGGGGATCGTTGACGCCTTGACCAAAAAGGAAAGGTGAAAAAAAGATAACTGCCAAGGCAAGTTTTTCTTCCTCTCTTTCCTTTTCTTTTCCCAGCTTCAACCGCCATGACAAGTGATTCAAAGTCACTTCTGTGCTTTTCACTTTCCTATCAGTATATATACCGACTTCATGAGCTTTGCTTCTTACAGAGCATCAGTTGTTGGTAATAATATCAGTGCCTTCGTTTCAAATTCAAGGTTATTTAGACACAGAAAACTGACATTGGGTGCTCTATCGATCGTGAGAGTGTCAGTAAGTGCATACTTTTGTGTGTCTAAATATCGTTACTCTTCTCATTTGCTGCATTACTGATCATTTTGTTCAATTTCAAGTATTTTATGCAGAGATACTGCAATAAGTTTATAGTTACTAACTCAGTTTGTGGTCTGAAACAGCATAGTTTCTATCAACGCTAGTCAATTCAACATGAGTCTTATGACAATTAAGTTGTATGGATTTTCCTCCGTCGAGTCTCCGGAAGCAGTGGCAGCGTTTCTGGAGGAATACACTGGACAAGGATCTGTTTCTGATGTGAAGGTTTTTCCCCCGAAGGACAGAAACTCAAGAGCGTCTGCCATAGTTGAGTTCACCCATGCAGAATCTGCTGAAAAAATTATCCCATTAGCCGATGCGCGGCTCCTTTGGTATGATGAGGACTCTTATCTGAAAGCGAGAAAATGGAAGCCTGAACACACCATTGAGCTTCTAAAGCTGCACTTCGGATGCCTGGTTTCCGAGGAACGCTTTTCTGTGCTGTGGACAACATCGGAAGTTCAAGTGACTTTCGGGATGGAATTTAAGAAAATGTACTTGTTATTCTGTTACGATTCAGATGAATACAAGCTTGAGATCTCCGCTGAAAGTATTCGCGAGATTGAGCTGCATTGCCCTCCTGGCCAGCTTCGAAAGTTTCTTCTAATCCAGGTTTGTCCGCCAAAATTTTCTCGTTTTGCTTCTTTATTATAAACTTATAAGCATACAGTTGTGACTTGTGATCTGTGATTCACTACATGATTTAGCTAGTGATCATGGTTCATAAGCTGGTTAGTTTAAATGCTTAATTCAACCATTTTATTACATCGAACAAGAACAAAACTTAGCCGATCATCATTTTGACTTATGTACTAGTTCCTCCTGCATAATAGCATTACATCTGATCTCGTACTTCATTGCTTCAGCATGAAGAATTTGACTGTTAAATGTTCAAACAAAATGATATAGTCCTTAAAGATGGCAGAATTTTCTATGTTATATGTGGCATTTGGGAAAATTGTCTGATATTTTGTTTTCGTTTCTTCTTTCTCTTGCTAGTTACTTGGTGCCCCTCGGATTTTGAAGCAAGTTTCTAACAGAAACTGGGTGCGCGAAGTTGACTTCACTCCATCTTGCTGCATTGGCCAATCTTCTGCCGTATGTTTGGAACTTCCATATGATTCTGTGCTTCCAAATTTACACGATAGTTTTCTTCATTACCAAGAAAATGAAGGACGCTTCGCTCTGGAGAGAGGTAATGTCTTCTCCCGTAATTCAGATCTTGTACCAATTGTTTGTCCGCCAGTGGGCATTAACTTGCCATACAAAATCCTGTTCAAGATAAATTCCTTGGTTCAGCATGGATGTGTTCCGGGGCAAGCTCTTGATGCTATGTTTTATACGCTCGTTGATCCAAGCAGAATAAGAATTGAACACATAGAGTGTGCCCTGAACAAACTGTTCTGCTTGAAAAAGCGCTGCTATGATCCCGTGAGTTGGCTTTGTGATCAATACAGAGAGTACATGGCCTACAAGAGAATTCCAGAGTCGCCTGCTATTTCTTTAGATGATGGGATGGTGTATGTGCACAGGGTTCAAGTCACACCATCTAAAGTATATTTCTGTGGTCCCGAGGTAAATCTTTCCAACCGTGTTCTACGAAATTACCCTCAAGATATTGATAATTTTCTTCGTGTCTCTTTCGTGGATGAGGACTTGGGTAAGTTGCATTCAAAAGATTTGTGCCTGCGCACAAATTGTAACACTTCTGCAGATGAGGAAAGGAGAACTAGAGTTTATGAAAGGATACTTTTTACTCTAACAAATGGAATAGTCATTGGTGACAAGAAGTTTGAGTTCCTTGCCTTCTCATCAAGTCAGTTACACGATCATTCGGTGTGGATGTTTGCGTCAAGAAGTGAGCTCACCGCACAAGACATCAGAAACTGGATGGGGGACTTTAGCAACATCAGAAATGCGGCAAAGTATGGTGCTAGATTGGGCCAGGCTTTTAGCTCTTCCCTGGAGACTTTTAGTGTCGGCAAGGATGAAATCGAACTCATTCCTGACGTAGAAATCAGAAGAGGCGGAGTCAAATATTGTTTCTCTGATGGAATTGGGAAGATATCTGTTGAATTTGCTGACGAGGTGGCAAGAAAGTGTGGGATCAGTTCTACTCCATCAGTGTTTCAAATTCGTAGAGGTGGCCATAAAGGCGTTGTGGCAGTTGATCCGACATTGTCAAAGAACTTGGCTTTGAGAGAGAGCATGTGCAAGTACCAATCCGAAAACACAGCGCTAGATGTTCTCCAGTGGAGCAGGAACCAGCCTTGTTTCCTCAATCGTCAACTGATCACCCTTTTGTCCACACTCGGAGTCCCGGATTATGTTTTTCAGAAAAAGCAAAACCAGGATTTGAAGAAACTGCAAGGTGTTCTAACTGACCCTTTAAGAGCACTGGAAGCTCTTAAAACGATGTTTCAAGGGGAGGCCACAGACGTTTTGGAGGAAATGCTTTTGAGTGGTTACAAGCCAGATGCGGAGCCATTTCTGTCATTGATGCTGCAAGCATTCTGTGCATCTAAGCTTGTGGAATTGCGAACCAAAACAAGGATATTTGTTCCAAAGGGAAGATTGTTGTTGGGATGTCTAGATGAAACCAAGACACTGAAATATGGTCAGGTGTTTGTGCAATGCTCTCACTCTTCGATCTCAAGTGGCGCTGGCAGCACTACTACAAGCGAAGACCATTTTACTGTGATGGGGAAAGTTGTAGTTGCTAGAAACCCCTGTTTACACCCGGGAGATGTTCGCGTTCTTACAGCTGTGGACATCCCCGCATTGCACCACATGGTGGATTGTGTGGTTTTTCCTCAAAAAGGAAAGAGGTATGTAACTTTCTCAAATCTTTTAGTATATGAAATAAAAAATTTTGTTTCTGATTGCGTCTGCATATCAGTGTTCCTCTGTTGGACAATAATTTGTTGCCTATTCTTTTTTGTTGAACTAGACCTCATCCTGATGAATGCGCGGGAGGAGATTTAGATGGAGATCCTTACTTTGTTAGTTGGGACTCTGATCTAATTCCGCATCGGACAATTGAACCGATGATTCATACCCCAGCACGAACTATTGAACTGGATCATGAAGTTACAATGGAGGTATTACTCAATTTATCAAGTACAATGTAGCTTATCATACTTCAAAACATATTCTGTTTCGGCCTTTTTTTATAGGAAACGATATTCATTAGATGAATCGCTGCCTTGTTCATTCAGCGTTTGGTGTTCTGTTGTGTTTGTTACAGGAGGTTGCAGAGTCGTTCACAAACTACATAGTGAATGACACTTTAGGGATCATTTCACATGCACATGTTGCCTTCGCAGACGGAGATTCAAAGAAGGCCATGAGTCATCGATGTCTTAAGCTCGCCAAGCTCGGTTCCGATGCTGTTGACACTCCAAAAACCGGCATGGTAGTGAAAGTGCCGCGCTGGCTACGTGCCGAACGATTCCCAGATTTCATGGAAAAGGTTGGCAAACCTATGTACAAGTCCAGGCGTGTGATTGGGAAGCTTTTCCGGCAGGTGAAGAATGTTGAGCTTAAATCACATTCGCATTCAAGCTCAATTAAATCCTTCACCGCGGAAGTGGCTTCGAAGTGCTATGATCCCGACATGGAGGTAGATGGTTTCGAAGATTACATCGATGATGCCATCAACTACAAAAGGGAGTATGACTACAAGCTGGGAAATTTGATGGATTACTACGGCATCAAAACTGAAGCAGATATACTAAGTGGGAACATCACTTCAGTGTCGAAATTTTTCAACAGGAGAAACGACTTGGAGCCAATTAATTACGCCGTAAGGTCACTGATAAGGGAAGCTAGGACCTGGTTCAATGCGACGCAGTCAGATTCCAGCACTGGTACCGATGATGTATGGGCAGCGAAAGCATCAGCTTGGTACCATGTTACGTATCATCCTGGTTACTGGGGTCGCTGCAACAAGGGAATGGAAAGGGATCATTTCCTCAGCTTTCCGTGGTGTGTTTTCGACAAGATTCTCCAGATCAAGAGGACAAATAAGTACGAGGAATTCCTCACCTATGTGTTATCGGAGCGGGATCGCACTTGACAATGTCGGAATCATGTGTTTGGCGGGAAATTGACAGAGGGGTCTTAGGTAGTGGTGTGCTTTCCCTTATGAATATGTTGTTATGTTTTGTTGAAGTTTGTTAAATTTAAGTATGACTGTCAAGGGTTCTAGTTCCCTCGTCATTTGCCTCGGTTTATTTTAATTAACTTCCGATGATTGTAATTATACTGTCATTAGCATTTTTAATTTTCATCTGCATTTCGGCATATACAATCCTGTAAACGCTATATGCCTGCCTCTTTTGTGGTGAGTCAAATTCATTCAACTCTCAAAATAATAATAAATATTAGTCATTTGCATATAGTTTTTAAGATTAACAGATAATTTAGTAAATATAATTTTTTATCCCTATGTCAAACGTAAATTGAACTCATTTCAACGAAGAGTTCGATGTCAACTTCTTGGATATTGCTAGTCTAGTAGGGAGGTGCACACTGAATTGCTCCTTGGAAGTCCTTGCTTGGGAAGTTCAACATCTGTCGTCTTCGACGTCACTTCATGCAGTCAAATCTATCACTTCACTATACGCCAAAAATGAAAACAGTAGGCACAAGACGACAAAAATTATCGTGCGGCTCTATTCTTTAGTGTCTTCAAAAAATAAAAAAGGAAAAAAAAAGGATCATAAATCAAAGAATTAATAAATTTCAAACTTTAGATTACACATCCGTCACAAGTAGTATTTGGATGTTTCTGGGGAAGTCCCCTTGATTTACCTATCTCAATAAAATATATTATTGGTTCGAAGATCGTCTTAAGATTCAGGCAATTGCACTTACTTGTTGTCTAGGGGGAATTACGCTTACTTGTTTTTTAGTACAAGTAGCTACCGGGTTTGCTATGACTTTTTATTATCGTCCGACCGTTACGGAGGCCTTTGCTTCTGTTCAATATATAATGACTGAAGCTAATTTTGGTTGGTTAATCCGATCAGTTCATCGATGGTCGGCAAGTATGATGGTCCTAATGATGATCCTGCACGTATTTCGCGTGTATCTTACCGGCGGCTTTAAAAAACCTCGTGAATTGACTTGGGTTACAGGTGTGGTTTTGGGTGTATTGACCGCATCTTTTGGTGTAACTGGTTATTCCTTACCTCGGGACCAAATTGGTAATTGTAAACGAATTTTAGACCCTATGTCTCATGTAGCACGTATTGAGTTCGATTCTTAACTCTGATAAATCACACAATGTTGATCAAAAAGAGGCTAAAGTGTACTTATGAATCTTCCCAGCTTTTCGGAAAAATGACTAAAATTGAGCAATAGATGTAAAATTAACTCTTAACCAAATATAGTATTTTACTACTATTAGTGAAAGTAAAAGTAAAAGTAAAATTTGATAATTACTATAGAGGTTTCTTCTCTTGTCCTAATTCCCGGAGGAGGAAGGAGAAGAAACGTTTCATTCCTTTTACACAAGGAACCCGACTCCAAGTCGGAATCGGCGATCACAATATAAAGCAAAGGACGCACCACCTCCTATTACTACAACCATCAGATAGTCTCTTCAAACTAACGAAGCAGAAGGCGCGTTGGTTTTTGCACAATACGTCGTTAGTTTCGAGCTAGCTAGGGTTCCACCACCATGTCCAACACCGTCGAGTCAAAATCTAGGTGCTGCGTTTATACAGGTAATTTGGAGGAGCGAGTGAGTGAAAGAGCTGTGTACGATATATTAATTCAGGCAGGGAGGGTGGTTGACCTGCACATTCCTCGGGACAAAGAAACCGACAGACCTAAAGGTTATGCATTTGCAGAATACGAGTCCAAGGAGATTGCTGAGTACGCTGTTAGGCTCTTCGCTAGTCTTGTCATTCTCTACAACCGGACACTCAAGTTTTCTATCTCTGGCCAACACAAGAAGCCCTTGCATGCTGTTGATTTTGTGACGACAACCATATCCAATTTTTCTCACACACGCAAATTGAGCTACTCTTCTCCTGTTTGTAACTCTAGGTCAAGCCGGTGCGAGACGAGCACCACAATTCTGTCTCAATTTCACAATCTGCATGGCTCGACATATGATGTATTTTCTCATAAAAGACTTCGGTGTAATTAGGAATTGTTCTATCAAGTTTTACTGTGGGATTACATTGTTCAACAATATTTAGTACGAAGATAAATGTGTCAAATATTTTCCAAGTGTAATTGATCAGATAAGCAATCAATTTAGTCTACATCTAGGTTATGCACGCTCTTTGTTTTTATTATTTTCTTAGCAAACTTCTTTTTTAGGTGAAACATTTATAACAATTTTTAAAATTAATTTGAAAATACTTTTAAAATGACTAAAAATGTTGTAAATTGAAATATTTTTTCTACCAATTATTAACAAAAATGACAGTATGTCGTTCCAATTCCTTCCCAGGCAAGTTATCACCTTTTGACTTCACTTTTAAGTTCTGTGAGGACTCAAGGTCAATCCCTCACTTTTGCGGGTCCCCAATTACCCTTTTTTTCCGTTAAAAAATATGTTTTGGATCGCAAATTTTCTTGGAAGTGATTGTTCAATTAAATTCCTTGAAATTTTGAACCAATTATGTTTTTGGGCCCCCGTCTTATTGTTTTTGTCCGGATTTTAACATAAGGTTTGCTTTTTATTTAATTTATGAACTTAGTTTTTATTATGAAAAAATATCATTAAATTGTAGCATTATAAATTTAAAGTTATTTTTATTTTTTTGAATAAATAATCTTTATTAATTAATAAAACAATTATTGTCAACCAAAATTTTATGAAATTAGCAGTTTAATCCTTTAATTAAAACAGAATATGAATAAGAAATATGAGGCAGAAATGTAATTTCACACACCAAATTTTGTTTTTTTTTTCAAAGCCTTACCTACATGCAATCCTAACATATCTCTAATTAAAAATAAATAAAAAAATTTCTCACTCCCACATTCTCTATCACTCTCTTCCTCTCTCCTTCTATTTCAAAAACAAAAATAAAAAATTTTCTCACACACTTTATATGTGCCCATATGCTAGTATTATCTCTACTAATTAATAAAACACTCATTGTCAACCAAAACCCTATGAAATTACCAATTTAACCCTCTAATTAAAACAGAACATGAATAAAAAATATGGAGCAAAAATGTAAGTTCACACAACTAAATTTTGTTTTTTTTTTTTTCAAAACCTCACCTATGTAATCCTAATATATCTTTCATTAAAAAAAAATATATATAAAAAAAAAAAAAAAACTTCCCACTCTCACATTCTCTATCACTCTCTTTCTCTCTTTCTATTTCAAAAACAAAAATAAAAAAATTTCTCGCACACTTTGTGTGTGCCCATTACTAGTTTATACTAAGAGAGGGGGTAAGCTTAACCTCACAATTGACTAATAATAATGTGGTTTAAACTCGTTTTTGACAAACATTAAACCTAAAACTTTATAGTTACAAGTAAAAAAAATACTCCTAACTGTAGTGATAAATGATAATTTAAAACCGCTTTTGAAAGCCAAAGTAGCGGAAAGACCTACATCGAGTCCTACAATGCTAGGCATGACGACATCAGTTGCGCGCGTCATTAGACCTTTGTTTCAAGGATATTAGCCAGAAAAATAATAAATATACTGATTTGTCCACTTAAAGCAAGAAAAAAAAAACATTTATTTTCGCTGATACCGGCGGTGGTGGGTGAGGGCGAGAGTGACTAGGGATTGACAACGAACAGCATCTGTGTGTGTATCCTTGCTAGTTGCTGTTTTCTTAAGGTAATTTTCTCTCCTGTTCGGTCTCTCTAGCTTTTCTTCTCTCTTCGGTTTCACTCTTTGTTCTGTTCGTTTCCTGCATCAACGAAACAATGTGAGTTAATTTTCTCTGCAATTTTTGCTTTTTTATTGTCTTCTCTGTCATGAGGCATCAAATTATTGGATTTGTTGGGTTTTTTGTTGCTGTAATTCTTGTTTGATGAAGTTTTTGTGCAGCTAAGGTTTCTTAATCTGTGTCCTTTACTCTTCCTGCATCACTGGAACAATATTTCGAATTTTTTTAATACATTTAGGATCGGTAACTTCTTTGGTTGTGTTGGGTAATTTCTGTTTACTTTAGTTCAATGAAAAATCTCTACTTTTTGTGTGTATGGTTATTAAGCATGTCTCTTGATCTCTCAAGTCTGAACTGCAAGTGAAGTGCATAACAAAAGGGTCTGTTTTTTTTTTTTCTTTTGGGGTTGTTTTAATTTCTACCTTTGTTGGGTAAAGTAATCATTTTGTTCTTGTTTTTGGCTAGAAATTGAACCCTGGACGTATCATAATCCTAACCCGTTACCCCGCCCTCCCTTGCTCCCATGGGCGGCTTATTATCACTTGAAGCAAAAATCATGTATTTACTTTTTATCTAGTTTGTTTGTTGCTCGTAATTACCTTAGCTTAATAATTTCAATTGCGTTATACCTTTTGTTATTTTTTTTTTCTTGTGCTGTTTTTGGATTCATAAAGACTTTATGGTTATTGGTTTCTGAAGTTCCATGACTCTACTAGTGCATTCCACTCTTGTGTATTTCTAAGCCTGCAATAATTTGGCAGCATAAATGCAGTGAAGAAGTTCACATGATAAGATGGGTAAGACGATACAGTTGTTTGGATTCCCTTCTGGTGCATCTGCAGAAGCTGTTTTTGAATGGCTGGAGAGAAAAACTGGAAAAGGATCTGTTTATGCTATGAGATACAGACAAGCCAAAAATTCAAGGAGATATTATGCTATTATTCAGTTTGAAACCGCCAATGATGCTGAGTTTATTAATTCCTTGGCCAACACTGGAAACCTGTGGTATGGGAAAAGCTATCTGAAGTCCCGGAAGATGGATCATGATATTGTACCAAAGCCAAGAACCGCTTTGCACAGTCTGCAAAATCTAGGATTGTATTTTGGTTGCAAGACCGGAAAAGAGAGCTATCTTATTTTTGGTGTTCGGACAATGTTTCAGTGGACTTTGGGATTAGAATACGGAAATTAATTTGTCTTCTGAAATATGATGAGGTGGAATATAAGCTTGAACTTTCCTATGAGAACATTTGGCAGACTGAGTTGTATAGTCCACGTGGTCACACTGCTAAGAAACTTCTGTTTCAGGTACCTGTTTTCTTTCAGTTAATGTTGGTATCAAAATGATTTTCTTGTTCCAATATTTCTTGTCATTCATCTAATCCTTTTATGTTTAAGATTGGATAACTTTGTATCATCTACATGTTGAATTTGCTAATCAATGCATGCAATCTTTGTATGTTTTCCTATGTTGAGAAAATTTATGATTGTTGATGCACCATTGTCTAAAGAAACTGAGGTTTGTTTACTTTTAAAAGTTAAGGTCTAAAGAGACTGAGGTTTGTTGTCAACGCATGTTTGGTCCTTTATCCTTTTTGCCATGTATTTGAGACGTCTCATGCGGAGTACTTTAACTGGAAAAAAAATGTTATATCTTCTCGTCTTTGAAGCAAAGATTCTTAATGAATTTGCCTCCTATTATTAGTTATTGGGAGCACCTCGGATTTTTGAGAAAGAAGCAGACTCTTCAGGACAAGCATATGAAGACCCTTTTCAGAACTATTGCAGGGAAACCCCTGATGACCAATGGATCCGGACAACTGATTTCACTCCATCATGCGCTATTGGGCAGTCTTCTGCATTATGCTTGGAGCTTCCTTATGGTCTCCAACTTCCAGATTTTGGAGAAAACTTTCCCGGGTACAAGGGTATTTTAAGGGACCTTGTCACAGAGTTATGTCCCCCTTTTTCTTGCTCGGATCTGGGAGCCATGGTTTGTCCTCCGGAATATGTTGGTGTGCCATATGATATCTTGTTTAAGGTAAACTCCTTGGTTCAGCAAGGGTGGCTTCCTGGGCCAAAACTTGATGATAATTTTTTTGAGTTGGTTGATGCACACAGAAGAGACCTTGCATGCATAGAGTATGCTCTAGATAAATTATACAATTTAAGAGATAGCTGTTATGAACCTTCAATGTGGCTTGAGGAGCAGTATATGAAGTACCGCAGATTGAAGAAACCTCCGAAATCACCAGTAATATCCTTAGATTCTGGGTTGGTGTATGTTCGTAGAGTCCAGATCACATCATGTCAAATACATTATTGTGGTCCTGAAGTCAATATCTCAAATCGTGTACTACGCAATTACCCAATGGATACTGATAACTTCATTCGTGTTTCATTTGTTGGAGAGGAGCTTGCAAAAATTTATTCGGCAGATTTGTCTCCTCGTAAGTCCACTACAAATCAGGATAGGAAAACCAAATTCTACATGAGGATTCTTTCTATTCTCAGAAGCGGCATAGTAATTGGTGAAAAGAAATATGAATTTCTTGCATTCTCGTCGAGCCAGTTGCGGGAGAATTCTATGTGGATGTTTGCTTCAAGGTGGGGACTTACAGCCGACGATATAAGAGAGTGGATGGGAGATTTTTGTCATATAAAAAATGTGGCAAAGTACGCTGCTAGATTGGGTCAATCCTTTGGTTCAGTCCACTGAAACTTTGACTGTGGCCAGACATGAAATTGAAGTTATTCCTGACATTGTCCATAATAAATATGTCTTCTCTGATGGGATTGGGAAAATATCTGCTGATTTTGCTAAGAAAGTGGCCTTAAAATGTGGCTATAAAGGGTTTGCTCCATCTGCCTTTCAGATTCGATATGGTGGTTACAAAGGTGTGGTGGCCATTGATCCAACATCATCAATGAAATTATCATTAAGGAAGAGTATGTCCAAGTATGAATCAGAAAACGCAAAGTTGGATGTTTTAGCATGTAGCAAGTATCAGCCTTGTTTTCTGAACCGCCAGTTGATAACTCTTTTATCTACCCTTGAGGTTCCAGATCTTGTTTTCATGAAAAAACAAAGGGCAGCTGTACAACAACTGAATGCTATATTGACTGACCCACTAAAAGCACAGGAGGCTTTGGATTTGATGTCTCCAGGAGAGACTACTAACATCCTGAAGGAATTGCTCACATGTGGTTATAAACCTGATGTTGAACCATTCCTTTCAATGATGCTGCAAACATTTCGGGCATCAAAGTTGCTAGATTTGCGGCTGAAAACAAGAATCTTTATTCCAGATGGACAAGCAATGATGGGATGTCTAGATGAAACCGGAACATTGGAATATGGAGAGGTGTTTGTGCAATTTTCTGGTAACAGACATCCTGGAAGTGCCTCAAACCAGCAATTCATTGAAGGAAAGGTAGTTGTTGCGAAGAACCCTTGTTTACACCCTGGTGATGTACGTGTTTTAGAGGCTGTGAATGTGCCGGAGTTGCACCATATGGTGGATTGTGTAGTTTTTCCACAAAAAGGATCAAGGTAAGAAACATATTTTTTTTCTTCTACAACATTGAATCACGAGGTCTTGACTCTTAAATTTAGTTCACAAATATCCAATGTCTTTATTGGTTTGCAAAGATTAGCAGAAATCATGACCACATACTTCGATTAAATTCATTAGTGTTATATCTTCCAGTTAACATCCTTATAACCACTGTGTACTTCAGTCATCTAATGCAAGCTGTTGTGGATATCATTCAGCATGAGATAAATCACATATTGTTAAGCCTTTGGTTGACAACTTAAGTTCCATACTTCGTAGATGCTATTTGTTTCGAAATTTGCTGGACTTACTCTGTGGATGCTATTTGTTATAATTTCTTAAGTTCCTTACTTACACTGTAATGATTGACAACTTATTTACAATGGTAGGCCTCATCCAAATGAATGTTCAGGAAGTGATCTTGATGGAGATATCTACTTTGTCTGTTGGGACCAAGAATTAATTCCTCGGAGACAAATCCAACCTATGGATTATACCCCAGCACCAAGTATCGAATTGGATCATGACGTCACAATGGAGGTAATGAATACTGGAATCCGTTAATGGCTATACAACATCACATTGGTTAGTAAATGATATTCCCTCTACAGATCCTTCAAAGCTTTGGACTAATGGCTTGAATCTTCATGCATCTCCTGATGTCTTTGCACTTCAGTGATTCAAATTCTTTAATTCACCTTCCCGTTCTTGTCTCGTTATACTTGTGTTCATTTTCTTTTTGTCCAGGAAGTTGAGGAATATTTTGTGAACTACATGGTCAACGATAGCTTGGGCATAATTGCCAATGCCCACACTGTTTTTGCAGACAAAGATACTTTAAAAGCAATGAGCGAACCATGTATAGAGCTTGCAAAGCTGTTCTCAATTGCCGTTGACTTTCCAAAAACTGGTGTGCCAGCTGTAATACCTGCACATCTATATGTCAAGGAATTTCCAGATTTCATGGAAAAACATGACAAGCCCACCTATCAATCATGCAATGTGATCGGAGCGCTTTTTCAAGAGGTGAAGGACATTGCGTCTCATGACAGCTCTATCAGATCCTTCACTCGTCAAGTGGCAAAGCAGTCATACGACCCTGACATGGAAGTTGATGGCTTTGAGGATTACATTGAAGATGCTATCTATTACAAAGGCAATTACGATTACAAGTTGGGAAATCTGATGGACTATTATGGGATCAAGACAGAGGCTGAAATACTTGGTGGGAGTGTTATGAGAATGTCAAAATCTTTCACTAAGAGGCGGGATGCAGATTCTATAAACATGGCTGTGAGATCGTTGAGGAAGGAAGCTCGGGCATGGTTCAATGAGAAGGGAACGGGTCTAGATTCCGGAGCTGATGATGTATACGCAAAGGCTTCAGCTTGGTACCATGTCACATATCATCCTGATTATTTTGGCACATACAATGAGGGGCTGAATCGTGACCATTTCATCAGCTTTCCGTGGTGCGTTTATGACAAGCTCGTCCTCATCAAAAAAGATAAAGCAAGTATGAGAAGGTCTCTACACATGTCACCTCTAGAACGCCAATTCCGGAGTGGGTTGCATTTGAGTTGAGAAAGTTGAAATATTTGATATTTGTTTCTTGATGATGGGGTAACCTCTCAACAAAGATGAAATCAAAGTTAAATTATTTATGCTGATGGTAAAAACTTTTGAGGACATCAGCTTGTTGTATAGTAGATTGATCATCGGTTTCTTGTTTCTGACACTTGAAAGTTGGTTTGAAAGCTCACAATTGCTAACCGATTGCCCTTACTCGGATCTTAGCTATTTTGTATATGTTATCACTATTTTTTAATGTGCTAATTTGGTTGAAATGTGCTTTCATTGGTAATGCGTTTTTCTTACGTGGCATTGAAAATTAAATTGTGCTATTGCTTCCCCTTGAATATGGCAAGCACTAACCAATACCTTTTTAATGTTATTCCTTACGCGTGTATATCTACAAAGAAAATTTAAAATACAGACTACAAACCACTCTTCTGGAATAATTTAATTTCTTGAATAAAATGAAGCTAGTAACATGAATTTCTAGTTTTAGTGAGAGTCATGTACGCTTGAGAACAGCAAGCAACTGAGTTTTCTCGCCGCATCTTGAGTTTATGAGCTCGGAAATGCCTACGTGTTTATCGATCAATCTTTCGAACATTTCATCCATAACCCCACTTCCAAAGTGTCATTCCTTCCATTGCAGCTCTCATATGCCTCACCCAAACTGGTATGTCAACTGGAACCTTCATCCATGCTGATTGGTTTGACGACTCCATTCTTTCGATCCTACAACACCCGTTTTTCTCCACTATCTCCTCCATCTCCTCTACAAAGGCTGCATAATATGGCAAGTTGAAGGAATCCACTTTACTTTCTTCAATTATTCCCTACATATGGAAGGAAACGGAATGCATCATATTCCCAACGTGATTAATTTATGCAATTGTTCTTTTCTAGTGATGTTTCTTTTAACTATATAGTATATGTTTTTTCTTATATGAAAGCTATTTGATGAAGTTTGTGGTCCAACACTTGTTTTATATATATTTTAAAACACACCTTCTTTGAGGGGAAAAAAAAAAAAAAAAAAGGGGGGGTGGGGGGAATATATGATTTTGTGTCAATAAAAAGTATAAATATTTCATTAAAAATTAATAAACAAATAATAAATGACTGTAAAAGTGTTTCGTTGTCATTTTATTTTCGGTCCTTTTCAATTGATTTGTGCAAAAAAAAAAAAAAATGTGCATAAATCACTTCTCTATGTGAAATTCTACTCTCTTTTTTCCATTAATTATGTTCTTAACACACATATCAAAATTAATTATTGGTAACTTTCAACGTAAACTATCGGAGGTGATAAGTAATGAGTTATATACCCTTTTCTTCATATCTATGAAGACAGACGGCAGTGGCGGATCCAGAATTTTAAACTCGGGGGTCTCAATTATAAAGGTAAAAAAATTTATAGACAAAAATAACATTGAAAATTTAAATATAATAAATTTCATTCAAAAATCATATGCAAAACAATATTACAAATTATAAAATCATAATTCAAGCGTCCATTACGAGGTTTCATAAGTTACTAGGGAGTACCTAAGTTATTGATTATCTAATATGAACCACTAAATTTAAAGGGGTGTGCTATTCACACACCCCTTTTTGCGTCTCACACACCTTTTGTTTATTTCTGTCATTTAATCTTCTTTAATTCAGTCGATCCAACGGCCGCAAATTAAGAGGGTGTGTATAAAGTAAAAAGGGGTGTGTGGATAGCACACCCCAATTTAAAACACCGGTCAAAATAAAACTCTCCCCAAACTCCTACTATCTTTCTAACCAAACACACCATTTTTCTCTTTTACTAGTTTCCAAACATCCACCTTCTCTCTCACTAAGAACAAAGCTGCCATACCTCCACCAACCGCCTCCCTCCCCATTCTCCCGAAGCCATGGTAGCTCCACCACCAAATTTCACCAACCCATGACAGATCATATCCATCTTACTAACCTTATGAAGGAAACTTCACCCATAAGAAAAATTACTAAGATGATTGAAATAATTTGGGAAAGTTTGGGCTTATGTACTGCCCCCACCAGAGGACACAGAAAGGTTGGAGGAGAACTGGGTGGCACCGATGAATGAGACCATGGCAGAAGTAAGGAGGAGAGAGGCAGGAAGGGTCCCTATTTCTTTCTTCTCCGTGCGCGGTCATCTTCTCCAAGAAGAAGACAGCCACTGGAACCTACACAGACCTCATGCTCGAGAACGAGGGGTCCTCGGAAAATTTATAGCAACGATTTAGGATTGCCGACGGATCCTGGGACCTCCCTGGTCCCTACGTGGATCCGTCCTTGACAGACGGTAAAGAATCGTACCACATACCCGTTGGAAGTTCTGAATAAGGCATCCCTTCAGGCACAAGCTCAGTACCATCATTCCTTCAGGCACAAGCTCTTTGGCTCTAGCATTCAGAAAATTCTCCATGTCCTCGGCAAACTGCGACGCATAAACCTCAACTACTTCATCCGGTGCACTTGTGTAGTGAATCCTGCCCTTGTTCCAGGCCGGAGAGGCCTTGTTTTGCAATACTTCCGGCGACTTGGAGATCCAGTGGAGACATAATGAGGCATGTACAAAGTGAATAGACGAGTCGGGAAACAAACGGACATGGAAAGAACCGGGCACGGCGGCTGCAAAGTATTGCCTGTCTTGTGGAACAGTGGTGAAGAGGGTGTTGAAGTCATTCGACTCTAGGTCGTTAAAGAAGATTTGAAATTCTGGGATTTGATCATCATGGGGACATGGTTGGGATAATTGGGATTTGTATTTGCGTTGCATGGCTTTTAGTATATCATGAATTATCATGAAAGTGTTTGGTCCAGTGGAACATCCCAAGTCTGCAACACGAATGGTGTTTGAAAAGGAGGAGAGCTTTTTCATATCAAGCTTCTGCTCAATTTCCTCGATGACTTTTCCCTTCTCAAGTCCAGCGGATAGTTTCTGCGAAAATTATTGGTTCAATTAAGCTAATTTGATTATTTAATTACAATTTTTAATGTGATTGTGTATGAATCCAAGGACAAAATTTTTTTGTTCTAATAACTAGCTAATTATCTGGAACAGTTGGGAACAATCAATTTGTCCATCCAGCACTTGGATAAAATATGTACCGATTCGCTACTCTTTCACCTCAAACAAAAAATAAATAAAAAAGTCATCCCCTCATTGATGACATAGCAAGGATTTCATGCATCCGTGATACACACACATATATATATATAAGTATATACAAAATAAATACATATTGGCATATTACATACATAGGTATATACTATGGGATGTGCTATCCACACATTCCTTTTTACTTCTCACACACCCCTTGTTAATTTCTGTCATTTGATATTCTTCAATTTATCCGATCCAACGGCCGAAAATTAAAAAGGTGTGTAAGAAGTAATAAGGGATGTGTGGATATCACACCCCTATACTATATATACCTGGTAGTAGGAGTTCTTGCAGTAGCTGTAAGTTCCATTTCCACCGTTCATAGGCAGCGAAACTGTGACCGGTTTCGCCCTATTTTCACGATCTCCGTTTAGATTCACGGAAATAGCTGAAACCTGCGACGTTCGTTGGCCCCCTTCTGCCATATATCTAATTAGAAGCTTACAGAGGCAAGTAAATTTGACTTGTGAAGACTAACTAAGATCAGTTGGTGTGGGCTTATAGGGGCTTATAGAGAACAATTAAAGGCGTGAACAAATGCGCATGAAACGTGGTGCTACCACCACAGATGCATGTCGTATATCCTAGCTGGTTATAAACATACGATAATTATTTCAATTATATGTGAAATTAACATGCATGAATCCAAAGAAGGATGACTATTATAGAAGGAGATGTGCGTTAATCAATTTAGTTAGAGCATTGTAATCTTTTTTTGATCTGCATGTAAATTCGGATCTCATTATCTATAATCTAAATAAATTTAAAATAAGATGCTCAGCCATAAAAATATAAATAATGACCAACTATTAGTTAAAAACTGTATCTATATTACATATAAATAAGAATCAACGCGTGCGGATTTCACGTTGTGGTATATAATTTTCTCCACTTTGATTAGCTTTTTACCTCGACTTGTATAAAAGAAAAAAGCACTCTTCTCCTACTTTGACTTTTTAAATTTATCCTTCTCTTCCTCGCATGTCCTTCCTGCACGTTTGAAAAAGCCCAACTGTCCTCATCAACTGCATAGTATTCGATCTTTTATTTTAATTGACAAGGAATTGGGAAAAATGAATAAACCAGTTTCATTATTCTCCTAGATGCAAATGATCAACAAATCATTTCCTTAAACAAATTACATGTAATCCATATATGTAGGGCAAATCTTTTGCAGGGCGTCCATATCAATTTATATAACGAGCATTTCGTATGCTTTGAGTTACGATTTCGATATTTTTATTAATTATCTTCATGCATTATGTTTGGTTTCTTGTTTGTGGCACTCAAAAGTGGATTTTACGCTTCTGAATATTAACGTCAATTGATACACATGTACACAAAAGCATGAGTCCCAGACTCCCAGTTGATGATGAATTCCAATTTCATCTCTCCTTTTGCTTATATTTATTTTCTTAAATAAGATGAAGCTAATAACATTAATTTTCAGTTTCAGTCAGTCATTTGCGCTTGAGAACAGTAAGCAACTGACTTTTGACTTCGCATCGTGAGTTTATGAGTTCGGCAATGTCTACAAGTTTATTGGTCAATCTTCCAAACATTTCTTCCATAACCTCACTTCCAAAGTGTTTGGCAAACATTCCCTCCGTTGCAGCCCTCACATTCGTGACCCAAACTGGTATGTCCACCGGACCACCTTTCAGATATGCTGCTGGGTTTGTCAACTCCATTCTCTCTATCCTAAAACACCCGTTTTTCTCTACTATCTCCTCCATCTCCTCTAGAGAGGCTGCATAAAATGGCAAGTTGAAGGAATCCACATCACTTTCTTCAATTATTCCCTGCGGAAGGAAAAGAAATGGCACCATATTTACAGTTAAGTTAGGCAGTTGTTCTTTTATGGTGATCTATCTAGTAACTTCTTTTTTATCAAATCTATTTTATCTTGTTTATGAGCCAACGATTGTTTTATACTCTAAAATATCTCCTCTTTGAGGGGGAAAAAAGAAGTAAAAAAATATAGTTTTGCTTCAATAAAAAATAAATTTTTTTATTAGAGAACACTAATTAAACATACAATAAACCTGCTTTATTGTCTGTTTAATGCAGTTTCATTGAAAAAGTTCTATCCACGTATATTTCCAGGTGAAAACACTTATTGGCCTCTCTTCGCTATTAGAACCCCAATATGTGAAATTCTACTTTCATTGTTTTTGTCCATTATGTGATATCCTAACACACCTCAAAGTTGATTATTAATAAATTTTAATGTAAATTATAGGAGCTTATATTATTAATGAGTTATCAATATTACCTCTTTTGCCATATCCATGAGGCTAGACGATAAACAATTGCACATCATACCCATTGGAATTTCTGAATAAGGAATCCCTTTGGGAATTCCAACCAAGATCATTACCATCATTCCTTCAGGCACAAGCTCTTTGGCCCTAGCTTTCAAAAAATTCTCCATGTCCTCCGCAAACTGGGACGCATAAGCCTCAACTACTTCATCCGGTGCACTTGTGTAGTGAATCCTGCCCTTGTTCCATGTCGGAGAGGCCTTGTTTTGTAATACTTCCGGCGACTTGGAGATCCAGTGGAGACATAATGAGGTATGCACAAAGTGGATAGATGACTCAGGAAACAAACGGTGATGGAAAGAACCGGGCACGCCGGCTGCAAAGTATTGCCTGTCTTGTGGGAGAGAGGTGAAGAGGGTGTTGAAGTCATTCGACTCTTGGTCGTTAAAGAAGACTTGAAATTCAGGCATTTGATGATCATCAGAATGTTGATCATCGTTGAGACATGATTGGGATAATTGGGATTGGTGTTTGCATTGCATGGCTTCTAGTATGTCTTGAATTATCATGAAAGTGTTTGGTCCAGTGGCACATCCCAAGTCCGCAAGACGAATGGTGTTTGAAAGAGAGAAGAGTTTTTTCATATCAAGCTTCTGCTCAATTTCCTCAATGAATTTTCTCTTCTCATCCTCAGTGCACAGTCTCTGCAAAATTAATGGTTCTATTAACCTATTACAAAATTCATCTAAATTACGAAAAGAATAAGTTAAATAGATTCCAAAAGGGGAGGATACTGCTCTATAACAAACTTGGCTAAGATCGTATCTAAAATAATATTAATTAAAGAAATTGTTATTAGTATTTCAAAATTTTCATTTTATACTCCTTACAAATGTATTTTTCTTTCTAATTATATAAAGTTTGGAGTGCAAAATGAGATTTTAAGAGTGCTAAAAACAATTCCCTTAATTAAGAAAAATACAAAAGCAAAGGTTTTGTATTTGTCCATCCAACAATTTAAAAAGGGGACTTTAACGAAAAGTTCCCGATACTGTTCACTTTAAAGAAAAATCACATTTTTACACTAAAAAATCAATCATGATATTATTCATTTTACTCTTTATTTTATCCTTATCTTTAAAACTCAAAGTTTTCAAATCCTTTTTTATTAATTCTCCTTTTTAATAAACCAATTTGTGGCCAGTGGAGGTGAATCCAAACTTTATTGGAAAGAAACCAATTTCGACTTGTTAAATTTAAAGCCCATATTAAATTGGATGGAACTGATTATATATTGTTAAAATTTAAAAAGTATAAGGCAAAAAAAAAAAAAAAAAATTAAGTAATCCCTCCAAATACATAATTCTTCTCTTTAGCCTTTTATTCTCTGGTATGAATTTAAGGGGGAAAAAAGGAAGTTTTAATAAAACATTCCTGATATTGTTCATTTTTAACGAAAAACCATATTTTTAGCTTTTCTTTGTACTATTCTCTACACCTTTATTTGTCATTTTTCATTAAAACTAAAGTTTTTTTGAACTTTTTGTTAGTTTTCCTAAAAAATAAAAGCAAGATCATAGGGCTAGCTAGGCTTGTATGACACACCCCGATCGAAATCAAGGCATGCTGGTCATCACGCCTTGATTTCGGTCGGGGTGTGTCAATTTGGTATTAGAACCTAACCCTAGCCGTGGTGTGCCGACAAGGACGTCGGGCCCCTAAAGGGGCTGGATTGTAACATCCCACATCGCCCAGGGGAGTGGATCTTGTAAGCCTTATATGTATATTCCCATTCCTACGTAGCACGAGACATTTTGGGAGTTCACTGGCTTTGGGTTCCATGGGAACTCCGAAGTTAAGCGAGTAGTGCGCGAGAGCACTCCCATGATGGGTGACCCACTGGGAAGTTCTCCTATGAGTTCCCATAAACAAAACCGTGAGGGCGTGGTAGGGGCCCAAAACGGACAATATCGGAAGTTCTCCTATGAGTTCCCATAAACAAAACTGTGAGGGCGTGGTCGGGGCCCAAAACAGACAATATCGTGTTATGGTGGTGGAGCGGGCCTGAAATGTGGTGGACCCCGGGCCAGGATGTGACATTGTAGGTAGCAAATATATGGGCACCATACAGTTTCAGGCGGATCCAGGAATTTACAACTATGGGATCATAAACAATAACTTTAAAAAATTGATCATACTTGGCATTTAGTACTACGATCTAGTTGTATTCCTTTTTACTTATAAGTGACAGGTATCAGGTCCAATTCTCGCCAAAAACGAATTTGAACCACATTATTACTAGCCAATTATGAGGTTTAACTCATTCTCTCACCCCTTATGTAGATAATATCGTTTATCCAAAAAAATATATATAATAATCATACTTTCGTTCTCATATTTTACAAACGTCATATCACAATATATATTCATGTCAATAGAATCAAATGTATTTTTCATTGTATACAATCAAGCGATTATTCAACTACTAATTTTCAATACAACGTAGATTCGTCACAATATTGACCATTGAAAAAGCTCTCCCAATTATGGAAAGGTTGTAATTTTGATAGGTTTAAATTAAAAAAAAAAAATATATATATATATATATATATATATATATATATATTCATTCATGGTCTCCCTATTTTGTTGCCTTAGGCAGTAGACCAACTTCAATGGTTGTATTAAAACTCAAAATTTATGTTTTAAACTCATCCGAAACTTCTCTAATCATTGGGCTATAAAAAGTTTTGGGTTAAAACTTATTTTTGGGCCAAATTTAACCTAGAAAAATGAGGCAATGTTAGTGGTTGGAACACAAATGTTGACATTATCGGTCACTTGTGGAAAGATCAACGACTATTTTTTTATGGGACGACCCACGAGGTTGGACCGTTGGCTTAGATTCAATCTTTCTTAAAAAATCAAATTTATTAGTACATTAAATCTTACAGTTGAGATCGAATATGAGCAAATATACGGTAAAAAAAAGATCTTACATAAAATTAAATCCAATGGCTAAAACAATTAAAAAAATATTCAAATCAAAATTCATCTAGAAACTCTATAAATATCTATGTATTTGTGCAAACATCCACATAAGATTTACTTTCGTCAAACAATTCTTTTTTTTTTCTTTCTACCCACCTATGTATTTGTGTTTAAGAATCAGGTAGGTTATGTGGTTTTCCATGTTCTTTCATGTGGTGCATATGTGTAAGAATGAGGTAGGTTTAGGGTTGTCGGATTTAAATATTTTTAGGTTAAAATGTTCATAAAAATAAATTAAAATAATCTACATAAATTATATTTTTAAAACATTACAAAAAATTAAAAAAAAAAAAAGCTAAAGTCATTCTTTAATAATTTTGTGTTAAAATGTTAAGCTAAAATCATTAGAGGAGAAAAACTGTTTTTAGGTTAGAACCTAATTTTTCGGGCTAAAAATTAGGTTTTAACCCCAACCATTGAGTTGGTCTTACTGGGGTCATATAAAAATTCAAAGGAGAGATATTTGAATTATTTGGGGTCATTTGCAACCAGTACCCCAATGTTGGTTCTGCCAGCAACAGATGAAAACAAAAATTGAAGCTTGATATAAAAACTATCATGCATGTATATAGAGCCCTGTTCTCGTAGACTACATGGCCTAAGAAAATTGTTGTAATCTGCTATTAGATTAAAATTGAACGGCAGGTGACCAAAATTTACTTGGACTATGTGTGTAGGACAATGAAACTTTGTATGTATATGTCTAGCATGCACATGAATATAATAATATTGGTAAAGCCCACACGTGGTGTACCACTCATGTTTCCATCACAATTAAAAATTTCTCCATTGTGAGGCTAAACTCACCTCCTCTCCTGCCCCTTAGCGTAGATAATATATTTTGTTTAAAAAAAAACAATCATTTGACAATTAATTTAATCACATTATTATTCGCGTGTAAAAGACCTTTTTTATAACCAGCATTACACGTCTCTGAAGATGTTTCGAATGTGTTTAAAAATAGAGAAATTAAATTACATCATTGCTAGGCTATTGTGAGTACTAATTATTAAAAATAAATAAAAACTGCATTAAAAATTATTTAATTTAAAAAAAAACACTGTTAAGATTACAAAATTAGCCTTGTATTATTTTATGCATTTTTTTTTCTGCTTTTGATTTTTTTTGGCTGACCGTGACGTATCAAGGGTTTCATGCATCCGTGATATGCATGATATATATTTAAAAAAAAAAAAAAAACACAAATGCATATGATTATACCTGGCTGCAGGAGTTGTTGAAGTAGCTGTAAGTGCCTTTTCCAGCGTTCATAGGCAACGAAGTTGTGATCGGTATCGCACTATTTTCACGATCTCCGTTGAGATTCATGGAAACAGCTGAAACCTGCAATGTTCCTTTGCCCCCTTCTGCCATATATCTATCAGAAGCTTATAGAGGCAAGTAGATTTGATTTGTGACGGCTAAGATCAGTAGGTGTGGTATTATATAGAACAATTAAAGGCGTGAACAAATGCTCATGCAACTTGGTGGTACCACCACAGATACATTCATGCCTTATATTAATTAATCCTAGCTAGTTATAAATATATGAATAATTATTTCGACTATATTGTGAATTGACATGGATCCAATCTAAAGAAGGCTGACTTCTATATAAATATATGGTACTTATTTCAATTATATTGTCAAATTGACATGTATTATCCCAAGGTTGACTTCTATAGAAGGAGATGCAAGCTAATCAAGTTGGTTAAAACAATGTGCTATCTTCTCTATTTAAATTATAATGTTTTGAAACATCGGCTATAATGTAAAAATAAAAAAAGTAACTTCAACTACTTTTTGACCCTTGATGCCCTAATTGCGGTGGCTATGAGAGTAAGACAATAAGTCCTAAGGTATGAATAAGGACCAACTACAAATAAAAAAGCATCCATACATATAAATAAGAATCGAAGTGTACGAATTTCACGTTGTGTGGTCTATAATTTGCTCCTAGAAACAAACGAAAAAGAAGTTGAGGTATTGGCTGGTTAGAAATTGAACTGATAATATCATACTTTCTTCATTTACCTTGACTTCGAAAGAAAAAAAAGAATGTATGCAGTCTTCTTTTACTTTCACTTTTTTGTCTTTCTCTGCTTGGGTAGGGGTGGGCTAAAAATACTAAAAAAATGGAATTGGTCACGGGTCAAAACTGAAAAAACCCAAATTGAACTTGAAGAAACCGATCAAAATTGAAAGTTATTCGAACAAAATCGAAAGTTATTAGTTCTCTTCGGTTTCAAAAGTTAAAAATCAAACCGAATTAAATATAAATGATGTGTTACCAATAAGAATGAGCACGTTTATTAATACTTGAGTCATAATCCAATCATCAACTTCCATATCATTTACTTTACAAAATTTTGTCTACAAATTTAGTCTCTCAAGCATTGTCCTTACAAATTACACGTGATCTATGAAGGGCAAAGTAAATCTTTCGCAGGGCCATCCATATCAATCTATATAACGTGCATGTGCAATTAGTGTGAAAAACCTTTGTCGAGAATTTTCTTTCAAATTACTTAATCATGATGATTTTCTCTAAATGGTCCCCTCAATTTTAATCTAATTGTAGAAATGGTCTTTCTAACATAACTTATTTTGACAGAATTCTGACGGAATTGACGAAAAAGACTATAGTTACACGTTTTGATAAGTTGATGGACCAATGGTAATGGATTTTTAGTTGAGAGACTATTGCTCCAATTTGATTAAAATTGAGGGACAATCGCTACAATTTACTCAATTTTTTTATATAATCTCTTTTGCAGTCCTTTTCATGAAAGCATGCATTGGCAATGTAATGAACCATATATCACATTTATATGTAACCCAGCATATAAGTTAACACAAACATAATTATAGCCAACTTAAAACTTAAAACTTCAAGATTGTTCTTGGAAAAAAAATATTCAAGTTGGTATACCGGAAAGCATTGCGTCAAAAGATGCTGCAGAAGACTTTGTAAATTAAGATACCGTCTAATTGTCGATTTAGGAGCTATAATACATCTATATGTATAATGTGTGTGTGTGTGTGTGTGTGTGTGTGTGTGTGTGTATGCGCTTACGTACATCTATATACTATAAAATGTTCAGATGGAGGACCACTGTTAGGGTTTGCTGGGTTTCGTTAATTAGCAAGTATTTAAACAAATAAAGTCTACGTACTTAGTATATAAAAATGTGGCCAGATAGATGACCATCATCATTATATATAGTGACAATTTGGTGAGAGGGAAGTTAATAACTAGATAGCTAGGGTTGTGGACCACCCTATACTATAATTATAGGGAGCTTAACTTTAAAAGACATGACAGCTTCATAGAGCTTGAAGCACTAATCTCATTTTACCCTTGCGCCATATTCTTCATTTTTTACTACCTATTAACAGATTTCTCGCATCGATCTCATTAACATTAAATGGATGGCAATTTGTATTACACATACATATTCTTCCTAAAGCTATTCCAGTCTACTTTTTTAGCTATTGCTAATAAATTTTTAGGTTTAGCATGCCACATTACCAATATCACCTCTATTATTTTTAACTTGACCGCATATTATTAGATATGGTGTTTTAGCACAAAATATCTAGGTGGTATTAGTAGTGAGTCTCTTACATATCAACTGTATCTCTTAGGGTATATCTCTGATACGAGAAGTTTATTCTCCATTGGGTGTGTTTGTGCAGTATGTTAATGTTAGATCATTAGCATACAACATGGTGTGTGTGTGTGTAGATTTGTTAACTTTCAGGAAGCAGGTTAAGTAACTGTAAGCCAGCATCCCAACAATGTAAAAATAAGGACCTTAATACGAGACATATCTAGCTAGTCCATCTTTTAATTAATTTAGGGTTTAGATTTCGAGATTATTAACGGTTACCTAAGGTAACTGCGTCATGTGTTCTTGACTACTTGTTAGGGGTATACATATTTTATGGGTGCTCTGGCTTAAAAAATGATATCATCTGCTAAAGCATATAGTGGTCCTAGGCCTCACCAATCACCATGGATGCAGCACCTAATTACGGAGTAATATAAGGTCCAAGGTTGGAGATGAAAGATTCCCGACAGCTCTAGCTTTATAATATTAATACATGAAAATATAGCTCCGTTGGTTAATATCCAATAGTGGTTGATGTGAGGAATATATTTTGGACTGAAACAACTGCATGCTTTCACGTTTAAGCACATGCAGTGACCCTTTATTTACATATGGCTGAAGAGATACTGCCTAGCATATGGCCAGAGTCATAGATTGGTAGGTAGGTAGGTAGGTAGGTTGTCCTAGTGTGGGGATCATACATGTAAATGTGCTCGAAATTACAAAGTAAATCTTAGCAACCGTACGGAGTAGGGGCATATAAACCCTAGGCACGTTTCGTGGGGCGGACAGGATGAGATTCATATTTTGGACTAGTTGGGTGAAGATTGAATTGGATAGGTTGGGCTTTTCTTCTATTACTTGGTGCAGACAAACTTAACTGGTTAGGATTGGATTAAAACAAGCCTTAACCCACCGACTCACTTTGATTCCCTCACGAACCGCAACCCACTTGTTACACCGCAAATCTACGCAGAACCCGAATTTGAACTGTACCCGCTGCTGCAAATTGAACCGGAGTCAATCTCTATACCCTCTGATCTAAATCCACCAAAAAATCGCCGGTCACGACCCGTTCTCAACACTACTCGTGATGAGAGAGAGAGAGAGAGAGAGAGAGAGAGATCACAGTGCTGACAGAGGGAGGACGGGAAGATTAAACGCGAAACTGCTAACCTCATGATGGGATATG
Source organism: Pyrus x bretschneideri (assembly GCF_019419815.1). Lineage (NCBI taxonomy): Eukaryota > Viridiplantae > Streptophyta > Magnoliopsida > Rosales > Rosaceae > Pyrus > Pyrus x bretschneideri. The sequence continues at coordinate 5,415,519 of NW_025999524.1, forward strand.
TAAACTATGTGAGGATAAATTAGATAATTCACTCTATTGTTGATTTATATAATTCATCATATTCTATCTTGTCTACTTTTTATTTTGACACAACAAACAACTTATTGAATTTTTAATTGATCGCAACTCATCCCAACTGGCTCATCAAACAGGCCCTAATAGTTGACTGTCCTTTTACTCTCTTTTTAGCTTCTGTTTCATACACACGATGGTCTAGAAAAAGATGAATTTGAACTCGGATCCAAAAATGCGGCCAACATTTAAAAAAAATAATCGAATGAATTAGAATTTTAATTTTTTGGCGATAGTTAATTACAAGTCCACTCAAATTATTCTGAAAAACTATTAAGAAATAGGAATCTGATAAATTTGAGTTATCTACAACCTTGTAATATAAACTCTCCAAGTATTACTCTTCGCTGTACATTTTTAGAGCGACAAAATTACATAAGCTAGCTAGCTTGTGTGCAATAATTTACCAAAGAATTAAAAAATTAGGCTTCTAAATCCACAACTTGTACATCAAATCTCGGAGGGAGACTGATGGTGACGGTGAACATAAGTTTAACGAAGAGAACTTGACTTGCAAACTTATCTTCCCCTTCACCAAGTTGAGCCTAGCTCCAGTGACAAACCAATACCCTGGACCGCCTTGTGGGCCCTACACAGATGTGACATATCCACGTACTTCACAAACTTCAACTGCAGTGGCACCGGAGGCCCTGTCGGAAACACACTCGAGTCCACAATCATTTGATCATCATCGGGCAGTACTTTCTCTCTCTACCAGTTACTCCCGGAAATCGATGTACTTATGGCACCAAAGAGGCCTGACGGACGACTTTTGGGAATGTTCCGGCGGTGGTTCAGTCCAATTTGATTGGACAACAAAATGATCTGAGATTTTGGAGAACAAGAGCCGAAGATGGACGACATTCTTTGTGTCATGTTTCTCTACGACAAGCTGGACCCCGCACACTACGAAGGACGCATCTTTCTTGGAGGACATCTGTTTGGGGTCGTGTTTTACCAGTACGGTGCACACATGGGAAAACTTTTTTCCAGTTTATGGCTTCAAAGTAGCGGTCGTCCGCAATATCATCTGATCGTCGCCATGTTGGTGTGTCATCTATCTTGTTTCGCAACATGAATGGCATGTGTTTGATAGATGTTGGAGGTGGACGGCTAGCCTGAGATCAGATCACAGAAGGCATTTTTCATCAATATGTACATATTCTAGCATCGTAATGTTGTACTATTAGGGTTTCTCAGCGTGATCAACAAATTCAGTTTATCACTCTATCGATTTGACAATTGTTAATCCTTTCTATTCCGAATCCGGCCCGCTGCATTATATATATGTGGTGTGATTTCTCAACGTGATCAACAAGTAGTAGTACCTGTTGGCTTTCCTGCCCTCAAGATACAAGCGCATCCCTATGACAGGCCTGTTTGCAACCCTAACGTGTGCAGTTTACATATAGCTGAGGACTCATCAAGCAGACGTGGATTGCAGGGGACTGAGTTGTCCTATTTGAGACTGGGCCTAGAGCCAGCTCATTCAGAACCGGAGCCCAAAGTTTGTGGGCTTGAAAGACTAGAAAATATTGCAGATCAGCTATTGGAGGCGTGTCTGTACGTAACCCATACACAATTAAAAATAAATAAAAAGCCGAAGCAAGTTTCTTAATTAATTAATAAGCTTATTTTTAGTTATGCCTCCTAGAATTCGATTTAATCTTACTTTACCCTATGTAATTAAAAAATTCGCTACTTTACTCCCTGAGACTCATAGTGCGCTCCACTTTGCCATCTAAAACTCGATTTTGATCTCATTTTATCTCTTGAAACTTGAAAGTCGTCTCTATAAAACTCAAAAATCACTCAACATTGCCTTAGATCTGTAATTTCTTATGTGGATTTGATTTGATTGCGCCAGGCTAATCCAAGTCATTTTTATTTTTTTCATCTCTTCAATTTCTTTTAAACTTAATATTATCTTATTGTTAAATGTTAACGAATAATGGAGATTTATAATCAAATTTATTCAATATGTGGCATTGTCTTCTAGGGTTTTGGGTCCCACGTATGTTGACCTATAAGTTTCAAGGACAAAAAAGAGAGTATACAAGTTAAAGTATAACAAATTTTAAGTTTCAAAGAGTAAAGTAATGACTTTTGAGTTACTGTGTGCAAAATGAGGTCAAATGTTATTATAGGAGCATAGCTAAAAATAAGCCTAATTAATAAATTAGATTCAAACTAAGATATAAAAGGAAAAATGCGGTTTGTCTTAATCAACTAATTCAACTTACTTTTACATTAGATGAATACTTAAGAACCAAAAATGTGTTACATATTAGTTAAACTTACATCGAAGATAAAGGTTGATGTCATGCAACAAGAAACCTTTACCAGACACATCTTTGAGGAGAGTAGTGATCGGAATGAAGCTAAACTAAATCGTGTCTGGCATTGATGGAACCGTGAGGCCACTCGCAGTAGGTTCTGGCTAGCGGATCGCCGCCTTTTTTAGAGCATACCACACTAATTTGAAATAATATTCCAATCAGTCATTATTACAAGTTTGCAAAAATCCAAAAATTTAGGGCTTCTAGTTGATTGAGGAGTATCATATACGTTGGCTAAACAAGCGCATTAGTACTTTCCCTGCGTACACCACCAGATTACAAGTAATTACAATTATAATTTTTGAATGATTTGCACTTGAATTTCTCCATGGTTTTGTCTTCACGTTAATTTCTTCATCTAGATTTTTCATTGGACTTTTGTTGAACTATTTACACTCTTTTGCACTTATTGCATAAAATACAGGTGACTTTTGCAGAAAGCGCGAAACCGACGACGAAATCTCACTCTTAGATTATTAACTTTTGAGTTGCTGAAATTGACCCAGGTTAATAAAGTGTCCATAATATGGACAAAAACGTATGAATCAATGTCAGGCACGTCATTTGTAACATATTTCTTACAAAAAATTAAAAAGTTATTTTTATTTAGTTGAACTCCCATACCTGACTATACATGTAGATTTGTTTGTAGGGAATTTCAGGCCCGTATTTCACATGGCTGAACCTACGTACGATTTCTTAAACTAACAAATTCCCGAAAGTGGTCACGGAAAGCTAAAATACCTCTTAAAGTCTTCTCAACCATTAAAAGAGTGACTGTCGTGACTTTGCCCGTCTTTTGCTCTCTTTTTTTTTAATGAAGAATAAAAAAATTATGGTGCGGGACCTTGATAAAGTTCAAGTCTATCTACTCCACTACCTTAATTATTTTAATGATTTAACCTATTTTTCTACTTTTAATAGGCCGGATTTAGATTCTCTCCTGAGTAGGGAGTCCTAATCCTCCTGACCCAATAACACAAACCGTTAGATTGTGATTCAACGACTACAAATAGAGAACCTCTCTAAAACTTATAATAATTGTAGCCGTTAGATTAAAATCCAATAGCCCGTGTTATCGGATCAGGAGGATTTGGACCCCCTGCTTAGGAAAGGATCCAAATCCTAATGGGCCAAGGGAAGAAGAAGAAACCCATTAGCCGTAGACATGGGCGAGGATCCAAGAATATGTGACAACAAGAGAACAACCTTAGGAATCAAACAAGAAACACGACAGAAAACGAGGATCAATGACGACCGGGATTATGATTCCATTTGAGAACAAATGTGAAGAACTTAGCATATAAAACACAACAAACGATACCGTACAAGACAACTTAAGGCTTAAGGTATGAATTCTGCCGAGTTACCAAGAAAAGCAACACAAGAGAGCCCAGCCAATACAAAAATGTATTACCCCATTCACACCGGAGATGTTCGCTTGGGGACTCACTCTCCGGCACCCCAACTGCAGCCACTCCGGCGGATCCAAAAAAATGAACAGATTTTTAACATATGCACCGAAAGGGTCGTCCGGTATATCAAACGACATCAATCTGCTAGGTGAAACCAATCAGACATAAGAAAAATTGACATGAACGAGGTTTCCCTCGTTTAAAACTGCCGATTATCAAATGCGGTGAAACGAGTTCGGACTTCATGCACAAACACATTTACAGCTTTACAACAACAAATGCGAAAAAAGTATCCGATTGCACAGCTTCTCATAACACTACATACTTTTTACATGATGAAAGAAAGAAGCAAGGAAACAGAAGCACCTGTGAAATACACCGCGCAGCCTTCATTGTGGCAGTTACAAAGAAAATGAGACAATGCCCTATCTTTATCTTTGGTAAACTTACAGAGGTACAGTTTGCTCAGAGACACATGCCAATCCCTGCATCAACCTAACAATCTCCGCGGCATCATCCAGATAATACTTGGCTTTGCTGGGTTTTTTGCAAACTGTGCACGCAAATACTTCTGCTCTGGGAGCAATGGACGGGCCTGATATGGAACTTGTAATTACCTCAAACATGTCTTCATCAGATCGGTCATCCCCTATGCAGAGAACAAAATCTGGTGACATTTCCCTTTCTTGCATGGTGGAAAGTAGACGTTTTGCTACAAGTCCCTTGTTTACGCCCTGCATACACACGAGAGTGTTACAGCTAATCGGGATATTGTAATTCCAGTTCAGCAATCTGAGTCAACACACATTGCTTATAACAGTAAGTCCCTTTGTTTCAAACTTCGCACTTCACATGAATGCTTCACATGATCCAATTAGTACCCGAAGCCTCGTACATTGTAGATACGAGATAAGACATATCAGGAATCAGGATATAAAGGCAAAATTCCACAATTCATACGAAGAAAAGTTTTCACACCTATGCAACCAACTCAATAAGCATGAACTTCATGAGTAAAGAAAACTCGACTAATCATTAATGCTAGAGGAAACAAACAGAGAATACTTCATCTGTTGCCCCGAAAAGGACCATAATCTTTTCCAAAATTTACATTTGTTAAAAGCTTAAAAGTATATACTATACCTGTTTAACTCTACAAATTTTCGATAAACACATTTAAGATATAAATAATACCAATTAACAGTCTTGGTTTCAACATCTAATTTTAGCCTTGAGATTCACCAACTCTCGACCCTCTCCGAACTTCTCATTGGCTTTTACAGTTTAACATGTGTTACTAAGCTTGTGTACAGTTTGGATAACAGTCATACAGATTAGAGCAAGTTTTTACAGAACAACATAGATTCAACTTAACAAGGGGGGGTGTATCAAACCTGTGGCTTAACCTCAACTACATTCTGCCCGGTTTTAACAGTAACTGGTTCATTAGCAAGCACACTTTCAAGATGATCCACAAGTTCCTTAGCTTGGCATGATCCAAAATCAGGATCCGCATCCTCATAACACCACACAAGCGCAGTTTCCTTGTCTTCAATGGTGGAACCATCAGTTGTTTCAGTGTAAAGCTTCATTACCGGCTCTGCAATCTGCTTCCAACTACTGTCCGCAACCGGTACACAAGTTTCCCATTCTGCATCTCGCTTTAACCTGTTTCCATATAATCGTTATTTTTAATTTAAACTGCATTTCCATAAGCATAAAAATTGATATTTGCACAAATTACCGTAGAAAGTATCCATGCTCAGCAGCAATTCCAAGTTTCTCACAAGGAGAGAACCATTCAGCTAGTACTTTGCGACTTTTCGCACTAACAATGAAAACCATGTTGTTCTTGTCTCTGCACAAGCTATTCAGGATTTCAATGGATTTAGAAGTCGGGCTCTTATCAATGGAAGCCTGAGGCATCAACGTGCCATCATAGTCGAGAAGGATCGCCCTAGTTGTAGTCCTTCTGTAAGCTGACACTATATGCTCCATAGAAAGCTTCCTGAAGTTTGGACCAAGGGCCACAACTCTGAAACTCAACCCGAACCCAATACCCCAGGCCCTCTGACGCAAATGGCCCTTACATGTCCTTTCCAAATCCTGGAGGAAACTACGGGCCCAGTACCCAACATCATGCGTGCTGACATATCTACAATGCTTCTCGTGCCTGAGCTGTTTTTCTGGCTCCGCCATCTCAAGGGCACAGTCCATTGCATCTGCCACAGCATCAATATTCCAGGGGTTCACACGAATTGCTCCGCTCAAAGAAGGAGAGCAGCCAATGAACTCGGACACAACTAACATGCTCTTCTTCGGGATGGACGGCTCCAACCCCAAAACTTTGTCCAATTTCGCATTTCCTTGCCGACCGATTATGTATTCATATGGAATTAGATTCATTCCATCCCTGACAGCGGTCACCAAGCAACACTCGGCAACAACATAATATGCAATTCTCTCATAGAACTTGAGTGGTTCATCAATCAACACGACAGGCTTGTATCCGGGTCTCCCAAACGTTTCATTAATTCGCTTCACAGTTGAGGATGTCTCTGCCTGAACTTCTTTCACGTCTTTTCCCCGACCCCTTGCTGGATTGGCTATCTGCACCAACACGACCTTCCCTGCCACTCTGGATGCTGAACAAGCAGCTGCTCCATTGCCAAAAGCTTCAGACTTATACCCTTGAAAATATCCATGTCATCAACTCCAAGTAACATTGTCCTTCCCTGGTCAGAGAACTGTTTGATAAGCTCAGCAACCTTGGCTTCCGTTTCGGGTAGGCTCAAAACGGACTGCAGCTGACCCATGTGTATGCCAACAGGAAGAATCTTGATGCTAACAGTTCGACCATAATACTCGAGGCCTATATAACCCCGCTTGGATTCATACGTAAGACCAAGCATTCGACTACAGCAAGAGAGGAAATGCCTTGCATAATCAAATGTATGGAATCCGATCAAATCAGAATTTAAAAGGGCTCTCAGAATCTCTTCCCTGACAGGCAATGTCTTGTAAATCTCAGACGAAGGGAACGGACTGTGGAGGAAAAACCCAAGTTTCGCACGGTTGAATCTCTTCCTCAAAAAGGTCGGCAACACCATCAGATGATAGTCATGTACCCAGACAAAATCATCTTCTGGGTTAATCACTTCCATGATCCTGTCTGCAAAAATCTTGTTCACTGACACATACGCTTGCCATAACGATCGGTTGAACCTACCACCGAGGTCCGGCGAAAGGGGCAGCATGTAATGAAACAGCGGCCACAACTGTTGCTTGCAAAACCCATGATAGTAGCGGCTGAAAAGATCTGGTGGGAGAAAGGTTGGGACACATTTAAAGGTCTCCAGGAGGAATTGGGAAACCTCATCTTGTTCGTTCGGGTGAATCTCCTCCTTAAGACAACCAACATAAATCACTTCAATCTCATCATCCCCCAAACCATCTTTCAATTGGAGGAGTAGCGAATTCTCATCCCAACTGAAAATCCAACCCTTACTGTCATCCGTCTTCCTCTGAGCTTTTATGGGGAGCTGGTTAGCCACAATGATGATTCGGTCACGTTGGCTGGACGATGAAGACGTGTACCCTTCATCATCCACATCGGACATCACGCCGGCCACATTCATAACTCGTGGGATTCGCCGGCCAATTCGGCCAAACGAGTCTCCCTCGCCGGACGCAAGCTCTAAAAGATTGGAATACGATTTCGACACCATTTCTTCCTGGCTACATATCTTGCAAGATAAAAGCTTTGAGAAGTGAATCGAAACAAAGGGAACGGATAAAACCAAGTACTTTTCTTGTTATCCGGGTAAGAAAGAATGGAACAGATTCAGATCAGACGCAGCACAGAAATACATGACACCCAAACATTCAACTAGACATTGTCGTCACACTTTCTGAGAAAAGTATATAGACTGGAACCGAAACCAAAGACATCAACAGCAATAGCAACAAGAAGAGTAATAAAAAAAAATTTAAAGATCCAAACTTTCAATGATAAAATTGAGAGCAGTTTGAGATGTTACCAGCGGCTGAGATTTTTGCAGAAAACCCTACTTTTATGTTCGTGGAATTTGAAGAGACGGAAACAAGAATATGAAGGGTGATGGAAAATCTAATCAAAGATTGTAGGAGACAAAAGAAGGCCCTAAAATCTGGTTCCTTTCCATGGGACTTTCTCAGTGATCACAGTCTTCTCTTATAAGCTCCCCTCTCTCTCTCTCTCTCTCGCTCTCTCTCTCTCTCCCCACCCTCCCATCTCTTTCTCTCTCTAAAGAGAAGAGGATCAGACCAACTGAGGCAAAACATAAAATAGTGGGGGATAATGTTTCTGGGCAATTTGCTTTGTTTTTCACACAGTTACTAATTTAATGGGTTTACTTTGTTTTTTTCAAAGAAGAGAAAGGATAATTGAAAACGACGAAAACTTTGTAGCCGTCAGATTCGGTATCAGTACGGAGGCGACTAGAACGGACGGCTGGGATGGGTTTCGGAAGAGAGGGGAGAGAGTAGTGGATTCCGCCTCTGGTTCTTATCCCTTGTCCTTTGGTGTTTCCGCCACGAGGCTTCCTGCATTGAGGTGGGACCCACACGAGGGGCTTGTCCATACCGCGTAAGCACTCTGACACAAAACCTTATCTGTTTCTTTTGTTTCGAGTTTTACGGGGAAAAATGGCCGAACCGCCGGCTGGGTACATTGTCATTTTACACAAATATCTAGAAACAAAAATGTCACGCAAACGACGTGTCGCTCTCTTGTAGTTAGACGTGTCCCAGGTTCTTATCCAGAATTGAGGATTTGGATCCTCTCCAGGGTAAGGGAGATGAATTCTCCTGATTCAAACACATAAACCGTTAGATTTTGATTCAACGGTTATAAATAAAAGATTTTTTTTAAATTATAATAATTTTAATCGTTTGATCAAAATCTAACAACCTCGTGTATTTAGATCAGAAGGCTCCGTCTTCTTCGCTTAGGATCCAAATCCCAGAATTAATCCTAGTAGTTTAATGGCGTACTTGGACAGTCCATCAGATCCAGCTCCAACCCTCCAAGCTGAGGGAAAAAAAAAAGGTTAAAAAAAAATAATATCCACTTGCATTACATCATCGAGCTTGGACCGCATTGCTGACATGGCGAGCCGGTGACTTCCAGCTGTTGCCACGCTACCCGTTTGAAATTCTAAAAGAAACGTGGTGATTTATAAATGTTTGTAAGATGAAGAAAACGTTTTCAGTAGAAATATATTTAGAAATAATTTTTATAAAAACACAAGTAAATTCATGTGTGTAAAGCAAGCTGAATTAGTGGATGAGATTTTCATGCTGTTTTGGAATATAAGATATTTCAGATTTTTTAATTTTTTTAATATTTTATTCAAAAATATAAAAATCAAAATTTAACAATAAAAAACATAGGATATTTATAGAGGATTGTAAAATTATTGCTGGTGTATAAAATAGATAATTAAATTTACAAAGTAATTTGTCGTCTAATTTTTTTATATTTATTCGAATAAGTATGCTTTGTTGTTGTTGTATGTAATTAGCATATATAGTTAATAAAAAAAATTAATTAGTAAATAGTATCAAATAGTTTAAGGATAATACTTGAGTGATAATTCATGCTAAAGTACTCACTCACCTTTTAACTTTGTCCAATAACATTTCAGTGTTGAATTATTTTAAAAAGCAATAAATATGCTCTGTTAATTTCTTTTTAAACTTTGAAAAACAAGTGGCAGGCCACATATTTAATTAGGCCAATCAAAAAGTGATAATAAAGTAGTCACCTGGGGTACCTAAATATTATTCATAGCAATAGTTTGGATAGAAAAATGGATCTGGCTTCTCTGCCCTCCCACTTCCATACATTCACATCCTCTTCTATTTGTGCAGTAACAGTTAAGACACGTCAACATTTTATATTACTATTGTTTTTTGTCTTATTATCGCTATAAAAAAGTCAATATAAAATGTTAACGTGGCTTAACCGTGACCGCACAAAATATGAGGGGATGAGAGTGTATGGGAAGTGGGAGGGCAGAGAAGCCGGGTCCTAGAAAAATAACATAATATTGCGACGACTGTCGGACATAGCCGCTAAGGGGCCAAGTTTCAAGCAATCAATGAAGCCTGGACAGGCCGAAACATGTCGTAAAGAGTTGTGATCCACCACGTAAAGCATCGCACGCTCACGAGAGCCAGTTTCGATCCCTCATAGCAGCTCCAGCGTGTGCTGGAGCCCGATGGACAGGGGCATGAACAAGGCCAGAAAGCCCGAGCAAGCAGGTCCAGCGTGTGCTGGCAAGGGAGCCCGAGGGAGAGGCCCGATAGAAGTTGCCAACCCGAGAACCCGAAGGCCACGTGACGCAAGACTGACGTCAGGTGACGCAAGGCTGACGCGGGTAGGTTCGGTGCTCCGTGTAAGCTGCTTTTATGGAAGTGATTCCGGCTAAGAGCTTGGCCAGAAGCGCTTCCATAACTGCTCTATTCCTGACTCTGAACTCTTCTTCCTTCTTGTCATCCTTTCTCCAGTCGAGATTGTCCTTGAACTTTCCGTTCAACGCGAGGAGGCAAATGCCATTGCTGGAAGCGATTCTGCTCGTGGCGGTGCGGAGGTTGATGACTTTGCTGAAAGTTCTTGATAATCTGCTATGTTTTGGTCTCATGGTGGTGTCCATCTGCAAATAGTGGAAGATCAAAGGACCCGTGAGCAAAGAGAGTTCAAATTGCTGGTTGGAGGCATAAAACTTTGGGTTTGATTTGTGGTGTTTAGGGGAATAAAAGGTGTCTGAAAGGGAAGGGATTTGTCGACCGGAGAAAAAGAGAGCGGGAAGGAAGATGTCGGTAAGAGAAAAAAGGGAAGATGATGAGGGAGAGGGGAGTGAGAGACTGGGAAGGAAGAAGAAAACAAAAATGGTAGAAGTTTCGGGAAGAGATTGGAAAAGATAAATTAATAATATAATATTAATTTATACAATTAAATAATATAATATTAATTATAAATAAAAAAATACTAATATTTTATTACCTATTGTCAGGGCTATTCAAAGCAATGGTGGATATGCAAAAGGCAGTTACTGTTCATTGGGTCGATTAAATAGTGAATAGCCTGGGGGAGGGTTTCCAACGGTGGCACTGGACATATGAAAATGGCCAAACAGGAATAATGGAATATGATATATTCTTACTACTTATTCCATAAGATTTGCTTCAAATTTCTTCAGTGTGTAAAAATGATTTGTATATTCATATTCTACCCAATATGTTTTAAGTTTGATTTTTGACACGCGTGTGAATCACAAGATGATAGTTTATAAAGAAACTAAAATATCTCAACATGTCCTTTGACTCTCGAAAAAAATAGACTGTTATAGATAAACCATTGTACAACTTATTTTCTTATATATTGCGACTGCTACAACATCAAAATCAAATAATACACTTCTCTTGGTGGGGGAGAAGTGACTTGGTTGCCTTTATTAAGACTAGTAATTGTACACGTGTTATGCATGTATTTGTATAAACGATCACTAAAGTAGTTGAAATATTATTAGGTACATGCATTGCATAGCATGTATACAATTACTAGTATATACTAAATATAACGTACTAATAATTTGATACATTATATATTTTCGTTAGAACCTTCGTTAACTGATGACGTGTACGAATAAAATGGTTAATATTTTGATGCTAATAATTGTGATATTAATAATAATACCCTAAACCTCCGTCAATAATGATATTATACTACCTTGATGGAAATTGTGCTGTATAATGTATAAAAATATCCCAATTTTGGTAGATTAGTATTAGTGAACGTTAAAAACCAAAAAACTTCTGATAGTAAATTGAGATTAACCCAAAAAATTTAATTTCAGTCGTATTAACTCATGTTTGTGTACGACTTTTAATTTTAAACCCTAAATGTGAATCTCTAGCCTACTCATATTCCGCACCGTAATCACCTCCATTAACCCAAGTGGCTCATCCTGAAATAAGAATAAAACAAAAGAAAAGAGATCGTCACCTAATCGGGCTGGACAAGGCCCATTTTATTTTGGGTTCGTACGGATAGAAACCCAACCGGGTTGACCTCGGCCCACTCTTTATGTTCCACGTGTCAACCGCACACGCCAAAACCAGATACAAAACCAGTTTGTCTTTCGAATGTCCCAGAGAGCAGAGACCATAAACCCCCGTCAACACGGCAAACACGAAGAAACAAAGATCGAAACTTTGTCGTCAAAACTCTACACTTTGCGTCCGATTCCATCCAATTCCACTGAAATCCTCCGGGGAATTTCCTAAAACCGAAATCCCAAATCGAATTCAGTTTCAAAATCTTGGCTTTCTTGAACATGGTGAAATCGGCGGAGAAGGGCGGAGGAGATGGGTCTGGGCCGTCGGGGTCGGTGCCTCCTTTTCTCAGAAAATGCTACGAGATGGTGGATGACAAGGACAGCGACAGTATAATATCGTGGAGTGAAGCCGGCGACAGCTTTGCGATACTGGACATGGCCCAGTTCTCGATTTCAATGTTGCCCAAGTATTTCAAGCACAGCAACTTTTCTAGCTTCATGAGGCAGCTTAATATTTATGTGAGTTCTTCTTTTTTCTTTCTTACCTTTTGATTTACTGGGCAAAGTTTTTTTCTCTGTTATTGCATTGTTGGGGTTTCTCTCTATGTTAGTTGGGTTTTTTTTGTTTTTGGGCTGAATTGGTATTGGTTTGTGCAATTATGCTGATTTTTTGTATTGGGGTTTCCGCAGACTTGTTTGTTGTTGTTGCTGTGACTTCTTGTTGTTGTGTTTGTGCCAAAATATTAAATTGTTGCACATTTGTAAATGATTGTAAACAAGATGAGGTTGAGAAGCCAATGTTCTTTCCTGCAGATACTATTAGTTTCAATAAAGTATCTATCTTGCAGTATTTCTAATTTGAGAGTGTTGCATTTTTTGGATTTCCTTGAAGTTGAAGTTTATTTGGAATTGAAAATTTTCTGTGGTTAAAAGATTAAGTGGCATTCAAAACGATCTGTCTAAGATGGGATCCTTGACCTTTGTTGATTTGTTGAATATTTTGAATCAAGAAGTTGTTTTTTTGAAGCTTCAACCATCTCCCTTCTTTTTCTCAATCTAATTAAAAGGTTGCCGGTTAAGGTTGTGCTTCAATCTCAGTTCCCATGTATGCTTTCTTGGCTGAATTTGGATATACTTGAGAAACAAAGGGAGACAGAGTTGGATGGCTTTTCTTGTTTTTCTCTTTTGATGTATGCATTGTACGTGCTCTACAGAAACCTCTGCGTAGATCTGTATGACTGTAAAAGTCATGTTTTTACTTGAATTGTTAACTAGTTGTGAAGTACTGATGAATCTTAATGTTGCAGGGGTTTAGAAAAATAGATCCAGATCGTTGGGTGTTTGCAAATGAAGGATTTATTCGAGGTCAAAAGCATTTGTTGAAGAATATTGCTAGAAGGAAACATCCTCAGGGCGCAGATCAAAAAAAGATATTACAGCAAAAAGACAATCCTGATATACCGTCTGAAAATATTAGTGAAAATGGTCTGTGGAAGGAAGTTGAGAACTTGAAGACTGATAAAGTTGCTCTGAAGCAAGAGTTGGCAAAGCTTAGGCAGCACCAGGAAATTTCACAAAATAAATTGCTCCTCCTGAGGAACCGCCTTCGCGGAATGGAGAAAAATCAACAGCAGATGCTGTCATTTCTAGTGATGGCCATGCAAAGTCCTGGATTTCTAGTTCAGCTTCTTCATCCAAAGGAAAATAGTTGGCGAATTGCTGAACCTGGCGATATAATAGAACAGTGTATGGATGATGATAGACCAGTGGCTTCTGATGGTGCGATAGTGAGGTACCAACCACCCATGATCGAAGCCCCAAAGCCTTTAGTCCCACCGAATTCAGGCTCAGGGAAACAACCTGAAGTTGATGCTTATCTGGGTGGAATGGAGGATTTTGTTGTAAATCCTGATTTCATGAAAATGCTAATGGATGAAAAGTCGAGCCCTGTAGAAACTCATGCTCCATATACTCTACCAGATATATCTGACGATGGTGCATGGGAGCAGTTTCTTTTAGCTAGTCCTTTCTTAGAAAATATTGAAGGTACAAAGGAAGATGGCGAAGAGCCTGCTGATGCTAGAATGGAGGTGGAACCAATGGTATCTGATCTGGATGAATCACAAAAGTTTGATTATTTCGTTGAGCAAATGAAGAAATCTCAGAACTTTGCATCGGAATCAACAGTTGATGGATCTAATATGGAGAGCTCTCAAAACTTGGAGTTTATTACTGAACAAATGGGACATTTGGCTTCTGACTCTAACAACATGGAACAGAATCAGGAAAGCAGAAGGACAACTTCTGTGTAACTTAGGTTTTTTCGATCAGCTCTAGTGACACGTTCTCGTGGACACTTACCAGTCCATCTCTCTTCCACAACTCAGTTTTAACTAATGTAAGTTGGTTCTTATCCTTCACATGTATCATAGCGTGTGTGGTTATTCTTTTATGCTGTCGTTGGAAATCATCTTTTCATTCATCGAGGCTACCTGGAGTTTTGTAGACTTGCGTCTTCATTATTTTTCTCGTTGACAGCTTTTGGTACGTTGGGACAAGCCGCACAATTTTGCATGATCGTTTTGTTGGGAAGAGGTGACATGTTTCATAATTTTGCTCTGTTTCTACATGTAATTTTGAGACTTCTTTCGTCAAATCTAGTAGTTACTTGATTCAAGAGAGTTGGAGAATCGTCTGCACCACTGCAGTGTTCTTGTTTTTCATAGCTTCTGCAACCTCGCATGGTATAGTTTTGTAATACCACGTTGTACCTTGTAAGATCAAGGGGGCACCAAATACTGTTCCTATTTTCTCAATACAATTGTAAGAACACTTATTTTTCGAAGTAATTGTACGACATTTTCGTGTACAATACTCTTATTAGCTTTCGACGAAAAAGTAAATATACGATCACAGGATGCACGTATACCGAAAGGGTTTGTTAAGATAATGAGCAACATTGGAATTTCGAAACATGAAGCGAAACGCACAAAGGTAAATCAATCTTAACACAGACAAGGTAGTTTGTATGATATGATAGAACGAGTGTTCATGGATGGATGGCCTTTGCCAAGCCAAACGCGGCCGCGGATGCTATGGCTCCGATGAGCGCAGTCTGGAAGGCACTCCGGAAGGGTTTGTTATCGGTGAAGCTGCCCTTGGCGTACCCGAAGATCAGCAACGCCAGCAAGGTCACGACAACCGATGCAACCAGAGCTTCCCTGGCCCTCGGAAAGAAGACGTAAGGAAGCAAGGGAACTGCTCCACCCAAAACGTAAGCAACGGCAATGGTGAGGGCGCTGTGCAAGGCTCTCCTTGGATCTGGCTTTTCCAATCCCAGTTCAAACCTGAATCATCACTCAAATTAACTTAATTATAACCATGTCATGCAATCCATTTGGCTTAAGCTTAATACTCGATGAAATCTTAGACTACAATTATAATTAAAACAGAAATCTTGTCGGGCATCATTGTGATAGAAATTAAGGAGTGCAAATTAAACCAAACACCTGCTACCAAATATATTTTGTCATCAACAACCCACCAATTGCACTTGCAGAATCAATCTATGCATGACGTATTTGGTATCGACAATGTTAATTTTTGTTTTGATATTATTGTGTCTACAACGCGTGGATACTTTTATTGTTGACGTATTATTTACCAATGTTATTAACTGTATCGATATAAGTGTTATTTTAAAAAAAAGAACCGGCTATTTTAGGACACTTTGCAATCTATCAGTGAAAATTCTAATTAGTTAAAAGATCAAAACAACTGATATCCTATCAGAATAGCAGATACCTACCCCGTGAAGTGTATGATATTCAACAACCAATGAGTAAAAGATTTTGTAATGATCAGCCGTAACACAAAATGCATAATAATATTAAAAAAGTGCCCCAAGTGGAAGTGGAAGTGGAAGCGGAAGTGGCCAAAAGTGCTTTTTATGCGTTCACAGTGTGATGAAGGACCACAACCACATGGATTCAGTCCACATTTCAAAAGAGAACCCAACTTTTGATTAAGCACTTCCAATGAGAAGATATTGGCTTTTTATAATTGCATTCGGTAGTGATGGAGGTGTTCACTTGGGAGAGCAACTTTTTTAGAACAGATTTATCGTTATGTTACGTTTTAGTTCAATAATGTATTCTTATATGGAAAAAATTTTACACTTAACAATATATTATCAAATATAAAACGCTACGTAATTGTAAACTTTTCTATATAAATCCTTATCCTTCACTCGTCAACTAGTCCTAGTTAGCCCCCACCACGTGCAGTTCACAGAATATCCACATCGCTTTACCTACCTTCACAAAAATCTTGGAAGGAAAAGAAAATATCTTCCTATCATTCTAAGTTTCTTAAGTATATACACACTTATTAGAAGCAGAATTTTTTAGTCATGATTAAATAAAGCTAAATCATGGAGAGTGATATGAACTTATGTGCAAAGGGACGAATAATGTTCTGACAAACCGACCTAACTTACGATTCCATAATTTATGTAAAGTAACTTACTTCATCATGAAGTCGAGCCATGCTTGGGGCTTCTTCCTTAGAGCATTCACAACCGGTGTATACTCATGCGGCTGTATTCCATACTCCGCCAGTATCTCCGCCACTTCTGCCGCCTCTGCAATTACCCCGTCATAAACGAAAAGAAATTTTATTATTCATATACAAACAAGCAATAGTTACCTTAATATAATCTAAAATATTAGAAATGAGATTCAAACTTAGGTATAAGCACTCCGCTCCAATTAACATGACCAGGACCTAATTAAAGTATAAACTTTAAAACTAATTGAAAATTAAATCAAGGGAGGAAAACAATCCAAATTAAACCTGTATCAGGAACGTTTGCAATTTCTTCTTGTTCTCTCCTCAGCTCCCTCAAATAGTGATCCGATTCACTTTTTGCGGCCAGATATCTGCGTAATAAATTATCAACGAATCAATATATTACCAAACGAGCACAAGCTGTGATATCAAACAATAGCGGAACAGAGAGAGTACCCGCCGAGTCCCATGGAGATAGCACCGGCGGCGACTTCGGCGATGCCAGCAGTGAGGACGATAGAGGACGTGGCATTGGCGCCGGACAGTCCCGCAGCGAGAGCGAACGGCACGGTAAGACCGTCGGATACGCCGATGATGATGTCACGGACGATCTCGCCGGCTGTGAAGTGCTTCTCCGTGTGCTTATTCAGCAGCGCTTGCTTCTCGGGGTCTAAGCTGGTCGTTTGTCCGTCATTAGCCATTGAGAAAAAATATGAAATAGGGTTTTGGATTCGTCCGTTTAAAACTAGGTTTCTTCGAGGAAGAAAGAAAGAGCAAACGTCTGAGATATCGGAGCGTTATATTTATATGGGTGTCTTTTTGTGCATAAATTGGGGGTAATCAGTATCCAAATTTCCAATGATTTTAACCTTTTTGTATGCTCCAATCATAGCCTAGCGTGCGTCAGGCGTGCGTGGATTTTGCTTTTTCAGAGGAGAAACTTTAAGGATACTATTCTAAAGTGAGAATCTACCTGATTATCGGCCATCACAGTTTAACGTCAATTCTTATGTTAAAATTATAAAATATTATCTAAAAAAATAAGTTGGTAAATAGTCCATATAGAGTTTGCTTAGCATTTCTCTTTTTAGATTGAGGAGGATGTTCTATGCTACAATCGTAATGTTAGAGAGACTATATTTAGAGACAAAGTTTTGAAAACTAAAGGATATAAAAGTTGATGATAGGTTTATTATCCAAGCGTTTATAAACGTGTTTATTTTTATTGATGACACATCATTTAGTTTGCTAATTTGTCTCCAACTTTAATCTTCTTAGCATTAGCTTTATAGAATAACCAATTGAAAATTATTAGTGATGCAGGCAGCAAATTTTTGTCACCATAGTTTAAGCAAATTACAATGGTGTAATAAACCTCTTGTATATCAGTTTCACTCCACATCGATGATCTAATCCACATCGGAGATTTAATCAATTAACCTGCCTGCCTTCTAACACTAATATCCAAGATTTTGTAGGCATGCAAGCATAGTAGGGCATGCAGGTGGCATTCACGCATATTGAGACGGAGTCACGGAGATGGTAATTATAAATAAGAAAAGGTGTCCTCACAGAAATAGCCAATGTAATATTGGTGCAGGCAGTTGCAGCCTTTACAGGTTCTGTGTGGAATATTATTTTAGAATCTGTGCCTCTGGTTTATTCAGATATCAATGTTTGGAATCATAGACATACCTGATGCTCTAATTTAATTTCTTCATTTTACATTTTTCCATCGATATATGAGGTTATTATTCAGGAAATCATAGTTTATTAACGTACGACATGGAAGACGGAACCAGAACAATGTAGGAACAGTTATTATACAAGCAGACACACACACACACACACACACACACACACACACATATAGCTACTAGAATAAACGATCAAAGAATGCAGAAAGTTGAAATTAGGAGACATTAGAAAACGCTAAATGCCCAATTAACTAGCTAGTTTCGTCACAGAGACGGAGGTCGCCACTAATTATTGATTAATGGTAAGCTTGGAAAAGTTTAGCAATGGAATAAGCAGCGGCGGAGGCAATGGCTCCGATGAAGGCGGTTTGGACGGCGCTCTTGAAGGGTTGAGTGCCGGTGAAGTGACCCTTTGCAAACCCAAATATCGTCAGAGCAAGTATGGTGATGACCACAGATGCAACCACAGCCCGTGTTGCAATTGGAATGAGCATGTAGGGTACTAGGGGAACCAATCCACCAACAATGTATGAAAACGCAATTGTCATTGCACTTTGTAGTGCTCTCATTGGGTCTGGTTTTTCCAGCCCTAGTTCAAATCTGCATCATATATAATAATCAATTAGTCACACCTCAAAAACTTGACAATAATCACTATTACTTTATCGGTGGCTAATAGCCACCCACATTTTACGCATCTCATCTTGCATAACTAATGTTAATTAATAGCTATTATGTGATCAACGTAGCGTTACTTTACTTCATCATGAAATCAAGCCAGGCTTGAGGGTTCCTCCTGAGAGCATTCACCACAGGCCCATATTCATGTGGTTCAACTCCATATTGTGACAATATTTCAGCAACCTCAGCAGCCTCTGCATTTCTCAATAGTTAAACACACAATCACACACACGACAGTATCAAACTTTAAAATGTTCTATGAAACGAAAAAGCGGTCACATGGTGTAACATTTTTAATTTACATTATTATGTTAATTACGTGCGTGGTCCTATATAACTGAACAGTACAGTTTGAAAGAGGTTCACATGATCTTAAGTTAGCAGGTAGGCTCGTGAATTTTCTGTGTGCGGTAAGAAAAGTTCAGCACACACAGACCTAATTATAATTTATAAACAAATCCAAAAGATTAACACATAATACACTAAATTAACATTAACTTTTGACTAGCACATTCCACAGTTAACAAGAGTTGTTTTTCTTTTTTCTTTTTTTGTTTTTTTTTGTTTTTAAGGTTAAAGAAAGTAGAGGAAGGTAAATGATTAAACTAATTAAACTGCAAAAATTAATTAAATATAATAATGTTGAGACCTGTATCAGGGACAGCGATGATTTCATCTTGTTCCCTCTTTAGTTCTTTCTTGTAATGATCAGCTTCACTCGTAGCAGCAAGGTACCTGCATTCATATATATATATATATATATATATATATATATGATCACCAAAATTAACAAAGATATATTGAAAACACAATTAAGCATATGCAAGTTTCAAAAAAAAAGCATCGATAAATTTAATGGAATTAATACCCGCCAAGTCCCATAGATATTGCACCGGCGGCAACTTCAGCAATGCCGGCAATGAGAATGATGGAGGAGCTAACATCGGCACCGGACAAGCCGGCGGCTAGGGCAAAAGGGACAGTGAGACCGTCGGATACACCGAGAATGACGTCACGCACAATCTCACTCGACATGAAGTGCTTCTCTTCATGGTCATGCAGAATCAGCATCTGCTTCTCTAGGTCAGCATAACCATTTTGATCTGCCATTTTTGATATTTCTTAATAAGCAAATTACGAAAAAAGTACAAGCAAATTAAGACTGTTTAGCTACTGAACCATCTCTGTCTTCTTTTGGTGAATGGCTAGCTATTTATACATGGAGGAAGAGGATGATCATGTGGGCCAATTAAAATTTAGATTAATAGTGGGGTGAGTGTCTAAATTCAGATTTGGAAGAAAAAGGTGTTGGCTTTCTGCAGATTCCAGATATAAAGAGAAATCAAAGAGATATATGTGCATATTGTTTGTTTTCTGCTGACCCGCCGAATAATAATTTAAGAGAAAAAATACAAAGTTGTGTTCGCATTTGATTGATCTGTCACTTCAAAGGCGTGTGCGCACCACAGGCCTCGATGACCTAGTTGACATGCATGTGTTGAATCGTGGACTTCACTGAGCCACTGCTGAGGTTTATGTAATTTTATAATGACATAACTTCTCTCTGTATGTGTTAAGAGATTCTTTGTATAGGGACGTGACGATATTGATCAATACAAGCGTGATTATCTCTTTAATTATACTAAAATTATTTATGCCATAGAAATCGTTTATTCATCTATATAAATTAAACAAATTAACAAATCATATAAAGATGATATCTGTTATCATAATTGTCAATCATATATGACTAATGGTGTCTAAATAAGATGATTTTTTCCGTAAATGATACTTAGTGTTGATAACAAAAATGAACAATTATAATGATAACGTTTGTGGGATAAAATAATGGACCTTCTTCAAGTAAGGAGGATGACTTCTCACATGTAGGAAAATACAAAATAAAAAATGAAGTTTTTTATTTTTTTATTTTTTATCAAATAAAAAATAAAGTTTGGGAATGGGAACTTGGGAGGATTTGTATGAGATCTTTTGTGACACTACGGGTCAAGAAAACAGGCAGGATTGGGTGGCATTAGGCGTGTGTCTGCCAAGGACGCGTACAAATGCTCAAGCTAAAGTGCCCCAGCCGACTAGGCGTGTGTGAGACACAGGCCTTATCCGAACTCATGCTAATTAGGTTTAGCTCCAAACAACATAACTAGTTTAGGTTTAGCTCCAAATTATTAAACAATAAATGTAAAAAACTCAACTAATACCAAGCTAGTTAACTATAAGGTCGTTTCTTTGTATCTGCTTCAGAATGTGGTTTCTATTAGTTATGTTGTACACAAGTATTCATCCAAATTATGTCGTTCGACAAATATTGACACATTTTTTGTCGAACAAGAAAGTCTCGGATAGGACTACTTCATGCAACCAGCTTCCTTGTAAACGAAGCATGATTTGTGCACTTCCTTATAACTAGTAGCGCTACTTTACTACAAAAGATTTGATAAATGGAGCACGTACATATGCATAAGTTCACGTCTCATTAGCATGTGAACGTTTGTCAAAAAAAAAAAAAAAAAAAAAAATTCCATTGATTTGATGATCCCTAACTTTTGCCTTATAAGAAGGAACATTATGAAGCACTCATAAACTAAATTTTCTTCCATACATAGCAGCCTTTATATATCCATGTTTAATTGACAAGGAAACGAATGCTACACTTATCACACTTTTTATAATACAATCGTACTATTTTTCTAATAGAACAGGGACCGACCAACACATGTAGATTCTATTTCTATTACAGAAATAGTTAGATCTCATCTATATTAAAAAAATACTACAAATTAAATATGAAAAATGTGAAAAGAATACTACTTTTGAGCGAGATGGATAACTCATGTTATCATGATGTTTGAGTAATGTGGACTGTGGGATAACCCAACCCACTCACATATAACAAGAAGTTAACCAAAGTATACCAGAAAGCATACATATATACACACACACACACTCATGATTCGGTACATATAATCCAACAAAACGAAAGCAAACCCACCCACTCACCAAAAGGAAGAAGAAACGTGTCAACTGAAACAGTGAGGCCACCCATTCTATCTCATTGCTGCTTGAACATATTGAGAGAGAGGTTATCAACTTTAATACTTCTCTCTCCCATTGCTGCTGGTACATATTCGGAGACTGAAATCACTCGTTTACTCCGATATTATCGGTACTGTTTTAATTTAATTATTTATTACTAATTGTTGGGTTTTATTACAAAAAATTTCGATGCTGTTAAGAGTGGAAACTGTTATTATATTACCGATGTGGAAACTTTTTTTTTTTATCACTGCCTATTTTGTTTTCCCTTCATTATATATAACAATCCAATCCAATTATCCAAGCCAACACAGATCACGCACATGTTGCAGTGCGATTGAACAACCATAAAAAACAATTTAGTTAAAAGAGGAAGTGATATATATATATCAGATCGTATATATGTTATTATGTATATCAGAGAAGTAGGAGTCTGCAATTGGATATATAGTGGAACGTCCACTACCACTTGCCAGCCACACGCACTCACCAGAATCCGATCATCGTCAGATTCTCTTTGTAAGGATTTCGAAAATCCGTTAATTATATCCGTTTATCGTACATCGTGCGGTCAGAAATTATTTTAAATATTTTTATTTAAAATTAAATATAAACAATACTTGATGAAAATTGATATGCATAACCTTAATTTCTTGTTTTGTTGATGGTGGATCCCAAACTCCAAAACCATCAAACGAAAAGCATAATGGTAAACATTTTCTCACATTTCATTTGTCTTGTAAATACATCCGTGAGAATTCAAACTAGCGTCAAAAGTTTTAAACCTTCACTCGCTTCAGTAAATACATCAGTAAATACATCCGTGAGAATTCAAACTAGCGTCGAAAGTTTTAAATCTTTACTCACATTTTACTAATCCAAGGGCTCCCTCATTTCAGAACTTTAGGTACGGTGAGAACACCGTTATATCATCCCTCAGTAGTATACCATTACAATATTGGTGGTTGGGCTTCATACTTTTGGGCTTTTACTCCTTGTTCACTTTGTTTACCGTAAGTTTGGGCCTTTAGAAATAGGCGGACTATCTTGATTATGTTAAGTTATGCTTAGGCAAATGAAGTGATTTTCGTACATTTATTTAGTCATACACAGAATTGTGTAAATTTTTTAAACCCGTGCCGACCCGACGGTCATTTGCCCACTCCTAACAAACAAACTCCTTTCAAGCAATTTCAATCCTAAATCAAAGAAAAATCCAGAAGTAAAAAAAAGAAAAATGTATTTTGGATATATAGCAAATTGACAACATTTAATTCAAATCTCATGTAATATTAGGTAAACGAACGATCAATAAATATATATAAGAAATTTTTAAGGAAAGAGATCTCCGTAATTTTTATAAAAATTAGGATTAGTTGTACAATTCACATTGCATTGAACTTTAAATATTTGAATCATTTATTTTTCAAGTTGCATTTTATAGATCCTCTTTACAAAATATAGCTAAATTGAAAATGTTTAAAACATCTAATTGAGTTCAAAGAAATTAACAAATATTTTGTTATATAAAAAAAATGAAATTTTATTTTGATAATTAAATAGACAAATGATTTTGAATTAAATTAAATTTTTGCAAACATAATCTATGAATCGAAACTTGTAAAATAAACTGTTCGAATCGTAGAAATTTGATGTAGAATAAGCCCACACCTAATCTTCATATCGAAAATTATATGGTAATGTTCTTCAGTTCAGGTCTCCAGATTTTCAGCAATCAATAAGCTCAGGAGAATTAAATATTTCATCATCAGAACAAAAATCAATAAAATCCCCAAATACACACCAAAAATACTCCAAAAACATCCACAGCAATACCAGAAAATCAATATAAAAAAAAAAAAAAAAAGGTAAAATCTTCTTAGAACGGTCTTCAGTTCAGGTCTCCAATTTTCTCAGCACCGTTTTTGGCTCAGCAGAACGAAAGTTTTGTGAAAAAATCATCATCAGAACCAAAACTAAGAAGATATTTTCAAATTCCCACAACCCAAAATCCAAAATCCAAAAAACACAGCAAAATCACATAATCTACGGCTCTCGCAAGTTTTGAAATAAATGGAGGTGAGGCTGCCATTTTATAGCGAGACACCTCTAAACCCTAGACCCCCTGCTGCAGGATTTGGGCCGCGGCCCATAGTTTCATTTGTTGTTCTGGGCCTTTATTTTATTTTTATAATGACTCCTAATTTCATCATGATGGGCTTTATTTCATCGTAGTTGTCCATTGGGCTCATGTTCCAGGCTCTTTTTTTATTTTTTATTTTTTTAATTTTTAATAGATTGTTGTGCAATTTTCTTTCAAAGAAGCCATTGAAGAGAAGAACATGGGAAAATAACAAAGTAGAACCGACTGCGAAAGGGTGATGCTACACACTTGCTCATACGATATCTAATACGGATATGGCTCACATATGAATTATTATTTTAGAGCACACTTCAATAGTTTTGGCCAGCTATATTGCACGTTCATCAACAAATGTTAAAAACTTTCAAGTCAGCATGTTGACTGATGTCATCAACTTTTTAGCGAGCTTGTTGACAAATGCCAATATATATCGAGTGAGGCTATCGACATATACTATAGCCATGCATACAAAGACATGAGGCTAGCAGCTACCCTGTTCAGTGGTTACAGAGACAATTCGTCAAGCAGTTGTAAACAGTTTTTAAGGGAATTTTCGAATTTTCATAGAGGAGCATCCAACTCTTCTATGGAGATTTCTGAGCAGTTGCCCAAAGGTGGAGACATAATAGTTGTTTAAATTGCTAACTTTTAATAATTTAGTAGTAATGTGAAGGTTTTGAAATTTTGTGTCTCTCTTCGAATGTAAGCGAAACCTTAAGGGTGTATTTTGCAATCAACTTAAAAAAAAAAAAAAAAAAAAAAAAAACCTGTGAAAAATATAAAACCGAAAAAGGGAGAGGCGAACCGAGAAGTGTGAGAAGAGGAAGGAACAGACGAGAAGCAGACGAAGTCGTCCAAAATCTCTACACAGCGGTGGAGGAGCCTGACGACGTCGCATCGGTTTCTGGTAAGTTCTTTCTTCTTCCCGTTCCCACACTGGTTCTCTTATTCCGGGAACCTGCTAACGTCGTGGTTTGGAACCGAATGGAGGAAGAAAAGTAAAACCCTCTTTGTTTGAATTGGGGATTCTTGTGCTCACTCAGTCGATCGACGTTGATTTTACAACACTGTTGTATCCAATGAACGTATTATTTTTATAAAGAAATAAGTAGGTTTCTTGTAAATTGTTTGTTGGGCTGCCACTTTGATTTGATTTTTGTCTTAATTTATGCATCTAAAGATATGTAATTTTGTTAATTTTTTGCTAAAATTGTGCTCTAAACTTGTTTAAATCTTATAAATTATATATATTTCATGGTTTTTCCTCTTATGGTGTTTCTTAATTACCTTTCCCCCCCCCCCCCCTTGTCAGATTAATTGTTTTTCATCATGTCTTGGTGCACGATTGAGTCCGACCCAGGTATGATTTCGGCTTTCTTGTCCATTTGGTACCTTGTATATGAACGCTCGAGGGATAGTCTTAACGTGGAGCTGTATAGTTCGTTGTTTCGGATATATCAATTGTACTGAAATGCATCACATGTTACATGGGAATTCATAGATAGTAGTAGTAAGCATTATGTGGTCCATAAGTTTGGTTTTCGGAATGTATTGTTGGGACCGTATGAGTGATGAAAGTTGTGATCTGGCGGTGCGGATTGATATTGTATAGGATTTGGGTAATTTGGTAATGGTTAATACGCAGAAGCACTTCAAATTTCCGAGAAGGGGAAAGTAGCTTGGAACTTTTTTTGACGAAAATTTATAGCAAATTTTTAATTTTCGATAAATAGGAAGTTAGGAATAGCTGTAGTATATGCATGAAGTGTACTAGTTTTTTCAACGTTGTGCTTTGCATTGCAGGGGTGTTCACTGAGCTTATTCAGCAAATGCAAGTAAAAGGCGTGCAGGTACGCCTTCTTTGATGACTTTTATCTCTGTATTTATATTTTATGTTTAGGACGCACCGATCCTAGTTTATAGTTGATGCCTGCTGTTACTGCCCATACCATGATACATTTGTATGGCCTTGCAGGTTGAGGAGCTGTATTCATTGGACCTTGATTCTCTGAACAATCTGAGGTACGTTAGTTTCTGTTTAAGATTTTATCTCCTGGATAGATATCCTCATTTTTGCTGGAAAAAAATTCTTGAGGTTTATCATTGTTTTAGTTACTCTTTTCCTTTTGAAATTTACAGGCCAGTGTATGGTTTGATTTTCCTATTCAAATGGCGCCCGGGGGATAAGGATGACCGCCTTGTAATTAAGGATCCAAATCCTAATTTGTTTTTCGCAAGCCAGGTTGGTTTTCTTGAAAATGTATTTCCCTTGTGTAGTGACATACTTTTAAGGTCTTCTATCTTACAGTCTGTATATCCTCCCAGGTTATTAATAATGCATGTGCAACCCAAGCAATCTTGTCTATCCTCTTGAACTGTCCGGACGTTGACATTGGTCCTGAACTGTCGAAACTGAAAGAATTTACGAAGAACTTTCCACCTGAACTGAAAGGATTGGCAATAAACAATAGTGAAGCTATCCGTGCAGCTCATAATAGTTTTGCCAGGCCTGAGCCGTTTGTTTCTGATGAGCAGAAGGTAGCTGTCAAAGATGATGACGTCTACCATTTTATAAGCTACTTGCCTGTGGATGGAGTCCTGTATGAGCTTGATGGACTGAAGGAG
This sequence comes from Pyrus x bretschneideri, assembly GCF_019419815.1. Classification (NCBI taxonomy): domain Eukaryota; kingdom Viridiplantae; phylum Streptophyta; class Magnoliopsida; order Rosales; family Rosaceae; genus Pyrus; species Pyrus x bretschneideri. Next base: position 5,442,216 of record NW_025999524.1, read on the forward strand.
GGGCCCATTAGCCTTGGACAGTGCCCCAGCGGGCAAGGTGACATGGAATGGCTGCAGATGGTGCAACCTGTAATCCAGGAACGCATCGAAAGGTATTCCAAAAGTGAGATAAGGTTCAATCTCTTGGCCATTATCAAGAACAGGAAAGAGATGTATACTGCTGAGCTCAAGGAACTCCAAAAGAAGAGGGAGCGTATTTTGCAGCAGCTGTCTGCCTTACAGCAAGAGAGAGCAGCTGACGGGAGCAAGTTTGAAGCGCTGAACAAAGCTCTTTCGGAAATCAATGCTGGGATCGAGGGTGCCACCGAGAAGATCTTGATGGAAGAAGAGAAATTTAAGAAGTGGAGAACAGAGAACATTCGCAGGAAGCACAACTACATTCCATTTCTGTTTAACTTCCTCAAGATTCTTGCCGAGAAGAAGCAGTTGAAGCCTCTTATTGAGAAGGCGAAGCAGAAGGCAGGCAACACCAGATGAAAGTGATTCAATGATGTCGCGGTATTATGGGATTCTGGGGTTATTTTAGGCGATGTGAGTTGTAATTTCGGGTGAAGCACACCAGATTATACATGTTTTCGCGAGGTTACTCGTTAGACTTTGAAGATATTTCGGTGAGACATTCCCCGGAACTGATTTGTTCACTTTTGTTTAGGTCAAGAAACATACATGTCTTAAAATTCATAATGCATATGTAGAAATACGTTAAAAAAAATAAATAAATAAAAAAAATCAGAAGTCGCCCACCGTGGGGCTCGAACCCACGACCACAAGGTTAAGAGCCTTGCGCTCTACCAACTGAGCTAGACGGGCTTGGATAATTGGTCAACCGTCATTAAGTTAATTAGCTGTTACACCAGCAAAGCATTATCCAAATCCCCTCGTTTTGGCGCCTAACGGGGCTCTATCATCGTCAACCCTCGATGGTTGATTCGTCGGCCTTATATATACGTTAGATATTCAGGTGGCAGAGAGAAACAGAGACTTCCTTCCCTCCCTTGCAAATCAATACATTGTCCAGATAATCAATGGCGGACTGCACTGGAGAAAGGGAAAAAGAAGGGTACACAGTGGAGGAGACGGCGGCTGTGAGGAATCGGTTGTCCGGGCTCCGCCTCGACAGCAGCAGCTTCAAGTCTTCCTCCGCTGCTGATCCCAAGAATCCCGTGAAAACATTGAAGAGGCGGTCGCCCACCCAATCTCCACCATTATCCCAACCCAACCCCAAGAAAGAGAAGCTCTCTCACCCTCCTCATCCTCCTTCTCCTCTTCTCCGCCGCTGCATTTCCGATACCTTCTGTTTCAACCCAACTCCTCCGCCTCCCCAGTCTCATCCGGAGCCCACGGTCACGGTTACACCACCGCTTGCCCCACCAACCGGTAATGCCTCCGCTGCCGCCTCTGCCTCAACCATTAATCCGAAGCCCAAACTCCACCGCTCCGTATCCGTTCCCAATCCTCGCTCACTGAAAACCGTCTCCGGCAGTGACGAGGACGACAATACGTCGGTTCTTAGAGATTGACAGAGGCTTGCGAGGCTAAAGAACCGGGTCAGAGAGATGAGCTTGTGGTTCCAACAAGTCATGCTTGATGAAGTTGAAGATCCCGACGACGAAAACGAACACCACCACCATCAAGAACAAGATGAAAATGGAAGCACGTCACCCACCGATCAGGATGTTAAACACAACACTAAAACTCCGTCTGTCAGCTCTGGGGTACCTATTGGTGTTCTCAATTTCTTTCGTTCGTCTCCGGAGACAACCGCTACTACAAGCTTGTGTAGATTCTGATGGAGGCAACTGCTTCTACTAAAAGCACTTATTATTCTTGGCTTTCCCTTTTTGTATCATTTTTTCTTTCATTTTTACTGTCCATGTAGGAAAATTTTTGCTCATGAACGTTTTTTTTACTAACATGTTGAAATTTCAATTGAAAATACAATGAAAGTGCTTTTTCAGGAAGCGTTGCTATTACCCTAACTTTTTAAAAGAAATTTATGTCGAACGTTGTCATAGACGTTTTTTTGTTGCCAAAAAGCGCTTCAGGCCTTCCAGAAGCAGTCCCAAGGGGGCATCGCAACTCTTCCCCAACGTTGAAAGGCACGATCATAGAGAATGGACTGATAGCAAACCGAAAAACACTTGCAAATACATATCAGAAAAATACATGACAACGTAATTTGAAATGATATTTATTTCTCCTTGCAAGTGTGATGTCACAGAAATTTACAGTGCTGAGGTCCAACGGTTGGTTCGTCGTGAGGTGCACAGAGCCAGGAGGAAATAACACAATACTGAGCAATGAGCATGTATGGCGGACCTCTCATTTCGTTGTACCATCTTAGTATACATCTCAAAAACAAGAAATTTACTCTAATTCAACGAGAAAACTCCATTGCAGTACCTGCACAACTCAACGAAAATAACGATTCAGTACATATGCTCTAGCGCATTGTTATCACGAGTGATCCAAGAAAAAGAAAATCTGAAATTCATGTATTGCAACTAGTTGCAGCATTGAAGGAAATGTGCGGTACCTGTTGCTGAACTTCTCAACAGCATCGGAGGCATAAAGAAGTGTTTCGTTGGCTTTCTCTAGAACCATATAAAGCTCCTTCCCTCTTGTAACCCGAGCGATAACCCAAGCATTGTTTTTCGCCCTGATGCTAATTTCCAATTCTTTCTCGTGACCAGCATAATCCGATTTCGCTCTACTTTTTTCCAAATCAACTTCTTCTCTGATCTTACTTAAGGCAAGTAAGGAGCCCTGCCACAGACAAGAAAAATGGGCAACTTGGAATCAATAGATAGGAGCAATAAATCAGCATAAATTTGATGAGATCTAGTCTGGTCAGTGACGACTAAGACTAAGGCCAACTCCAACTGAAAAGGCTAAACGTAGCTCCGTCTAGAATTATAGCCCTACAATTTTTTTTTATTTTTTTTATTTTTATTTTTATAAATAAATAGTGTTAGGCCATAGTCATATGTCATATCCAACCGAAGGGGCTAAACATAGCCCCCTCAATAATTTATTGGTTTTAAGTTTATACTATAAATTTATTAGTTAATTTAATTAACTACCATTGGATTTTTTTTTTTTTTTTAATCTAGCCTTTGAATTTGAATCAATTATTGCAATTGAGGAGCTTAGCCCAAAAATAGGGCTAAGAAGGGGGTTACATTTGGCTAGCCTGATGCCCCTTTTGCCAAAATAATGGACTGGTGGGCTACATAGAATTATAGCCTAGCCATGGGTTGAAGATGAGTTTTTGGGCAAATCAGGCCATTTTTTGGCTTTTAGACCTTTAACCCTCTCCATTGGAGATGACCTAAGATCTCACCCATAATTTATTAGCTGCGGCTAGGGATTACAATCATACAATTTTTGATGCAGTGAACAAGGTGAAGATCCTTAACCAAACAGCTACCTTTTAGCAGGAACTGTGCAGAAGAAGAAAGCAAGCCAACTGTGGCGGGATACTTTACCTTGGTAAGGGTTGTGACTTTTCCTGGTGGAGAAGCCCTGGATACATTTCTGTCTCCATCTGCTAGTAAATACCGATATCCACTAACATGATATGCATTCTCACCACCCCATCCTTTTGATAATTTCTCTTCAACTTTCAACAGCTTTAGGGATACCTGGTAAACGATAAACAAGAACATAAATTAAAAATATGTCACTTCATCTTTCTTGACCTCGATTGATTTTGGTAATGATTTTCACATGACAATGCCAATGACAAGTTTAAATGTAGAGAGGCTGTTTGATAACATAAGCATCACAGTTAATAGCAGAGATAGAAAGCTCACATTTTCAAGAACTTGCTGCTTCACTGCAGAAACACCTTGATCACCATTTAGTACCGAAGAAACAGGAAGAAGAAAAATTAAGGTAAGGCTCTTATGCTGATGGGCACACAGATACATTCTCTCCTCTGTTTGATGAAGCAAAACTGTTGGGGTGGCAGACGTTCCAGTACTAGCGTCTGCACCCCAAATATCACTGACAAGAAAACCATCCTTTCCTTTGGACCACTTATCAGGCTGCAAGGGCCGTACGACTCGAGAACTGTTATCTCCAGCAGGAGAGTTGCCAAGTGAGCCATGCAATTGTTCTGGAATAGAACCAGGACGGGCCAAGCTAGAACTTGAGGAGACATGCGATGTAGCTCCCTTGCGTAAATAGGACCAGGAACTTACTCCAGAGGATAATGCACGGGGAGTCAACCTTAAAACAGCATATGCAAAGAGGTTTACGGTATCATCCTAACAAAAATAGGATAACAAAATTCACAGAAGTTAGCATTTCCAAAATAAATTTCAAAAAGTAAACTTTATCTCAGTTCTTAAGGTTCTCTTGAACTTGAAGGCTAAAACACAATGGCATATGAAATGATTAAAAAACCAACAATGTTAAGATCAAATCATACAGGAGAAAGTGTCGTGGACACCAAGAGGTCCTGAAACAAGATTAGTGAGTGACATGGCATGTTCCCAGCACACGATTCAAGTACCCTGACAAGCGACTGCAAAGACAAATGAAACCATTAGAAAATACATGGAAACAAATATACCATATTGCATTAACAACTAAAAACACGAATTAGGAGGTTCGGGTAGAACTTAGAAGTCAGGTTGGAATAAAGGTGAAAGCCCTTACACGCACAGAGACGTAGAGTTTTGAACAATACCAATTGGCTAAAAGGAAGATAATAGGACTGTTAGTGATAATAGATAAGTTCCTAATGGTAATGACTATTGAAGCACTGGATTAAAAGTTAAGGCCGATGAATCTACAGTATAATTCAGAAATTGAATAAGATGAAAATTACAGCATAACCGTTCTGGCCAGAATGTGAAAAAGCCTTAAGTATTCCAGAAACATATAATTTTAAATATATTCTGAAAACAAACCTGAACTTCGATTGCCGCTTCCCGCCCTACAGTAAGCATCTGTACAGTTCCACGCTCATTTAAAGCGTCACGGAATGAAGGTAGCAGCAGTTTCTTCCCAACCAGAAAATCTGCCGCAGAGAGTAAAACCACACATATGAGATACAGCAACTTCAGCATTACTCAGGAACAAAATTCCAATTGAGAGGGCACGATACAGCAACTTCAGTATTACCCCAGCAGCACTCATCGAATGGAGACCGCTTTAGAAATGCTGGCAATTAGTGACTTTACAATGAAATTCTAACCCCAAAGACAAAATAAAACTGGACTTTAGTGCAAGTAGTAGGCACGCAACTGTATGATAACTTACCACCGAGATAGTCCATGACGAAATGGTACAGATGGGAACGAGTGAGTCCCCCACCGGGGTCCTTATCAAGCAACGCTCTTATCGATCCATGAAACATCACGAAAAGCAAATGTACTTCCTTGAGAACCTTTCTCAATGCATCACTTCTCCAAATTGGTTCGAACTCCTTGTTTTTCTCCACTACCTACCACAATGTAGAGCAATGATTCTAATCTAATCTAAACCGCGGGAAAGGAGGGGGGGGGGGTGTTCGAACTTAACTGAAGAATAATCGAAATTATAACTGGAATTGAAGAAACGAGAGCTCACCATGACCATCCAGATATCGGGTTCCGCCTCGTGAAAGACATGGGAATGCCTCTCTGCTTCAATGGCCTCGCAAGCAGCCTCAGGAGAGAAGATTCTGCACAAAACACACCCAAATTCTTCTAATTAAAAACTAAAACCCCAAAAATAGAATGAAATTGCAACAAAAAAAGAAGAAACCTTGTAAATGTGATGAGTCCTTCACTGAGCCCGATCACAGAGAACTGGGCGGAGAAGGGCAAATCAGCTGGAAAGAAGAAGAGTATCTTGTCCAACTCCTGCCCTTCGTTCTGACCCCTCCTCAAATCGAATATGCACAATTGCACCCCTTCTGGAGCGGTAGCCGTAGTAGTGGCCGACGACAGGCCCATACTTTCCCCTTCCAAATTTAATGGCGGAATCAAATAGTTGGATTAGAAATTGAAAACCCTAATTTCGTTATCTGCTGAATTCAAACGACGACAGGTAAATGCGAGTTTGGAATTCCCTTAATTTGCCAAAGGTTGACGACGATATCTACATGACACAGCGAAACTTGGGGTAGATGTTAGGGATTTAATCTTGATTTTGGTACCAAATTATAATTTTATTTGACAGAGATCGTTTTTTCTGGTTTGTTCAGAGTTTGAACGGTTGGTAACAGGGTGGGAGAATTTCACCAATTACTGGGCCTGGGCCTTTGGTATTAATTAGCGGTGAAGTGGGCGGCCCATGTACCACATCAAGCCCACATTGACGTAAATGAGGCGCGCAATGCAAGTACAAAACAGCCGTCGCACCAACTCTCTGCAAATTCACAAATTCTAATTTCAAACTTAATTAAAAAAAATATAAAAATAAATTTTAGCAATGAACTTTAAATTTTAATCAAATTAGAGTAATGGTTCTTCAATTAAAAATTTATTATTATTAGTTCCTCAAGTCATTAAAATGTGTAGTTATGATCATTTTCTTCAACTTCGTCAAAATTTTGTCAAAATGAATTATGTTGGAATGACCTATTGCTATAATTGGATTAAAGTTGATGGACTATTTCTCAAATTGGATTAAAGTCGATGGACCATTTCTCCAGTTAGATTAAATTTGATGGATTATAGCTGTACGTTTTGATGAGTCGAGAGACCAATATTAATAGATTTTTATTTGAATGACCATTGTTTCAATTGACTTAAAAGTTGAGTTACATTGCTGCCATTTACTCTTGAAAAAATGAAGTGCAAATCTATCTGTGCGCTGCAGAACCTCGAAACGACGCGGTTCCTGGAGGCGAAGAAGGAGCTCCGGTCAGTGCTCCGTCACCAGGGGCAACCTCAGATCTCTCCGGTTATGTACTCGTCTCTCAACAATGCTCGCAACGCTTGTCAACCAGGCTTCTTTAGAAGGTAATCATGATGCGTCCCCGTCAACGAGTAATGGAGCGATGGGGTTCTGTTATCGTGAAGAACAAATCCAGTTCTCAATTTCTCATCGACGCAATCTCATGGTTTTGCAGACTCATGTGAGGACAGAAGGCGATGATCTACGCGAATGCATAGAGGAATGGATGAATTATGATATCATAAAATTCAGTTTGTTATCATCGCGTGTCTTGTTGTATTTTCATTTCTCCAATTTGCTACATTTGACAGAGCCTATAGTGGTTGTTAAAGTACGTATGTTCTAAAGTCCGATCAACTTCTTTGCAAGGTATTCCCCTGTCCACTTAGACAATGGCTGCACTGTGTGCAGCCTTGTTAGAGAAGGACCGGTTCTTTCTGGTGAAAACATTAGGCATTGGTGTCTTCTTAAGAGTTCAGACTTCATTCCTTCTGGGTGACAAGCTTATTGTCTTGCATTCAGACTTGTTTCCTTCCAGGTGATAAGCTCATTCGATTGTACGGACCCGAACCGTGGCTCTGATACCATGTTAGATTTTTAGATCGCCAGGCCTGTCCCACTCTAACGACACCGATACTGTTTCCAACTTTACAATTTGCCCAATCCGTTAGGTGTGACTCTAACGACACCGACATTATTCCCAACTTTACCACCTGCTTAATCTGTCTGGTATGAGATTTTACCATAAAATACCTCGGTATTAGTTAAAGTAGGGTAATTCTTTGAACCCACCGATGTGGGACATTTAAGATTCCTGAATTCGTATTAAAAGGCAGAACTTTGAAGAATTATCATATTTACGGCTATTACATTCCTACCGAATAAGGCTGTGCAGTATAGAATCCTTGTATGCAATAATGCAACAGAATCCTTGTATGAAGCCATATGATACAGAGAAACCGAAAAATGATTCATTTGTGCACATCGGTCATTTAACACCGGGCTTTGTATCATCAGGAGAACTGACTGGAGCAACTGGAGGCTCCGGGGCAGAAGATTCGTCAAGATGGGTTTGTGCAAAGTCAGTGATGACCTCTGTCCTCTGCCTGTGCATTATCTCCATTTTTTCCTCCTCGGTGCTCTCCACCTTCTCCTTGGCCATCATGCCCACATCCTCAGCCACCTTTGCAACTGCGCTGAGTGCGTTAGAAACCCATGAGGCCCCGGTCAATACATAAGGGTTGCTCATGATAGAAGATCCCGCACTGCTTGCCTTCTGCTCGGCAACAGCAAAGGCAGACTTTGTCTTTTCAGATACCATGAACTTTTGATCCATCTCTCTCACCTTTTCGCTGACAACAGCTCTTCCAGCACCTAGCTTCTCCATCAGCCCCATCCTTTCGTTAATTGAAACGACTGTGGCAGAGACATTTGACGTCAACTTATGCCTCTCGTCAAACGCTTTCGCCTTGTTAATCGCATCCTTTCCTAAGATGTATCCCTTGGCAAGCATAGCGCTGGCCACATCTTCTGCCTTCTTTACAGCAGAACTAGCAGCAGCTGGCTTTTTCTCCTTCAAAGGTGAATACATTATAGTAAGAAACGCCACTCATTTGAAGCGCGCACACACACATGACAAGTTTTAGGCACATCAAATCTTGTCTCCAAGTTTATGTCCCGCAAGATTAAATGGTTGAAAGATAAATGACACATAAATGGATGCATGCCATGGTATTTACCGGGCTTGATGGGAGCGGAATAGCTTCAGGAGGCAGCTTGTAATCCTTGGCAGTTGTAATGGTGACAGGAAGATCTGCTATGGTGGCTCCCTGAATTAAAAGAAAAACAACACCCCTAGTAGTAAAAAAACGCCTTCTGCATTAGGCTCGGCTAACATCTAGGGAAACAAGCAAAGCATCGAAAAGGAACTTACCGACAAAAGAACTGCTGTATCTGCTCCTTGTGCTTCCTTGAAGGTAACGTAGGCAAGCTGTGTATTTTCAGTTTCCCTGCATGAACACAACACCGAAATCTTCAGAATCGCGAACGTACTAAATCTGTCACATACATAACTAAAAAATGTGTACCGTTGCATCTCAACATGTTGAATATCTCCGGAAAATGATAAGAATTCCTTGATATCCTTGTCGGAAATGGCTTGCGAGATGTTGCTTACTTTGACTGACTTTACCTGCGTATGAAAACCAACCGAGTAAATATTTGTATGTTCAATTAGTCCAAAACAGAATGTAGTATTACGAAATTTAAATATGGAGCGGGAATTTGAAATCGGCTTTATAGGAGGAGTACATCCGCTCTAGCTAATATAGTTGCAGAAACGTACACAAATGCATACTTATTTTGGTTACAAAATAAATTTAGCATATGATAGTATAAAAAAGGGAAACAACCACGAATTTCGCGATGAATGCTAATACAAAAGGTTGGGTTTTCTCACATTTGGGGCTATGTTCGTGGAGATTGGTGTGGGAGCTGTCGACTGGGGAGCTGCTTCAATCCCATCATTTGCAGGTTCCGCCGGAATCTGTACAGAAAGTTCTGAATTAAATAATTTCAGGGGAGAATGGAAATTAATCGTTGGAATTGGAGGCAAAAATTATTTCCAAACTTGACAAATATCTTGTTTTCCCGCATTTTCCCAGCAACCAAACAGATTAAAATAACTAGCACATTGCGTCAAACACCAAAAACAAAGAGATGTTCGTTCAATCAAACAACAACAACCACCAAGCTTTATCTCACTAAATGAGATCGCGTGTATGAATTCTAGAAAGCCACTGAATTCGGTTTTGCAACAAGTTTTCCGTTAGCTCCAAGAATTCTTGTCCGTTCAATCAAAGATATGAAAATCATGAAAAACCAATTGATCTAATCCAACACAAAGAACGAATGCTACGAACAATATTTTCAGGAAAATAAAAAGGAAAAACTCACCGACATTTGGGTATATTTTTGTACGAGAATCGAGAGGGAATTGCACGTCCTTGTGTTGTAGTATTTTTGTTCCTGTTTTTCTCTTATTTTTATTTGATTTTTATTTTTAGGGTTAATTTCTATTTTTTGTTAATGGTGTTTTGATTTTGCTATCAGCGGGAAGTTCGGGAATCGCGATTGGGGTGTCCGATTTTGGGCGGTGAGTAGCCAACTCGTTGTCAGTTGGAGCTCGCTACAATGAAGCGGGCTCCAACTCGCTGGTATATAAATAGTTATTGAATATCACTTGTATATAAAACATAAAGATCTCTAGGATACGGTTGTACATGATCTTATGTTGATCTCGTTCAGTGCGAGACATCCCTATTTCTCTGATTGTGATTGTTGGTAACTGGCCTTCCAATTCAAAAGTTCTACAAAACCAATTTCGGATTGATATGGATTAATGATTATGGAGGCTAGAATCCAAAAGTGCTTTTCAACAAAAGCAGGTTTCAAAACAGCTTTCCACTTCAGCAAGTGGAAAAAAATTACACTCATGTGATTGATTCTACTTTGATCCCACAAGCCTGGCAATTGCCAAGCAAACAAAACATGAGAAAAAGTTGGTGATCCATCATCCATGTGCAACATGCATAAAATTACAATACGATCTGTGTAGCAAATCATTATCTTTCTGTCTGCCACAATCCATAACAAGACATAAACTAAAGACTGTTGCCATAATGCACACGAATCCATCACAAACCTATCAATTTCAAAAAGATATTGACTTCTGGAGCGTCAATGTGACAGTTTGAATCAATAACATGACGTTACATGTTCAAAGTTTCTCACACAGCATCACGTGACTTTGCCAACGTTCTCGTTTCATCAACCTTACACTAATCTTGTTTTGTGAAAGATATATTTCATTTTCATAGCTCTGGTTTTGCGGATTTATTAATGCTTGGACATTAACCAATAATTTATAAGAGAAAAAAAAGGAAGCAAAAATATCATTGAACATGTTTAGGCATCAGCAGAGAGGAGCTCTGTGAGGAATGCCTTTCCTCTTGTGCAAAAGCCTCCTCGGCTTCAATGCTGAACACACCCAAGCATTCATCTCCTCAGATGACTCCGCTAACGAGATAGAGGACGACTCCATTTCGCTCATATTTGTTTCCGAATTGTAGTAGTTACCTTTTAGCGAAAATTCAGCATATTGGGGTACTGCAACGGTGATGAATTCGTGACTTTGGTGGTCCTTCGGCGTCACTGAAACTACCGATGCCTGAAATGTGAAACAAGCAAATGTTTCTTGATCCCTTACATGCAATGGAGTGTGAAACATGAAATTGAAGTCGAAAATTTGGTACTGACAGGCGACAACAATTACCTTGCACGCGATGGAGCAGTAGCGATTTGGCATGTCCTGTAGATATTTCCCACAAGCTTCACAGGAAGCACCGAACTTTGCTTTCGTTGATGGTTTGGCGTCTTTGGATTGAGGACGAGGATTTAGATGCACAGCTTTCTCTCCGTTGATTTTATATGTCTGTAAACATTAAGTTGTCATTGTTTGAGATACAGAACATTCAATTCAACAGTAACAAGTAATTGCGACTGATGTTACGATCGAAAAGGCAGGCGAGCTTCGCGATGAACTTAACAAATGAAATCACATACGAATTTTCACCTACAATCATGAAATCCACATACAATTGCTGAGAGTTGTATAAGACAAAGAGTGGGGAAGCAAACCTGAATTTTAGAGCAGTCAAGATGCTTCTGAATTTCTTGAAGGCGAACAACATCATGATAAACGTATTTGCAGATCTGAAACTTTGTGTGAAGGCAATGAGATGTCATACAATGCCTGCAGAGGAGGAGGCTGCAGTCTATGCAGAAGACATTCTTCTCGTTTTTTCGAAGATCTTGATGAACACCGCAGGAACCGAAGAATTTGCTAAGCAAAAGGGTGTTAAGCCAATTATCTGTACTGTTTTTTATGCAAACCTTGCAGCCTACCTACAAAACCAACACATCCCCACTTCAAGACACCTTTCAACAAACATGTAGCAATCACAGATTCATCAAAACTTAATTAAAAAAAAAAAAAAAAAAATCAAGACTCAAAAATCATTCAATCAAATCCACAACCCACAACCAAAGATCATAGATTTGATCAAAACTTTGATTGCTTAGCGTCAAACTCAAAAACCATTCAATAAAATTTCACAAATTCACAAAACCCGCAACCAAAGATCATAACTTTGATTGCTAAGCCTGCAAACTCAAGAACCATCAAATCAAATTTCACAAATTCTCAAAACCCGCAACCAAAGATCATAACTTTGATCAAAACGATGACTGTTTGTCCTTCAAACTCAAAAACCATCCAATCAATTTCAAAAATTCACAAAACCCGCAACCAAAGATCATTACTTTGATTGTTTATCTTTCAAACTCAAAAACCATTCAATCAAATTCGCAAATTCACAAAATCACAACCAAATATCATAAATTTTGATCAATTTACATAAATTTTACCCAGTAACTTCAAACAATCAAATCGAAAATAACAATGATCATAGCAAAACTCATCGAAAGAACTCAAAATCTTACCATTTCTTCAATTTGTATGGACAGAAATTGAATTTTCTGTAATTGCAGGAGTCGATACTTGAAAAAGTACGTGAGAAAAACATGAAAGATTTTGCAAAAATTGCAAACAAGTCCACCTCCACAAGGGTTGTGAGCAAGCAATTGAGAGAGGAGAAGTGAATGAGATTGAAGAATTCACAATGTTATAGGAAAGTAGAAATAAATGGGAACTCCCTTTATCCAAGCAGGCAGGCAAAGAGCTGTGTCCAATTTCCCACTTAATTGCACTCCGCGGGAAGCTAAATGCTGTATATCCGTCGGATCAAACTCAAATGGAATCCGACGGTTGTAGTTTTGAGAAATTATTACTAATTATCGTACTTAATTGTAAATAAAATAATTAGGTCAGTGGGATTTTCTTATGGGGCCATGTTACGCAAAACCCTACTGAGTGAGATTTTCTTATCGCTTTGCGTCCTTTCCCGCCGAAATAAGCGAGATTTTCGGAGCCGTTTTGTCCCTTTTTATTTTCCATTTGTTTTTATTTTTTAATAATAATTGTTTGAGCCTTTTTATTAATTTTTTTCATGAAGCATCAATTTTGATTTAATTTTATAAGCAAAATATTGCCACATTTTGTTAACCCAATGGAAATCGTTACAATCTTTTTTTTGAAAAAAAGAAAAATAAAGAATAAGCAAGTATCAAAAATAACTTTCAATCCGGTAAAAACCCAAGTGAAAGTGCTACGAAATTAAATGTATTTTGATAAATACATATTATTTTTAACTTTTCATATATTATATTTTATTTTGTCCATTGTTTCCATTTAAGTTAGTGTGTGTGTGTGTATATATATATATATATATATATATTCTTTCTTATCGGATGTTCTAAACAAAGGAAGTCAAAAGAAAAAAAAAAGTCATTGACTTTCGTAGCCTCACTAAACTTTAAAGAGAATTCCTAAATTTACTCCAACATTATACAGAATATTCGTATATATTTTGGTTTTAGATTTTATGATACTATATAAAATATAGGAATACATGAAATTACCTATATGCCCAGCCAGAGTTGTAGTATTTGCCTCAGAAGTGGATCGTGCTCACTAGGCAACATAAATGTACCAAACAGTTTGGACGGTTATCCGTCTCCAATAATTTTTCATCTTTATCAGTCAACAAAATAAAAATAAAAAACAAAAATTCAAACGGATAAAGATGAAAATTTATTAAAATTTCGTCAATCGTCCGACCTTATAAAGATAAAAATTTTAAATTTATTGAAATCGTTTCAATCGTTTGGCGCATATTTAGTAATTTTATTTTTCTGTCTGAAATTAAACATTAATAAAGCCTCAAAATTGAAGAAATTTTTTAGAAAACTTTAACGAAAAGTAAAAAAATCATATCTTTACATTAAAAAATCAATCCTAATACTATTCATTTTACCTTTTATTTTATCATTATCGTTAGAACTCAAAATTTTCAAACTCTTTTCATTAATTTTCTTAATTTTTTAGTCCAGAACATTTGAATCACGTCGGTTGTCCCAAACCTTGTTTTGAAAAAGGGGAATTCCCGCATTTGACGCTAGCCAACCTCACACCTTGCATACCCCAATTAAGTCAGGTGTCCTGACCTATACGGCGTGCACACACAACAATCTTCCCAAAAGTTGAGCAAGGGGGCAAGTATGATGGTAAAACTCGTCCCCTTCTTTGAATTATTAGTCCATTTGTCTTAAAAAATAATGATCAGGATTATGATAGGTCAAAAGTTCGATACGCAGCATAAGGGTATGCTTGAAAAGTGTTTCTAAACAGCGGAAATTACTGTTGGTTTCACGATATCTTACATTACCTTTTCTATACAGTCCTGTCCCGAAGCAGCAAGTAAACCTTTGTCTTGTAACAAAATTGGATGGTAATAACCATGCATAACTAGACTACAGAGGCTACACGATGTTCTAGCCGAAAACTAAATAGGGGTTTCTCTACCTTATGATGTCCTAATCCCCATCTTTGCAGCCCTCCGATGGTCTAATGCGCATAATTCCACAGGAACCCCGACCTTCAACTTCTTCGTTGGGGGTTCCTTGAGCGGAATTAACAGAATAATACTGATGTGTGAAAAGCAAAAGACTTCCCTTCTTTACGATCAATCATAATGAAGATGGTGTTTCCTCCTTTTGCACCTATTGACGTACCAACTGGCGTGTTTCTGGAGGCCCATGCCTATCAACACCTTGAGGCTTGTCAGCATAACATATGTCATCGCGAAAAGGATGAGAATCCAAAATTGTTTCCATGGAAGGGAACTGTAAGGAAGATGAGCAGCATATACCGGAGTAAGCACTCGGATGACCTACAACAAGGATGACAGTACTGTTCAGGATTACCTCATAATTATCGATATTAATAACAGTATTTGCACACAAAATTGAATATTTCATTTTCAACACAGCTCAAATCTCATATCAGAACCCTAATTCTTGTAGCCCATTGTAGGATTCTGTGAGCAATTAGTGAACTTTCTACGGATAGATTTTTTGCTCTACCATATAAAAGTGGGGATGACTTCAGACCATGAAAATCGACGTCAAGGTAAGTAATAATAAGTGGCTTACCACACAAGCTGGTGCCAGAGGAATGAATGTAAGATTTTTCTTTGAAGCCTCTGATTGTATATTTAAAGTCTGACGAGATGAAAACAGAGGGTCAGATTTCAATATAATGATCTAAACATACTAAATATCCCTTAATCCTACACTCGGTGAGAAAAAATAAAAAATAAAAAAAAAGGCACCCACAACTTTTTGAGAAGACAAAACCTGCTTGCATAGATCTTCAAGAAACTCTGAGTATGCAATGGGCTTAATGTTATTGAACTTAGCAATGAATGAATGCTTTATGATATCGATAATCATCTCACAGACGTATACTAAGAGAGCATTCTGCAGTAAGCAAATGTAAAAACACTGATCAAAACGTTTGTTGCGCGAGAAAACTTTTTCTTTTATAAAGAACAGTTTCTCGTAAAAATGTCTAGGTCAACTTACAGAAAGAAAACTTTCGAACCAGGGTCCTTCAGCCTCAAGAATGTTTTGAGCTAAAACAAACAAGAGGAATGCTGAAATGTGGAATCTCTCTACTGAATCTGGTTGCAAGAAACCAAAAATAAAATAAAATTTCAGATCAAATGAAAGGATTAAACCCGAGAAAAACTAGATAGCAAATATGACACTAAGATTTAAGCCTGCAGCTTTTCTCTGTAATCATCACACAATATCGCCAACTGACCTATTTGTTTTTATGCAACAAATCATAAGCAGACGAGGTAAAAGCTTCCAAGGTTGTGTTAGGTCTATGCAATAGAATAGATCTAACCATATATAACCAAAATGTTGCAATCTTTATACCCACGATATGATCTATACTTTGGTAGTTGAGCACAAATATGGCCACACTGTAGCAAATGTTAAGCAGCCTTACTATACTAAAGAGTGTATTAGAAGGAATGCATCAGAAAACAGCAATGTCATTCATACGGACCGTAAAATAACACGAAGATAACTCACCAAAGTATACCAGACTATGAATGTTGTCCTTGCTAAATCGTTTAAACACATTGCTTTTTATCTCGGCAAAATTATTGGACACCAGCAAAGCCAACAAGGCATTATTGTGAGCAACTATGCAGGTTGACAAAGTAATTGCCTGAGCTAATAAGATAAATGCATGAATAAGTACGTATAGTTAAGGAACTCTGTAGATTATGCAGGAAAGTGGGGTAAAAAAAAATCTATGAATAAAATGATCTTTCCAAAGGATATTTGAGGCAGCCACAGCTAAAGCTTGATCGCAAATGAATCTCCAAATCCAGAATCTCATGTTTTCCGGTGGACAACTTGCAAGACCATCTGCTGAGTTAAATAGAGTTTGCAATACATCTGGGTTAAAACTTTGGCATAGTTTATCAAATATCTGCAAAGTACAAAGAAAGCAACTCTTAGACTGCTGCCGACAACTATGCTTCTAAGATATAGTGCAGTGACATTTTGTTTCGCCTCAGCCTTTTCGCCTTTTAAAAAGATGAACAACATAATGTTCTGAAGAGGAAATTGAAAAGAAATACAAGTGTCAAAACTTAAATCATACGATCAATAACTTAATTACCTCCAACACGTTGTAAACCACATATAATTTGATTGTTCCTTGACCACGGATCATGTGATATATTAAGCTGATATCTAAGGGAAGCAAACAAATAAATAATACAATCAGTATACTACATAGTACACCCAGCTATTGCTCTAATCAATGGAACTGGTCATCAGGTTATAATAATATCCACAAACTGGTTGCTATAAGACATTACAATGTGAAAGAATAGCTCCATTATCTTCTTACTCACCTGTTTGCTGCAAGAGAGTGACTCCACAAGCCATTATGGTAAAACACCCAAAATCAGACAGCTCTGCTGCAGATGGCCTCTTAAACTGCCTGCCCAGGTATGGTTAGGTCACGTTGTAAATATCTTGACATTCGTTACGGTTTACCAAAATTTAACACAAAAACAAAAACAGCATGAAAACAGAAATTTCACTACAGTGGTACAAACTTCAAAGCACCTGAATGACTCAGCCGATATAAATGAAAGAATTCAAAGAACTCAACTTTACGAAATTATGAGACAAACCCAGAAGGGGAAAGTGAACCTTAAGTGTATAGTCCTCCAAACAGTCATCAAAATTCTCGTTGGCATGATAGTCAACAGTGACAGAAACGAATCAAAGCACACAAAGAAGCCAACATCTATAAGCTGCAGCAAAGAGGGTCACAGTAAACACAGAGTTGTACACACATTTTCTCAAGGAACAATAAATGATAGGTGCTGCTAAAAGATTACCAATTCACATCGCCATGGCAATCGAAATATGGTGTCGTAAACTATCTCTCGTTCCTTCTCATTGCCAAGGGTGGTTGTGCTCCGCAACGAATTGCCAATCGACATCTCTTCCATGAAGTACTGCACTGGCGACTTGTCCACTGAAAATACACCTGAGAGAAGAAGCCAAAATAAATATCAAAATTTGAAGAATTTGTAAACAAAAACTGCATGAGGGAAAAGCAAAAGGACTCACAATTTGGATCTTCGGCCATGAGCCGCTTCCAATCCAATGACTCGGCGGTCTGCAATTTCGGGATCGCGTTCCCATTGGGCTCGCTCCTTTGCTTACTCGCCGAACCGCCCTCCGCCACACTTTCCTCCTTGGCCTCGCCTTGAATACGAGGCGACGCCGTTTCCGTCTCTTCCACGACTCCCCCGGCGCTCCCAATGACCGTCCTCTGCCTCAACTCGGCGGCCCCGCGCAAATTCTGAAACTCGGGATCGACGACCTCCGTCGTGAGGGGCAGGAGCACGGTCTGGGCACTGTAATTGAATTCCAATCCGTTGCCGCGAATATCGCCGGTTTCTACGTTTGTGGTTTCGGAATTGACATCGAAGGAGTTAGAAACGACGCCGTAGATGGCGGTGGGGCTTTCGGGTATGGAAGCGTGGGCGGTGGCGGGTGTCTTTCTTCTTCTTCTTCTTGCGTTTTGTCCGGGCGGACTTGGCGTTGGTGGATTGATCGGATTGGAGGGGATCGGAGTTGGTTCGGTAGAAGATTGCTTCGTCATGTTCGTCGTCGAGGGAGCCGTTTCTTCTCAGAATCTCGAACGACAAATTTCGACCGTTGGATCTCAACGCCATGAGACGAGACCTTCAGAGAGCTTTTAATTTAGAACTGGAAGAAGAAGAGATTCATAATTTGTGAATTACCACGAAAAAAATGAAAAGAATGAATAAGAGAGTGAGACTGAAAGAATCAATGTGATTGTATCTGGGGGTTTGGGCTGGGTATTTTTTTTTTTTAGTAACTAAAAGTTAGGTGCTGTTTATTTTAACGAAAAATTATATTTTTATACTCAAAATCAATTCTGATATTATTTACTTTACCTAATTCCTCCCTCTCACTAGTGTAGATAATATTGTATTATTAAGAAGAAGAAAAAATCACAAGACATGGTGTGATATCGTTAATAAAAAAGGCTAATGGTGTAGCATTTTTGTCAAGTTTGACGACTAAAGTAACTAATATGAGAGCTTGGTAATTAATGTTGAAACCGTCTATATTTTAGATTACCTTCGAACACCGTCACCTCAAGATTTTATCTACATTCGAAGTTCATTTATATGCTCAACATAGACAAAGAATGCTCAACAAATTGCGTCTTATAGTTGTGCCAGAAAATTATAATATCTATCCTCTCGTCAATCCCCTTCTAATATTTAACAATGTGAGTCACAAACGTTATCGGATCTTGGACTCTTTAATTTCTAGATTCCAAAGGCCCAATCTATTGTGGGTTTGGGAACTAAATCAAAGCGGGCCCAATGAGTATAATACAATAATATACAAGGAAAATAAATTATTAAATACAACAACTTGAAGCAAAATACAAAAATGGCGCCAACGAGGGGCCGCCGGCAACAACGACATTATTCAACTCCAGAGACTAGTCGTCGCTGAGGAAAAATATGGTGGGCTTTTTGGGCTCCGTGATATCCACCGTCCCCTCCAACATCTTCGCCACCTTCCCCATCGACGGCCGCATCTCCGGCCGATCCTGCAAGCACCACATCGCCGTCTGCACCATCCGATTCACCGCATCGAAATGCACCCTGCTATCGTACGAGTTCTTGATCCGACGGTCCAGAATATCCTCCACGTTCATCTCCTTAAACACCTTATCGAACGCCCATCTCGGAAAGTACCAGTCGTCGCTCTCGATCCTCGACCCTTGGATCTCGGTGTTGCGGACCCCACTCACCAGTTCCAACAGCACCATCCCGAAGCTGTACACGTCAGCCTTGGGCGTGATCTGGTCCGCCTTGATCCACTCCGGCGCCATGTACCCGCGGGTCCCGTGCATCCGAGATATAGTCACCATGTCCTCCTTTTTCTTCAGCTTCGCCAGCCCGAAATCCGATATCTTGGGGCAGAAATCGTCGCCCAAGAGAATGTTCTCCGGCTTGATGTCGCAGTGCAAAACCCACTCCAAACACTCCTCGTGGAGGTACGCGATCGATCTCGCAACACCCAACGCAATTCGGTATCGGATCCCCCAATCGAGTATCGGTTTCCGCTCGTCATCGATCAGAATATCCGTTTCGTCCGCCGAGTCTGACGGCGTAACCCGACCCGGTTGGAAGAGGTACTTGTCGAGGGATCCATTTGGGACGTACTCATAGACTAAGATCCGTTGACCCTTTTCCGCGCAAAAGCCCCAAAGTCTGACCAAATTGAGGTGGTGCATCCGGGCAATAATCGTTACCTCCGCCCAGAACTCCGCGTCACCGCCGGTGACATGCTTCAAACACTTAACCGCCACGACGCGCTGATCGGTTAATTCGCCTTTGTAAACGTCTCCAAACCCGCCTTTGCCGATGAGGTTCGAGAAGTCTTTGGTGGCGGCTTTAAGTTCAGCGTACGAGAACCGCTTTGGGCCCCCGGCGGGGAGGAACTCGAGACCCAGAGTCCGAGCCATGTCTCTGTACTTGATGTACTTCTTTATAAATGCCCAGAAGAAAAGCACGCCGGAAATCAGCTCCGCCGCGAAAAGGGTGCATATAATCACAATGTTCCTTGTCGTCGCGTTCGAATCCTCCGGCGGAAGCGGGAGGCTTATCTGAACGGGACACGTCGTCTCCAGCAGCTCCGTCATCCCTGTAAAATTCGACCTGTCAGTCTCCGATTTGTCGATCCGGAGAAACATAGCGGTTTCGGATCCGGGCGACCAGTACCCGTATAACAATCTCTCGAGCTGGAGCACGCAGTAGCCTTTGCCGTCGTATTTGAACATGAATCCGAGGCAATCGTTTCTCGCCAGGCATCTCGATTCGCAGACGCTGAAATTGGTGGCGGGCCAATTGGTCTGGTTCGACCCGCCCGTGAAATTCACGTAATCAAGCCGCTCAAATCTGGTGTTCCCCAAATTCGTGAGCTTAATTTTCCTTTCGCACCCTCCGTCTTTGATTCCGCCGGCGGATTCTCTAAATCCCGGCGGGCACACGCAGTAAGAGGAGCTCGAACCGTCGCTGACACAGATGGCGTTCGGCCCGCACGTGCCGTGGACTTGGCACAATTCGTACCCGGCTTGCCAGACGATGTTCCATTGCCGCAGACTGGGGTCGAAGCTGTAAATTCTGAAATTCCCGTCGTTGTCGATCGTCAGTCTTCGAGATCGATTGAGGCCGAAATCGGAGGCGATAAACGACTCGCCGTTTGCCTGCATGCACTTTGCCGTCGGAGTCCAGAGACTCGAAAGCGTGGCTGAGACTCTGATAGACGTCAGTGTCGTTGAAGACTAAACTACTCGCGTTGACGACGCTGAACTTGCCGTTCTTGGAGAGGAGGGTGAAATTAGCTCCGGTCATGCTCTGGTTCGGCAACACGGTGTCAGTGGGGAAGGCGAAGCTCTCCCATTTGCCGTAAATTAAGTTTCCGTCGTTGCGGAGGAGGAGTCTGGTGGTATTTGGGTTCGAAGAAGAAGGTCCTGGCCACAAGTTGCCACCGCCAGCGGCGGCGGAAGAGTTAGTGAGACGGAGGACGCCGGCTGCCGTGATAACGAGGGTTGCGGAGGGGGATAATGGGGATTTTGGGTTGGCGGTCCAGACGACGGAGTTGGGGGCGGAGATGTTGTGGTACCAGACTGAGAAGTTGAAGAGGTTGGAGGAATTTGGTAGGCTTAGGAAGCCGGCGGCGAAGAGGGAGTTTGGGGAGAGGAGGGTCTTGTTCTTCTGGGATGGAGTCCATGGGGAGTCTTTGGAGGAGAAGGAGGAGAGTTGTTGGCCGGAGGAGGGTGGCGGGTTTGAGAGGATGAAGGCGAAGAGGATGGAGAGGAGGAAGGTAGACATGGTTGTGGTGAGTTTGATTGGCTGTTGAGTTTGATTGGTGGTGTATTAATGGCGGCTTGGCCACGGCGGGTTTGACTGACATTTTTGCTTTGACGGAAGTCTGTTGACTTTGAAATCTGGAAGAGTTAGCGAGCCTCCACTGATTCATGTTTTCATTTGTTAATTTGGTCAATACATTATTAAATCATATCTTACTGGCAATTTTAATTAATTGGCAAATACAATTCTAAAGTATTCAATTTTTCGAAGACGGGACAAATTTATATTTAGTCAAGTTGGTTAGAGTTATGTATTTTCCCATTAGTATTTTAAGTTTGACTCCTCCTTAGCGTGCAATATTTGCTTGATTGTTGAAAATAAATAGACTTTACTTCAATATAAGTAGACAAATTATTTTAATCAACTAGCTTAATTCATATTTTTAGCTTAATTAATCTCAATTAAATACAGAAATTGGAAAGCGATGCAGCAGCAAAACAAACAGAAAACAGCCAACAGATTCATACTTAATTGGATAGAATTTGAAAAAGTCATATAAAATCCAAAAATGGAAAATGATTCACAAGCCATCCAAGAGGAAGGCTTAGGCTGCTGGTATTACACGTTATTCTGCATACCATGTGCTCTCGGGGACCCAAAAAAATCCAACCCAACCCAACCCAACCTAAAACTCGAAACTAAAAGCTAAAAGCTAAAAGCTAAAAGAAACCCAAATTCCGCCCAACTTTTAGCCCAAGATTGGGCATGGACCCCTGTGCTTGAAAAGTGAGCTGTGAAACCCACATGCCGATCCCTTACTTGCCCAACGCACGGCATGTCAGAGACAATCACAGAAGAAACCCACTGGGCTTGTCCCCCACATGTCAGCCCAGTCGGATAGCCTAACGGCTATATTTGTGATCCAACAACCAGATTTAAATGTTCAAACCTTTTTTTTTTAGTTTTATATTTATATAGAATCTAATGGTTGAGATTGAATATAATCAAATTTAACGATAAAAAAAAAATCTAACGGCCTAAATTTAAATTCAACGGCTAATTTGTGTTTTATGTAATTTGTATTTATACATTTGTATCATGATTTTCATATTCTTCCATAGTGTTTCATGAGTTTCATGTATCGATTTAGTGATTTTTCAATAATTATCAGAATTTAAATATTTTTAGATTAAAATGATCATAAAATTAATTTATGATAGTCTACCTAATTTTTTTTAAAGTTAATTTAAAAAAAAAAGCTTAAATTCATTTTTTAATAATGTGGGACTAAATTTTTAGATCATAATGGTTGGAACAGAAAAGTTGTTTCTGAAGTAAAAATTTAAGGTGTTAGGCAAAGGGTTGGAGATGGTCTTAGGTTGACCTTGCTCCTTCCTCTCTCTTCTCATTTAGGTCACCATAGCCACCACCTCCAGCATTCTACTTCAGGTTCGAGATAAATCGACTGGGACGAACAGCAAGAGAGAAGAATCTGCCTCTCTTCTCTCACAGTTTGAGGTGCGTGGATTTTAGATCCGAAATCGACGAGAGCTAACTGGCCCGAGTTTTAGAAAGTAGGGGAATTGGCCAGCGAAGTCTCTGGCACGGAGTGATCAAGGAGGGTGGTGGGGAGAGATGGTACTGGGGTGTATGATGATTTTTCTTTTCTTTTTTTTTTAAGTTCTAAATTTTTTAATTTTCTTTTAACTAGGATATTTTTTTTGAGAAGTTGCTTACCAAACAAGTTCTTGAATTTAAAAATTTTAAATCAAAACTTAGAATATTTTTATGAATAAAAAAATCAAAATTTTGAGTCAATTCTCAAAAGTAGGATACCAAAGGGCCTCTCAAGAATGTGTATCCAACTTGGAAAACCAAGTAACCCTACAATTATAAGCAAGCAAGCAGATTTATACGACCAGAGCCGGCCTTCATTTCTTACATTGTTCTAGCCCTCCTAGAGGTCACATTTCATCAGATATATTTACAATTGTTTGAAAACTGTAGCCATAAATCGTATCGCTACGAATCATGTCACCACAAACATTGTTAACTCTGGCTTACTGGTCTAAAACAAACAGAAAAAACCAAGTGCCGATCTCTGAAACACGTCCAATCTTCTTCCGAAGAATCTTTCGCAGTCAACTAATCAGCCATAGATGAAATCAAGGAACTCATTTTGTTTTTATCTCATACATTCTCGACTTACTTGTTGATTGACTGACTAAACAAGTTTAATTAATCTTCTTAAAAACTTTGTAGTTGCAGCCTCGATCGGTCGAACCAAAGACAACATCTTCATCGTGTACGCAGAAGACAGAAAGCAACTCCGTAACCAACTGCCACTTCATCTGGCAATATTAATTTTCCTGTACTTTCTTTCTCTTCCTTGAGTTCACAAACCCTAAACCCCACAGTCTCTCGACATGCAGAAGCGATTTCGGCAAGTTTTCACAGCTATAAGAGAGCACAGCTCCGTGAACTATGCCAAAATCGCTATGGTTGGAGGGTTTTGCAATGTCGAACTCATCATCATAAAAACCACTGCTCCTGATGACTTGCCATTGCCCGAAAAGTACATTCAGGAGCTCTTGAAAATCTTCTCCATCTCCCCGTCTTCGTTGAGAGATTTTTTACTCAGCTTCGCTCGCCGCTTTGGCAAGACTCACTGCTGGCGGGTTGCACTCAAGTGTCTAATTCTACTCCACCGCCTACTCCGTTCGGTGCCTGAAGACAGCAACTTCCGGTCTGAGCTCCTTTGGGCTCAATCCAACGGTTTGATGTCTCTCAATCAGTGTCACTTCCGCGATGATTCTTCCTCGGCTTCTGCCTATTACAGTGCCTTTATTAGATCGTACGCTCAGCTCCTCGACGAAGCTCTTCATTGCTATTGGTTGGATTCCAGGGCAGCGTACGACCAGCAAGAACAACGACAATATGAAGAATATCACAAACAAGAAGAAGAATACGAAGAAGAAGGAAAAGAAGAAGAAGAGCCGGAATTTGAGAGCTTATCTAATAGAATGACGGAAGTAGGTCGAATGCTTGAAGTGTTGCCACAGCTCCAAACCCTCATTGACCTTGTCATGGACTGCCGTCCCACAGGACCAGCAGCCAAAGCCTTCCTCGTCCAACTCGCCATGAAACACATCATCAGAGACAGCCTCATGTGCTACACAATCTTCCGCAGCGAAATCGTCGCGGTTCTGGACAGTTTGTTTCAAATGCCATACAGGAGTTGCATTTTGGCTTTCGGCATTTACAAAAAGGCAGCCGTCCAAGCAAACCAACTCAGCGAATTTTACGAGTGGTGTAAAGCCATGGGACTCTGCGGATCGTACGAGTATCCCTTCGTTGATCAAATCCCACACATACAAATTCATGCTCTCGAGAATTTTCTCAATGGTATGTGGCAGTTGACGGAGTCCTCATCCACACCAACTTCGCCAACTTCTTCGGCCTCGGTGTCGTCATCTTTCGTGGAGTTTTCAAGTTCCAGCACTTTGACAGAGGACGATATTAAGGATTTTGTATTTATGTCACAAAATGATCATATTCCTGTTAGTACAAAATGGGAGAAGTCGTTGATTCAGTTCGAAAGAGAAGGTTATGACGAGGAGAAGCTGTTGATTCAGTTTGATGAGGAGAAGCCGTTGATTGAGTTCGATGATGATATCGTTGACGAAAGCTGGGAGACCCTGCTTGATGCTTCCATTAACAAGTCTCCTGATGCTGAAACTCAACAAAACAATGTATGGCAGATGCAAATATGCAACCCCAATGCTCTAAATCCTTTCTATGATTCCATCAGCCAGTCATCAGGCCAAATTACCATGAGGACTATAACGTTTGCTGTAACCAAATTTAGCTGAAAAATGCAGGCTTTATATAAATATTGTAGGAATTATATAAATATTTGTTTCATTTTTTGATAGAGTGCCTTTATTGACATCCAACTTTTGGTTTAGTTCATCCAACAAAAGAATTTTGTCATTATAATTCCCAATTTGAGTAACCACGCTGATGAACTTCCATCCGTTGCATGCTATGAAATTTCAATTCCCGAAACTCACCATACATACAGTTGGCTATGATACCAACTAATACAGATACGGAAGCGCACACATCAAGTTATCAACAATAACTGCACATTAAAACGGACATAGGGATTAAAACGCAGGGAACCCTTGAAGGCCAAAGAGCAATATATTTAATAATAGAGTAATGCTAGAAAGATCAAATTTTTTAAATCAAATGAGATGTCACCAATAAGAAATATACACGTTAATTGATACTTAATTAATAATTCAATTATCTACAACTACATCATTTAATTTGTAAATTTGGTTTAAAAAATTAGGAAAACTAATGAAAAGGGCTTGAA
Organism: Pyrus x bretschneideri; assembly: GCF_019419815.1. Taxonomy (NCBI): domain Eukaryota; kingdom Viridiplantae; phylum Streptophyta; class Magnoliopsida; order Rosales; family Rosaceae; genus Pyrus; species Pyrus x bretschneideri. The sequence goes on from NW_025999524.1 coordinate 5,467,980, forward strand.
AACTTTGAGTTTTAACGATAAGGACAAAATAAAAGGTAAAGTGAATACTACTGTTGACCCTAAAAATTACAAAGCCTACGTGGCGCGCAGGTCGAGTAACTAATAAGCTAACTACGTCCTTCGGTTGAATGCGGGGCGTGCCAACTCGTCGGCCGAGGAGTAAAATTTGTTGATGTTGCGTTGAGCGCATTGCTGACTTCTTTATCTTGCGACTGCGGCCGAGGAAGGTATAAATCTCGGCCTTTGGATTCTCGAGCCTAAAGACAAGGCTGCTAGTTCTGCGAAGTTCACAAATCGTCGGCGCCAGATTCGGTCACAGTGATTATATTCGTGAGAGTATAAGCACGTCGAATCGACACCAGACTGTACAGACACAAGTATTCAAAGGTGATGTATGTCTTGATGGTGAATGTGGCTCGGTCACCTTCACAGTGCTGTTTATCCAAACTGAAGGTGCGTCAGCGGAAAAAGAAAATAATAAAAAATCTCAAGTTGTTTGAGAGGTTTGCGCAGGACAATTGTGTGTTGAATTAGAGGTCCTTCAATTGCAACCTCCTTTCTCTATTTATAGCAGCAAATCCCAATCCTAACCATACTCGAACTAGGACTTCTTACCCCAAGCCATTTTATCTCGGCCAATCCTACTTCTATTAGGATTTTGAATTCAACCTCTTACTAGGCCACATTCACTTCCACTTTCCGGTATCCTTATCTGGTCGAGAATCCTTACTGCATCAGGACTTAACCACTTCATTCATCTGCTTTGCAATAGAGCCCACCTACTTCCTATTCATCTGGAACATTCTTTTCCAAACAGGGCTTGGCCGACTCTTAGTTAGGCGGCCCATGAACCGGCTGGTTTGTAGAAATCCTCGAACAGAGTTTATGGGCCGAGAATAATTCCATACTTGGCCCAACCTAATAATTTTAGGTCCAAACAACTACCATGATTGACATTTTAGTGTAAAAATGTGATTTTTCGTTAAAATAAACAATACCGGGAACTTTTCGTTAAAGTTCCCTACAAAATTTGGTCTACCTAGCATTACTCTTAATAATAATATTAATCAAGGAATTAGATTTTATTATACGGGATATCTTGGGGAATCAATCAACTGTTACATGTTCGTAAATTTTTACAAACATATGAAGTGAAACATGAGGAGTTTTACACAGCTTTATGGTTTACAGTGTAGTGTTAAATGAGAGTGGTGGATCTCTTGTGCAACATGTTGAGGTAAAAAACATTGGAGATGAGGATGTATTCGTGAGCAACAACCATTCAGTCTCCTTTTTGGCTTCAGACTTTCCTGCGCACCAACCAAAATCCACATATTTCACAGATCGATGACTAGGTGGAACTCGAGTTGAGGTTACCTAATTCCGCATCAAGTGATATGGGTATTTTCAATTTAGAGAATTAAAATTATATTCATACATGTTCTTATAAGAGGATGATTATCTAAACATACAGTTTGAGTTGCAAACAATAACAAATGCAGTAAATAGTAAATTGATTTCGTTCAGACTGAGGGAGGGGACGACAAACCATCTCGCCTTCAAAATACAATATAAAAGGCCAGCTTCATTACCTTACATACAACATTACAAGGCAATACCTGCTTAACTTAAAACTACGAGTGCAACTTGGGTTGGGTAAACCGAATTCGGCCATGTCAAGTCTGAATTCAAACATAATCCGGCGAATTAGAATGAAGTAAAAACCCACTCAAACGCAACCCGAGCTCAACTTGATTATTTATTGGGTTGATGTTTTGTCTGCCCATGTCAAACCAAACTCAACCCGATTTCTAGCCGAGTTTCTCATGCACATCACTCGTCCCACTTCATATTATATAAGCTAGTTAAAAGTGGGAGGGATGTACTTGAAGTTTGTTGCTTGGTTTTGTCTTGTAATTTAGTTTCAACTCTACATAGTTGAAACTTTATAATGCTTCTATGCTATTTGGTTGTATATATTTTGTATGGATGATGGTGTGTAAATTGGATTTTAAATAGTTTTAACGTTATTTGTTTTAAAATTTGAAATTTATTTTACAAAATAATGTGTTACAAGATTGAACTTAACAAATTTGTGGAAATTCAAACCCAACTGAGTTTTCGTTGTGTTTTTGTACATTTGATTGGGCTTTTCTGATTCCACTTTCTTACTGGTCTTCAATCTCATATTTGAAGACCAAGCATGATGTAAAGAGGGCATGAAGGGTCAAGATGATGACACTTGTTATAATAAAATTTGCCCTTTAATTTGTCTATACCTTTGATCTTTGTAACCTTTAATTTATCTATACATTTGATCTTTGTAACTCTCTCTATCTTCGTATTACTCATTCATCTCCTTATTACAGTTACCATTACCAAACCTTTCTCTTGAATCCAAACTTTTCTTGTAACCCGTACTAAGCGAACATTTAGTTTGCTCAAATATCTCAAAAGGATAACACAATAGATATTCAAATAAGTGTTGAAACAAATATGCAAATAAGTTTTGACATTACTTTCAAATGCGCAGACAAGAGAGCTTGCAACCTGATTTAGCTTATAAAGTTGACACTAATAGTTGTATTTGAAGAAGTGCGGAGTTACAGAAAAATGGCTCAGAACGAGTGGGAGAGGGATAATAAAGTTGTGTTGTCCTTGTTATGCCCAGATTGTTTCATGCTAAGTGTGTTTTTGTTAGGTTAGATTGGTAGGTTTGGCGAAAATTACATGATCTATCTTGTTTCGTTCCCAAGAAAAACACATGTACATACACCATTCTCAAGTGGTGTTAATGTTTATTATCAATGAGTTTAAATTTTAAAATTTATATCTATTCATCATGCAGATTTTGAAATTTAAACTCATCTGATGATAATAAATAGAATGGTGAGCATCACCATCACTTGAAGATGATGAGCAAAAATATTTTCTTCAACCCTAATCCTCTCATTCAACACAACACAGAAAAGCAATGATCGTTCATCATAATTTTCAGCCCAACAACAAAATATAAATCATACCCTCCGGGTAGGAGGAGAGATTTTTCAATATGCACGGAGTGATACACCATATGTCATTATACAATTGGATGACATTTGAAAAAAAAAATTCCTTCACTTCTATAATAACATGTGGCATACCGTCATGTGTTCCGGACACACTAAAAAATCTCTCTAGAGATTGGTCAATTATTGCAAAGTTCATAGTCAAATGACTGAGAGACCCATTTAAAATAGTGGGCCATTTAAGCATCTAGAAGAACAACTTATGAGATAAGTAATTGATTGCGCATGACTTAAAGTTCGCAACCAATTAGATGGATAATTTTAAAACTAAGAAGGTCGTTTGCCTTCGAAAGTCTGCTATTTTGTGGCTGTCGTTCAAAGGCGTGGTTTGAGATGGATAATTTTAAAACTAAGAAGGTCGTTTGCTTTCGAAAGTCTGCTATTTTGTAGCTGTCGTTCAAAGGCGTGGTTTGATGAGAATTTGAATTTTATCCGTGTCCTATCCTGCAAAAAAGTTATTGGAAAACCAAGATAGTCACCCCTTGTCTAATATTTTTAAAGAAACCTAAAAAAAATCAGAATTATATCCGTGTTCAAGACTGCAAAAATATTTACAAGAAAACCTAGATAGTCACCTGTCATTTAGTCAAGTTTATTAGAGTAGTATGCTCTCTCTCATTTGTCCAAATTTGAATTCCGCAATTGTTATATAGATTAATTTAGTGTAAAATTATCACTTTTATAAATAAAATACAAAACTTGAAGGCAACCTGATGTGAACAAGCAACCAACTCAACACATATAGACATAGATAATTGCTTTTGGAGAGCAACCTTTGGCGTCCTTAACCAATTTTTTGCAACTTTTGAGATTAGCCAGCCACTTAAAAACTCTGCGCCCTGTTCATTTGGCTGGATCCGAGACAGAGTTTGGTTAAAAGGAGAGAGATCTGCTGTGTTTGCTTTGTAATTTTCTTGGTTTTGTGTTTTCCAATTTTGTTTGTTTGTTTAGTTTCTAAAGATCAGTCAATTCGGGCTCTTGCGATCTTGCAGAGCCATCAAGTCTGAATTGGTCTGTAGCTAATATGTAGTGGAATCGTTTTCTAGATTTCCAGTGACAGATGACAATATCACAATTTTTGTATAGTTGTATTCAAAAACCCTAGCAGCTCTCACATGGTATTTGTAATATTCGAGTTATCATCCACCTTAAAAGTCCAATTCAACCTTTTCCTTTTAGATAATACACCGAATTCGTTGATAGAGAGATTGGCTCATTAATCAAACTATTTCACATATATATATATATATATAATTTTTGTATGATTACTTTTACTGATTATAGGCTCATTTGAAAGTGTTTTTAAAATGACTGAAAACGTTTTCTATGAAGATATTTTTGTTCAAAAGCATTTGAAGTGTTTCTTACAAGAAACACCGGTTATGTACTATTATCTTGCAGGAAGTATTTAAGTGTTTCTTCGGGATTCACTTACATTTTTACTAAAAACTGGTTCAAAAAGACTCATCAAAATCACTTCCAAATGAACCTATATGGGATTCACCTTTATTACAAGTGATCAACAGATATGGTACAAATAATATTATGTTTTATTACACACTCAAACTAATTAACTCGACGTACACGCATCAAGAACAAGTACCAATTGAAAGACTACATACTCAAGAGGCGAATATAGAGTGATCAGCACTGAATTGCTGTAAAACATTGATGAATTAGTATGTATATTATTTGTATTTTGTACAACATTGATGAACAGTGAAATTTGAAAAGGGTCAATGAGTAAGCCTAGCTTTCTCTCCTCCTAATTAACAACTACAATGATTTTCTGAACATTGATGAATAATCAAAAAGACCTCTTGAGCTGCTTAAAATCCATAGAATCAATGCACTCCAACCTCTCCCTATGAATGTTCAACGCCTTCAACAAGTCCGTGGCCTTTTCTTTGGTCCTCTCCGCACACCCAACTTGCAAAAGCAGCAAGAGCTTCTGAAACGCACCCACTTGAAGGGACTCCACGACCACACCTCCATCTTCCCTGGTCTCGTTCTTGCAAAGCTTCCAAAGAATAGACACAGAAAACTCTGTGGCCAGATCCGAAATCCTAAGTATCTTTTTCACCACAACCGGCATGGTCAAGGCATGAAGGTAGGCCTTTTCCCTCCCTTGCTGGCTTCCACAAAGTCCGTCAAGAACTCCCAACGCCTTCTCGCAAATACTTCTTTCGGCATCTACAAGAATGTCCGAAAGCATCGACACCAATTCCATCTCTACAAATCTCTCTTTAATTTTCTCTTTCGAAGAGACGATGATGAGTTAACCATTTGATAAATGATGACCAAGGACGCTTTTGTAGAAGTAGCGCAAACTGGTTCTTTGATCAGCTTCACTAGCGCTTCGAGAGCTCCTTCGATCTCTGCCAAAGCATCGATCTTCTGATGATCATGATCGGATGAGACAGCTGTCTCTTTGAGCACTAACGCTGCGTTTCGCCTCTGAGACAAATCTCCACTCTCCAAAAACCACACCATGCAACGCAACGAAGCAGGCGACCCGAGGTACAAACTGGCCTCCCCGTCAAGCGGGAAAACCAAAGTCAAAGCAGACAAAATCTCCTCCAAAACGGCAACGTTTTGATGGTGTTGAGAATTTGAAAGTGCACTAAACGCACCCGCTAAGACGCTCCCCGTGCCACTAGCCACAATGCAACGCTTGTTGCGTTCGCTTTCTTTCGCCAACGCCTTGATCTTCGCCACCAAAACTTGGCAATCATGGTTCTGATGATGACTCGATGTCGAGATCTTTGATAAAATCTCGGTAACCTGAACCGAACTGATCGGAATGCGAGGGGTGGGAATGCGCTCGATTCCAAAAGACTTTTTCTCGACGCACCAATCTTGTATCATCTTGCGGATGGTGTGGTTGGGAATGAGATCAAAGCTTGTGAGGACTTGGTTGGTAATAGGGCACGTGAAGTTTTCTGTTTCGATCCACGTCTCTATGCTGTGGCGGTCGTACGTGATCCCGGTGGACAGCGTGACCGGATCCTTCATCAAGTCTAGTGAGATTGGGCACCGGAAGTGGTTTGGTATGGTCAGCTCCATGTCGCCGGTCTCACCTTCCTTGGCAGCACGGCGGCCGGCTCTCAGCCTTCTCCATGACAAGGTCATGACTACTGAATCTGAGATATCAAAGTTAGAATGGTATAGTAGGTGGATGGATGGTGCTTGTTTTCGTGTTTTGTGTTGAATGAGAGAAATGATGAGGTTGGACCGTTGGTGTGTGTGTATATATATAATATATGATATATATTATATATATAGTTGTTGTATTGTGTGTGTATATATATATATATATATATTATATATGATATATTGTGTGTATATATATATAATATATGATATATATTATATATAGTTGTTGTATTGTGCATGTATAAAGTGGACGCTGTTCAAGTTTGAAACTTAGGAAAAGGTTTATAAAAGGGAGATTGATGAAAGGGAAGAGAAAATTTTTCATTGTGACGGAAATATAGATGGTATACCACGTGTTTTTATATAAATGGTGAAAATTTTATTTTTTAAATTTTAACTTTTTAACACATATATCATATCATTTATATAGTGACATATAATGTACTACCTAATGTACCGATCACACTGAAAAATCTCTCGTGGTGATGGGTTCCGAATATTTGACCGTTGAATATTTGAAATGGTAAGAGATGAACTGGATGGTACACCGTCAAAGGAGGAGGGGTAGGGCATTTCTTTACGTACTGTTTGGAAAAGAATCAAAGGTTTGACGCCATGCCAGTCAACCGGTCGGTGGACTGACCGAGTCGGATTGTATAATATTTGTAAACCCTTGGACCAGAAATATTTTTTAGCATGACCGACACACGGAGTGGTACATCACATGTCATCATATAAATAGTATAGTATGTGTGTTAAAAAGTTAATAACTTAAAATATAAAATTTCACACCACTTACATAAAAATACATGATGTACCACTCGTATTCTTGTCACAATGAAAATTTTCTCCTTGGACCAAATTAGCATGTGAGATGAATGGGTCTAAAACTTTAAATTAATTCATTAGTTAATTGATTGGTCTTTTCTAATGTGTTTGATTAGTTTCACAATTTTAGGCTAATACGCGCACGAACACGGACTCGAGCTTTTCGTGTGATATCCAACAAAGAAAAAAGAGGCTTAGTCGTGTGATTTTGGTTTTGTCCTTTTGTGGCAGTAGAGGATATACTCTGTGCGTAAGCGATCATGCACGCAATTGGTGGATAATTACTAAGTCGCAACGGAAAATATATCTTTGTATTAATGTGTTTTTATCATGCGTTATGTATCATACAATGAGACAAGTAATAATGTAATTCGAAGTTGTAATGAAAATTACGTCTTTGTATTAATATATTTTTATCATGCGGTACGTATCATACAATGAGATAAGTAGGAAGGTAGAAAAATTTGTGGGCATGGATAATCTGATGGGGGTGGGTATATATAGTATTGGCATTCTCTGACCGATCTTTCCCATTTCCATCCTGTGCTAATGTGAAGATAGAATTTCATTAGTTACATGGAAAAATTCGCAGAATGGTGAATGTCAGCATAGAATGGAAACGGGATAGATGTGTAACATTCATTTTGTGTGTGTCATTGTGGCCTCTATCGTTAACCTAATTCTTCTTTAACTTTCTTATCATAAACTTAACACGTGTCAATCCATAATAAAAGCTATAAATAGACCACAAACAAAATAAGTAAATCTCAGAGAAAAGAGGAAGGAGGAGTGAGAAGCTTCGTATACCTGTGATTGTGAGATTTCAATAGAGTTTTGTCGTTGTGGTCGAAATGAGGAAATTATGCATTGAACTGGATGAGATGTTTGGCTACAATTCCTCATTTCAAATATTGGGCCTTTGAGCCAATTCAATTCAAAAATCACATTGAATTGGTGTTGTCCTAAAATTTACCAAACTCATGTGGCGCATAGGCCGAGTAATTAAGAGCTAATTATATTTTTTTAGTGAACGCAGATGTGCCAACTTGCAACCTAGCTCAGTTGACGAGTAGAATAAATATAATAGTAATGTCGAATGTGTTACTAACTTCTGTATTCAAGGGATCACGGCCAAAAAAAGAACAATTTGGCCTTGGATTCTGGAACCAATAGTCACTGAAAAGTTCAAATAGAATTCAGCTTTCAATGACAGAGAGCTCTTAATCAGCCAATCACTTTACTAACAACTATCTCAGCCTGAATTGGTGCTATTATCCACAATCAGGCTCAATCAAAATTCCAAATGCTTGTCGCCTGATGCAGACCATGTGCATGCTGGCTCAAGGAAACAATTTTCCAATAATTTTATGGAATTTTTACCATGCTGACTCTACAAAAGGTACATCACTATCCTCCGCAAATCACTATGAGATCAAAGCAACGGCAGAGTTAATATGAGATCATTAGTTGTTTTTTATCTCAATAATTTTAAAAATTCTATGTGTATTTATTTATGTGTTATATTTGACCTCTATAAACAGTTAAGACAAACTAAATTACAACCTCGTCATTTACTTATATTTTCTTCTATCGTATATGTCTTCCTTTTCTCTCTTCTTGTGTGCACTCTATTGTGTGCACCATGTACTTGATGAAATACCTAAGTTGACAAGTCTTAGTAGTTTTCAACATTACTCCACAGTCTGCATCCATCGACAAAGCCTAATAATAGTAGTTGTCGACATATATTGACATAAGCTTTTGGCATGTGTTGGCAGGAATTGACAAGTGCCTATTAGGTGCCCGACTAAATGGGCCAATAAAGTTTTTTTAGTTGATATTATGATCCCATTATTTAAAAATTATAGCTTCGCCACTAGTTCAAATTCTATCTCCAGATTAGTCTTAAAATAAAGGCCAACTAATTTTGTGGTCTCCAATATGACATGGAGACTATTTTCTTATTCAATAAACTCTCTCGGTTTTATTCTCGTATCCGAATTCATAAAACATTTTCACAAGATAATTACTATGATAGTCTAATGATAACATCTATTAAAATTCAACGGCCTCAATTAAATGGACCAATGATGTAAAATTGGATCCAAACACTTTGCTATCCCGATGTATGCATTGATTGTTTATTCTAGTGTGAATTGTCACACGAGAAAAAATGCGGGCATAATTATTGAATATAATTGTATCATTTAAAAAAATTGCATTGGACTTCGGATAACACAACGTCGTCGGACCACACATACTAAATACCCCATTCCCTATTTTAGACACGATCCATTTTCTAGTTCAACTCTTTACGCGTAGTGGTCCTCCAAGCGTCTCGACATAAGACTTTCTCCTACTAAACTAACCATATTTTAAGCCTCAATTAGTGTTGGCATTCTAAAGTACAACACTTTACTATTATATTTTGGAGATGATGTTTAAGCTTGGGAAGATAACAAATTTGATGGAAAACAGTGAGGCTTAGGGACTTTCGAAACAAACCAAATACTCTCCTAACTCGCGAGTTATATTTTTAATTTTATTTTATCAAGCATGATTTTGTGGACTAAAGACTTATAAATACTCTGGTTAAAAAATATGACTATGAGATAGAGATTCATGGCAAAGAGGTATAGAAATTCTAAGAAAAAAACATAGAGTACTTGAAGCTAACGAAAAACTTGACACGAAAACGAGCGAAGTGGTGATCTAAAATTTATACACCCAACCCTACTTCGTAAAATAAAACTTTGTTATTATTGTTGTTCTTGTCAAACATGACATTCGTGGAATATATATATTATTATTGTCAATATATAAATTTGTTGTGTACAAAACGTTTGCGTCATTCACACACGATATTAAGATGAGAATGTACCAATAATTTGTAAATTATTATCAAGGATAAAAGATGTTTTTCTCTTTAAATAAAATTAAAATTTGGACTAAAACGTCGACGTTTAGCTAACCTAACAAATACTTCATATAAAAAAAATTGGATTGAAGATAACGACGAGTGATTTAGGAATAAAGCCGAGACATGCGGGATGTGCCCCCCGCCGTCACTGTCGGAGCTGGAGAATATTCTAGAAGTAGAAAAACAAAACAACTTTGTAGCTGGCAAACCGTATCTACTCCAGTCCATGTCGGACACGTGTCACTAGTTGCCGCCGTTTTCCATCATCCATTTACTCGACGGCCATTGGCCATTCGTGGGCAAAATCCAAGCGGGGCTGAGCTGTAAGGGGGATTTTTCAGTATGATCATCATAAGAGGTGGTATATTACATATTTTTATACAAATGGTGTGAGACGTGTATTAAAAAATTAATAACTTAAAAAATACAATTTTCCATCACTTGTATAAAACCACATGGTTCTATTTGTTCTGGTTTGGCCAACCAATCCTATCCTCCTCCATCCTTCCATTTTTATTAGAATTGGATACATAAAAATAGTATACCTGCCTGGTTACACTCAAGTTTGAATCACTCTCTACGTAAATTAGACTAGTTTACAAAGTTTCCCTTGGTTCAAGTTCGTAGCGACACGGGGACGATAATTGCTCTTAAGTAGAGGAAAGGGGTCGGTTGCATGATCAGTCACAATCCTAATGTGTAGTCCGCCTCGCCCAGTTGTGTATGACAATGACCAAACCGGAAACAATTTTGGGCAAACTTTTAAACTAGGTTCTCAGATTGGGAAAAAAAATTAACTGGACCACATCAGAGGCTTAATCAGCCATTTTCTTCAACATCTTAGACTAACCACCAGAATTCCTAGAGCACCAGAGATTTAAACTATCTTAACATAAAAATGTAAACGAAAAAATGCATCCCCTGTCCACATCAGGATAACAAACACAATAACTACAAGCCATTTGAACATTCAATGTAGCTCTGAACTTCTTTCTCGACCTTTACCGCCCATCCGATGATGTAAACGATTCTGCAAATCCAGATGGGCGAGTAGGTATGCTGGTTTGGGTGTTGTCTCCGCTGGCAAAGAACGATGAAGAAGATGAAGACTCATCAAGGTTGCTATTGCCTTCAAAAGCCTGCCACTTCTTTAGTGCTTGTGGTAAGGTCATTTCGAGGTCAATTCCATACATATCATCAGAATCTTCGGCTTCAGATGGTTTCCAATGCTCAACGAGTGACGAAAGAACATTGACTGCATGACCCATGTCGGGCCTCTGGTAGGGCTCCCTTGCGCTGCAATGCCCAGCAAGCTCAGCGACGGTGTTAATACTAGAAAGAGTTTCCTCATTGAGATCAATTGTTGGATCAATGGCCTTCCGGAATGTATCCTTGTTAATGAGCATTCTGCGGAACCATGTAACAAGGTGCAAGCTCTCCTCTGGTTGGCTTTCATCAATTGCTCTTCTACCCGTGATAAGCTCCATTAAGATCACTCCAAAGCTATACACGTCAACCTTGAGTGTCATCCGCCCAGTTGCTGATACATTACAAAATTGTGGTTTTAGTGCCTTGAATTTTTATTAATTGAACGACAGTAAGCATAATTAAGCACAACAAACCTTATGATGAAATGCCATGAGGCTATAGCAAGAAGAAAATGCACCACATAACAGATGCTACATTAAGAATGGAACAAGCGGAAAATGTCTGTAACATGAAACTATAAAATACTGAGCTGAATGGTTTTGTTAACCTTTCCAATAATCCTACATCAGATGCATATAAATTCAGTCAACATGTTAGAGACAACAAATGCTCGTCACAGACAGAAGCCATTTTATTCTTTTCTATCTTCTTTGCATCCCTGATTTTGAAAATTATAAACTACTTAGCATGCCAGAATATCCAAGGAAAATTAAAGAATTGGAACATATGAGTTTAGTACGTAAATGATGCAGTGAATCTAATATAGTCCTACATGTGTTGACTAGCGGTTTGCACAAAGAATAATCAGTGAGAGATAATCTCATAGTTGTCTTAGTTCATTGAACAATGACATTTGCTGGAATATCTAATCATACTTTACAAAGCAAATACCTTTCGTGGTACTCGAATGGAATTTGAAAAGAAGAGTGCATATAGAAATGTTTTACCTGCATACTCTGGAGCCAAATAGCCAAAAGTTCCAGCTAGTCTCGTCTCAATTGAGGCTTTCCCTTCTGGAGCAAGACGAACCAGTCCAAAATCTGAAACTTTAGCCCGCATATCATCTCCGAGTAAAATGTTCGAAGGTTTAAGATCCCTGTGAATGAAAGTCTGACTGGCTAAACCGTGGAGATACTCAACCCCTCTTGCAACATCCAAGGCAATGGTCAGCCTTCTAGTCCATTCAAGTGGCTTCAGACCTTCCTCTTTCCAGTTGAACAAGTATCTACTAAGAGTCCCTTGAGGCATGTATTCATAAACAAGAAGCCTCTCGTTTCCGTCCAAACAATAGCCAAGAAGTCCAACCAAGTGGCGGTGTCGGACCTTAGTAAGAACTGCAATCTCAGACTTGAACTCATTTAGACCCTTCTCCGCCACCACTCCAGATTCCATCCTCTTCACTGCAATCTTTGTCCCATCATGCAACTCCCCTTTGTACACAGTTCCAAAACCACCTTTTCCTAATATATTATTTTCGCTGAAATTATTGGTCACATTTCTCAAAACTTGGATCGAAATGACCATACTTCCAGCCTCAACCACATGAATGTCATTAGGTCCACTACTTGCCGGACTATTATAGGACTCATTTTCACAGCGATTAACCCCAGAGTTAGCAACTGTGATCTTGACTGCATTTTGATCGCCAGAGTGACGAGGATGAATAACCAATGCGTTTGGACTTTGAACTCTGCCAGAATGCTTATGCTTTTTCTTAAGTAGACAGAAAGCAACAAACCCAACTACAACCAATCCTCCAACACTGCCGATGACAGCCCCAACAACCACCCCAGTCCTAGATTTTTTACCTCCATCTGGTTGGAAGCCAGGCGGTGAATTAGGAATTGTAGGCGTCGCTGGCGTTGCTGGCGAAGGGGGATGATCCTGACCAATATTAGGGTTCCCAGCTGTTTTCACGTCCACATTCTTAAACTTTGGTACTTGACCAAAAAGTTGATTGTTACTAACATCTATCTGCTGAAGGTTGGGCAGTTGCGTAAGCTCCTTTGGTATGGTACCGGTGAGGTTATTATTGTCAAGTCTCAATGTTCGCAAGGAGGTAAGCAGAGAATAATTTGAAGAGATCGTACCTGAAAGACCCAGGCTCCGAAAATTGACAACAGTAATGTTTCCACCATTACACGTAATTCCCTTCCAGTTATTACAAGGATCGTTCCCCTTCCAACTATCTGCAAAAACAGTAGGATAACCCATGTCTTTGATGACCGAAAGCAAAACATTGACACGAGCGTCGCAATCAACACCCCGCTTATCACTGCAAAAACTATTTAACCCCGTCATATCCACCAGAACCCCATCGCCAAACTTGGGCATTGGTCCTTGAAGCATATTATTGGTCAAATTAACAGAAGTAAGGGATTTAAGATTCAACAAAGACGCGGGAACAACGCCGGTGAGCTTGTTATCCCTCAAACTCAGAGTGGTCAAGTAACCTAAGTTCGACAAGTCCGGTATAGGACCGGTGAAATAATTACCATGTAACCAAACCTCACGCAGAGAAATCATGTTCTGTAACACATCAATAGTACCATTAAGCCTATTGGTGCCCTGTTGGCTGTTCAACCAGAGGGACTGAATACTCGAACCCGAAAAACTAGCAGGCAATTCGCCTTCAAGGTAATTGAAAGCCAAATGTAGATCAGTCAAACCTGGGAAATTGGAACTGTTGAAGATATCGGGGATTCTTCCGGTGAGGTTGGTCTGGGTGGCGGAGAATTCCTTCAGCTGTGTGGCATCTTTGAGAGTGTCGGGAATCTGCCACGCAGCAAAGGGATTGTGGTCGATGTTGATGTTGTCAAGGGAGGTGAGTCCGGTGAAGAAATCGGAAGGGAAGGACGAGAAGTTGTTGTCGTGGGCGAGGAGGACCTGAAGCGGTTGCACCCCGGAGAGGCTCGGAAAAGGTCCGGTGAGTTGGTTGTTCTGAACTTCCAGTTGCTGCAAATACGAAAGCTTTTGGATTTCCGGCGGCAGCGTGCCGGTGAGTTTCTGATTACCCAATTGGATTTTGAAAACCTTGCCGTCCTGGCAACTCACTTTTCCCCATTTGCAGTAATCGGTGCCGGACCACCCGAGACTGTTGGAGCCGATGCTTTTCCGGAGTGCTTCCATGGCCGCTCCGTCGTCGCCGCCGCCGCCGGACTGGGAGTGTACTGGTGAGTACAGCGAGAAAAACAAAAGGAGCAGAACGGGGAAAGAACCCCAGAAACCCAGTTGGGGTTCCTTCATTTTTTTTTCAGAAAAAATACAAGAAAGTGGATGAAAAAGAAGAAAGATACAGACTGACAGAAAAAAGAACAGCAGAAATCCCTAGGGTTTATGGGAGGAGAAACGGCGGAGAATTGGGCGGAGAAAAGGCGAACGTTTTTGGGGGTTTAATTGGGAGTTCGTGGGGCTTTGAATGATACTCTGATTTTCGGTTGGGTAGTGTTTGGAAACAGAGAAAAACAAGCTGGCGTAACGATTTACGTGTGCGATTTTCTCTCTCTGATTCGATTGAAAGAAATCGAAGGAAATAAAATGGAAAATGAAAGGGGAGTATGGGTCGGTTTTGATTACAAATTTCTTGTTTTGGTTTTAAGACATTTGCTTGTGCAGTCTGCTACACGTACTACTCAATAGTGGACAATGGGTCAGAGCTTTGCTGTCTTCCATCTTACTATTTTTTTTTTTGGTATTATTCTCATCTCAATTTTTTGACGCAAAAGACTGACTTATACGATAAAAATATCGTTCTCGTCGTGTTTTGGGTTAATTACATGATATTAATGTTAATTTTTATTTTTATGATATATAGCTATATTATGTAAATTGTTCTCGAGATCATGATTATAAATAACACAATCATATATTGTGATATTTAGATACGTTCAAAAGTTAGAAAATCTACCATTACAAACAAAAACAAAAATAAACCATTGATATGGGGCTAAATACTAAGTTTTTTTTTTTTTTTCTAATTAGAAATGAATCCTAGTGGATTTGTTAATTGATTTGACATGATCGTTGAGTTGTAATCAGATGCCGTAATCTAGCAGAAAATTAAGGGATGATTTGAAGTAAACAACGGTGTGATTGTTTTGGATTTTTCTGTCTATTTATTTGTGTACCCACCAACCATTTTCTTAGAAATTGGCATTAATCGGGGACTGACAGTTCGGATTACCTTAATTAATTTCCTTAATGTTTGACAACTAACTTAATAATTTTTTTTAATTCGGGGAGGGTGGACTTTTGACGACCCGAATGTTAAAAAAAAGAAGGTCCATTGGGCCCAACGATCTTTTGCATGGCGGACATTTGGATAGGGGTAGACGCGGTGCGGTTCGGTACGGTTTCGAATAAAATCGCAATTGAAACTGAATTTTTTTGCTGTGCAGTTTTAAAGTCAAAATCGAAATGAAATCAAACCAGTTGATTCAGTTTGGTGCAGTTTCAAACGGTTTCAATTCGTTTTTTTAGAAAAAGTTACAATTTTAAATTTACACATATTTACAAATAAGACAATCTTATTTTCCTCGTACATTAATCAATGAACCTACAGAAAAACTGTAGCGAAAAATAGCAGCAAAGGAAGTAAGAGATAGAGAGATTTGTCTGACCATATGCAACAGTAGCACCAATCAACAACACACAAGCATTAAAGAAAGTATATATGTATACATTTTCATACTGCACAATTTGTTTAAGTTATATATCAAGATAAGCACTGTTATGAAGCACATTTCTCAACCGAAAGAATGTTGCTAATTACAGGTGCGCTACATTAGGTTCAAGCTTCTAGCACATCAATGAACTATGTGCCTTATTTAGATCGAGTGGAGTGTTGTGATCAAGGGTTGGAATTAGTAACTCTACTGCAATATGAGTACTATTGACTGCACAGCTTCTTGTGTGTGGCCAGATAAATGAACATGAGTTTTGAGAGAGAGAGAGATAAAGGTAGAGATGTATGGACTCGAATAGAGGTGCAAAATTGGATGACATTCTATTCTAGTGTAGTTAAGTCCATATTATAAATGTATGGACTCTAATAAAGAAACAATTAGAACATAACATTCAATATATGGTGCGGTTTTGAAAACCCAAAACCGAAACCAAACCGTTTTCTTAGCCGCGGTTCGGTTTCGAAACCGCAACCGTTTCAAAACCGCAAAACCGAACTATTTGGTGCAGCCCGATTCGAATTGTGTTTCAATTTTGGTTTTCGGTTCCAAGTGCCCACCCCTACATTTGGACACTACTGACAGAAGGTGGACTTCATTTTTAATTCCCCTCTTTAATTTTTTTTTAACTATTTTGTGCACAAAGATTCAAACTTCTAATTTCAAGCACCGAAAAAAAAATAATATTGCAATTTGTATAAATTCATTTGTTTAATATTATTCGTCCGTATTTAATTTAGAGTTGAATTTTAACTTCTTTCGAGATATTACAATATGTTTGCTCACGTGTGAGATTTATAGGACATACATGATTCACGTTATCCTATATTATTCACAAATCAAGTTTAAATTTCGTTATACATGAAAAGACGTGTGAAAATGTAGCTTAAAGGACTATACGAAGTTGAGGTGAAACCTCATCTACCTTCATTAAAATCTCTACTGGAAACCCACCGCCCAACATCCAAATGTATTAATGTAGAGCCTCAGGCCCACCACTACATGCCTTGATGCCGTTTCTTTTTTCTGGTTGACAAGAAGTGATAAAGTAAACTCCTACACAGCTATTACAATTACCTAAGACGTAACAAAATCGTATCAGCAACTAAAATTAGTTTTCGCCGAATAGCGAGAACATACAGAATCATTGTAGAAGAGCAAAACCTCATAAAATCAGCATTAATAAACGAAACCACATATATCATTGTTCAAGTGGCAAGACCACATCCAGCCATGGCAATAGCGGGACCACATTCGAGTGGGTTGGGTCGGGTCGGCTGCATAATATGATTATATGGTAGAGATGTCGACGAAGAAGATAACGTCGAAATATTATATGGACCATTCGAAGCTGGGACATCGGTGACAACAAACTTAGACCAACATCCTGGTCCGATGTAACTTGTCCACATGTAACATGGGGTCCTACATTTGTTTTCTTTTTCCACGTGGCACCATACAAAAATTGATGAAAAAGCCAATATTCTATATTTATTATAATATAATGCTAACTTAAATATTGCATGCCACACAAAATATTTGCTTTGGTTTGCCGATTGGAAAGTATATATTGAATTGGCTATTCTAGTTGACGTGAACGTCGACGAATTGGCTTGAGTAGCGTGTATTCTGTTAAATATTCTTGTTAAAAAGATGTTGGATTTTTATTTATGCATTTCGTTTCGAAACTCTTTTTCTCTAAATTATTGTAATAGTTTCAAATTCTTTTTCTTCTCTTTAATAATAATATGCATTTTAATAAATAAATAGATTAGGTCAAGTAATCAAATAGATTAAAAAAAATTTGGTTAAAATAACCAAATATTCAATTTAAATTGTTGAACTAAATGAAAAAAAAGTAGTGACATGTGGATTGAATATTCACGGCATAGCGATCAAATGTCAACGATATACAAAACACAGAAAAATTATAATAATAAAAGTAATGCTAGACTTACCGTGTTTTGGTGGATCCCACATTTTATTATAGAGATGATAAAATGTGGTGAAAGTAATATTTTTATTTAAGGATTTGAAAAATAATTGTTTTCGGATTTCTCCAAATTGAAATTCTTACAACGCACAAGCCTTGAAGCCCAAAAAAATGCAAAGTCCTTATGCCCAACATGCCTTCTGTTCTTGCATTTTCAGGTTTGGACCAGCATGCCCATACATGCATTTATTTAATACATTCACCTTCCAACATTCTAATATGATCAAATATGACATTCTCTCTTTCTAGTTGCATATTTGACTATTAGATACTGAATTAAGGGACCGTTTGAGAACAATATTTCGACAAAACAAAAAGAACTTGAATCAAAATAATTATCAAACGGCCCTAAGTAATCGTTAACCATGTTAATTATGGTACCTTCCATTATCTCCAGAAAGTCTAAATGCACGGCTATCATAACTACTTAAGAAGATAGGCATAACAAATTTGTATTAACGACTACAACAAGCTATCGCTGAATAACAAGAACATACAAAATCATTAAAGAAGAGCAAAAGCACATGAAATCAGTATTAATAAACGAGACCACATAAGATTATCGTTAATAAATGAAACCACACATATCCTTGTTCAAGTGACAAGACCACATCCAGCCATGGCAATAGCAGGACCACATTCGAGTTGGGTTGGGTCGGGTCGGCTGCATAAAATGATTATATGGTAGAGATGTCGACGAAGAAGATAGCGTCGAAATATTATATGGACCATCCAAAGGTGGGACATCGGTGACAATAAACTTAGACCAGTATCCTGGTCCGATGTAACTTGTCCACATGTAACATGGGGTCCTACATTTGTTTTCTTTTTCCACGTGGCACCATACAAAAATTGATGGAAAAGCCAATATTTTATATTTATTATAATAGAATGCTAACTTTAAATATTGGCATGCCACACAAAATATTTGCTTTGGTTTGCCGATTGGAAAGTATATATTGAATTGGCCAAACTTAGAATGTCACTAAATACCCCAAACCCTAATTAGCATTTTAATAAATAAATAAAATAGATTAAATTAGGTCAAGTAATCAAATAGATTAAAAAAAAACATTAAAAATAATTCGGTTAAAATAACCAAACGAGAGATTATATTCACACATCCCAAATTACTTCTCTCACACCCTTTTATTTTTCTATCAAGGTTAATGATGTGTAGAAAATATTAAAAAATTAAAAAGATGCGGGAGAAGTAATTTGGGGTGTGTGAATATAATATCTCTAACCAAATATTCAATTTAAATTGTTGAACTAAATGAAAAACAATAGTGACATGTGGATTGAATATTCCCGGCATAGCGATCAAATGTCAACGATATACAAAACATGAGAAAATTACAATAGTAAGAGTAATGCTAGACTTATCATGTTTTGGTGGATCTACCTTTTATTACAGAGGTGATAAAATGTGATGAAAGTAAGATTTTGGGTTAAACTCTGTTTACTACCATGTTTCGTGGTTTTCAACATTTATTACATGAAGTTTTTTTGGCCCCAGAATCATACCTAAAGTGTTAGTTTTGGGACAGTCTCATACATCCATTAGTCTGGCTGTTAAGTCTTCTGTTAACTGATGACGTGGCACCCACGTGGACAATGATTGGGCACCACGTATCATTAAAAATTAAAGAAAATTAAACTATTAAAATAATTAATTAAATAAAAGTTAAAAAAAAAAAAAAAAATCCCCAGGTCCCTTTGTCTTCGCCACCATGATCCCTTTGCATCATCTGCACATCCATCCTTTTCCAGATCCCCTTTGTCTTCCCCAAGCGACTTGCTGTGACACGTGCGATGATAGAGGCCTTTATGTGGAAGAGAGGGTCGTCGTGCTTCCATCCGAGGATGAGGGACTTATCGAGTTCCTGGAGCTTGACGGAGTGGAGCGCATGGGAGTTAAGGATGGTGCGGACAACGTTAAGTTCTTGGATGGTGAGGGGGTCGAGAGGGTGGTGGGAGGTGTCGGAGATGTGGTCTTTGAGGCGGGGCGTTGGGATATGGGGATTGGATGCGGTTTTTGGAGGAGCACTAGGCGGAGTTTGTTGTGCAGTCGAGGAGGTCAAAGACATACGGGAGGCGCATAAGGGAGGTGGGACCAAGTGAAAAGGAGGACTAGGCTTATGCAGAGGGAAAGGGAGAAAAAATGCAGGAATCTCCGATCTTCCATGGATTATGTGTTTCAAAGTTTGAGTTTTGAGGGAGGGGGAAGGATGGATGTGCAGATGTGCAGAGGTGCAGAGGTAGAAAGGAGGGGAGTCGGGATGGGGAAGAAAAAGGGGTTCTGGGGATTTTATTTTATTTTTTATTTTTTACTTTTATTTAATTAATTATTTTAATAGTTTACTTTATTTTATTTATTTTTTAAATTTCCACGTGGATGACACGTGGCATCTAGTCATTGTCCACGTGAGCCCCACGTCACAGTTAATAGGAGACTTAACAGTTTGACTCATAGATGTATGAGATTGTTCCAAAATTTACACTTTAGGTATGACTCTGGGACTGAAAAAAACTTAATGCACTAAATGTTGAAAACCACAAAACATAAGGGTAGTAAACAGTCTTTTGTCTTAATATTTTTATTTCAGGATTTGAAAAATAATTGTTTTCGGATTTCTCCAGATTAAAATTATTCCATTAATCTTTGAGAGGGTGTGGACAAAAGCCCAATTGAAATTCTTACAACGCACAAGCCCTGAAGCCCAAAACAATGCAAAGTCCATACGCCCAACATGCCTTTTGTTCTTGCATTTGCAGGTTCGGACCAGCATGCCTATACATGTATTTACTTAATACATTCACCGTCTAAACAATCAAATATGACATTCCATCTTTCTAATCGCATATTTGACCGTCAGATAGTGAATTAAGGGATCGTTTGAGAACAATATTTCAACAAAACAAAAAGAACTTGAATCAAAATAATTATCAAACGGCCCTAAGTAATCGTTACCCATGTCAATTATGGTACCTTCCATTATCCCCAGAAAGTCTAAATGCAAAACATTGAATCAGTTGTACAAAAAGAATGGTACAAATCGAAGGCATTGAAACCCTTTTCCACAGAACTCAGAAGAAAGATTCAAACAAGGCATACAAAAAAAATATAACATTTACACATTTTGCTCCTCCCCTTTTCTAAGGATCATCCTACTACTATACATACGAAGTGGGAAATGGAGGTTTGTACTAGTATACATGTGCGTGGATATACCGAATCGAGTTAAAATTTTAGTTAGAAATGATTCCTCGAACCTGTATTCAAGCCATTACGAATCATCAAAATTCTAGGACCGACAGCCGGCGTTTGTCTCTGCAGAATATCAAAAAATTGCTGGTAACATCCGACCAACAAAGATGTCCGCAGGTTGAGTTTTGACAACTCTTGCTGTGAGTCTGAGGCTGTTTTAAGTTTTGAAGAACTTGGCAACGGCTTGATAGAGATTCTCTTCCTCGAAGGGCTTTGAGACGTATCCATCCATCCCACACTTCAGGCACTCATCATAGGTGGCATGAATAACATCCGCCGTCATAGCTAACACAGGCAAATGCCAGTCACCCTTTCTTGCGAGTGCTTCAAATCCACCATTCATCTCAACATTTGCCTTGCTCTCCATCTGCCGGATTCTGCGTGTTGCCTCAAACCTGCAATCAAAAGTAACATTTGTAAATAACAAATTAACAATTCCAATTTGGTCAAAGCACAAATGCTAGCAATAAGGGCATTCCGAGTCTAGAATGTTGTAACTGAAACACCGAAACATACCCATCCATTTCAGGCATTTGAATATCCATGAAGCAAGCATCAAAATTGTGCGGTAATTGAAGCAATGCCAATGCAGCTTTGCCACTATCAACGCACTCTACATAAGCACCAAACTTCTTTAGTGCACCTGCAGCAACTCTCCTGTTTACCAAATTGTCATCAACCACCAAAATTTTCTTCCCGCAGAGCAGACTTTGGAGGACGTTAGATCCATTAGGCACCACTCTCCCTGGTTGCCTCTTCTTTCCTATGCCCAGGACCTCTTGAAGACACGCAGCCACCATACTAGCCCTCAAAGGTTTCATAATTACCGTATCCGCAAAACCAGCTGCCCTTACCTTATCAGATTCAGCTTGACTAAGATTATTGGTTGCAAGAAGGATCATTTTTGGCAGCTTAAACGCATGACCGTTCTGTTTCCAATCCAATTTCTGCACATTAAGATCATGTTCTTCACCAGAAATCCATGAATCCTTCTCAACTAGAACTATATCTGGCTCGATACTTTTCCTGTCATGTGTAATGAAGCAGTTCAATTCAGTTAATCAAATCCTACTTATTTCCAAAGTCTACCATTTTTTTTTTCAGTTTTCCAAAGTCTACCTTTTCATTTTACTCAAAAGTCTACCTTTCATAGCAGTTAATAAAGGTAATATTGAATTGCCATATTGTTATAGTTTTATCACAGTAAATATTAAACCCCTTAAAAAACTTTAAAGATGTAGCAAAAGTAAACGTACCCGGATGCCGCAGCACCATTTCTTCCACATGAAGCAAC
Organism: Pyrus x bretschneideri; assembly: GCF_019419815.1. NCBI lineage: Eukaryota > Viridiplantae > Streptophyta > Magnoliopsida > Rosales > Rosaceae > Pyrus > Pyrus x bretschneideri. Next base: position 5,490,401 of record NW_025999524.1, read on the forward strand.
AGCCATCTTGATGCTGCTCGCAACTTCCACAAGGATTCCAAGTCTCTTTAAGTGGTATTTGGTTACAGCAGCTCTCACAAGTTTTCCATCAACTACTATTGCTCGCAATCCTCTAAAACTAGAAGGTAGATCCTCAGGATTAGGTTTTTTCATGTCACTAAATGCATTTTTCTTGCACCTCCTAAAATTAGCGGTGAAAGAAAATGTACTCCCGACACGAGGTCGACTTACAAATTTTATCTGACCACCCATCAGTTCAACCAGACACTTACTGATGCTCAAGCCAATACCAGTTCCTCCATAATGTCTAGAGGTTGAACTGTCTGCCTGCATGAAGGGCATAAAAACACGTTCCTGGGCAGCTAATGGTATACCTATCCCCGTATCCTCCACAGAAACCATTAACGTGACCTGCTCAGAAGCTTCAACAACATCAGCTCTGTCTTCTTCATCAGACACCAGATGCTTAAACTTATCCCAACTATTCCAGTCATTTGCTGCTTCATACCCACTTAAAGTTTTAAACTGATGGCCATCGGATGTCAGCACACCTTCATCTGTTCCTCCGTTCAAGTAAGTCTCTGATTTCCCATTTATCATCACCTTTGAGGGCTCAGCTAGATGAACTTTGACAAATATATGTCCTCGTTCAGTGAACTGCCAAATGTAGAGCTCAAACATAAGTTATCTTTGATCACTAACCAGAGCAGGACAAACCGAAGATTTTAATGAATCCTGTTACTGCAAGTTGAAAATAAAAAAATGAAACTTCCACTTACTTTAATAGAGTTGCCCACTAGATTTGTAATTATCTGTCTGAATCTCCCTGGATCTCCCATAAAAATTTCTGGAACTTTATCGGACACAAATACTGCTAGCTTCACATCCCAAATATAAATCGGAATTAGGAGATTTGACGATGAAACATGATACTATAAATTATGACAGTTCATATTTCAGAATTTAAGAACTATCACCATCACCACAGCACAATTTAAGAACTACAAAAACATTGCAGTAACTCTGAGCTGAAGACATTGCGGCTTACCTCTATACCCTTATTTCTAGATTTTTCAGAAAATAAAGATAGAACATCATCTAGTATTGACCGAATGCCAAATGGAACTTCTTCCAGCTCTAACTTGCCAGCATCAATCTTTGCCCGGTCAAGCACCTCATTTATTAATGTTATCAAAGCCTTTCCACAAGCTTGAGCTGTTCGAGCATAATCCATCTGGGTCGAACTTAAAGCTGTATCTAAAAGCAAGGCAAGCATTCCTGCAATCATAGAAAAATAAAGATTTTACCTCCTGCAAGAGTGCATTTTCGGACTCATATCATAATGTCATTCTGAAAATAAAATGTTAAAATTGGGAGATCTGTTAGCATACCTAGGATTCCGTTCATGGGCGTTCTTATTTCATGAGAAACAGTAGCAAGAAACTGGCATGAAAAAAAAGAAGACAACATATCAAAAACATGCCATTGAGGAATGAGCAATGTTTGGGGAAATGTTGAAAACAGTACCTGGGACTTGGCAACATCAGCAGCTTCTGCTCGAACTTTTAATTCCTCCATTTCACGGAAATCATCCTCAACTTTAACAATGTGCATTGCTGCCCCATATAAGATATAGCCAACTAAAAACCCAATCACAAAGAACAAGAATGCAGTGTTAATTGCTGTCCACGACGTGGGTGCCCTCTGATGATATCTGCTCAAGAATCCAATTAAGTGTATTAGGATGGCATAACCACTGAAACTCTCCATCTCTCATTAGTTATTGATTGGTTGCCCTTACCTACATATCATCTGATGCTTCCGGAAAGGATCTCCAAAATCCAACTTGCTTTCATGCAGAAGAGATGTGTCACCATCTTGGTATTGGTGACCATACATGATTAGGGGATCAGAAGTGTTTGTAACATCATACACATAAACCTGAATGGCTTGATTCCCCGCAAGTTGGCCAAGCAAATTCTCCACAAGGGACTCAACATCAAAGGCACCACCAAGGTACCTGCATTTTATACAGAATCAAATGAACCATCCTGTAGGTTGCTAACTTCTGTGGCAGATGCACATGGAATCGACTAAAGTATATGCAGGTAACAGCATGCAAAAAGCAACTGAAGAGCGTTTTCATAGTTCTATAGTTGTATGCCAACTTACCCAACAGCCGCCTGAATGCGCTGCTCCACAGTTGGGTTTGGAGGCAGCTTCGATTTGTAAACGGGGAAAGTCAATACAACACCAAGATGATGAGAACCCAGCAGCCTAAATGGGCTTGTTAGAACAGCTTTTCCAGTAGCTCTAGCCCTCAAAATGTTTTCTCTGTCCTCCTGCATCATGTAGTGGAAAAATTAAAGGTCAAATGAAACACGCCCAACGAATGCTCGGATTAATGCCATAGAGTTCAACAAGATAAACAAAGTGAAAGTAAACACATCCTATAGTTACCTCCCCAGACATCATATCAAGTGACTCAATGTAAGAGACGGTTTCCTGTGAAAAAATTACAGGCGCATACTCATCTCGGTTGGGCGATGGTTCCTTCCCCATTGTCTTTATTGTCCATCCATGTTGGTTTTCAAACTTTTCCCTATCCGAATCAAGCACTCTCTGTGCATAGGCCACCCCACTCAAAAGAGGCCTCTCGAAGGCGGTTCTGGCAGTGTATTCAGCAAATGTTTCCTGCATTTTCCCAATACAGAACCCAAATCACACAAAAGCTCAAACCAGTAGCACCACATTCAATCATCATAAAAATTGAGAAACTAATTGTCTTAAATAAACCAAACTGTACAATTAGTCAAAGAAATTATACCAAAACAAGCATTTCCCAAAAGGGTTTTGATCAAAATTGAAGCACAAACATACCTGATCAATTGCAGAAGGGTTCTTGTAGTAATGGAATGTGGAAACAAGGATTGCAAGGGCATGCACATGATTAACACTAACACTGAACTGATCCTGCAGCATTCTTGCCCTCTGATCACACATGCTACCAAGAACTTCTACCCTTCTCACTTTGTTATCAGCATCCATGCAAGAGTAGGTTAACCAGCCCAAGAGAAGCATCACACCAACCCAAAGAAGGAACAGTTTTGGGAACCAAGCCCTGTGTGCCTGCACAAAGGTGTAGCCTTTTTTGGCCCCCATTTGCTCATTCAACCTCACAGCCACTGAGTGGTGCCGCTGCATCTTCGTCTTCCCACCCATCAGCACTAGACCAATTTCTTTGATTCTTCTTCTTGTTTCCTCTTTACTCATCTCATAACTAATCTTAAAAAAAGAGAACCCACGTTCTTAAAAGTGCTTATTTTTTCAGAAACTTTTTTTCTGAAAGCACAAGCAAAATACGAGCAAATGAAGAAATATATCTCCTACTGTGGGGGTGTGGACTTTCTTCTTCCCTCTCTCACTGAAACCCCATCGTACTATTGTAAAAGGTAAAGAGAGAGAGAGACCCAGAACTCGAAAAGAAGGATTCTTTCTCAATTCACAGAGACAAGCATGGCTCTCAAAAGATGGGGAAAGGAAAACAAAGCTCAAATTCCAAAGTAGTCTTTGTATTTCTCTCTCCTCACTCTCTCTCTCTCTAGAAAATGGTCTGTCTCAGGCTGTGAATGCTAAACAAAAAATCGTTTTTTAAGGAATAAAAAAACACAGAGAGCTCCAATCATGCCATCTCAAAGCGTGAAGCTTAGTTAGAGGCTTCCAGACAAAGAAGAAGCACGTTCACTGTTTTCCCACCATATAATAATCAAAACACACAGCTAAGCTCAGCACACAACACAGGAATGCACACCACAAGAGTTTGATGAGAGAGAGATAGAGAGAATTCTAGAGAGAGAACCAAAAGAAATAAGAAATAAGAAATGGGGGTCTTGAAAGAAACGATCTTCACCTCTAACAATTATAGAAAGATGGTGGCTTGATGCAGTACAATGAATGTCTAATAGAAAAGGAGTATTGGGTCGTCCTGATCTGAGGATTTTTTCTTTATTTTTTATTTTTTCAGCGTAAAATAGTAGCTTTGATGACTTTTTATGCTCTATTTTTTTAAGGCAACCAAACTGAATCGAATTTTTTGGATTTTCAGAGATACGCTCTTGTCTCCCCATCACTACCATCCCACATTATAAACTAATTTCCCCTCTCTCTCTCCCCTCCCTCTCTGTATTCTTCCTTATAATATTGCATCTTGCACCACACACTCTCTCTCTCCCTCTCTCTGTTGTTTGCTTTGCTAATTTTCTGAGCTCACATTGAAGCTGATAGTCCAAACTTTTGAAATTCAACCGAAATATTTTGATGGGTGTCAGACTCTGACACTTCCAAAAAGCAAAACCCAAATGGGTTACGTTTTTCGGGTGCTTTATGTTTTAAACAGTGAAAAATGAGATGGAAAGAGTCTCAGGGGAAGGCATAATTGCCCATTTAAACATCAGAAGGAATCTGACATGATGTCTGCCTTCTCTAGTTTTCTTTTAATTTCTTGTGTGAGTGTTAATCACCCTATAAATATTTGGACATTTTAATTACTCTCTACCTATTAGGCCGCATTTCTGTTTATTTTTAACATTTAGCGGTAAAATTTCATGGATTTACGGTAAAATTTATGTTCAAAGAACATCGATATAATTAAATTAATTCTAAAAGAGAATCAAATAATATAAATAAAGAAGAATGCTAAACACAATTAGGCAAAAAGAAGTTCGAAAAAATGTATACAGAAATCATTTTCCGAGTTATGTATTCCCTTTTCCATTCAAATCATTGTTAAATTTCTTCAACTTCCTTTGTTTTTCAAAAAGGTAGTGTGTGTAATATGTTTAGGATTTCAATATGAATCCAATTGGGCGAATGGAAGTCCAAAAATCGCAATCACATATCTTTGGGATAATGACATTGGGATCTCATTCCCTCTAATTTACATTAAGCCCGGAATTTCTATATTAAATTCCGAAAATACCCCATCTATTTTTTCTATCTTTCATGAAACCAAACTCCTTTTTCAATTGATATACCAGATTTGGATAAGAAAATATGACTATGGGGCAAAGTTTAAGTTTTCTAAATTCGTCATGTTTATATATTTCCAATAAAAAATGAGTGCACGATAATTTTTGTTTCCTAAATTTTACATTTTCAAAATATTTTTACTTTTCAATCATTTTTTTTTAAGATCATAATTGTAAGTTTTGGAGATGAATGTCTTATTATTAGATTAAGTTGTTAATTGATATGAGAAATGTTGTACGAATGAGGAGAACGAAATCGGAAAGAGATCATCTATGAATCTCTTTCTCTAAAATTCAGAGATGAAATGATTCGGACATTTGAAATTTGATCGGTTAAAAACAGAGAAGCTAGTAAAAAAAATTAAAAATTATAATAATTTTTTGTCGTTGAATCAAATTTTAAACTTAAATTATTTTTTTACCAAAAAAAAAAACCTAAATTATTTAATCATTGAGTTTTGAAAGAGAAGATCCGGAGATGATCTCTTCCCCACGAAATGGAGTTCTTCAGACACGTTTCTGATTTGAAATGACACTTAAATAGTAGTCGATGCTGGTTGAGTGGTTTTTGTTCAGAAAAGGGATATCTTTTGATGGAATAAGGGGAAGATTGCATGGGGACCATTTTCGTTCACACCTATTAAATTTATGAAATATTGAGAAATGGTCAATCGCTTTTAGGTATGAAACTCGTATTGGTAGGACGTTAAATTTGAAAGCTCTAACTTATAAATAAGGGTAAATTACACTTTCATACTTTAGGTTTAGGATCTATTTCAATTATTTACAATATTTTCAAAATATTTCATTTTCATACATTAAGTACTATTTTATTTCAAAATAATACATCCATTACATTTTCCATCTATTGATCCGTTAAGCGCTAATGTGACTGCCAAATATGTGCCTCGTGGTAAAAAAAGACCCTAAATCTTCTAAATATATTAATTTAAAAAAAAAAAAAAAAAAACTAAAGTTAACCTTCCCGTCATCCCCCACACCTGCATCGTCCCCCCCAAACCCGCGACCCTCCCTTCGTCCGCACCCTTCCTCTTCCCTTCTCTACACACTCCCACTCTCCTCTACACACCCCCCCCCCCCCAACTCTTTAAATCCACATCCATTCCATGAACCCGGCGATGGCGAGACGGGATCTTTTTTTTCTGGGTTGCAGGTGGGGGGGTCGGGGGGAAGAAGATGAAGATGGGGGAAAAGAGGGGGAAAGAAGGGTTTTTTTTTTTTTTTTTCTTTTCTTTTTCTTCTTCTTCTTCTTCTTCTTTCTGGGTTGCAGGGAAGAAAATGAAGATGGGGGAGATGGGTTTAGGGGTTGCAGGGAGAAGACAGGTTTTAGTTTTTTTTTTTTTTTTTTTTTTTTTTGAGAAATCATTCAGGTTTTTAAAAAAAATTATTATTTTTATCACGTGACAGACATTTGGCAGACACATCAGCACTTAACAGATCAATAGATGGAAAATGTAACAGAGGTATTATTTTGAAATAAAATAGTGCTTAAGGTATGAAAGTGAACTGTTATAAAGATGTTGTAAGGAATTGAAATAGAACTCAAGCCTAAGGTATGAAAGTGTAATTTACCCTATAAATAAATACAATTGAATCGTTAGATTGGATTAGTAACATAAGAAAAAGCACAGTTAAATAAGTTAATAAAGGCTTTAGGGTCGAAAGCAATATTCACTTAACAAATACAATGTTATTGTGACTGTAAACACGAATTTCTTGTGACAAATAAAATAAAAACACGTGTACAAAATAAATATATTTGTATTAACGTAGGTTTAGAGTTACAATCTCTTTAAAACTTAATCCTCTTATTCGATCTCCAAAATATGTAGATCCCTTTTCCGCCAAGTGTTGACACATGTCATTCTTGATGACTCGTTCGATTTTGATGAGTCATATCCACGTGTATGATTTATGAGACACATAATGCATACTATGTATGTCCTAACATGTCCAAACTTTAATACGTTTATGAACATTTATTTCTTCAAAAATTCAATGTCTATAATTAATGACATCTCATACTCATAATATAATGAAAATTTTAAAATATTATCAACACAAAATATCACTGATAACGATATAACTATTAAAAGTATAAATCCGACGTTAGAGAAAGAAACAACCTTTCATATACGAAGTTTGAGGCCATTATCTATCTTTATTTTTCCTGCCACTCAAAGTGTGTGGGTATGTCGGCCATGTGGTCTGGTAGTGAAGGTGAAGCTCACACCCATCACTTTCTATCCCAACAAAAAAAGTCTAATTATCTTTCTTTCTTTGTACAATTAATGATCATATCGTGACCCTCCCTCCTCACTCCTGAGCCCTGCCGATGCCATGCAGGCCATCCTCGTCCCTCACCCTCCCATGCCAGGCCAGGCCAGTCCAGGTGCTTCATCTTCTTCTTCTTTCTGCTGGACCCTGAGTGCTCTTTTTTCCTGGCTTTCCTCTCTCTTAGCTTGATTCTCGATCTACCTAATAAAAGCATTTGCATTTGCATTTGCATCCCGATCGATGGGAGTCGAGTCCTATGCCATTCCATACCCTGCAGCACTAACTAGCTAGTACTAGTACACAGTAGTACTTGTGTACTTCTGCCTTCTGCATGTGTTGTTGTATGTGGTCCCCTGGATTTGGTTTCATAGAGCCATGTGATGCTTTCATTTCAGGTCCCCAGCTAGCTAGCAACAAGCCTACAAGGTGCATTATGCTTTATATCAAGGGTGTTTAAACCATGACCATTGTCGCCACGAACGAACTCGAGCCCCCTCAAGGGAAGGCATACTCGATTCATCGAAATTAATCGAGAACGTCTGCCTTGATCCCAGAGTCTTCCTTTTATTTCGAAGCATGCGGGTACCAAAAACCGATGCCTTACCACTTGGCAAGAAATAGGGACGTAGCTAGAATAGTGTTAGCACACGCCCGGCAAAAGTGGGTTGGTTGTTCTGTTTGCATTCTCTGCCCATGGACCAACAGAATGCCTTGGTTTTATGGCAATATGGCTTTGGTAAAAGCCTGATAGATCTTAATTTTTGTATTTCTCTTGAACGAAGATTAAACTGTTAAAATTTTAAAGTATCTCGTACTCTGGAATACAAAAAAAAATTCTTGCTTTATATTGCCTATGATTTATTAGGAGTGCCTAGGAAAGAAAGAAAAAGGAATTATGCATGTAAACTAGTTAAACTCACTTTAAATTCAATTTTCACTCATACTTTTTCAATATAATTCTTCAACAGACTAGTTGTCCGCGAGCTAAATTTAATTTTTTTAATAGTAATTAGGCTTGAGAAACAATGATTTTTACCAAATCTTTGTTCTCTCCCTCCCCCTTAAATGTTGATCAAAATAATTGTAGTAACATTATTGTGTCATTTAGAGTCAAATTTCAATTAATCTCGGTGGAGATGATCTAATTATGCTACAAATTACTCTAGTTTTAACATTTAACAATCATTTGTACTCGTTTTTTGTTCTTAAAAATCACAAGATTTGGCTTGTTTTGGTACCTAAACTTAGTTTGATCAACAACAATTTTCTTGTTAGATGTGAAATTATGTACATGGACTGGTTCACAAGTCCCCTCATACTCTCAATTAAGACATGTAGTTAACCAGAGTCCATGGGTCCGTGACTAAATGTTTATGCCAAATCTCAAACACAATCTTTTAAACCATCCGTCCTATGTTTAATGCGAGTCAACTCCACATATGCACGCCAATGCATAGATTAATTAGATTATTTGTTTAACCTTGTTAAAAGAGGATCCTATAGTGTTTTGTCCGTTTTAGTTCGTAAAGTGATCTTATGTGGGTTTTTAGTATTTTAAACGGTTTTTTATCCGTTTAGTTTGGTAATCAGGCTGTCGTTATTATACTTTTATTAAAATTTGTGTCTGATACAAGTCTCTGATATACTGTTAAAGCTTTTGAGTGAACATCATTGAGTGTGTTACAAAAAAAATTTAATAGCCTGTTCCTTAATTATGAAAATGAGAGGTATTTTGGACACACACAAACACACAAACGATATATATATTTGTAGTGAGTTCAATAACGAGGCTTGCTTGATTTCCTATGCTCATTTTTCAGTCTTGTTATTGTATCTCATTTTTCAGTCTCGATAGGAATTAATGATTTTCTAAATGCTTTACAAAACCCAATATTGATGGGGACTGCACATGATCAAACAACACAAAATCCAGCAACGATTTAGTGCTTCAAAGGTTCATTGCATTTGCTTCGACTCTTACGCACCAATATATTTAAATCCTTAATACTTGGATTTGCATGTGCAATGATACTTCTCCAACTGTGTGTTTATTTTTTCATCTACTTAATCTCCAGATAATAAACTGATTAGTTGTCTCCAAGAAAATATTAAGCACGGGTTGGATATACGTTCGAGATTTTCATTGATTGACGCAACATAAAAGTTGCTCCTTTAAGACCGAAATGTCAAGGATTCGAGTCGTGAAAACAGTCTCGTTGCAAAACAAGAGTAAGGCTACGTCCAGTAGACGTTCCCCCCCCCCCCCTCGCCCCAACCCTCTCAAAGACCCTTACAAAATGGAGAACCTTATTAGCTTGAGGTCACTCTTTTTATAGAAGATGTTACAATTTGTATCTTGATATATAATTTTAATGCAAATCGTTCCCACATTTCTTAGCAACTTTAGTAGGTGGTGATAAGATATTCCTCATATGGAATTCAATCTACTTCATATCAATTTTGGACGTTATCGTCTCTCTTTTAATGTACACCATGGATATGGGCAACTTGTTGAAAATGTTTCGAGTGGAAGAAGAAAGAGGGAAAAGAAAGCTTCCACTTAATCTTTATCTGCTTAGATTATATGCCCTGATGGGATTATTTAGTACATCTATTTTATCAAAGAATAAAGTTGGGGGATAGATGGAATGACAAGATTCAAGACATATATATGCATGCATATATGCATTTAACTTTTCTAATTCCATACAGCAGCTACCTAGCTACCCTAGCGGGGTCACAAAAGAGAGAAACCCTCAACTATCAGGCAAGTACATTGTATACTCTTTCTTTTAGGGTGGTGTTATCCACACGGACATTTTTATTTGTCACATATTTTCTTAATGTTTTATTGTCGAATCAAATTAATTGAATATGTTTTATTTTTTATTTTATTTTTTTTGCATTTTAGCCAAAGTGGTCTTTGAAATTGACATTAAGCCATCTCCAACCGAAGAAGGGTCAGAGGGCTCCCTTTAGCCCTATAGCCCTCCAATAAATTAATATTTTAATGAACAGTGTCATACCATATTTCTTACCATCTCCAACTGAGGGGGTCAAAGGGCCATAGGCCATGGGCCAAACATAGCCCTGTGATAAAAAATCATCTCCAACCAAGGAGGCCAAAGGAGAGATTATTGGAAGATGTAAGAGAATAGAATATGAAGAATTGAAATAAAATAAAGTAAGATAATATGGAATGGTGAAAATTATGTGAGAAATGATGTAAGAATGGCTTAGGTATTTATAGGAAAAAAATGAGAATTTTTTTTAAAAATTTTTTTCTAAAAAAAAACAAATTCAAATCCAACGGTAACCTGACATCAGCTAGCCGTTGCTAGCTGGCGCCAGGTAGCCGTTAGGTTTTGAATATTGGGTCGGCTCCGGGCTGTCTGGCTGGCTAGCTACTTTGGGCCAGCCGATTGGCCTGATTTCCCATTTTTGGCCTGGTGGGGCCCACGAGCCCTTTAGCTTAGCCCTCGATTGGAGACGATTTTCGTGTCATTTCGAGCTATTTTAGCCTTATAGCCTTTTGGCCGGATTGGTTGGAGATGACCTTAACTCCTCACTTCGGTCCCTAACAATGAAAATTGATAGAAGTGATTCCTGAGTTTGTCCACTGTAAATCATTTTGGGTCCTCCATAAAAAATTTGTCAATATCCTTGTTAAATTGTTATGTGAACGACTACGTGATTACATTTTTAAGAGTACTTTTGTCTAACTAACTCCTCCACTTAACGAGGATATTGACAGTTTTTTCATAGCATGACCAAAACGATTTATGGTGGACAAACTCAAGGACCAGTTCTATCGATTTTCATTGTTAGGAACCAGCGTGAAGTAGGGGTGGGTTCAAAAAACCGAAAACCAAAAAAAAGGGAACCAAACATAGAACCGAAACCGAAAAAAATCGAATCCAGTTTTGGAGGTTTGGAAACCGAACCAAATCCCTTTACACTTTACAAATGTACGCTCATGATGTTACTTTGTGAAACTTTGTTGCCAAGTTTGAAACTAACCTAGGGCTTTTTCAAGGAGCATACTTGGTTCAATTAGGGAGTATATTTCATTAGTTATAGAGGAAAGTTTTGGAAGTCTTTGAAACTTGGAAGAGTTTCTCTATTTGTTTGTTTTTTTTGAATGGATACGTAGATCATTTTTCTTTGCAATCAAGATTGTTGATAGAATATGATTGGTTTATATGATCTTGTATATAAACAACTACTTTCCCACTTTCCACTTTCCCCACTTATTATTAGTCTACCAATGCAAACCTCTTTTCTAAATCCCATATTTAAAAAAAAAAAAAAAAAATCAAGTTTTATAACATAAAAAAAAAAAAAAAACCGTACCAAAGAAAACCAAATCGAAAAAAACCGAACCAAAAAAAAAACCAAAAGAAAATTGAACTGAACCAAACCAAACCAAAGTTTCGGTCTTGGCAAAAAACGGAACCTAATGAAACCGAACCCACCCTTAGAGGGAAGTATTATTTCAATCTCAAGAACCATTTTGATTGAAAAAATCTACTTTAAAAAAATTAAACAAAAAATAGTTTGTACAAGATTAACTCACCAGTAATATTTGATATATGGTGCAAAGCACCCATCTTACTTGAAGAGAGGAGACCATCACTTCGGTGAGCCCCATGCCCACTACCTTTCTTTTATTAAAAATTATTGGAAATAAGTACCACGAGATAAAGGAGTAGGATTTTCTCTCTTTATTTTACTTTTTTTTTTTTAATTTTTTTCTCTCTAAAATAAAGTGGACACAAGATATTGACGTGATTTAATTGTAACTTTTCAAATAAGAGGGAATTGAAAGAGAATAAAATTAGAAAGGAAGAAAATTCTACTCCCGAGACAAACCAAATATCTTTAAGAAAAACAAACCAATGCAACTGATCAACAAATCCAAACCTTGTTTCTATATAGGAAATAAAAAAGGGTATATGTCACATCCCGGCCCGGGGCGGATCACTTCCCGGGCCCGCTCCACCACCGTAGCACGATATTATCCGCTTTGGGCTCCAACCACGTCCTCACGGTTTTGTTTTTGGGAACTCACGAGCAACTTCCCAGTGGATCACCCATCATGGGATTGCTCTAGGACCCTTTCTCGCTTAACTTCGGAGTTCCTACGGAACCCGAAGCCAGTGAGCTCCCAAAAAGCCTCGTACTAGGTAGTAATGAGAATATACATTTAAGAATCACTCTCCTAGACGATATGAGATGTCACAGTATAAAACAAGGAAGTTTTTCTTCAAAAAAAAAACCTGGATTCTATCTTCTCTAGGTTGATTGGAAGTTGGAACTCGAGTCTAATAGTATATACCTAGTATATTAAGGGTGGCTGTTAATTAATTTCATTTTATTGTTTATTATCTTAAAATAATAACGAGGTAAGAGATTCACAGATGAAAAGTTGAAAAGATGAAAAGATGAAAAGATGAGGAATACTAATGTAGCAAATCTCATAGTCAAAGAAAGAGATAAATGATTAGTTTTGAGAAAAGTAGATACCCCATTAATTAGTGGGGAAAAAGCATATGGCCGGTCAAAGCAAGAAAATCAAAGTAATTAACTAACAAAGTTAATTGATTGGCATTCTTGTGATGTTATATTATATATTTGTAGTAATCAGGACAAGTAGTCCTGTGGTAAATATAATTTTAAGTCAAGTTTGCTCTCTAGTTTTGTGTTTGAAGAACAAAATTGATAAAAATATGGGTGATTTACTGGTTGAAAGCTTTTAGAGGATGTTGTGTTATTTGACTGTGGTTAAAGGATTCGCTAAAATGCTTTTAGCCTTTCTGAGCCCCACTAAAAATTAATTTTACTCTTCAAAATGTGGAATACCTCAGGCTTCGACAAAAAATTGTTGTTGAGATGGATGAGAGTGTTGAAAATAATGTGTTGATTATTTTTCTTTAGTTTGAAAATAATATATTTAGCATATTGCTTGAGTTGACTGCTTGCATTTTGCATTTGTGACTTTCATAAGATCAACAAGTGATAATTAGTAGTTGGGCTAAAGAGAAACTTGTTGGCCTCATATAATCATATTGGTTGGGCTTGAAACTAATGTTGGTTTGTTAAATTAGTGAATAATTTGATGACTAAATTGAACTTGTGTATTTTAGAGTCACGAGTTGTAATGTTCTGGACTGCAATGGGTTGCATGCAATGTAGTATTGTAGAGCTTATTTGGATGTATTTTTAAAATGATTTAAAACGTTTTTGGTAAAAATATTTTTGAAGACAATCCTTAGTAAAAATGTTAGTAAATCCTGGAAAACCACTTAAAGTGCTTTTGGAATTCAAAAACATTTTCTCTAAAAAAACTTTTAGTCATTTTAAAAGCACATCAAAATAAGCCAAGTCGTGGCCACATCATCTCTCCTTTGAAAGAATATGCAGAACAACTCAATTCAAAAGTGTATAATTATGTCCTTTCGATCTCTATAGAATGTTGTAATGAAACCACTAATTAATTATCTTTTAAGAAGACTATATAATTATTTGTAAATTTATTTTACATGACATTGTATTGTTATTAGATTGATGTTATGATAACGATGAGTCTGTTTAACTAAGTGTTCTTCTCCTCTATCTTATCACACTCACATATAACAAGAATGTACATTATGATAACATTTTTCTTATCATAACAATCGTGATATTCTGTACTAATAATTTAAAGAGATGTATAATACTTAACATGTATCATTGCCATGAAATGTTGGGTGATAATATATGCACGAAGGCGAATGCGTCATACGTGGCTTATAAGTTTGTCATCTCTGCCATTTTCCTGCTTTGCTTCTGATGGGAAAAGGATCCGGTCCTTTTTTTGGGTATCCCGAAGATTTTGTGATCGTGATTGTTCATCATCTATTGTGTGATAAAAATTTATTTAAATTTAAAATTTAAAATTTAAAATTAAATATAAATAGTACTTAATAAAAATTAACCGTATGATATATGATGAATGATCATAATCACGATAAAAAATTATTGAAAATTAAAATTAAAATTAAATATAAATAGTACCTAATAAAAACTGATCGCATGATATACGATGAATTATCATAATCATGAGATCTTTAGAAAAAAGATCGGGCAAGAATCCTTTTCCCTTCATATGCATGTGGCAGGTGGGAGGTGGCAGAAGGCTGGTGACTTGACCCTTGACCAGGCAATTTGCAATGCAACTCAGAATTGCAGATGTTTGTGAGATTAAATCTTTTGCACGTATTTTGTATGCTCTACGTGTTTAGCGTATTTATTATTAATTCAAATGTATTAAATTTATAATAATAAAATTAATGTTTTAAATTATTAATACGTGTTAATCAATAACAGAAACTACAAAAAGATTGCATATAAAATAAGTACAAAAAAATTTAGACACGTGTTGTGTATCAAAGCCCACTCAAAAGACTTGACTCATTACTCACTAGAAGCCAAAAGTTTGAATGATGTACCTCACGACTAAATATTCCACTTCCCCCTCCCCCTTTATACTGCATTTCTGAATCCACCGCACCGTATGATAAAAACTTGGGGTAGGAACACCGAAGTCCGAACACGGCATTCAAAGGGACCAAAAGTATGCGATTCATTTGTATCTTGGTCTCACTCGATTTCATTTTAGTCATATTCTGTAAGAGAGGTATAATGTGTAAAGATTGACTACGTCATTTGTAGAGCATTTATTGAAATATATAAGATTTTTTGTAATTTGGTCGCATTCAACTCGTTCTCTGCACACCTTATATAAGAGCTACCTTAGTAGGACACCCTGGTGAAGTTTGTCAACCATTGTATATCTCGTCAATGCCATATTAGTCTTCAGGATTGTTGAAGCAAGCAATCACAAATCGAAAACTTGACATAATAAATTAAAACTTATATTAAATGGTTAAACTACTATTAGTACTGAATTTTTTATGATAAATTTGTAATGTTGGCACAATATCGAGCAGCAAGTCAACTTTGTAATCTTGACAATATCTCATCCAATTAGAATTGAGATTCTCTTCAGATTTCTATGTCCAGCGTAGTTGAACTTGGAAATTCAGACCATTCAATTTAAATCCTGAGGTCCAGTTGAGATCCTTTCTGTATCTTTGTGTCCGAAGTAGTCGGACCCATAAATTCGAGCTGTTCAAGAAAGAGATATCCATACCGTTCAAATACTTCATCTTCTGTTAGGTGGACCCGTGGAATTAGCTAATGAGAACTACATGATTTAAATTGAGCAGTCTAGATTTTCGAGTTCAGCTGTTTAGAACACAGAGATCCGAAATGATCTCAACCATCCATCCAACTAACCTTTTATTTTTTTATGCAAATGCAAATGAAACTTTGGGCTAATGCTAAGTGATACCATCTTCTACCTTCAGCCCATAATGCAAGTGAAACTTAGGCCTTAGTTTCTGTCACCTCAATTATGAGCCCAGGGTTAAAAGTTCTTTTTGTTAAAGCCCAAAGTGGTTTTTTTTTTTTTTTTTTTTTTTAAATGAGAAGCCCGGACTTTTGGGTAACGATCTGTTTTGCCAAAACCCCATGTGTTAAATTGTTTAATCATAGAATATAAAAGTGTAAAACACAGAAAAGCCAAAATTCCAGTTTAAGTTTTTTCAGTCTCCAAAAAAGTAAGGGGATGTAATCAAACTCGGATTTAAGAGGATTTTAAAATGATTTTAAAATATTTTAAAAATCTAGTGTAGTCAATTAAAAAATTTTAAAAGGGCTTTAGAATCCATTCAAATCTAGGTATAGTCAATTAAATGATTTTAGAATCCATTCAAGTCTAAATCTAGGTGTAGTCAATTAAAAGATTTTAAAGGATTTTAAAATCCATTCAAATCTAAGTGTATTAAAAAAATTTAAGATTTTGGAGGATTTCAATAAGTTGTGGATTTTGTGGGATTTGAAAGCAAAAAGTATATATAACAAAGACTAAAAAGAATCAAACCTCACCCCCTAGGATTTCAAATCCTTCCACCACAATTCATTCAAATTTTTTAAAATCCATATGCATTTTGTAGGAGTCTTTAATCATCTTAAATCCTATAAAATCTATCAATTTTAAAATCCTTTAAAATCTTATTAGTTTGACTATACCCCCTTAAATTGTCGTGGTAAAATTACTAGCTGATTTTTTTATTTTATTTTAAAAGAAAGCAGATAAGAGATTAATGGTTAAGAGCTCGAAGCAAATAAATAATACAAATTCGAAATCACACACTAAACAAACAGTAATGTGCTCTAATCTCAGAATTATTATATTTAAATTATGGTGCTTAGTGCTCCTTCTAGTTCTATCTCGAAGCCAAGGAAGAACAAGGACAATCAACGGAGGAGTGGGACCACTTCTCATCTTTCTCTAATGATTACACGTGTCAGCACCACGTGCCAGCGGTCGGCCATTTCTTAATTATTATGTTATGTGATTATTTGGTGATAACGTTCGGTTTTTTTTAAATTAATTAGTTTTTGGAGTTAGCGAAGTGGCGGGCAACAGGTCTTGTACTCGAGTGGTAGCATCAACTGGTGAACATAAAGCTGTCGGGTTTTGGTGGGCCGACGATCCATTTATCGTCACAGCAGTGAAGTTTTCTTTGACGTTTGTCATTTTGTTTTTCTTTTTAATTTTAACATAGGTTACTGGTCCATTTTAATTGGAATACTGCATTGGTGGAACCCTATTTGACATGATTACTTGTTTAGAGTCGGAGAAGTCATGAATCAGCACAAAAAATATTGCATTGGTGGAACCCTATTTGACATGATTACTTGTTTAGAGTCGGATAAATCATGAATCGGTACAAAAAAATCGAATAAGTGGAAATGAGCAACGACGGATTCAGAATTTTGACTTCGAGTGTTTGGAGTGCATATTTTGTCAAACCATGTTGTAAACGTGCTGACATATGCCGATATCTGATGGTTGTTGTCGAGAGGTCCTGCAAATTTCAATCGAGTGATACAAACACCAAGAGATGTCGACGCGTCTGGCTAAGTTTTATCGAGATATGCAAAATATATTTTATCGAACACTTGGTGGGTACAAAAAAGTCTCTTACCAGATCCTTATATGGTCCTAGAAGGGCATTCACCGGCTTTTCTCCCGACCTTCAGAGGGTCTCGAGTCCTTATGCGGATGCCCATGGGAGTTGATACATGATAAACAACCTCTACCTTGGTTATTTTATACTTAATCTTTGAGGAATGTTATATTCCAAACTAATGTCAAACTCACATACTTTTTTGTCCTGGTTGTTAATAAGCGAAAATATAACATGAAACGAAAATAATACTGGTTTCTTGCAAATAATTTTTTTAGAAATAAATATTAATTTTTTTTATTAACAATGACTTTAGTGGGTTGAATTGATAATTGTTGAGATAAAGTAATCAATTAGGATCGAGCTTGCATCAAAATGCATAGTTATTATTACATATGAGCCAATCAAATGTGCAATTATGTTAAAATTTAAGAAAAACTAATGAAAAGAGCTTGAAAACTTTGAGTTTTAAAAATAAAGGGTAAAATGAATAGTACTAGGATTGACTTTTTAGTGTAAAAATGTAATTTTTCATTAAAATGAACAGTACGGTGAACTTTTCGTTAAAGTTCCTTAAAATATACGCTTGAAACATACTCCACCCATAAAACGAATTAAGTATAAAGAAAAACGAATTTTAAATGCATGAATTCATATTTTGTTAGTAAAATTATTAAGAAATAGGAAAAAGATTAACAAATAATTGGGCAGTGATGGAAGTTTGATTAACTTCCAGCTTACAACGGGCGACTGACATGGGGAATGTCGTCTTCGAATTACAACAAAAACATCACGTTTTGATCATCTTTGTGATCTGGGTCGGCCATTTCCCAAATCAATATGAGATCTTGCAAGAAATTTGGGGACCCACATTAAAGGTAAGCACATGTCATTAATTTTGTCCTGGAGCTTTATTGTCGTGTTTACTTTTTCCCACTCGATCTAATTTAAGAAGTTGAATTCTTATTACGGAGTATTAGAACGTTCATTAAATTTGGAAGAATAAAAAAAATGGTTGAACTCTCAAAAAAATGAACTGTTTTGACAAAGCCAATGGCTGATTTTATTTTTTATTTTTTAAAGAGTGGTTAGGTCCACACAAAATTAGAATTCAACTCTCCAAATTTGAGGAATTGGGCTCCTCAAATGGTTGAGGTATTTGAATTATAGAGGAGTGACACCAATCAACTTAGAAGGAGAGAAACTTAACTAAAACAGAGATGTTACTGTGTCAATATTTAATGAAGAAGAGAAACTTAACTAAAACGGAAATGCTATTGTGTCGATATCTAATCTTGCATAATATGTGTAGATATTTACAATTTGATTTTGCATTATTATTTGTATAAATTGTATAATATACCCCTAACTTGTGTTTAAATTTAATAAAGTTGGCTCTAAGTTTTTTTGTTGAGTAATATTAGGGAGGTCATTTGTTCAAATCATATTTTGTTAACAATACAACGTGGTCGTGATGAATGATTAACGTGCTTATTTTCTATTAATAACACATGACATGTTTTGTAATGTGATCTAAAATGTTAGTCTTCTTAACATTAGTTTTTTTGTTTACTCTTTCACTACTATGTTACAATTTATTAAAAATTTGTTGGTATGAGAGTGAGTGTTAGACTATTCATTTGTTGACTAAAAAATAAACTTAGAGAAAATAAATAAAATCGGGAATTTTCCAAAAATTAAGTTGATTTGTCACTAAAAAAGTATATTTTTAAAGTGCTCCTACTTACTCAAACTTGACTCTATCACTAGTGATATTTCTGTGGAATGAAAATTCTTTTTGACTTAAAAGTAGTGCATTTATTTTTCATAATTTCTTGTCAACTTGCATGGTGAGAGTGACTAATGAGTAATGATATGTGTGTCCCATAGCTTGGCACCATAAAAAAATAAAATAAATGCATATGGGATAAAAAATAAGAATATCCATGTATGGAGGGGTATGATATGAAATTATGAATTATGTGAGGCCTTTATTTACATATGCATGTAACCGAAACGAGTACATCTGACAAAGATATCTTCTATTGTATTCTATATAATATTATTATACATATACATATATATGCATGTAAAAATGTTGAAAAAGAATATAAGCCATTGGTATTATAGAGTAGAATTCTCTCCCTGCTAAATTTTCTTCCCTTTCCTTCTTTCTTCTCCTATCATAATTTTTTCTTTATCTTTCTCCCCCTATAAAACGCTCAACATAAAATATTGACGTGTTTTAATTATAATTATTTCAACAGAAAAGAAAGAAATGCGAGAGAGATTTAGAGAAAGAGGATCCTACACCGGTTACAAAAGTGAAAGGGAAGAATGAGCAAAGAGACACTGGACTTTGCAAGTATCTTTTTATGTGGGACTTGAAGTACTCCCATGCTTTCTATGTCTCTTTGTTTGCTTCTCCCTCTCTCCTCCCATCTTTCTCTCTCATCGATTGATTAATAAGTTAGCTGTTGGGGACCGGAAAGAAGGAAGGAAGAGCAGCTCAAAATGGATCCGGCTTCTCTACCCTTCCATTTTTCATACATTTTCATTATCTCTTATTTTATGTAGTTAATATTAAACCACGTTAATATTTTATATTAATTTTTTTTATAAAGATAATAAGATAAAAAATAATCATAATATAAAATATCGACGTAACTTAATATAAATAGAAAAGGATGGGAGTATATAAAAAGTGGAAAGAGAAGAAAAGCTAGCTCTGCTCAAAATTCAACTGAAGTACAGTGATTAGTAATAGGTTATCTGAATTATCACTCTCTCCCTCCCTCTCTCTCTCTCTCTCTCTCACAAATTGTCTGACCATCTCTGACCTGACACCATCATGATCCCCATCTCTCTCTCCTACCACACCCCTTCTTGGAGGCTCCCCCCTTCTTTCCCATAATTGTACAACTTTGCTCTGTCCGTTCTGTCCTCCCCTTCCTTCCCTCACCTTATCCTCATTTATTTCTCTTTTAAGTCCTTTTACCGACTCCTTTTCTGGTAAAAATCAAAATACACAATAAAAATCCCAGATGCCTGTTTTTTAGTCCTTCCTTTGTGGTGGTGTTGGTGGCGGTGGTCCTTTGCTTGCACTTTCCCAAGTGGCATGAAGGCAGAGGCAGTACCCATGTTCCTAACCCATAGCTAGCCCGCCTGCATCTTCAGTACTATACAATTATCAAGTATCATCTCTCTCTCTCTCTCTCTCTCTCTCTCTATAGATTTGATTTCGATAACAGCTTCTTCTCACTCAAGTCCTAGGTTGCTCGTTGCTCATAAATTAATCTAATTTCCTTTCTTTGGTTTTTAGGTTATAATCACTGCAATCCAATAGACTGCCTACTGTTTTTTTTTTTACTTTCTAAATTTTCTTGTTTTGTTGCTATTTTTTTCACAAGATTTTAAGCTACTGTAATCTACGGGAGATGGATTCGATCTTGGTGTAAAGAGGTAGCACACTACCCTAATCAGCTGGCCTAGCTCATGTCTTCACTTTCACGTTGGTATTGGATTGTACATGCCTGGTGAGTTTTGGTTGATTTCATGTTTTTTCTATATCTCCAGTCCATGCTTTCTGGTTTTCCCTACTGTGATTTTCCTGGTGACTTTTCTCTCTTCCCCAAATAAACGAAAGTTATGAAGTTTATTGCTTTCTCACAAGTAAAAGGTGAAGATTAAACTCCACTTTGATTTTCTGTTGATAAAAAAAATTTAAATTAATCATTCAAGCATGCTAATTAGCACTGTCATTTAGAAGATTCATGTATTTTTACGGCTCCAATTTTATCGGATCTCGCCAAAGTGAGAGAACCATGAATTTTTATCGAAAACTAGGTACTAAAATCTCCTAGGGAAATTTGATGTTAAATTGCATTTGGTATTAGGTTGATTTGGCATTCTGCAGCTTTATTGTGCTGAACTGCTGATATGCAAAAAGTTGCTTAAAATATGTTCCGTGAACAAAGACAATTTAGCTACCATACATCTCCGATTAAAGTTTTTATTTTTATCACTTGCAATAACACGGAACAACAGCGATTGCATAGGAATTCCTTACTCCCGACGCTCTTCTTAATTTGTTCATGCATTTTAGTGATTTTAGGCAAGCATATATGAGCATATATTTGTTCTCCAATAATCTTAACCTCTTGTCTCAAATATATGGTGAATGGTTGTGGTTTTCCAAGTTCTGTCTATGTGTTAAATGCCACTTAGAGATAACTAAGAGCGGAATGTTTACTGATTCTGCACCATTTAGAGGACAGACCCCAGAGCTCATTTTTTTTCTCTATAGACAAAAATGTTCTCAGCACACCTTTCCCTTATTGAAAGTATGACTTTCACGGTTTCACCTGTGAGACACAAAAGTTCTTCTTCCACAGTTCTTTTCTTCTTCTTTTTTATCTGTAAGTTCCTTGCCGAGTTTTTGAGATAGCATGAAATGTGTGCATTATGTGAAAATATTCTCAAGAAACGTTTGCCTTTTTTGTGTTTTGACATGCTTCCTGCTCGAGTACTCAAATGTCTCATTCATCATCGTTGATCCTCCTTCGCAAATTCTCTCGCTAAGAAATAGGAGAGTAGAAAGAATCCCACTTTGTCATGGAAAATGACTCATTTTGGCATTCGTGATTGCAGATGAAGGGCAAGCTGATAACATCACTCTTAAGAAAGTTTCTTGAATTCTCCGTGTGATTAGTCATATAGAAGAAACAAAGTCCTTGACTTCACTGCCCTGCTGAAACATGTTAACACAAAACTTGAACTTGGAATTTGAAAATAATTCAGAAGTCACGAACCAAGTAACTTCGAACGTACCTCTGCAAGAAGAATCCCCTGACGCCTCTAAGGACAGCACAACCACTTCTTCGTGCCTCACAAATCAGACAAACCATCAACAACAAGATCCCGGGCCTGTTTCACTTGACTTGACACTCCAGTTTTGCTCCAGCGACGTTGAATTGAAGGGCACAGGGGAGACAAGTAGTGAGACAGCTGCACCCCCTACTTCAGAAGGAACAAACCCAAGGGTATTCTCATGCAACTACTGTAAGCGTAAGTTCTATAGCTCACAGGCACTTGGTGGCCATCAGAATGCTCACAAGAGGGAGAGGACAATGGCCAAGCGTGCTATGCGTATGGGAATGTTTACCGACAGGTATACTAGCTTGGCATCTCTCCCCCTACATGGTTCTGCCGCTTCTGCATTCCGGTCTCTTGGCATCCAAGCTCATTCTGCAGTGCACCAAAACACGATGGTATCATCAGATCATCCGAGGTTCCCTGTCCCCGACACAAGAGGCGTAGCGAGGTTTCAACATGGCTATTTTGGAGTGCCGGTGTTCATGGACGAGGATGACGAGGGCATGTTTTGGCCCGGGAGTTTCCGGCAGGTAGGCAAGGGAGTTGGAGGTCATTACAATGTGCAATCTGCACAAAATCCAAACATGAATTCAGGAACAAGCATGGCACCAAGAAATAATACAAGTTCGTCTTCACCTGATCTTACTCTAAAGCTTTGAGATTTTTGTTGTTGTGTTTAATTAGATATATTTCCTACTAATTAAGCATGCATGCTGACATTAATCAAATAGTATTAATATTAACTTTGTGCAGTGAGATATGCCATTTGTAACGGCTGCAGAGATTTCTAAATTGTTTTTCTGGTTGTATCTGTTTCTTAAGTTCATAATTAATTAAGGATGTTCTTGTTGTTGCTAGTATTGGAAGTGAAAATGTTTTATTGGAAGCCGGTAATTGGTTTAAGTTATGAAATTCATAATTTTCACTTCCTTTAGCGTTCTTTTTGGAGACGAAGATACGAGTGTATATAGGTAAATGCTCTTAACTGCTTGAGCTATATGTCTCAAGGAGCGCTCAACATAATTTGGCAAGAAATGAAGTTTTGGTTGACCCCAAAAGCACGCTTCTTATTCATAATTTCAACGGTCAATCTTGGCCTCAATATTCAATATTCAATATTGACCCTAGGATGTGGATGAAATGTCTTTTAAGGCATATCAAACATATCAAATTCAAGGGAGGAGACTAAGGGTTGTGAGTATGCTAGATAGAGGTGGAATATAATTTTAATCACTCTTGTTTTTGTGCATTCTCTATCTCTTTTTTTTTTTTAGCTTGTATATTTTTTTAATTAATGCGTTAAATTGTTAGTTGTTAGCGAAGGAGATCAGTGTGGATGAACCTGCACCAAAATATATAAATATATCGGTTTTCACTACTACCCTAAAACACCATATGCTTTTTTAACTTTTATATTGAATAAATCAAATAATAATCAAAATAATAGAGATAAGGTAAGAAGTCATGAATAAGAAGAACGAAAATATCAAAAGGATATTTTGTTAGGACAAAACATGAAATGCGATAAATATGAATAAAAAAACGACGGATGGGAACATGACATTGCGAAATCGAGTCATTGACGAAGTACTTTCCTTGCACGTCGGAAGCCGCAGCTGCATACGTCAATACCGCGTTTGCCTTTGCGCGCGCTCTATCTCTCATGCAGGCAACGTAACATTCCCGTTTTTATATTTCGCATATTTTTTTTCAATTTTTTGTCCTTGGAATTAAAGAAAATTAATGATCGAAAGTGAGCAAGAAAGTGAGAGGTAAAAAAGATTTGGATTCTATTCAGCATCAAATTGTGGGAATCCTAAAGATTATCACATTTTAGTCATTCATCGTGCATCGTGCAGTAAATATTTGATATTTTTTATTTAAAATTAAACACAAATAGTACTTGACGAGAACTGACCGCACGATGTACGATAAATTGCTAGGATGGGATCCCCAAAAAGTGAATCCAAAGAGGATTCTTTTCCAGGTAAAAATGAATGTGAATAATAATACTACTCCTTAACCAAATCCAGCGTGTGCCAATTAAAAAATATAGGATGTATGAAGACAAATTTTAGATTAAAAATAAATATAATATATTCAATATATGAATTTGTTCAACAAAAACATATGTTGTGAGTAAGACAACCTTATTTTTTTATTTAGAAAAACAAACAAAACGTAATCATTTCATTCAAAATTAATAGTAACACAATGAGAAAATGGGATTTGCCAAACGCGTTTTACCAGTTGCACGTCGTTTTCGTGTCTAGACTAAAGGCAAACCTGTTTACACAGCTTTATACCGGTAATTACCAAATTAACCATACCACTCTTAACTTGTTGTAAGATTCCTTTGGCCCTATGTGATTAATTAATTAACATATGATGACTTTTTTGCTAACAATGAATATTAAGTACTGCATGATGATAGTGATCGATGATGGTGTGTCATGTCCTAAATATAATTAACAATCAATTAATCATGTCTTGCCCCTCATCAATATTTATTAATCACTCATCTTATGGATGGCAGTTCTAATCATGAAGTAACTGTTAAACTACAATCTTGGTTTTTCAGTCCCTCTCCTACCTTTTTTGGAGTGCATTTTTGCTTATTACCATTTATGTGATGTATGCTCACCATTTTATTTATTACCGTTAGATGAATTTAAATTTTGAGATTTGTGCTTATTCACTACACGAATCTCAAAATTCAAACTCATTTAACGATGATAAATAGAATGATGAGCATACGTGAGCAAAAATATTCCCCCTTTTTTGTTTGAATTGAAACGATAGATAGATAGGGAATTTTATTGCTTTAAAGAACAAGTCAATACGCAGAAGTAATGAAATAAAAGACTGAAATAGCAGCTAAACTACCCAGTACAGTCTTCAAGAAGAAGATCATTAATGAGGCATGGAGATTCCTTACTTTTGAACACACATAATTATGCAACATGTTTTACAAAGGATGTTACTAAAAGAAGATCTTACTGAGATAACATGTCACGCGACTGGATACTCCAAAAACATTATTTGTTGGTCTCAAAAGCAAAGAACAATATATTAATTAAAAAAAATTTTGATTAATTAGCAAAAGAAGAGAACAATCAACTGAGTCAACAGAAACAGATCGAATTTAAAACGTACCATGTAAAATACGGGCTTGAAATTCATGTGAGACAAGTTACAGAAACAAAATTTTCATGAACTTGTGACCCTTTACCGGCTAAACTTTGACTCAAAATTGAAAGCAATTAAGCACCTTTTTAGGAAGTTAAACGGTAATTATGCCCTAATTAAACGTAAATCCATATTTTTCTCGAAAAATACAGAAAGTTGTCCTCTACCTTCACCACCACTCCGAGTCAAAGGCATGCACCAAGAAAAAGACGACTCAAAGCAGAGCATCAGTAATTCCGTCAAACACAGCGGGGCCAGTTCAGTAATTTTACAATCATATCGCCGTTTTTTCGGTGTAAACGCTTGAAAAATCCAGCCGTTGCGAAAATTTTTAGGTGTACCGGGTACACCAAATTTTTTTGGTGTACCCTCACTCATTAGAATTTTTTTGGTGTACAAAAAGTGAGGGTGCACCAAATTTTTTTGGTGTGCCGGGTACACCGAAAAATCCCTCCAGCCGTTGGGGCAATCCCGTTGCAGATAGAGAAATTGGGATTTCAGTTATGGTGTGCTGAAGAATCAATTGACAAACACAACCCCAGATTCTTTACTATTTTCCAAACAGCCCCTGTAGGGTGCAGACCTTTTCCCCTTTGTTTCTCTTCAATTTCTTCTCTTCTCAGACACACTTTCCCTGTCTCCCCTCCCTATTTCTCTTACCTGGTAATTCCTCTCTCTCCTCCTATCTCTTTCTGTCTCTCTGTCTCTCTCTGTGGATAAGGCCATGTTTGGCGACAAGGATCGAGCGATTGGGAATCTTGCCGCCGACGAGGCGTCTCAGAGCAAGGTCACTCGCCATATCTCCAAGCAAAACAAACACAACCCAGAAGAGAAAATGGGATTCTCCGAAAAGGGGTTCGGATTTCTTAGAGAATCAGACATGGGTTCTGATGGGTTCCAATCAAAACCCTCAAAGATTGGAAATTTAGGTTCGCAGGAGTTGACTCTAAGCTACCTCTGCGACAGTTCCAAACTGGGTTTTCTCGAGAAGGATTTAGCCGGCGCAAATTTGCTGACTTCGTTGGAGAAAGAGAGTTTCAAAGGTAAAGGCATCATCGTATCTGAGAATTCTAACAAATGGGTAGAGAGGGATTTCCTTAATTTGAACGAAACCAGGTTGAATTCCTCGAAGCGAGAGCTTGAGGAGGACGCGGAGAGAGAAAGCAGGGATGACAAGAAGCCAAAGCTCGAGACTTTGAATCTCTCTCTAGCCTTGCCGGAGGTATCTCTCTCTCTCACCGCCTCAAACGCCTTGCAGAATGGCGATCATCCGGCGATGCTGCGGCCCAGCAGAAGCATTCAGTCGTTGGCGCCGTCTGCTAACAACACACAGACAACTTGCTCCAATGATTTCACAGCAGCTTCATTGTCGTACTCTTATTCCCACCAATTTTCCCACAACCCCAGTTGCTCGCTTACCCGAAATTCGACGGATTTCGAGTATTCTGTCGGGAAAGATGATCAAATTTGGAACTGCGGGGAGGGGACTAATGGGTCTGTGCATAGCAGGTTTAAGCCGATTGGAGACGGAGTCGGTTTGTCGAATCACGGCGGCGGGATTTTGTCGATGATGCAGAGTAATCGTAAGGATTCTTGTAATAATAACAGTGTTTATAGGACAACTAGCTCCGAAAATCTTTCTTTTTTTCCATCTGAGTTGCCTGCTAAGCCGAAAATCGATACCCTTTCCGGGGATTCTAGAGGGAGAGGTTCTGAAAGTTTGAGAGGATTGGAGGGTGTGGATGGTGGTGGGAGAGCCAGGAAACTCTCGAGACCGGAGAGAATTCTCCGCGAAATTGTTTCGGAGTCTGTAACTGTCATGGCTCAGAGAGTTGAAGAGCTTCCTGAAGAAATGCTCTTATCAACAAAAGAATACTTGAAGAATCTGATATCTGCGCCAGAGAAGAAGGAAGAATTGGTGAGCCTTCAAAACCGGCTTCAGAGAAGGTCTGATCTTACAAAGGAGAATCTCTCTAAATGTCAGAAGGATCAATTGGAGATTTTGGTTGCTGTGAAAATGGGACTTGGGAACTTCGTATCTGGGAAAAACCGCCTTCCAGCAACCGAGCTGGTGGAGATTTTTTCGTTTATGAGGTGTAAGAATGTGAATTGCAAGAGTTTATTGCCCGTTGATGATTGTGACTGCAAGATTTGCTCTACAAATAAGGGTTTTTGTAGTTCCTGTATGTGTCCTGTATGTTTGAATTTCGATTGTGCCAATAATACTTGTAGTTGGGTTGGCTGTGATGTTTGTTCGCATTGGTGCCACGCTGCTTGTGGTATTCAGAGTAATCTCATTAAACCAGGTCCTAGCTTGAAGGGTCCCTCTGGGACAACTGAGATGCAATTTCATTGCATTGGATGCAGCCATGCTTCGGAAATGTTTGGTTTTGTTAAGGATGTGTTTCTGTGCTGTGCAAAGGACTGGGGACTAGAGACCCTTATCAAGGAGCTTGACTGTGTTAAGAAGATTTTTAGGAGAAGCGATGATTTTAAAGGCCGGGAACTGCATATTAAGGCTGAGGAGATTATTTCCAAGCTTGGAAGCCAGTTGATGTCTCCTTCAGATGCCTGCAATTTCATTATTCAGTTCTTTAATTGTAAGTCAACCCTCTTCGGTTTTCTATTTCAACTTAAACGTTTGTTCTTTTACTTGATATTGTGCCAAAAAGCATAGAGGTAAATGAAAAATTCTACGAATTGCCATTAGGTCAGCCACTACCTATGGGACGAAATTTCGGCCATTGATGTGAAAACGAGAGCAAAGTATTAATGTAGCGAAATGAGATGTTAAGGTAGATGATAAGAGTGTCTTGGAAGAAAAACATAACTAGCAATCTTTGAATTAGAAACAAGAAACTACTTTTATTTCTTCACACGTTGAATATAAAATCATAGGGATGTTAATTGTACCTAATCTCAGCTCACCGTATTCTACTTGAGCATAATGTTCTTTTATAAATTAGAGAACAGTCACTGAATGTCTCAAGGACGTTGATTGATTACCCTATGGCATGTATTGGAGGCTAGGGTAATTGGAACTATGTTGAATGGAATACTCTGAATTGCTTACTTGAGGCTACTGCTTGTCTGCACATTAGCTACGATGGGGATCATATTCCTGTGGCTGTTAAATAGCATTTTAATATCTGCAGCTTACCCTTTTGTTGTTTTGGCCTATTTTTTTTTTTTCTTTTCGTTTCACTGTTGATAGGTTAAATCTCCTCTATAGCTTGAGTTTGAATGTTATACTCGTTCTAAATGATTCTTTTCTTTTCTGTTTATGCCTAACTCTGGATTTGACTTTCCTTTTGAAATAGATACAGATGGAGTATCAGAATATCCTGCTTCTACCATATCCACAAAAGAGTTGAGTGCCTCTCAATCCAGCCTGAGAAAAGATTTGACCCCCTTTTCACAATCCGTTTCTGCACCTCCGAAATATGCTGTTTACAACACAAGTTCTAGTATGCAACGTGATTCACTGTCCAACAATACGCGTCAGAACCCCCTCAACTCATCCCACATAAGCGATGAGGATGAGTTCCAGTTTGGGACATTACCAAAAATAGACGGGTTTGAGAGCTTGGAAAGCTTAGTGAGGATAAAGGAAGCAGAAGCTAGAATGTTCCAGGACAAGGCTGATGAAGCGCGGAGAGAGGCAGAAGGGTACCGTCAGATGATACAAACAAAGACGGAGAAGCTGGAGGAAGAGTATGCCGGAAAGTTTTCCAAATTGTGTCTGAAAGAGACGGAGGAAAAGCGAAGGAAGAAACTGGAGGAGCTGAAAATTTTGGAAAGTTCACATTGTGATTACTACAAGATGAAAACTCGAATGCAAGGCGAGATTGCTGGCTTGTTGGAGAGAATGGAAGCAACAAAACAGCAACGGGTCTAGTTTCGTTTCTCCTTTCATTTTTTTTTTTAACAATGGTGCTAACTATGTTTAGTATATTATTAGTGTTATTTCAATTTTGGATTCTGCTTGTTATTTTTATCAAAGTGAGAGATTGTTTCTCGGTTGTGGAATTCCAAATTTGTTCTTCTAATGATTATATAGCTAGTGCTGGAATTGTTCTCTATGTGCCCCCCATGGATGGCAATGTTTGAGCTGAGAAATGCCGCACACGTGCCTCCCCTTTTGTCACAACGATGAAAAATTCTTGTGTCCATCTAGAAAATTAAGTCATCATTCGTAAGCGAGATCTCTTGTACTATTGTCCACTACGAAATTCTGTGTGTGGACGTACGAATGAAGTAGTCCTCTAGTGAACACAAGAATTTCTCCAGAATGTCTTGCAGTAGAAGATATGTTTTTGCGTTGTTTATGTAAGGTTGTCCACACGTATGGGTGCTATAATGCGCCACCAAGACCAAAGTCTCTTGTTCATAGTCATAGATACGATATCCTCCTACAAAGTAAAAGCACGACGCCGATTGTGGCTACAAGGATGTTGTACCATTGGTCCCACCACTTCCACCATTGTTAAAATTAATAATGTCGTGGGTGCAAAACCATAGCGGATTGAGATCTGTTCCGAAGCACTACATATAGAGTACATGGATTGAGAGATTTGGATCATTCAATTTCAATTTTACTACCCTATTAGCTCATCTTACTGACCTATTTCACAAAAATTCAAAAATTTGAACCGCTCGAATCTCTTTCTCTCTCTCTCTCTCTTAAATGATCCGGATCCATTTGAATGCGTGCTACGGACACAATGGATCTCATTCCAAACATCATCATTACTTTGTGATTTCGTATTTTGTTAATCACTTGAATTACAAGCATCTGACTTTGTGATTGTAGATTTGCAGTATAAAATATACAATATTTAAAAATAATGAGAAAATTATGCTAAAGTAAAATGACACTAATGACATCGATCCACTTTCATTTTTTCGTAATAAATCGTCTACACTTTGACAGATACAAAGTAAGATGACAATGAACTTACTTGAATGTTCATCTTTTGCTTTATTAATTTAAGTATACAAATAGCCATCTGGCTCAACAAATCTTTTACGAAAGTAGAAATGTATTAATACTTAGCACTACAACCTACCGATATTAATTCTCTCGTTCTAAGCGTAAATATAACGCTCTATAAAAACAACAACAAAAATAATTCGTCTCAAAACAAAATTTAATAAGAAAAATATACTAAGGTAAAGATGACTGGTTGGTATTAGTTAATAAAGCCGAGGGAGGAGGACGGTGAGGCTGACGGTGGCTGCGAAGAGAAAGAGCAAAAGACCAGTGAAGTTGACTATAAGCACTTCTTGATTAATTTTTACTACGGCCAAGAAAAAGAACCTTTCCATTAACCCTGTCTCAGCCGTGCACACTGCTAGAAGAAATATCACCATCCCAAAATATGTGTGCCATGGCATAAAATTTCCCCTCGACGACATGTCTCCACCCGGAAACACATAGAGCACGAAGCCAAACAAGTACTGAAAAATAAGCAACAACATAATTGTATGGTCATTTAGTCAAGAGGTTATTTCCGCAAAAGTGACATGACGTATAAAATGATGACGTATTTTAGCTATTGTAAGGTGTTAGTATTACCTGAAGACCAAATAAAGAGATGGTTGTTATGCCGAGCCAGGAATGTAAGGTAAGAAAATGTGGAACTCCGGATTCGTGATTAAAGTGGATAGCACAGTACAACCCAAAAATTATAGCCGCCAGGGCTAGAAGATGCAATATCAGGTGCACCCCTTTTTGTGTGTTCCTTGTCCCTTGGACCGTCTTGTATGCCATGATTGCTGCACGAATAAATTGCCACCCCATCAGATCAGTCCTTAATATTCTAGGGATATTTAACAATGCTTTTGATACAGATGATAGTCTACTTTAAGCTAATATGAACTGCGAAGACAGGGATTCAACTTAGGTGCACAAGGAGCACATTCGTTTTAGCAAGGTTATAAACACAATTTTCTGACCTAGTGAGTTCCAATATGATTACCTTCTCCACCGATCAAAATAAACCCGACCACCATTAGAAACGTATGAACCTATGAAAAATGAGAGGAAGAATATGATGAAATAAAGGATATGATCATATAAACTTCAGTTATAATATGAGCATATGCAAGATTTAAACAATTACGTAACGTTTACATTCAAAATTTTCTCTTTGATGCCAGATTCGAGAGCGAAGCCACCGCGGAACTTTAGGGTCCAAACAAGAACCAGGGTTGTTATGGCTATAGCTAGCAAATGCCCAAATAATGTAGCTGGGGTTGCTGAAAGTTGGTAGCTACGACTCTTAGGTGCCATTGTTGTAATGTGTAAGTGTTACCCTATCCAGAGCTACAAGCTTTACTAGGACTGTATTTAAAACACACCAAGAGAAACATTGTTGATTAGAAAAGAAGGGAAATTTTGATGAAATCAATGTAAGGATTAGAGTTTTATTTGCCCAAAGTAAACAATATTTGAATGAGAATTCGAAGTATCGATGCCGCCCAGTACGTGGAATATGGAAAACCGTCTAGCCGGCTGATCTTTAGGTGTCGAGGCCAAAAACTTGGAATATGTTTTTTGCATTCTGTTTCTGTGTGTCCCATATGGCTAAGTCAAGTCGTCGGCAGTAAATAGTCTTTTAAGTCGAATGAATTTTTATAGAAATTATCTTTAGATTATGATAAAGAGAATGAATGGTTCCAATTATGACGTTTGCACAGTAAAATATCGTGTACACCATCATTGAAGATGCGAACTATTAGGGAGTGATGCTATATGTTTTTCATAGAGTGCAAAAGTACAAGAAAATTGTATTAGAAAAGATATTAGGGACTGATATACAAACTCAACTGATTAAGGAATCAACACAACATTATCTGATCATTAGCGCAAAAATAATGAATTCATATCATAATCAATATATTGGTCTCCCATATGAACCCTCCCTCATACATAAATTCGCTCAAATGAATCACACCAAAAGAAAAAAAGATTATACATATGAAATCAACATTATATATAACACCAAACCAATGTCTTCAACCGAATAGTCCAGCTGAAAAGAAAAGAAAAAGATAGAAATTAATTAAAAAACTATACATCACACATAGCGGGCAAGGGCGACAGAAAGATCGACGAAGATGCCAAAGAGGAGGATTGCTAGTGCAGTGAAATTGATCAAGTGCGATTCTCTCTCTCCCATCACTTTCGAAAGTCCAAGGAATGTGAATTTCTGCATCAACCCAGTTAGGGCAGCACATATCGACAAGTATAGAATTGTCCTGCCCATACTCATATGCCATGGAATTAATCTCATCCTTGACTCTGGCGTAGCTCCCGGAAACAAGAACGCAGCAGCTCCAAACAGCCACTGCATGCAAATCAAACATTCATGTGCTTAATTAAGTAATTAAGGAATATAATTAAGTAATTAATGAAGTTATGTTAATTTATTAGTAAGTACGTACCTGCAAACCGTACAAGATAAAGGTACCCAAACCAATCCATGAATGCAGGGAATACATGTCATCTATCTGCCTCATGTCATGGTATCTGAAAGCAGCGCAGATACCAAATATCCCGGTACATAGAGCTATCACGTGTAACAAGAAGTGAGTGTACTTCTGCACCTTGTGTTCTGCCATTACGGTCTTGTATGCCATCATCGCTGGTATATCGCATACACGCAATAATAATTTTTCGTTTGGATATTAATATTTAAATGTATGTACGTATATTTAGCCTACATACAGAGAGAAATTGAAACCCTAGTACCCTACTGCTTACGTACCTTCACCAGCAAAGAAAATAAACCCGAAGAACATAAGAAACGGATGAACCTGCCAAATCAAGGAAGATGACTTAAACTTTAATTTGAGCCACGATTAAGAAAATAGTACTGGTTATGAAGGTTTAATGACCGCTTACGTTGAAAACTCGATCTGAATTGTCAGACTCATAGTCGATGCCACCACGGTAATGCAGGAGCCAAACAAGCATAAGTATGATTGCTAAGATGCCAAACAAGTGTGCACCTACTGTCAACCTAGAGGCTGATCGTTGGTACCTATAGTTTACAACAGTAGTATGCATTGCAATTAAGTGATTAGACGACAGATGACGGCGAAGTTAATTAATCTAGGGAATTGAGAATGGGGATTGGTGGGTTAATATCTTAAATTTGGTTCCTTTAATTTTAATGTCTGAATGAGTTCTTATATATATGTATCTTTGTAAGAGTTGGTGATAAAAAAATGCATGCACTGTTCTTGGGATTGCTTGCTGTGTTGGTTTTAGGATTCTCTTCTGGGGAAACTTTGAACTTTAGCAAAGCATCACAAGGACAAAATAGAACCAGCTCTAATATTGTACTAAGGTATTTATTCTGCCTATAATTATAAGAAAAAGGAAAAGCTAAAGCATCACAAGTTCACATTGATGATTAATCCAAGTATATATCCGATCTCTTAATGTTACACTTTGTGGAGGTATCCTAGCTATCTAGCTGTTTGATCATCACCCCTTGAGGAAATCTTTTTTTTTTTTTTTCCAAAGAAAAAAGGAAAAAGAAAAATGTGGTAGCAGATTAGACTGAAAGGGGTAAAGGTTAGCCTTTTTCAAGCAAAAAATAAATCCATTCAAGGTAATATTATTTGTAATATTACTCATGAACAATTTTGCAGTGTCCCAAAAAAATGACCATGTGATGTTATTATTCTTGTAAATTTATAACACCTGTATTTGGTTTTTGTTGATATATTTTAGAAGTATAACATATTAACATATCAACCATATTGCTGTTAATTCTTATTATAATACGTACAATAGTACACCATATAATAGGTATTCTCGTAACGTGTAAAAAATTTCTTGTTACTCAGGGCACATGCCACACGCACTTCCAAAATGTGAAAGATTTGTCTACTTTTTAGAACAGATAAATGAACCAAATGGTCAGAAATTTAGTTCTCTATTAGTATTATTTTGTTTTGATTTATCAGTATATAGCATAATCAGAATTCAATTAATGTTACAATAATTAGCAAAAGCGTGACCTTTATAAAAACATAAGCAAGAAAAAGATATAAAAGAAAACAAAACCAGACAAGCTAAAGGAAGATGCTGGTTAATTTAATACTATTGCTAAAGCAGTAAAGCAAAAGAGAAGATTAAAGTTTTGTGGAGAAACCTCAAACAACTTTACAGTATGTACGAAAAGCATCACACCATCTAAGTCACAACAAAAATAAATTAACATAACTGGAGAAAATATATCAGTAAACCTTCAGTACTTCATAGTTCATATCACCATGATGATTAAGAGAGCTGATTAAATTAATATAAATTTAACTGACGTATTTACCAGAACAACTTTCTTATATCCCCCAGTATCGGTGTCCCTGTACAGGAAAGCAGAGTACTGCATGGCGACATAATTATCCTTATGTTTATTAATTGATTTGCTCTGAAAATGTCATTTGGTTTCACTTTATCCATTGAAAATGATTTTTATCTCATTTTACCCCATCAAACTGCCGTTTCGTTTCATTTAGTTTTTGTTCACCTAATTTTCATCTATTTCAGCAAAAAAGAAAAGCGGGGTTTGGATAAGACTTCATCAAAATGGAATTGTGATTGTTTTAGCAAGCAAGTTGGAGGCAAGGAGTTGTGTGAAAAGTAAATGTTCATACTATCCTTTAATTTAACGTCTTTTTTTACGGAATGAACGAAAATAGGGTGAACCGAAACTAAATGAGTAAAAAATGACAATTTCATAAAGCAAAGCAAGACAAAGTCAATTATATGTGATAAAAATGAAACTAAATTGCAGTTTCAAAGGACAAAATCAATCAATATGACTTATCTTTAGATTCATATTTTGATTGTATGAGCAGTATCGGTTCAGTGAAGTTCTTAGCTGCACTTGAGAGCTCCATGGGTGGTTATCTTAGAGCAGGATGCCAGGATGCCATTCAACAAAGTAGAAGACGTATATTCTGTAAGGTACAGGATTTCCATGAGGGTTTGATCTAATTACAGTCAGACCCCAAAAGCTTGGTTCTTACAATTAGGTTAGCCTGGCCCATTTGTCTGAACTGGATTAGGATTTGAAGGCCCAACCTTTTAAGTTATTACTGTCCACCAGATAGAACACAGGGCCGCCCAGTTATAGGCTATGCGATTGGAGGAATCACTACGCCGAAAGGATGAAGAACATTTCCTTAACCAAACACAAATTTATGAACTTGAATTGGATCGTTGACTAGTTATATGCAAACAAATTTAACCAAAATAAGCGTGAACCAATCCCTTTCTGATGGATTGGCCACACAATAAAAAGTTTGGAGAGACATTTTCTTTTCTGAGAACAATACTTAGTCACTCAAAGATGAGTAGGAACTCATGCTCAAAATTCTTCGTGTTCAAATTACAAAGCTCTGTGCTTATGATTATAATTGGTTCAAATTACAAAGCTCTGTGCTTATGATTATAATTGTTCATATATGAATCACTCTGTAAAGATAATCTCTGAAAAAAATAAACTAAAAATATGGTCGTTTAGTCTACCTATTGTAGTACATACATAAAGAGTTTGTAATACTTTTATCAAATTCATTCATCTGTTTTTAAACAATTTGATAACTAAATGACCTTAGTTTTAATTTATTTTTTGCAAATTCAATCTTTATAAAGTTATTTATTATGAACAACTCTGATTATAAATACGAAGTTTTATAAAACGACAACAAATAATTTTGAGTAGGAACTTCAACTCATCTTTTGAATAGTCTAAGTCTTATTCTTTCCACAATTCCCTCCCTTGGAACCAGCTACAAAAGGCAACAAGGTGGTAATACTATTACTACTAGTCACTATGTTCATGAGCTTGCATGCACTTGGAATTACACATTTAGGAGGACCACGCTTCAAAGTGATTACTTTTTCAATCCCAAGTTGCTAAATACTTGCTGGCCATAGCACGAATTTTACAGACGGAAACAATGGCTAAGAATCCTGAATTATGACATGAGCCCAGTTCATTCTATAATTTACGGCAACAGCTACACCAATCCAATACAGAGGCAAATTTTCGCATATTTTATATTATACGGTCACGGTTAAGTCACGTTAACATTTTATATTGATTTTTAATCGTAACCGTATAAATAAGAATGAATAAGAAGTACATGGTAAAAGGAGGGCAGACAATCTTGCCTCCATCCAATACATGTAGACTACCTTTACAAATTATTCTCACCCTCGTAGCTACTAGCTATGATGAACCAGACACGTGTAGCTACGGTTATGGAGGAAGGATGATGAATCTGAGGAAATCGAAAAAGACAATGGAATTGCTATCATTGATGCAAGCATTTCCTACCACTTAAATGTTTTTGATTGTTCATGACTAATACTCATGATCATTATTTTTTAAATTTATTTTCTGGATTAATTGGCATTCATAATATACATATATATAATCATCACGGAGTCCCAGTGGTTGTCAGATAAGCGTTCTTTTCCGAGCTTGCTTTTCTCAGCATAACTACTCGATGGAGACTTATACTTCCTTCCAGTTCCATCACCCTTTCAACACTTTCTTCATTTCATTTGACTTTTTTCTTATGATTTTATTTCCATTTTTTAATCTTCTTGAAATATGCTTGCTTACTGGAAAATTTAGTTTTCTTAACCAACATATTAATTAGTTTAGTAATATATTATGAGAAATGCTAAATGGACAATCTCAAAGTAAGATTTTTTATTGACTCTGCAATCTTATAGTTTAGCGTCAATTTACGTACCAACATTATAAAATATTGTTTCAAAAACATAAGGTAGCAGATAGTCTAAGAAGAATCTCATTTTTGAAAGAATCTCCTTACCATTGCTCTTATACTATTGACAGGGAAGAGGAATGTTGAGCTGCTGGACAACCTTGTGTTGCACGTAATGTTTTGATATCTTATATATTGATTCTTAACTGCTTTTGCATATTTTTACTCTATTTTCAAAAAAATTAGTTTAGTGCGACGCAAGTGGATGCAGCAAGTAAAAGAAAATCGAGCTGTATCCAATTTCTCAATGTCTCGATCGGCTATGATCTAGTTACTGGTTTCATGCAGCAAGAGCAAAAGTATACTCAACGATCTTTAGATTCCTTTTCGGTGTAAATTAAAAAGTGGGCATTATTATTTTAATTTTCCAATGCATGAAATATAAGGCTTGTTTAGGAAGTGTCTTTAAATCGATGAAAACATTTTTAGTGAAAATATTTTTGAACTAATTTTTTAGTAAAAATGCAAGTAAATTTCTTGCAAGAAGCACTTTAAGTGCTTTTGAAACCCAGAATCATTTCTCTAAAAGTACTTTCAGTTATTTACAACTACTTCCCAAATGAGCCCATACTTATTATAAAAAAATATCCAATGGAGACTTTAAGGAATGAGGAAGCTGAAATCTTGAGAAGAAAAAAACTTCAAATTTAGTGATTGATAATAAATCTTAGTACCCTAAAGGTGGGTTATGTAATATAATGTCTTTTTTGTCCTGAACTTTCTAGGAGTAGAAATAGGAAATAAATTAAACAAATAACGAAATATTGAAACATTCTAAAAACTTAGAATGGTAATAAAACATAGTAAACGATAGATTTCGGTTGAAAAAAACTCTTATATGTCATAATAAAGTACTGTGTTAGACTCGTAGTACCGTTCTCTTTGAAACTATGAGTTGCGGCCGGCCGGGATCAAATCATACCAAAGCACAAGTTTGTAAACCATTCTTCTTGCTGTCAAATTTGCATTTTTTAATTTGATCTATTCTGCCATTTGATTAACATCATATACATAGACATTTTGGTTCATACAAAAAATTTAGATGCATGACAATAACACAAGGGATAGATCAAGTTAACATGATAGTGGCATGTATTTCTTGTGAATGTCTTTTGTAAATACGTACATCGACTAGTAGGCAAAGGAACATCTTTGGCCAGTATATATATCTATCATATCAGATGTGCACTAATTAAAAGGCACGCCAAAGTTGAGTGGCCATGGATGATATTGATCTTGTTTCTAAATATCCGTTCTTACAGTTGTCCAAGAAAAAGACTTGCTAATCAAGAGATATCAAGTAAATTATAACTCATAATTTAGACAAATTCCTATCAACTAAATTTTGTACCTGTGATATCTATATATATTCATAACTTGATTTATTTATTTTAACTTAATATGTAAGTCAACATCAAACGATTATTCAACTAATATTTGCAGTTCAAGTCACAACAAGAGAGGAACCTGCAGCTAGAAACCATGACCTAGTCCAGAAAAAGGTTAAAACTAAATACCATATAGCACGCGCGCGCACACATATATATATATGTGTGTGTGTGTATATATGTTAGGGTTTTGGGCCGTGACCATGTATAGCTAGCTGGTCGTAATTAAATTAATTATACAAAGTGGTTGGGATATTTGATTAATCTTGCTACGAGACATTAGGGTTCATTCATCGATGAGAGATTAGCTTATAAGATGAAAGCAAATATCCATATCTATATCTTTTACACACACACACACACACATACTTATACTATTAAGAGAACCCTCCGTGTCAACTTTTTTCCTATTTTGTCCTCACTTTTGATACACATTATTGACAAAAAGGAGGGCAAAATAGTAATTTTGTACCTTTTGACAAAATGACAATCATATCCCTATTTTTCCTATTTTACCCCCTTTTTTTAGAAAATAACAATCATATACTTGTTTTCCAATTTTACCCTCACTTTTGATGCACAATATCGACATAAGGAGGACAAAATAGAAATTGTTCACTACACAATGTGTGTGCTCTCTGCTAGTGTGTGTGTGTGTATAATGCGTTCTCAATTAAAATGCCTTTATTATGTTTTTTTTTTTTTTAACAAACAATAGTGGAAGTGTGAGAATGGGATAAGTCTTACAATGGGCTTATCATAATAATGTGGTCCAACTTCGGCTTTGGAGAGAACCAAACCTAAGACCTCTCACTTACAAGCAAAGATGATTACCACTAGACCGCAGTACTAAGTAACGATCTTTATTATATTAGCAAAAACAAAAATAAAGAAAATAAATTACCACTTTAACTTTGAAAAACTTAACTCAGAGGCTCAATCAAAGGTGTGACTTAACATGATGTTAAAACAACATATATGCATGAAATGAAAGAAAAGTAACAAGAAAAGTGGCAAATGTGTGAAATGGGGCTAGCTTTAGCTGCAAAATCGTGAAATAAGAGCACACCAACGCTCCCCCCTCCATCTCCAAACCATATTTTACAATAACTGCATTTCGTGCCTTACTTTACACTTTACCACACTAATTAGTGTGTGCGCACCACTCATGTTGTTACAACAAATTAAGGATCCTTTCCATAAATTTTTTTTTTTTTTCATAAAAAAAAAAACATACAAATGAAATTGTTATCGAACAATTCTAAAATTAACTAAACACACAAATGACACCCACAAATTAGACTGCTCATTATGCGGTTTTACCGAACTTCCTCTTTCCTTAGTGTAAAAATATCGATGTACTAAAAAATAAAAATAATAACACCCACTTCACACTTCACATATCAAATGTTTTCTTAATAGAATTAGTTCTACTGTGAGTCTAAATTAACTGTCAAATATCATTAATTTAAATGATAGTCTACCATTGTGTATTTAGTGAAGCAATTTAACGAAAGTTTCAACATCGAATGGAAATAAATCGTCAAATCAAACCACACCATTCGGGGTAGTCTGGTACCCTGATATATATTTGTTTAAGCCCCAATGGCCATCCCGACAAATAATAGTCATGTTGTACATCTTTTTCTGGTAGTATAAGCAATAACACATTGAAAATTAGGTTCTGAGTCCTGACGTGCCAACACGCACGTAATAGGGGATGAGAAAGAGAAAGATAGGCAAAGGAGTGAGGGATCGGAGCTCGCTTTAGGTTAACATGTCGGGAGTAAATGATGTAAACGGGCCTACAAATATATGATCACAAATATTTTTTTATGTACATATTTAACAGAGGATGCGATGCAGTAGTTGTTGAAGAAGGAGGTGCCCACCACAGTGTACATATATTTATAATCTTTATTATTTTTGGCTTCATGCTCCGTTCGGTGGAATGGTATTTTTCCTAAACTGTCTGTTTAATTTCTTCCACGCACCATGGTTTTCACAGTGGAAGTTTTAATTTTAAAGCTTATTCTGGACAGCTAACGGCTATAAAAACAGACCCATCAATTATTTTTTCTGTTATATCTATATTCTATTGTTTAAGTCGGAACTTATATCTATCTGTCTGGTATATTTTTAAGAGAACTTTAACTCCAAAATGTTTTTTTTTTTTTTTGTTGGTACTGTATAAAAATTAAATTTACTTGAAGATCATATGTATTTAACATGTTACGTGCATATATTACAGAATATTATACGTACAGAAGTTTTTTTAGTTAGACAAATTACACATGCATGCAGACAAACACATGTAATCAGTTGCCTGCAGTTGGTTAGGGTTTTATATAAACAACGTTAACTGACTAAAATGGTCCTATGACAGAGAAGCTTATATATAGTACTGTATTAATATATTAAGGGAACCATATATTTTTGTTGGTGATCAATGCATTATTTACCAAGAATTCTCTGGTCTTATCTACGACTCGTTTTATAATATTGCAACTTGAGGCAAGACGCTTAAGAGAGCAAACGCAATTATTCTGGTTAATTATAGCCAAGTGACGTTATGACTAATATATGTTTAATGTGAACTTCAACTAATAATATGAATCACTATGATTAAGATATATTTCATGTGAACTTCAACTAATAATATGAATCACTATGATTAACTTATATTTCATGTGAACTTCAACTAATAATATGAATCATGTAGCTACTTGTTTTTGCCAATAGTATTGTCGATCCAAAATCAACTTGTTGAATAATAATTGAGATTTTCCATCATTTTGGAAGCGTACATGACATGCTAAATTAACAAATTAGAAAATTAGTGGAAGTTTTAATTAAAAAAAAACTATCAACAAATGGATGGAAAGTTGGAAACCATGGAACATAAAAATGTCTCAGCACAAACTTAGGGCATTTTGTAACATGGTTTGTAAACTGTGAATCTTCTTGATCGTGGTCATGGGTAGGGTGCAAGTCCCAGTTAGCCTCTTCAGGGCCTGGAAGGAGTGTATATAATTATGGTTTGTCACCAATTATCCCCATTTTTTTCTTAAAAGGGAAAAATCATTGATTAATGAGTTGTGACTACTAAACAATTAAACCAACACCAAGAACAAGTAACACTAACATAAGAGTTGGTTAGTATGTTATTTTTACAATTAAGACAATAATTTTACGGTATATTTTCAGCTAAGTACGTACCAGTCAGTCTCTTCACTATAGCTCGACTGTATTATCTCTTGTTAATTTGTTTGTTTTTCGTAAGTCCTAATGGAGGCGTTTACATCATTTGCAAGAACATTAAGTATTGTAAGACAAAGAATGATGGAGCAAAGGAAAACACTACTAATTATCCCAATTGTTTCATCATCTAGAACACGTCAAAAATAATACCTTCAATTGAAACATTGATACATATTTCATCACAAATCATAGTTATAAATAATCTGAATCTGATATTATATTTTGTTAAAGATTTCATATTATCATGTGAATTAAGATGATAATATCTATAAAAAAAATATTATTCACATAAATAATTGTAAAGACAAAGTATATATTATAGTACAAGGTGGTAGGGTTTACTACATGAGAATTCATGAAGATGATGTTGAGGATAGTGATCCAATGGTTAATAAGATGCTATTTGTCATTAGATAAGAAAGGTTGTTAGATGAGGTAGTTATAAGGTAGCTTAAGAGATAAGCTTTAGTAATGAAAAAGAGTATAAGTATGTAAGTATCTCTAACAGAAAGTGTAATGAAATTCTTGAAGATTAATCATTGTAATCTCTCTCTCTCTCTCTCTCTCTCTCTCTCTCTTTCCTCCGAGCTATCTCTGTTCTTATCTTCTTCATTTCTTCTTCTTCATCAGCATATTA
The DNA here is from genome assembly GCF_019419815.1 of Pyrus x bretschneideri. NCBI lineage: Eukaryota > Viridiplantae > Streptophyta > Magnoliopsida > Rosales > Rosaceae > Pyrus > Pyrus x bretschneideri. Next base: position 5,532,975 of record NW_025999524.1, read on the forward strand.
CAGTAAGGTTTACAGATGAAAGAATTGGATAAGTCATTTTCCTGTGGGCGTGCTTTGAAATGTGATAGAGAATATGTATAGTACATGGTAGGTTTTGCTACATGAGGAAAAGGATAAACCCTAAAATCGGCGCGGGAAGAAAGAACAAAGAAGGCCACCACCAGGTCTACCACCCACGACCCACCAGAAGCCAGAAGCCAGAAGCAAGAAGCACAGAGAAGGTCAGGTCATCATCCTCCTCCTCGACGGCTTGCGTGGCAAAGGATAATGTACATCTCTACGCGAATAAAAGTCGCGGTTTTCCTGGACCTCGTGACACGTGCTTGAGAGCCATGGAGTGGACCCCACTCCCAAATTAAAATCTTAAATATGAAAGTGTGAGATGGAAGAAACGAAGGAAAAAGCTCGATTTCTTAAACGGCAGGCAAACATGCCCCCAGGAGCTTAAGAAACTATTATTTTAGGTGTATTTGTTTTGGTCGGTATTATTTATCAATTTTTTTGTTGCATTATTTGTGTTTTTATTAATTTACTCCTTTACTTTGTGTTTCTGTGGATGCAAGCGACTGGAACTAAGAAATTTTATCCAACAAATTAAGTATTCAATAAGAATAACAAAATCCCTCTGGAATGCACACAAAAAAGTTGAGAACTTACATTTATGCAAAGTCATAATTTGACAACAACTCTCTGTAACATTTTGACTCTCCCATCACTTTTGAGTCAAATATATATAACTTTATAATCTCAATAAAGATTGATTGAGTTAGTAAGGATCGTTTTCTTCGCAAGATCAAAGTTTAGATTTGAATCTCACTGCTGGCAATTCCTCTTGGTGGGAGACCTGTAAAAGCTAGAAAAAAGACTAAGATCTTCTCCGTAAGTCCTCAAAAAAACTTTAAAGCCCTGATCTTGGGAGGGGTAGTCTCCCCTCCCCTAAACCTTTTTGTTACAAAAAAAAATACATATAACTTTATAATTTGTTATTTTTCTGTACCAAAAACAGCCTTAATACGTATTGGGCTCTATGTCCCACATTCTCAAATAAGCAATCCTAACTGTTAGATAAAAGACAAATGCTAATGAGACTCTCTTAAAAGTAGGATTTTCTGCCATCTCATGTTTTTTGTGCAATGTTTTTGGTACAATATTTTATAACGGCATAAAAATTGACTTTAAACTGTGAAATGACAGAGAATTCATGAAGAATCTCACTTTAAGAAAATCTTCTTAACATTTATACGAATAAAATTGTCATCAAGTCCCAAGAAATCCACAAAAAACCCAAATATTAATTAGCAAAACAATATTTCACAACTCCAAGATAAACATCAGCCGTCCATCTACTGATCTTGTCTAATGATCTTGGCTAGTGGACGGGTGTAGATCCTGCAAACCTCATGTGCATGGAATCCACCAGTACCACAGGCAGCATCAATGCATCATCCTCAATGCAACGTCGGGATGATCTCAATCTCATAATATGCTAGATACCACACGTCATTCACCATGCATCGAAAACCCGTGGGCAAATGCCATGGCGCCACGTGGTATATTGCCATGCAAGATTCGCTAACGGCGTATGTTAGCACCATCTAACTTGCGCCTATTTAACCGTTGGCGCCGAGATGGAGTCCATTCAGCTGCTCCACTAGGCAGTCCCCGGTTCCCGATAATCTGATCTATTAATTAAGTTAATTAACCAAGATTAGTGACTAATATAATGCTCTTACCCGTTCCGCGTGAAATGTGGGGCCTAATCAGGGGGAGGCGACGCCGTTTTCAACGGACACGGACGTTAAGAGAGGGGGTCACCGCTCAGGGGACTGTGCTTAATTCCCTTTGATGGGATTGTCCCGTGATTAACGGCGTTAGGAGCGGGTACCTTTTAGGAGGCCCATGAATTACGGTGGGGCCCTTCAACGGCTACTTGGGATTTGAGGTGTGAGTGGGACAGCGTGTCACGTCAGCTGTGCGGCACCGTTTTGCCTAAATGGAATTTACTAAAGATGGAAAAACCAATTTCAAAAGCCACGTGTCAATTCCTCTAAGCGCCGAAATTAGACGCTGGCCGCAGATTGTATTGCCCACACGCTTGAAATTATTTACCAGATTGCCATCACAATCCCCTTGTTGTGCCAAATCCGTAAATATGTGGTGTAATATGAGGGTAGTTTAGGAAAGCTAGATGCACTATTAAGTGTCAAAAGAGACGGCGCCTTGGGCGGTTGCCTGATTGAGAATGCACCCAGCTGCTTTTCCTTTTCTATTATTTAAATAAACCTTTTGTTTTTAAAAAGGATAAAAGAGTTTAAAGGTAAACTTCTTTTTGCCCCAAAAGTCTTAATAATAATTTTTTTACCCGTAATGATTCATGCTTTCCCACTTGTGTGCTTGGATATGTTCTACAATGTGCTGCAAATACGGTTTAATATACTAAGTTTTATAATACAAGTGATTAATTTTTTTTTTTTTGTAAATATACGAATTGGTGTTTTGGCATTGAAAATTTTCTTAGCAACTTGATAGTGCTATTCTTATCCCCGCTACTGTCCTCTACTTTTATTCTTTATTTTCTTTTAATGCAATTATTTGAGCACTTTATACCTCTTTTAAGAATGTGGACTTCTTGAAAGATTAATATTCAAGCTATGACTATTTTATTTCAAAGTCTTGAATGAGGGATAAAGTGTACGAAATCATTGTATGAGGAATAATGGAACATAGAAGAGCAGCGTGTATGTTGGGCTCTAATTATGGGGGAGTAATACCGTTATATTAAGAATTAGTTAATATGTGTTATCGTTGATTTTAGCGTATATCTAAACTGTAACGATATTTTAAAATCATGTTAAGATGTTTTATAACTGAAAGTCTGAAAGTTATAATTATTTATATCATGACATAGTACTATAGACGACAGAAAAAAAATGTGAGGACGAGAAAGAATAAAGAACTCATTTTCAACAATCCACCAACGAGTTCTTAGACATTCTTAATGAAAAGGTAGGAGGCAATTCTTATTGAATTGAACAACAAAATGCGTCCCAAATGAGTTTGCTGTCTTGTCAATGCAATAATAAACCACATGCTTCACATGTTTTACTATAACGCACGATGACAAGTCATGAGTTTAGTCCAAACATATATTATTGATCATATTGCTTACAAACTTCCTAATACAGGTGAGTCCCATGTAATAGAAAGTTCATCTCAATTAGTGAGGAAAGTAGCAAAGTGGAAAATGGATGAAATGCAATTGCATCGTTCGTACAGCTGAGTACTTGGTATTTATGAGCATTACATCCTTTCTTTATAAAACGGTCCAAACCAGTAAACACGTAATTATAGTCTCATTTATAATTCACCAACCCCTGCAACATACAACATCCATACTTTGTTTATAAATTTTTATGATATATTCCATGTAATTTGATAAATCATCATATTACTAATATGGTTTATCAAGTGACTATTTATACGCGTGTCGTTTATGTAATGTATGACTGATAATAAAACCGATTGATAAAAGAATATATGTTTCGAATTGGATTCAGAACGACTCAAATTTGACTAAAATAAATGATAAAAATAATATCTAATTAAGTCAAATACTTAATCGTAACTAGTTTTTTCATGATCGCGTATCTTGATTAACAACTTCGAAAAGAAACTCCCCTTCATTAAGGATATTTTAGTGGCCCTTAATTATACGCGTTGACAGTTCAATGTCGATAAGAAGATAATTGCATTAAACAATTTTGGAAAGAATGACGTACATAATTTCTTTCTAAATATATTTTTTTGAGAAAAATTACTCTATAAATATAAATAAAATAAAATATTTGGTGAAAGAAAAAAAAAGAAACGAAAAAGAAAGGCGTGGAGCAATGTGCATATGGACGGAACACAGCTCAACAGCTTCCACTGACACTCGGCAATAAAAAGACTTCCCTTGGTGTTGTCTTTCTTCTCTCCCCCGTTAGCCTTTTGGCTCTCTCTCTCTCTCTCTGTCTGTCTCTCTCCCCATTGCTCTCGAAAGATAGAGATATTCTACACCTCTCTCTCTCTCTCTCTACATTTCTACATTTCTTTCTCTCTCTTCTCGTTCTTCCCCTTCTTATTTATACGACTCTGAATTCTGAAAACAAATAAAAAACTCAGAACAAAGAAAGAAAGAAGAACCATTTATTTTTAGGAGAAAAAGATGGGGTTTTTTCATCTGGAATTGTTTCTGTGTGCCTGTCAAGTGCTTGTTCTTGGAGTTGTTGCTTCTGCACCCTCCGGAAAGTTACCAGTCATACCCTTTGATGAAGGGTACACCAAGCTTTTTGGTGAAGACAATTTGATGATTCTTAGAGATGGGAAATCCGTCCATCTCTCGCTAGACGAACGGACAGGTCTGTAATCTGCTTCCCTTTTGGCTTGCTGCTTCGAGAATCATGTGAAAGGATTTTGAATTTTTGTTTTCTGGGTTTTTGAGGTGGCGATGTTTCATGAGTTATCTGACCTTAAAGTTGTTGTCTTTGTTTGGTTTTTGGTGACTCTGTCTGTTTGCAGGGTCTGGATTTGTTTCTCAGGACCTCTACCAGCATGGGTTTTTCAGTGCTTCCATTAAGCTGCCTGCTGATTATACTGCTGGAGTTGTTGTGGCGTTTTATGTGAGTTAATCCTGTTTTTCTATCTGATTAAGGTTTTTTAATTTTGTTTCCCTCTTTATTTGTTGTATGATTGTATCTTAGGTTGTATGTTTTTATCAATGAACTAAATAATATGACCCGAATTTTTACTTCAAAATTTTACAGTTCTGTAAAGATTCAATCTTTATGGTTAGCTGATTAATCCCAACATTTGTTTGTTGTAAATTTGATGGTGTGGAGCCCGGAAAATGTTATGGATCTAATTCTATCAATATCCCAGTTAAAAACTTGTTTTCTCAACCTTGTGAGATAACCCAGATAGGCTAACTTTTTACATTTAAAATGTCCATTTTGTTACCTGAAGTTCACACCCAGATGAGTATTTTCTTTCTTTTTTGTTTATGTTTAAGATTTCGGATGAATAAATATTCCACACTGATGTTTGCTTGTGTTTTCCTTTTTATTTTATCACTGAGCTGTTAAATGAATAGGGGAATATAGGTTCTAATCAGTTTAATGTTAACAGATGTCGAACGGCGACATGTTTCCGAAGTACCATGATGAAATTGATTTTGAGTTCTTGGGGAACATACGGGGCAAAGAATGGAGGGTTCAGACCAACATTTACGGCAACGGAAGCACCAACACCGGCAGGGAAGAGAGATACAATCTATGGTTTGATCCATCCGACGATTACCATCAGTACAGCATTCTCTGGACTGACTCTCAGATCATGTGAGCATCAATCAAAACTCGCCACTCTATATTTGGATTAATATGCTAAATCTATCAGTTAGCATATCAACTTTTTGTGAGCATATTTTTCCATATTATCACCAATAATGTTATGTTCTTTGAAGTCTGGAGTTTACTGTTTTTTGGGGTTTGATGTGATGCCTCTGTGTATGGCAAATGCAGAGGCAGGGTTTCTCCTTCTAGGAAAACACAGTAGATCACTTGCTGTTTTCGTCCTTTTAATACCGCCTTTTGTTTCTTCAAAACCAGCTGTTGGGTTTCTGAGAAAAGTAAAAAAGAGAAGGATGGGAATTTTGGTTTGAATGGTAGATACTTAATAAGTTTAAGGGACAGATAAACCAGAGTTTGGTTTGACAGACTAATACAACTACCATCCTTGGTGCAAGTTTTCGTTTTAGGGAATAAATGAAAATAGAATTTTTTGTTATTCAAGGGAAAATTTTGTTCATAGCGATTTCTCGCCTTTTATTGTTTTCACCTCATATTTTATGAGTTCTGTGATTTAGATTTTGATCGCGTATTTGTTTCCAATGTCAATTACTTGCAGCTTTTATGTTGACAATGTTCCCATTAGAGAGTTCAAGAAAACAGAATCAATGGGTGGTGACTTCCCCGCTAAGCCAATGTCATTGTATGCCACGATATGGGATGGATCTGATTGGGCTACCAACGGGGGCAAATACCGAGTGAATTACAAGTATGCTCCCTATTTGGCCGAGTTCTCTGACCTTGTTCTACACGGCTGTGCAGTCGATCCAATTGAACAATTATCAAAGAAATGCGAAAACACCCGAAGTTCAGAATCGGTCCCTACTGGCGTTACCCGCCTCCAAAGAATGAAGATGGAGAGTTTCAGGAAGAAGCACATGACATACTCCTACTGCTATGACAGAATCCGTTACAAGTCCCCTCCTTCAGAGTGTGTGATCAATCCCCAGGAAGCTGAAAGACTGCGTGTGTTTGACCCTGTCACATTCGGGAAAGGGAGGCGCCACCGTGGAAAGCATCACCACCGGAGCAGAGTAAACCAGGCAGATGAGGCAACTTCTGTTTGAGAGGGCTGCAAGTAATGTATGGATATTGTGATTCGAACGAGCACTACAGTCACTCCATTGGCATTTGGTTGATATAGCGCGCTGGGTTAATTTTTTCGTTGTATAGTGAGTGGAGAAGCATAGATTTATTGAGGGTGGATAGAGTTTTACATGGTGTTTTGGGGGGTATGTGTATAGTTCATACAACTTTAGAATGCTTCCGTCCCTGGCTATCATTCATGCTTTCCTTTTGGCTTTACAAATTGAGATTTTCTCTGTACTTTTGAAAGCCCTCATGGTTTCAATAAATATTTGAGCATATATAAGTTTCTATGATATGTAGTAGGCATGGATTTTCTATCTGTTGTGTGCACTGGCATCATTATTTTTTTTTTCTACGGTAAACCGAAAAAACCGGTGTATGTGATGCACCAGAGTTTGTACGGCTAGATTGTGGCTGTCAAAATTTAGTCATGCGGTCCACTGCACTGGAGCGTTGTTTTGTAGGATTTACGTTATTATTATTTTTTAAAATTTAATTTATTTTGAACTTTCAGAATGGCCAACAGTTCGGGTCAATGGTCGTTGCCTTTTATCTTATAAAGTCAAGAGCTGCCTGCGCAGTAAACGTTGGGCTGATAGTTTGTCAATGGTGAATTGGAATCCAAGGTCAGTTGGATGTGACAAGAGCTGGAAAAATGGGTTCAGTATGTTGGATTTTACCCTTCACATTGAACTGTGAATGCAGATGGTTAGATTCTTGAAGGCTTCAAAGTTGGGTCCGTGACTTGGAAGGTGGAGAGGTAAAAGTAAAACCAAGTAAAATGAGGAAACAAAACCTGCTACACTTGATGACCCTGTAGAAATTGAAAAAAAAAAAAACACTGAATTTCTAGAGAAAACTGGTGGAAGTGTCCGACCTCGTCGTTTGTAGTTCAATTTACTAGAAAACATAGAATCTCTTATGTTTTTGTCTCATCCGACTCTACGTGTAAGTCCATTTACAAGAAACCAGAATCTCTGATGATTTGATCTTATTCGACTCCACGTGTTCCCAGCATTCATAAACCACTTTTGAATTTTGTTTTTTCATTTTTTTTCCTGAAGGGAAAAATAATATGAATTTCTCTGGAATAGTTTTCCTGGAAATTCTTTGGATCACTGGAGATAAGAAATGAGCTGTCAAAATATGGTTTGGTATGAGGCTCATTGGGTAAGCGGTAACTAACCCTAGCTGACATGAAAACTATGGTTTTTGGAGCTTTGTTGTATCACTGTCCGGAGCCCAAGCATAAAAAATTTCAGGTCACTCAAATTGAATTATGTGGTCTCTATTAATCTGTTTTACTGGCCCATCTTACAGAAAACAAATGTTCGAATCTCTCTTTTAAACGGTTCGAATTTCTTGATTCCTAAGCTTCAGACAGTGAAATCCAGAGAGAATCTCAACTCCTCTTACCCACTTGATTTCTGATGGTCTTTAACGGAAGGGAAGATGAAAAACGTTAAAAACTTTATGGCATGCTTATGAGAGTGAATGATTACAATCGCCAAACAAACTGTTACAAGTATATAATTAAATAGTCCAGCTATAAAATGGACGTCCTTTTTTTTATTTTTTTTTTATTTTTAACAAAACAGCAAGTATTGATACGTTATAGATATTGTTGATCACCATCGCAAACAAAACGTACCGAAATAAATATTTTGGAAATTATTAATATTATTGCAAGTCCATTGCTTTAAAGGACAGACGTCCAACAAAAGAAAAAAAAATAAAAAATTGAGCCATTAGGGTTTTCCTTTTCCTGTTTTTCACATCACCTTGGCAGCTTTAGCCTAATTAAGACTTGGTGGACGGTATCTACTTGTTAGCGTTTCAAAATAATCCAGCATCGAAAATCCAACGTGACTTCTAAAGTCTTTGTTCCAAAATCTTTCCACATCTTGAGCTTCGAAATGTTTTGTTTTATTATTGGATTAGCAGGAACATGAAATTTAAATTTAAAATATCTTTCGAGAAAATATGAACCGAACCGAAGTTACACTAACCATTATTTCTTCACAACAAGTCACTGCTTTAACATCTGCAGAAAAATATATGTTAGACTGATAAAAATGGTCAAGATTCTGTAACAAAAACGAAAACATTCAGAACCGACCGACCACTTTGGCTGAGTTTGTGCATGTGTTTACCAAACTAAATATATATTAAGGTTGATAAGTTGAAAACAAATACAAGGTTAGATGCATACTGTCGCGAATTGCTTTGACATCTGCTGCATGGTAATATCCATCTGACACAGCTCATCTTGTCTGCAGCATTATTCACTAACCCTAATACAATAGCCGATAGAATTAGAATCTTATACCAAACGTTATAACATTGGTTTAATTATATAATATACACATATATAGGACGGATCCGTGATACCACTTTTTTTACATAACTTTTGACATAAGTTTTCGTAGAACCCGCACCGAACTGTATTTCAACGACCTGAAAAGATAAAGGGTCATATGATTTCAGATTTGAGGGTTTTTTGGTAGGCATCATTTTTGAGGGAAAACTTAAAAGATAAGATGGTTTGGATCGTTGATATACATTACAACGTGGGCAACACAAAAACTTGTGTAAAAAAAGTAGGGTCACGGATCCACTCCCCCATATATATATATTTAGTTATATCTTTCACCCAAAACCAGTAAAGTTGCAATTTTATAATGCAAGTTAATAGTTTTTGTTAGATTTGGTAGGTCAAAATGCCTCAATGCAGATTATTTAACGATAGTAGGCGAGCTTAACTAGCGCTTCAGAGAACACTACTCAGGCTTCCAAACACCTTCGCTAGCCAAAATGTATTGGATGAAAGAAAAAGTAAGTTGCGATGGTGCTAGGGTTGGTTTTGTAATAAATATGATTAGGTTGGCTCTAAGTGCTTGTACTTTAATTACTTTCGACAATTACAAGAAGCAGATTTTGCTGTTTTGTGGACTTTATTGCATGTCTTTGACATCAGATCGGACCATTCTGCTTGCTTTTGCCTTTGTCTTTGCCCACGCGAGAGGGCTAATGCCTTTGCCATTACATATCTTAAAATAAATGGATAATTAAATGGCTTAAACACATCTTAGTGCCTATTTGGTTTGCAAATTATACTAAACGCAATTGTATAAATGATAATATATGAAACTACTAAGAAACAAGATCATTCGAATCATTTTTCGGTCCATGTAAGACTTGGGAAACAAGCAACTCACAAGCAACAGGGAGACCGAGATGTACGAGCAAGAACCATGTTCAAGAAACTGAGAATTCTAAGGGTAGTGCTTTTCACACACCTTTTCTCACTTCATATACGCCCCTCTAGTTTTGTAGCCGTTAGATTTAACAATGAAAGTAAAATCAACAGTCAGGATTAACAGAGAGTGTGCACAAGGTAAAAGAAAGTGCATTGATAACAAACTTGACTCATAATACATGTGGGTCTTATCACCATGCTACATTACATTGTGCAGAATCTGCAGATCAACCAAACCTCTAATTCTCAGATTCAGACTCTTTTTTCTCTATCGATTTAATAAAGTTACGCACGATTGTCTTGCCTTGAGAAGTTATGATACTTTCAGGATGAAACTGAACCCCCTGCAAATTTCAAATACATTTGGTTAGAAAGGAGGCATAGAAATCAGATTCAACAATTTAAGAGCTAATCACATTAAAACTAATTTGTTTGAGGCAAACTAGCTGCAATCCATCATGGCAATTTTTTTTTTGTTTCATGAATGTAACGTGTGTCAATGCATGTCAAAAGAAACGAAGAGTACCAGCTAACTGAACATCAAATTTTACGTTACATGATTAACGATTTTACCTATAAAGCTACAAATTCAATAAGCGCCAAAATTTACGTATAAAGCTACAAATTTTCAACGCAAAACATTGTCAGTAACCTAATAAAGGAATCTAAGGATCAGAAATGACGCCCACGGCAACTGCCTCCCAATCTTATGACTCTCTTCTTTATATGGTACACTACTTGTGCATTGAAGTGCATTTTCTGTAGACAAGGCAACTTATAATTTGTATTATCTAAATAGCACAACATTCTACCTATGCATAATAGTTTGAAAAGAGAGAAGAAAAAGGAAACTGTTTCATACTTGAAGATGCTTATATTTCTTGTGACGAGCAGCCATTATCAGTCCATCCTCTGTCCATGCTGTAATTTCCAGTTCTTCACCTGGGAAACTGTCCTTATCGATTACAAGACTGTGATATCTGCCAGCAGTGAAAGGGCTGAAAAGACAAAAGGAAAGTTACTTGTTACTTGTTACTTGAGTTAATGCACAGGATGGTTGAGAGTTCGGAAGGATATTCTTCGTCAATTTAATGATAAGCAAGGTCTTCTCATACTAGTTTATTATTTCATTACATTACAAACAACGGGAGAAACCTCATACACTAAATCAAACATTTCCTTTTAGCAACCAATCCAACCTAATATATGGTACCGCAACCAAACACCAGCCCCTACATGTTACTTTCAAATAATATATGGCCAAAGTAGTAGGATTTTTAGATTAATGTTCACATATATAATCAAGAATTTCAAATACAACTTAGTATTTGCTACTAAGCTTGCACAACAATGCCATTCAAGAAATGACTAATAATGAAATGCATTTTATGCAACATTAAAGCCTGCTTACACGAAAGCCACAAGGAACTATAGTTAACAAACGATCAACAAAGGTACAAATAGAAGTTTACAACAAGGTACCGCAATCATTCATAACGTAAAAAACAAAAGAAATGTAAAATGTGAGCAATGTTTGGAAATGGTTAAATAATAAATAGGATTGTTAATATTTGCTGACGGTTAGGGTAAAATTTACACTAGGAAGACATAAATAGGCATCACAAAAGGACAGAAAATTTCATACTTTGATAATCCTGAAAACAAGCTATCTTCCTCCTCGTTATAATATACAGGAGAGCTCTTCCCATGCATGACGCCAAAAGGAGAACGAACAATTTTCCCTGCAACGCCACAAACCCACGTGGATTATGATAAAGCCCACAATAAATAAGGGTACAATGAAAAGATACCATAGATAATCAAAGTACGTAGTCAAATGCATAACAGAAATATAAAGATTGTTAAAAAGCCTTTATCATATGCAAGATGACTTACCTCCAAAAGCCTCCCCGATGCACTGCAAACCCATACATACACCGAATAAGGGTACAATGGGCCCTAGCTCCAACACAGTTTGCAATGATATTCCAGAATCTTGAGGGGTGCCTAAAAAAAAGGAAATACTAGTGTCAAGATCTAATAATGAGTGATTGTTTCCTTTCCGAAACATCTAACTATGAAACATCACCAAAAGGTGCAGAACTGACCTGGCCCAGGAGAGATTAGCACTCCTCTGGGATTTTTCCTGTAATCATGGAAAGAAGCAACAGTTAGTAAAGTTAGATTCCTCGCAGTCACAGAGAATATATCTTTATATCATTATTGCTTCGCCACCCAATACATTGGGCTTACGCATCAGAAAAAAAGTGATTAAATAGGCAAAGTACAACTACTTACCTTTTTAGTTCATCAACACTTAGTTCATCGTTCCGATAGACTTCAAAGAGACATCCCAACTCTCCCATATACTTCGCATCAAAGAAAGGTATTAGTACAACGTCTTCTTGATTTGCAACCATCAATAAATAAAAGGACAGATAGACTAATTATGTTGAACTGCTTCGGGAATTCCCAGTCCCACCTGACCCTGGAAGAGGGCTTTTAAAAAATCTAGAGTGCTTAAAGCACATGAATTCAAAATCAAACGCATGTTCGTTGAGCATTCCTTGAATGATCATACATAATCTCGTTGCATTCTATTAAAAATTGAAAATCAAGGCGTCTCCTTTTCATATCTTCTCTCTAGTGCAGCAATCACAAAGCTAAAAGAGTCACAATGGATGGTTTTTGCAACTGTTATATTGAATTTTTGGCTCTAGAAGCTCAAACCTCCTCTGTTCGAAAAGGGAATCCTCCATGAATACAGAAAAGAGAAAACAAACATTCTGTGCAAAATAACTATCAAAGTGGAAGGAAAAAGATGTGAAATACTAACTCTATGTACATAAAAAAATCGAAAATTTAAATTCATCATTGTTCATGAAAGGAGGAAAATTCGAAGAGAAAATCAGTTATATTGGTAACCTGGCAGAGATTGTAGGTAAAGCTATCATAATTGTCTATGACAATGATGGGATTCTTGACCCTCTTTTCGGCAACGGGGGGCTTCGAGTTCTGTTCGGAGTCGGCCATTGAAGCTTTTGCGGCAAACCCATTTCCCAATTTCACACCAAATCGCAGTCCTGCACACAAAAACCACATCTTTGTGTCAATTTCACATAGCTGGGATGAGAGAGAGAGAGAGAGAGCGAGAGAGTGCGCGCGCGCGCGCGCGCGTGTGTGTTTTAGAGAGGTACGTGAGAGGGAAGATGAGGGCACGGCAATGGAGGTAGGACGAGGGGTTTGCAGGGTTTTGAAAGAGAGAGCGGGTTTTGATAGAGAGGACTGAGATGTCACCGTGGCCGCCATTGCTAGACAGAGAGAGAGGAGAGACGCGTCGCTTGAAATTCTTCAGTCCAATTGCATTTTGGTGACTTTCAACTTTGGAACAATTAAACAAGATTATAGCCGAGTGGTGCGATTGCAATTAAGTAAGACATTAAAATGATTGATTGTATGAAAAATTACCTTAACAAGACGAGAGATTCATCACCTCAATGTTTTGAGGTCGCATTAAAGACCTTGGGTTAATAGAGTACATCCACATCTGATATGTGCATAACAAACCACATTTAGTGCTTAAATTAAACAAGATAATAAAAATAAATAAAAAATAAATAAACTAATGGAACAATATCATCCTAATGGTTGCAAATCTTTTACATATGAATGACAATCCCTTGTTTAGTATGCTTAAACAAGCTTGGAATCTTAAATTGTGAGAAAGGGGACTAAAACATGAACAAGAGGAATTCACCGAAGAAGATCCTTTGCATTTTAGAAGAAAATAAGAAGTTTGGACAAAATCGATTAGCTGAAATTGAAAAAGATGATATTCACAACAAGCTTGTAGCTTTTTTTGGAGAATAACATTTTTCCTTGCTTTAAGCTTGAGTTCGAATTCTCCCAACACCAATGTCGTTTGAACAAAAAGATGCAAGTCTTACTTTAATTACGATGTCTTAAGTAACAAGTTTGTATCAAAAAGAAAAATTAAAGGCTAAGCAACACATAATATTTGAGAACATTTCAAAAATCATCATGCAGTTAAATTTAAAGTATTTGAAAAAAAAAATTTGAAACATTGGGGTGGAATTAAAAAAGAGCATTCTTCGTTCAGCAAAATTTGAGTAGATTCGGTGAATATCCAAACAAAGCTAACGTGGTTTTGCAAAATTATGGATAATCATATTTTTACATCAAATCACAAAAAAAAAAAACTGAAATATCTTTGTGAGTTTTTTAGAAATCCACAAAGATGGACTACTATAATAAAATCACCATTAGATCTCTTTTAAAGTACGATAGATAATATGCGTGGTCTATTTTTCAAACTCAAAAGTCCATGAAAAATTACCTAACTTCCCTTTTGAAAAATTTGCGAAGACGGCTCTTAAACTAAGTTCCGACAATTACACTATTGAGTACTTACAGCTAGCTCTTATATGGGTGGGTAAATTTAGATTCTATTTTGAAGAAGGGGAAAAAAAATATTTTTCACGCCATACACACCATGTTTAATTATGTTAATCAAGAGACCGAAATAAATGAAACAATTCAAAAATCTTAGCCGTCTAGAGAGAAAAACAAAGACAAAAAAAATCTGTCGGGCCCTTAGCTTTGAATCCGCAACAATCTTCTTAACAATCTTTCTTGGTCTCTTCTCTTTTTCTCCTTCCTCGTACTTTTGTTTATGGTGTATGATTTTGACTGTAAATGCCATATTTACTAACACTCAACTCACGTACAAACAAACACAAGATTCAAATGAAGTTATCACATTTGATATGAGTTTAGAGAGGAAAAAACATGAAAGTTGTTGAATTAAGTTGAGTTTAAGTTTAACCTGTACGACACTGTGAGTACAAAATCATATCCATATTGGTATCTTTTGCAATTGAGAATAATGCAAATTTGTTCACATATAAAACAATTCAAGCGAATTGAGATTGTTGTATTGTCATAAGTACATGTGCAAATGTATATACTAGACCAGACTAGAATTTCAGGTACCAAAAATGGGAACTTCTAACAACAAATAGTTGTTACAAAAGTGACGAAACTGAAATATTTGTTGACCAAAACAAAAGGAGAAGAAATTTGTGGACTCTTTGGGTTTGTAAGCAGCTCATTAATCTTAAGCTACAAGATTAAAAACTTGTTTGTAAGTATTTTTAAAAGAAAAACTAATGAAAAGGTTTAGAAATTTTGGATTTTAACAATAAGAATAAAATAAAGGATAAAGTAAATAGTATCAGGATTGACTTTTTAGAGTAAAAATATGATTTTTTGTTAAAATAAACAGTACCACGAGTTTTTCGTTAAATCTCTTATTTTTAAAATGATAGAAACAATTTTTAAAAAAAATATTTTTCAGTTCTAAAAGCATTTAAAAAGTTTTCTAGAAGAAACACTTTTCTAAAGATTGAATTCAAGAATTCATTTATATTTTTACTAAAAATTGGTTTGAAAAATATTTTCATAAAAAGTGTTTTTAAATCATGTTAAAAGCAATTCTAAACAAGTTATAACCCTAAATCCTATTAAGAAATTAAAGAACTAATCTAATACAATGACCAAAATGCCCCTATAGTCAAGATATGCTCTATTGGTTCCTTCCACACTGACAGGACAGAGCTCCCTCATCAAGGTGAGAGAGAGAGAGAGAGAGAGAGAGAGAGAGAGAGGGTTTCTCAGCCACCATTTTAGACCAAATGCGTGCTCAATAAGCCATTCGTCACCTTCCCCCACATTTTACACGCGCAGAGACTTAACATTTTCCACCAAAACCTAGATCTTATTCTTCTTCGTCTTCTTCTTCTTCTTCCAAACCCCACCACCCCAATCAGTACGCCACTCAGAGACCCACTCGTCCATCCCCAAATAAATATGCACGCAGAGAAAACGACTGCTCTTTAATTCTGCTTTCAATTCCCACAAACCCCATTTCCCAGATCTGACTAGTTGACCAAGCTCCGATTCTTCACCTCAATTCGCTTGAACCCAGCTGTTTCGTTGGATCGGTGCGATATTTGAACAATTTAAGTGGAACCCATCTCAGGTTTTGCATTGTTCTTGAGAAATTTTAAGGGTTTATTATTCTAAAAGTGGTAAAATTTAATATAGTTGTGGTCTTTAAGCTGATTCCTGCTAGAGTAGGGGTTTAATTTGGTGCGATCTGCTTGAATTTTGTGGGGTTTGGGATATAGCCGTAGGTTTGATTGATTGGATCTGGGAGTTACTGAGGCATGCTTTGTAAGTGATAGTAGACTTAGTAGTGAGTTTGGTGTAGTGGGTTCTGATGACAATGCCGTCGGGGAATGTGGTTTTATCGGACAAAATGCAGTTTCCTAGTGGTGGGGGCGGTGCGGCCGTTGGAGGCGGCGAGATCCACCAGCACCCCCGTCAGTGGTTCCCGGATGAGCGTGATGGGTTCATCTCGTGGTTGCGCGGAGAATTCGCAGCGGCAAATACCATTATAGACTCCCTTTGCCACCATTTACGTGCAGTTGGTGATCCAGGCGAGTACGACGTCGTTATCGGGTGTATTCAGCAGAGGAGGTGCAATTGGAACCCTGTGCTTCATATGCAACAATACTTTTCCGTTGCGGAGGTGATATATGCACTGCAACATGTTGCCTGGAGGAGGCAGCAGATGCAATATGATCCTGTAAAAGTGGGGACCAAGGAGTATAAGAGATCCGCTTCGGGGTTTAACAAGGACCAACAGAGGGCTGAGCATTTCAAGGAAGGACATAATTTTAGGACAGAGGTTCATAGTTATGATGGGAATTCTTCGGGGCTTGTTGCTTCGGAGAAAGTTGAGCGGGGAAGCGATGTAGCTGAGGAAGTTAAGCCCCGTGGCGAGGTTGGGAAGTTGGATGATAACGGTTTAGCGCCTGCTGGAGAGAAAAAAGGTAACTTTTGGGCTTAGGATTGGTGATTTCGTGCTCATTTGAACAAATATAGTAAATGCTGGTTTGATGGTAATCAAGTCCGAGCTTTAAAGCTGAACGACAAAGTCTTAATCTTTTGAAGAACATCAAGCTTGTCTTGAATATGTTAGTAATTTTTTTTTTTAAGTTGGCATTCACAAATGGTCGAGAAACTATCTTTTAGTAATTTTGAAATTCATAGGTTGTGACCTGAAAAGGAAAGTGTTTCACCAGGTGAGATTGCTCTCTTAAACTAGGAAATCACTGCAGGGTAAATGCACTGTCTTAAAAGTTGTACAAAAGTAGCAGCCCGTCTCTGAACTATTTGCATTGCATACACATGCAAAATTCATTTTAATATGCCTGTGTTCTATCTGCAGTATACAGATTCGGATAATTTTCAGTTGTAAACCTTATTGTAATACAGTTATGATTGCTGTTACAGATGCTCTTACAAAACCTCAAGAAGATAGCAGATTAAGGAGTTCAGGGAATTCACAGCAGACTATATATTGCAATTTAGAACCTGAAGTTGCGGTAGGAGATGGATGCACCTCAAGCTCTAAAGGTAACACACTTTGTTAGTTTACCTTTCTTTCATTACTTTGGGAGTTTTAGTCTGGGGGGAAAGGTTTAGATGTGGAATATAGATCTTTTTAGGAGGTATTACTAAGGCATGGGAAGCCTACCAGGTGGGATACCTCTTATATTTCCGTCTTTAGCATGTGCTTTAGATGATTTACGCTAGGGTAAATATGTTGAGAATTGTTCATCCCAATTCATGGTTTGCCATAATATTTCTCACTCTCTATTGCCTACTAAAATACGTACATCAACTCCAAATCTATCCTGACATGGCTTCAAAATGTGGTTTTATTTGATTCTATTTCTTCTACTATTGTGTTTAAACTTGGGATTATGTGATCTTTTTCCAGAGAATGAATCACATTCTATCCAAATTCAGAATGCAAAGCAGAACCTTCCCGTTGTTCCTAAAACTTTTGTTGGCAACGAGTTAATAGATGGAAAGACGGTAGTTTCCTCATTTGATACTGTCTTTTTAGCTTGAAGTATGTTATGAATCAGTAGGTTTTCTAACGTTTTCCTTTTCAGGTTAATGTGGTCGATGGACTGAAATTATTTGAAGGATTGCTTGGTGACACAGAAGTCTCCAAACTTGTTTCTTTGGCTAATGATTTAAGGGTTGCAGGGAAAAGAGGACAATTGCAAGGCGAGTTTAGCAATCCTTTGTATGAAAAACTTTTGGCTGATTCCAGTACTAAACATAAATCCGCCATGTGTTGTCATCAATTTGGTAGTTAAACACCATTTGAGCTGATCAAATCATCACCATCATCCTTACCCATGTGCTAAGCATATTTAATCTGCTACATGTATTCTTGCCTTTCTTTACTATTCTATTACTATCTCCTATTAAATTCACATATTTAATGTAGTTGTGTCCCATGTTAGTTTTGGTCAACATCTTTGTCATGTACCTTCCAATTAAACTAGTTTTAGGTTATAGGTGTATCTAGTGGTTTTTGTTTTATATTTTCAAACTACATAAGCTTACTCCACCTGTTATTTCTTTGGGCTGCTTCAATAATTTGTTTTGAACCTGTATTGAACCCTTTGCTTTAAGAAATGATCTTTGAAAAAAAAATTGTGTCAATGTTTAGCTCAGAGCAAAGGGTTCAATAAGCGATCTAATAAATGATTGCCTGAACTTATATTGTTTTTTAATTCTCTGTTGAGGATCTCTCGTTCCCTCGCAAACTTTTTTTGTTCCCTTTTCTTTTTATAGGTGAGGATTTGGATGGCTTAGTTTTAACATTTTGAATGTTGTTTTATTCTTACATTTTCCTTAAATCCTTTCCATCCTAACCTGCAAGACTATTGGTTGTCTTACCCCTGAAACCTTTCGAGAAAGTTTTCAAAATGCTTGTACTAGTTAGTGTTAGCGACTCTAATATCACTTGTGTTTGGTATTATTGTATCTACACTATGGTCTATGTTATTTGTGTGGGCGTGTGCACATCATGCCAGGGAAATACTATTATTGAATTTCTAATCAAATTTTGGTAAGTTTGTATTTCATAATTTCATTAACTCTCAGAAGAGTACTGTTTTTGGTAAACTAGAAAGCACACCTGACAAATTTAAGTTCTAAAGAAAAACACTTAAAGAGGCCAATTGGAGAAAACGCCCTCATCTATCCACTTCTCATGCTATAATTGATTCTAGTTGTGAATTTCCTTTGGTGTTATAAAGTAAGTTGGGTTTTTCTCTAAATTACTGAGTTTGAAGTGTTTTTTCTGTAAAGTGTGATGTTATATCCAGGGCTTACGTATGAAAAGCCCCTTGCGAATAATATATACTCTCTTTTTCTATGCAAAGCAGCTCAGACATATGTGGTCTCAAAGAGGCCCATGAGGGGACATGGAAGAGAAATGATTCAATTGGGCCTACCTGTTACTGATGCTCCATCTGAAGATGAAATTTCTGCAGGAACCTCCAAAGGCATGTTGCAAATTACGTTGGTCTTTTAATTTTTGTCAATATAAGGAAATGTCTATTCACATTTTATTCAAATTCCATTTGTTGATTTGTCTATAAATGAAATCTGTAGATCGGAGAATAGAAGCCATCCCTTCCTTGCTGCAGGATGTTATAGATCGCTTGGATGGGATGCAAGTTACGACTGTGAAGCCAGACTCTTGTATCATTGACTTTTATAACGAGGTTGATATTGGTTTACTGTATCTTCTTCTAGGTTTCTATAATTGCACAATTTTCTGAGAGTCATAATGTTTATGAAATTTTGTGACAATTATTTGTAGGGAGATCATTCACACCCTCACACGTGGCCACCTTGGTTTGGAAGGCCTGTTTGCATTCTGTTACTGACAGAATGTGACATGACTTTTGGGAGAGTACTAGTATCAGACCATCCTGGGGATTATAGAGGCTCCCTCAAGCTTTCTCTTACACCTGGGTAGCCTTTCTGACCGCTCTCATTTGATAATATTTATCTTCTTCAGTGTGAACTTCATTTTGGTTTGCTGCTGCTTCTCTTTTATGTACTTTATTTATTGTCATCTTTCTAAATAAAGTATTGTAGGCCGAGTAGTACTGGTTTAAAAATATCGGAATCAAGTTAAGGTTTCTTAGCGGTGAAACATTGAATTCTGATGACCTAGTAATGCTTGCAGCTTTTTTAGAAGTTGGCTCTATCGCACCCATTAGAGATCGATACATTATTCATACTAATAGAACACATTTTCCTTGTTGCCTTTGCATGCCGGAAGAATATGAGTTGAATATTCAGGATCATGGCATAGTTTTCTCACATCCATATGCAATTGTCTTGTCCTTTCTTTTGATCTTGCATATGAAATCGTGCCATCATTTATAACTTAAAGGCTGGTTACTTTCATTTGAGATTCCTGACACAAGGTGTTTGATCATGAACGCTGCAGATCCCTCCTTTTGCTGCAAGGGAAATCCACAGATTTTGCTAAACATGCAATACCTTCTATCCGAAAGCAACGCATACTTGTTACTTTCACAAAGTCTCAACCAAAGAAATCGATGATGAGCGATGGTCAACGCTTTCCTGGACCTACTCCAGCTCAGTCATCTCACTGGGGTCCAGCATCTGGTAGATCTCCAAGTCACATCCGGCATCCTGCTGGTCCCAAGCACTATGCGGCAGTTCCAACAACTGGTGTTTTGCCAGCCCCACCAATTCGGTCCCAACTTCCACCTCCAAATGGCATCCAGCCATTGTTTGTGCCAGCTCCGGTAGGACCAGCAATACCTTTTGCCACAGCAGTTCCCATGCCACCTGTTTCAGCTGGATGGGCAGCAGCTCCCAGGCATCCTCCGCCTCGCATCCCTCTACCTGGCACTGGAGTTTTCCTCCCTCCCCCAGGTTCGGGTAACTCATCAGCTCCTCAACAGCTGCCTTATATTGCAACTCAAAAGAGCCCTGCTGTTGAGATTCCACCCCAGATAGAGAAAGAGAACGGGTCTGCAAAATCCAACCATAGCACTACGCCTTCTCCAAGAGGAAAGTCGGATGGGAAAGCTGAGAGACACGAGTGCAATGGAAGGGCGGACGGAACTGGCAGTGGAAGAGCAGTCGTTGAAGAAGAACATCAGGACTCCGACAGTGTGACACCAAGCAATCAAGCCGGAGCAGTATAGGGGAGGGAGGGAGGGAGAGAGAGAGAGAGAGAGAGAGAGAGAGAGAGAGCGAGAGAGATTAAGGAAGAAACAGAGTAGAGGCTGCAAACTGCAACGAGAGTTGGAAACAAATGTAAAGAGCGGCGAGAGTGGAGCTAAAATCGTAGTAAGCAAGAGGAACAGGCGGAAGAAGTTACCGTTTCTCTTTGGGAGGATGGATTGAGAGATCATCCCTTTTCCTCTTTTTGTTTTTTGGTTAATCTTATGTCACATCAACTCTTACACTAGTAGTTGCAAAGCAAACCACGTTATGAATCATCCATCTTTTCCTCTTCTTCCTTCCCATCTTTTCTTCTCAAATTTTGACGCCTCTCTCTCCATCTGATTTGATTGCTCATCTACATATGAAATCGGACGATGTTTGATTTATTTCTTAAATACACGTGCTTATTTCTATTTATGATACATCATTTAGTTTGTAATTTTAATATCCGAATTTAATCTTTCTAACATTATTCTTGCCCTAGTTCGAAACCGGGCAGAAGATCTCTCCTTTAATACACCTAACTGGTTTTCAAGAATATTCCTACTTTTTCATTGAAGTAATTTTAACCGAATCTAAGTTACGAGGATGTGAATTTAAAGTTGTAACTAACTTGGATTAGTTCACATCAGAGGGATCCAAAACCAAAAAACTCGAGGATGTGAATTTAAAGTTGTAACTAACTTGGATTAGTTCACATCAGAGGGATCCAAAACCAAAAAAACTCTCCGCTTTACGAGGTTGAGAGGTACGTATATCGGATGCAGTCTTATTCTTGGATTAGTTCAGATCAGATTGTTGAGAAAAAAACAACTGCTTTCGAATGTTGTCGACACTTCAAATTTTCATTTTTCTAGTAGTATATTGTAACTATGGTAAAAGTTAGGTGCAGTTAGAAACTCTTGTTCATCCCAGTCAATTTGTTGCGTCGTCTGTTTACACCCAGTAGCGGAGAACTGAGATGGGAGAGGCAGAAGAAGGCGATCGCCGCCGCCTCATCCTCCACAACTTCCTTTCCCTCCAAGAATGCAAGGAGCTGGAGTTCATCCACAGGAGCAACTGCACGGTTGGCTACAGACCCAATGTTTTCTCGACCACTCTCTCGCACCTCATCGCCACCAATTCCGCCCACCTCATCATCCCCTTCGTCCCCGTCAGAGGTACAATCATCTGCCCCTCTTTTCAATTTCCCGTTTTCTTTTTCTTCATCCAATTAGGGTTTAGGGTTTTTGAAATTGGGTTTTTTCATATTTGGCTGACACGCAGAGAGATTGAAGGAGAAGGTTGAGGAGTTCTTTGGGTGCCAGTTTGAACTCTTCGTTGAATTCACCGGTTTGATCAGGTGAAAAAGTTACCTGCTTTATTATCAAAATTCCCCATAAACTATCGCAAAAGTATCATTTCCCCCCCTACTTTAGGCTTAATTTCATTCCCTACATATCTCACATTTTTCCATTTCGTCAGTTTCGTCGATAGACTGTTAACTTTGGTATTGACATCGTATCAATAATATCGATGACATATTGACGATTTATTGAGTATGATGTAATCAAAAGTTGGCTCCAGAGCATGCTGGGATGATTTCTCATTTATTGTTCCGGTCTTTGTTCCTCAGCTGGAGTAGAGGAGCAAGCATTGGGTGGCATAGTGATGACAACCGGCCCTATCTCAAACAGCGTCACTTTGCGGTGTGTATTCAACCTTGTGAAGGATGTTCATGTTAAAACATAAATGTTGTTCTTTGTCAAGTGCAGTATGATAACAATTTTCATTCAACTCATTACTAATGCTGATGAATCTTTTGAATGGTTTCTCTTGATTGTTTTTTCTCAAATTGGCTGTTGCAAGCTCCATTGCTTTAACCTCTCCTTAACCACACGCTACGTTTTTTTATGCTGTTGCAATCGTTTGTAATTTCTTATATAGTCATTCTGCTGATGGTTTTCCTAATTTTGTTTGTAAAAGGCAGTCTGTTATTTAAACAATTACGTGGATGATTTCAAAGGTGGACTTTTTCACTTCCAGGATGGCAATCCAGAAACTATTGTTCCATCACGTGGGGTAAGTGACTGGAGCTCTTGAGATTTTCCAGTTTCTTTATACAGTATGTGCATGGGAATATAGGGGTGAGATTTACAAACATCTCAAATGCATATCCATAATGGGGGAAAAAACAATTCGATAAAGGTTTATTAGTTGCCGTAATTTCCAGTCAATTTCAACATTTGATCACAATTCGTTAGTTTATCGTATTTGTCAGGATGTTGTGATATACACAGCTGACAGCCGCAACACTCACTCCGTTGATGAGGTAGATTCAATTCTCTCTCTCATGCTAAAACATCATTTGAGAGATTCTTTTCTGATGCTAATCATTTGACAGATTACTGATGGTGAAAGACTCACACTGGCATTATGGTTCAGTCGTGATGCTACCTATGATGAGGATGCTAAACTTATATCCCTTCTCTCACAGAGTCTGTTGCATGATAATGTTCCTAAATTGTGTCTACCTATGCCAGCATCTAGGAATATGTACTGGTTTTCACCCGATCAAGCTTCTTCTGATCACCAGTTGGGTTTTGATATATGCTGGGCAAGACTGCATATTCTTGGATACGATCTACTTTTCCGTGAAGACAAGAGCCACTGTTCAAATATTGCCGAGTTACTGATGGAGCCACTGCGATTAGCAAGGGGAGATGAGTTGTTTGACCACGAGTTCATCAACATCTTGCATGCATTGCAGGTATTCAAACCAACACGGTCTGTCATATTCTGTTGGTATATAGTGTGATGAAATGTAAATTTAAAGAATTCATTCAGTAAACACATTTAACCTGCTTTCATTATATGTAACAGATTGTGCAATTCCACTGTTGGAAAGCTCCTGGTCTTGAATCTGCCAAATTTGGTACGAGCAAGGTGGTACGCTTGTCCCAATCACAGAGGGAAAGAATTCTTCATATCAAATCTTCATTTGTGAAAGATCTTCATCTGCTAGAGTCTGTTTTCAGCGACGTGGCATGCCCTGAGAGTTTGCAAAATTCCTTTAACTGGGCTGATTTTTCAGTTGCAGTCACTCTCTGGGAAGATTATTCGCGCAAGTTACATAAAGAACTGGTAATGAGCTTTCCACACTGGAGAACGCATCATTCTATATTTTATGTATCATTCGATGAAAAGTAGTTCTTTCGTTGTATTTGTTAACTGATTGCAGACCTTGGTGTCGTGGCCAAGGCCAATGGCGTCGTGGCCAAGGCCATGTGCCTCCATCCCCGTAGTTTAAACTAGAAAGAATTTTTACTGCAATTATCGAAATTTTTGTATAACAGGTATGTTTACGACGCCTTATACACAGTAAATTTTATTTTCCAATAACTTAACTAGCAGAGTTACTATTTTAAGAATAGGTGAATGTTCTGTGAGTGGCTGAGTCGATCTCTTTGGAGAGGCTCCATTTGTGCAAAACAGTGCCAGAGTCATCATAGTACGCAACGGCAGCAGTGGCCTTGGTCATTTGAAACGACATAAAGCCTTGGCCGTCGTAAATTCGTAATACAACTTCAACTCCTCTGGACTCCACGACTTTATCTCACCTTTCCATGCCTTTCATCCACCTCCACTTGTAAGGAACTGAATTTGACTCCATGGTTAACCAATTAAACCAAATTAGTTTGTGATTACGTATGTAATACCAAGTTAATATCGAGTTTTTGTGTGTACAAATGTACCTATTGGAATCACTGATGTCCGTTCAAAATTGACTCTATTTGCTTGAAGAAAAGTGGGAACGAATATAAAAAGTAGAAACAAACAAGCGATACTAGGAGAGAAGAAAATTAGACAGAACCTCGAGTGCAAAAATTATGGCATTGTTTAGGAAGTACTAGGTTACCTTAAGGATTAGGAGAAGTTGGATTCCACATCGATTGTCACTTCAAATAGTATACCATTGTTATACAAAAATACGATCTCCGTAACAATTTCGTTTATTTTTTTTTATCTTTTTTCAGCACAAAAGGGGATAACTGGTTCTAACTCACCATAAATGAACAGCTTAATTACTTATATACTTTGGTACACCACCTTCAGCATCAATCGTCCTTTTACGTTAAACCATTCCTTTCAATTGCTCATATTTTCATTTATTTTCCAATTGTTGTAGTTCATACTTAGTAACAAAAGGAAAGTGAACTTTCCCCATCAAACTTCCCGTATAATTCCGCTTCCTACACCCTTGTCTCTGGGTGCCTAGGTATTCACCGCAAACTTTTCCTCGTTTGAACTTCGTCTTTAACTTTATTTAAGGCTATGTCACATCCCTAAGGTGCTCCCCCTGGATTGGACCTATTCTGATTCTGAATTATCTGTAGCTACGGCTATTCATCTCAATTACATTAGCTAGGTTTTCATGGACTTGCCGGAGATTTTTTCGCCGTTCAAAATGGTAGGCTACTTTAAGGGAAAGGAGGAACCGATCAGTTTTACAATCAATAATATGTAACTATGTTTAAGTAGATCAGCTGGAATGATTAAGCAAATTAAGTTCCATTAACGACATAATTATCCAGACATAGGCACTTATAATTTTACCTCTTTTTACCTGCATTACAAATAATATAGCAGACTAAGAACCATACACAGATTGCGTATACTTCTACATGTCCACCTCTTTACATGAAAGAGTAATGCTGCTTTGATGTCCCCCATTTGTGCAAGACATTGCCAAAAACATCGTAGAATGCAATATCCAATTCGGTTTGAGTGATCTGCACTGACATGAAACCCTGCCCATCGTAATACAACTTCATTTCGCTTGGACTGTAAGGGCTAACTTCAGCCCCTCCATGCCTTTGAACCACCACCACTTGTTAGAAATTGAAGTGGGCTGCACAGCAATGCTTCAAATTAGTTTCCATGCATAAAAGTTTAAGTTTTATACTAACATATACAACAATAATTTTATTTAGATACATAAAATTGATACATTGCTGATACTTTTGAAAGTTGAAAATATTAAAATTAAAGAGTTACAAAATACCAGTACCTGTCGGGACTGCTTATGTGTTCTAAGCAATGGTCGTGGCCATTGATGTAAAGATCGACATTGTTTTCCTGAAAATTTGACATTGTTGAGAAATAAACGAGAAGCAAAAATAAAAACAAGAGGGAAAAGGCGAGCGTTTTGTTTTTCGTTTCTAGTTTTACTTTAGCATGATCAGTCGTACCAGAAGAATCGGGAGAAGCTGCGTTACAAGCTCCTTGGTTTCACCATGATATCCAGCGGTTCTAATCGTGTGGTGACCAACCACAATCTTCCACTTTGCAGTAGAATCTTTTAAGGCTGAATCCACATCCTTCCACGGGCCAAAAATTAAAATTATTAAATTACAGAGAACATCTCTAATTTATATGGACAATTGCATGCAGCTCATTTTTGGGGTTTCTAAAAAATGTTTGAAAATATTTTAAATTAAATTAAGGATAAAGATGCTAGCCAGATTTCTCCCATCAAATTCTAAGGATCTGAAGATCTAGGCCTTTAAAATTTGATGCAACAGCTACAATTATTATCACTTTTAGAAGGACTCCCTGTTTGTAACTGTTGAATCAAATTTTAAGAATTGAGATTTTAAGAATCCGAATTTCTGGATCCTTAGGATTTTGTGGGATGAGGCCCCGCTAGGATCTCTGTTTTGACGAGAAAGTACCTTGAGAAGATTTGATAGGTAATCATTTCGAGGTAATATGCCACTCCAGTCATAGACGGACTCCTCTGGATGAGTGAAGTATTTATCAACAAAGGGAGTTGTATCCACAAAGAAAAACTCCACAATTTCTGTCAAAACAGACAAATAATTTAACAGACAAATAAATCTTCTGTTTATGTCATAATTAAATATTGATAACAGTTAAGTAGTACGGCCTTATCCTTACCGGCGTCAACTATGAAGGATCTCAAGCAAAGCCATTTGCTATCCAATTCCGTAAGGACAGGACTCAACTGTGCCTCAACATCACCTCTATAATCATGATTACCAAGAACTGCAATACAATTATTAAACAAAGACAAAACATGAAATCTTTTTAACAAAATCCTTATTGGTTTAAAAGTGAATATATAATTAGGGTTTGGGAAAGCATACCACTGTACCACGGCTTTTGCAAGCTTGGTGCCGTGTAGATTTTGCTAAAGGAGTCTTCAAATTGTGGATCATAGATGCCCGTCAATCCATTGTCGTAAAAATTATCGCCGGTGGATATTACAAAGTCAATATCCAACTTCTCTCCAACTATTCCCATCTAGAAATCAAATGCACGAAATTGGTTCCTAAAGTTAAATCAACACAATAATACAATTACGTGTATATATGTACATACTTGAATGAAAAAAAAAAAAAAAAGATTAAAATTTTAAATTAAATTTGTAAATTAAATAATGTATCATTAATAGAAATAAATACATTAATAATTACTTACTTAATAATTTAATCATTCAAAATCCACGTTATCTAATTTACAAAATTTAATTTATAAATTTAGATTCTCTATCGTTACTAGTGAAAACATTAAAGTATCAAACATTTTGGTGTGTCCAATCAAATCCAATATCTTTCATCATTTTGTGTCAGAGTTTGATTGGTTTTAAAGTAGACAAAGCATGGTGTTTATTTTTGGTCAATGACAAATCATGGTGTTTGGGCTCCGTAAGCCACAATATAAAGAACTTGTCCTATATAGTATCAAGAAGGAGGGCCACTCCTGCATTATACATGCACTGCCGATGTATGATCACGAAATGGAACCAATTCTAGAGATTAAAGAACAGGAAGAAAACAAAATGAAGGTAGACGATAGCAAAATAATAATTAACTAGATACTAATACAAATTATTTGATAACAGAAGTAAGAGGGTTCATGACACATGTTGTCATTGAATGTGTGTAAGGTTTTTCATTTCTCACATGAAGATATATGGTGTTACATATTATGTTAGAATTAAAATTTCATTCAAAACCAATTGTTATTCGTGAAGATGCCTGAAAACAATTAAATACTATGATAAAGATTCTAATAAGCGAATGAGACAACATATAATTCGTGAAGATGTCCGAAAACAATTAAACACTAAGACAAATAAGTTTAAGAACATTATTATTAGTATGACATATATCACTAGAATTAGAGCCCGTCTAACTTATCTAACTCATCATCATTCATTTAGGTCATGACAATGGATGAAGAGCCTTTCAACATTACATGACAGTTTGGAAAAGCTTAAATTTTCCGATATCGGAATAGTAGTACAATAGTCAATGGGTAGCTGTGATTCTGACATATATTGAGATTGATAAATTTTATTCGAACAAAGTAACTAATTAAGCTAGCTCCCACACCCATTGAACTTCTGACAGCTGTATATACTTTCCTTGCACTTAATTTATATACTTTCCTTACACTTAATTAATTATTGTTTACTTGGCGCAGAAATCAAGTATTTGAAATTTAGAAGGAAGTACTATATACCTGATTAGCAACTTGAGATTGGTTGTAGGCTCCTCTTCTTCCCCAATCTCCCAGAACCAAAAGGCTGAGAGATCCATCGGCTTTCACTGCGTGCGGGAATCGTTGTAGCTCCGCTGTAGAAGATGTAAAAGATGACAAGGTGCATAGAGCTATTAAAGCAGGAAACAGAATACTTGACCTAATCATGGTCTTGTTTTGCATATCTAGCAGCTAGATGGAAACAAAGGGAAGAGTAGAGGAAGGGTGAGCAAAGCAAGGAAAGCTATCTATAATTATGGTTGACGAGTTGGGTTAATGTTGCATACTAAATTACAAATTAATTAACATGAATAACAAAGAATTTAAAAAGCATTTTTATTTTTATTTTTTATTTTTGGGTTAAGGAATTTAAAAGGCTTTGGATAATCGATCGTGGGATGTTACTGGCCCGGCCCCCGGGTTTAACCTATTATCCTCCTGGAATGTTACTGCCCCAGGTTCAACCTTCATTCTCTATGTTTTTATTTTTTATTTTTATTTTTTTGCTGTAGGGTTGATGGAATTAGTAATATATTAGATACTAGTACCATAGGTTTCCTTGTCTCATACGGTTTGTATTTCTAATTGAGTAATGTCATGTAAACCAAAATTTTTAATCATGTGATCTATCACCAATAGAAAATAGAAAAAATTGTAGAAATGTTCCTCAACTTTAACTCAATCGGAGCACTGGTCCCTCAACTGAAAATCCATGACCATTGATCCTTAACTTATCAAAACATGCAGTTATTGTCATTTTTGTCGACTCCATTTCCATCAAAATTCCGTCAAAATGAGTCATGTTGGAAGGATCATTACTACAATTGAGTTAAAATTGAGAGATCATTATTCCAATTGGGTTAAAATTGAGGGATCATTTCTCCAATTGAGTTAAAGTTGAGGGATCATTGCTACAATTTTTCTCTTTTGGTTTTCCATATATACTCTTTGATTTAGCCTCACGTGTGTGGTACGTGACTTATTTTGATGAAGATTTTAACAGAGTTGAAGAAAATGACATAACTACATGTTTTGATGAGTTAAGGGACCAATGGTCACATATTTTTAGTTGAGGGACCATTACTCCAATTGGGTTAAATTGAGGGACCATTGCTACAATTTCATCTAGGAAATAAGTAAGTTAATCAATACTAATTTTAATTCAATTATCAACAATGACGTCATATTGTTTAACAAATTTAGTCTAAAAATTTGGTCTTTAAAATATTACACTGTATGATTACCTAGCTTTTTTAGATCACGGAATATCATAAGGGTTAGTTACGAATATGGAATTATATATATTAGAAATGACCCGAAGTTTCAAGGAAACGTGAGTTTATAAGATGCGCACAAGGCGTAATATGCATGCAAAATGAATGACGTAGACATCCACAATATATGGAAAATGAATCTTTATTTTCTTAACTGCATCCACAAGTCCACCTTTAATTTGTCAAAAGTAACAAAACGTAAGTTTTCAAAAAAAAAAAAAAAAAAAAAAAAAAAAAGGTAACAAAACGTATAGTGTTTGCACTGCAAATTGACTGAAACCAACCAAATTTGATTGAAAGCAAACAAACCGCACAACGAAAAATCTTTTGTCCCTAACACGAAATGATGTATAATGCCGATCACAACAGTATGTAGTACTAATTCTTTGAATCAAAGAATGAAGTTGGCACGAGAAGAAGTAGGCTCATGCCGTAAAAGTTAGGGTTTTCATTGATCTTTGCCTGAAAGTGATCAAACAGCCTAATCCGTTTGGATGCTTTGTGAATAATTTGAGATAAGAAAGCTAGCTATATACGGATCTCAACTTCTGGAAAATCCCCACCAAACGATATATATCTTCACTTTGCTCATCTATGCAACTTAGCTTATCCAACAAAAAAGAATTTAATATACATAGTGGCAACCCCAGCTAGCCAAGTTCTTACCTGTCTCGGGACCTACATGTCATGTTCCCATATCTAATTATTTTTGTGCATGTATGGGGATATTTTGGATTATTAGATGAGAATGAAGGCACTGATATTGGTATGATGGTTAATCAACTTATTATTATGTCATTTGTGATCATACGGTATATAAGTATGTGTTACTTTTTAATCTTTGATTAAATATGGAGGAATCAAAAGCAATAGAAATTGTTCGATCGATTAAGCTGTAGTGTTTCCTTGCAAAGTATCCTCATCATATCGTTCCAGTGCATACATGTGCATGCCTATCCAAATTAATCTGAGAAAGCCACACGTTCCATATCCAAAGGTCCCCGACAGAGACTAGCGACCGGCGACCATATCCAGTTATACCATGAACGACTGATCGATTGAATGATCATTCTATCTTTTATTTTTTTTATTTTTTATTATGTACAAGCATTGAATCCACAATTATGAATGAGATTTATGAAGATATATATATATATATATATATATATATATATATATGCGCGTTAATTTTTAGTATAGAGAATCACCAACTTCTAATTTATTAATTAATTAATTTACAAACTGAGCTAGTTGGCTTATAATTTTCTTCGCATATTGATAAGAATTTATTTGTGTGTATTACACTATACACACAAATTTTGGTGCCTAAATGTCAATAGCTACGGTGCACACAAATAATGAATTGAATTACATGGTCGAGTGAAGCTGCTTAGAAGCCTTCCATGTATACAAAACCCTGCCTAAAACATCATAGAATGCAATTTCAGCATCCGATCCAGCCAGCTTCACGGACATGAAACCTTGACCATCATAGTAGAATTTCATGGCTCGATTGTTGTATCTCTTAGTATCACCCCTCCATGCTTTTGAACCTGCCCCACTTGTTAAATACTGAATCGGGCTGCACGCAAGGGATTAATCACAATCCCATAAACTAATTAGTGAAATGTATTAGATAATTTATGTACAAATACGTAATAGGGTTTTTGACGTTTTAATTACTTATCGAGGCTAGTAATGTGCTCCAAACAATGATCATGTCCATTCATGTACATATCAACATTATAAACCTGAAATCATCACCACCAAAATCAGACTATTAATTCTAACTAACTATGGAGAAATACAAATTATTATCTAGAAGTTTTTTTTCTTCCTGTTTTACTAGATATAATATTATGATGAACAAATTAATTACCTTAAGCATTGGTAAAAGGAGACTTATGAGCTCCGGAGTGTCGCCATGATGCCCAGCACTTCTGATTGCATGGTGACCAACCACTATCTTCCACTTTGCACTTGATTTATTCAATGCTTGTTTCAAATCCTTATTACAGCACAACATATATGGTCACCAAAATTTAATCTTCGTCAAGCTTCTTGAGTTTCACAATATGACCAGTAAATTAAAAATCTATGTACAACATACATATATTTTTTCAATAGTAGTTACCTGTAGAAGGTCAGCGAGGTAAGTTGCCCGCGGAGACACGCCTCGCCAATCATAATTGTGGTCTTTGTCGACCAAGTATTTGTTCACAAATGGAGTGGAGTCCACAAAAAATAATTCCGCAATTCCTACAAAATTTATACGGAAAAAAATACATAAATACCAAGAAGTAATTAAAAACATATATAGTAAGATGGTTTATGTGGTGTTAATTGATTAACCTGCATTAACAATAAAGGATCTCTGGCAAAACCATCGACTATCGATCTTTTGGAGGGCAGGGCTTAATTGTGCCTCAGTATTACCCCTATAATCATGATTTCCTAAAACTGCACGCAAATATTTAATCTTTCAACATATGAGAAAATTAGAGAGAAAGGGAGAGATATATTTTATTTTTTACTATTAATTTTGGTGATGACTTACCACTATACCACTGTTTTTGCAAGCTCTTAGCTGTGTAAATATTTTTAAAGGACTCTAAAAATGCTGGATCATTTACATTTTTCAATCCATCGCCGTAAAAATTATCCCCAGTGGATACGACAAAATCTATATCTAATTGCTCTCCAATCCTTCCCATCTGTAGAGCAACTTTGGATTGGTTATATAACCCTCTTCTGCCCCAATCTCCAATCACCAAAAAGCTAAGCGACCCATCATCTCTTTTTGTTGCGTGTTCCAATCTCTGAAGCTCTGCAAAAGAAGTGGAAACAGCTAAAGAAGAAATAATAGCAATGCAGAACACCAACACCAGATGAAGGCGTGAAGCAAATGGGGGTTTTGCCATGGCTGAGCTGCTAACCATGGCTTTTCTGGGAGACGGGGGTTAATTAGGATGCAATTAGCACGATAAAGTTTTAAAGGGGAAGGGAGATTAAGAGCAGGAAGGTATAGATTAACGAAGAAAAAATATTAGGGTAAGAAAATTTTGTCGGATATCTAGCTAGCTGATGTGGTTGTATTTAAAGATGGTATTCAGCTTTAAATACATGTTTTAATTAGATCCATAACAAACATAATGTGGCATGCCAGTTTTCGAGGAACTCAACTATTGAGGAAGCAAATGGTTGATAATCGTTTAGGTTCAAATTTGGGAACATTATATATAATGACTTGCCCACGCAAGCGATGGATATAAGCAGAGAGACTGCAAGTTGCTTGAGCATGTTTTTATAATATAATTAATTGCTCAGGATATATATTGCCAAATTTGAACCTAAATGATTATCACTGTTAATGGCTTTACAATATAATGTGGCATGTGTGTTTTATTTGGGTTTACCTTTTTATGTATGCAATGTCAACTTACGAGTTGATCAGCATATAAAACATTAACACTGATATAGTAGTAGTGTAACATTGTTAATTGTGTTAATTGCGTAAACATCGTGCCATATTCATGTATGAATTTCAAGTCACATAGTTTGTCGCGTCCAAAATTGTCACTCCAATGTAGTTTTTTTTTTTTTCTTTAGATAATAAGAGGAGATATCACCCCTACCTATCTTTACTTTGAACCTACACTAAACAAGAAGCAAATTTCAGAGTATTTTGGAGCTCTATGCATTCAAGTTTCATTCAGGTAAAACCAGCCAACCCTGCAGGCATAAAGACCAATGACTTGCTCCTTAGGCAAGTGGCAGAGTAGGTAAATTGTCTAAGGATTGTTGCCTAACAGAGAAAGAAGAAAGGTCCTATAATTTCCGGAGGTATCTGAATGAACTGCATCATGCAATGATTTTCCATATTTGTTCCGATATTCTGACTTTATGTACTGCATATCAAACTCGGCCCTTGTCACAATTACCCTTATCAGTGTGGGATCATCTGTTCCCAAACCCTTCATTGCTTTCCGCAAAACCTGCATTAAACTTGAAGCTTTCACTTAATAATCAAGATTTAACTAATGAACATTTTAGAAATGTAGTAAGATATATGGTAAGTACCCTTGCGAAATACTTGCCAGGATGGTCAGCACATCGCAAAATAGTCAAAAGTGCATGAGAAAAGGACCCAGATGTTTCCTTTTTTACTGCCTGTGTGACAAGTAATTAAATAGTTAGTTTAAAATTTAATTAGGTAGGTGCTTTATTATGATTAATTTATAAATCAGATTAGTTTGAGGAGGTACCTTTTCCAAAGAATGACCATACATACTTTGGTAAGCAGAGCAAATAGCAACCAAATGTGCCCTGCTTCTTTCGCTAAATATTTGTATGAAAACCTTCTCATCAGTTCCCAATTTCTTCTCTCCGGCCTTGTACAGCGCTTCAGCATCCGTCTTTACTATCCCTTGATCATATTCAGGACCTTCATACCGCGGTACCTTAACATATGCTACCAGCAACTGCACATCACAAAAATGCATGTTTATTATCTGTATCGTAACTGTCTGCCTGTCACACTGAAAATTTACTTGTGAAATGTATTTAATTATGTCCAATTATGTCCAATAATGTGGACCTTTCTGTGATCTCCGGAGGATATTTTCTTAGCAAGGTCAGTTTCAAGATCAACACCAAAGCTTGAGAAATAAATTTGTTTGAATTGTCGCATCTGGGAGGGAGTACGAGAACAAATCACTTCAGTGGCACCTTTAAGATCAACATCTCCCTCCAAAGCATGGTGTACTACGTTGGCATCCCGCATTGCCAGATCCGGCATCCACATTAAAACTGCTTTCTGCAGATCAAATATTCATAACTTCAAGAAATTATTCAAAATTAATAATTCTTAATTCATGGTTACGTCCAAATTAATCATTGTAATTATACCTTGAGATGTCCACTAAGCTCTGAGGACAAACGCTTGTTTAGGTCTTCAGAGTAGGTGGCCTTGTATTCCTTTTCGATGGCAGCGCGCTGCATTCCATTCCTGTGCGCTAGAATGTTGATTACTGCTGCTGTGTCGCACCCAAATCCTTGAAACAAAAGGAATTAAACAACAGTAATTAAAAAAATGATCATGTTTCTAGCTATGCTGAAATGAAACTCGATCGAAAGCCAACTAAGGTTAGCCCAGTGGTGAGGCTGGGAGTAGAGTGATGGGTATGACGTAGGAGTACGTTAGATCTAGAGTTCGAAACCCGCCAATGTAGCAAAAAGAAAATAAAACTCGATCGATCCCTCACATAAACCAGTTCAATAAGGATTTATTAATTCTCGTCAATTTAGCAATCAAAACAGGTTCTATGCACAAATTAAAGAACAAGAGTACCTACATGCGCATAAACATGCATGCATGCATAGAAAAGAAAAAGGGAAAGAAAACAAAATTAGGGTTTAGAAAATAAGAGAAGCGATCACACCTTTGAAGGCACGGTAAAGGTGGAGAGCATCATCACGGGGCGAAGGTGGCACCGGTGGTACAATCACAGATGCCATTCTTTTGTTTCGTTTTTTTCTCTGTTTCTGGTCGTAATATATGAATTAGTTTCTTGCACAAGTTTAATTAAGCAGGGGTAGCTAATTGAATGCTGAAAAGAGAGTCAGATCAGTTGAGTATTAAAGATACACAGCCCACCACCACCACCACCTTCTTTAGTTCATAGTTTTTTCAGCTAAATTTATTCACAACTCCCTTTTTGTAGGTTACTAAGTAAATTCAGAAAGAAACTCGTCCATGTGTTGAGCAAAAAAAGTGGAAACTTCTACATTTGTAATTCATGCAACTACTCTAAACCCTAAATCTTTCTCGTGATATCCACTTAATAAACGCACACATTGACCTTTTCATTTTTTTTATCTAATATAGCATAGATCATATTCTCTTTTTTCTTTCTCACTCTCACTTAGATTCTGAAATTGAAAGCATTTGTATTTTTATTAAAAAAAATTCATGTGCTTCTTGTAGACACGCTTTTATTGAAATTACTTGTAAGCATAAGGTCAGGTTTTTTTTTTTTTTTTTTTTTTTTTGAAGCATTTTTTTCCCTTAAAAAGAAATCAAACGGGCTTGATATCATACAATTTTTGCATGGATTAGCCCACGTTGAGCCCATTGTGGCCTATACCAAAGAATCGACAATCATCCCACTTTTATTTGAACTCCCATTCCCAAGTCCCAACAGAGAAAAATGAGTGATTGACCCAAAAAAAAATTAAGAAATAAAATCCAGGATAATTTAAATTAATGGATTAAAACCATTAATATTTGCAATTTTTTTTTTTTGTGGGCTGAAAAAAACTAATATATAGTTTGTATATGATTAAAATTCTTGAAAATCTCAAATCCATCATCAGGCCAGCAGGCCTCAGTATTCCCTTGTGACAAATGTCAATAAGGTAAAATCTACAGTAATCAATACTTAATAGATAACCTTAAGTCTTCCCTTGTGTCAATAAAATGAAGTTCTAGTTGAGTTTGTGTCAACAGTACTTGTGTCACATACTTGATGATATCTCATATATATTCTACAAAGATTCACAAAGCACTGTAGTCCCTGTTATGATCCACAAACAATTCATTTCTGGGCATAAATATTTATATTCCTGCTTTAGGTTGACGTACTGTTTGAGAAGGAAAGTAATATATATAAACGTGAACCAATAAGCGTTGAATATTGTTGAAATAAACAACCTATATTTTTTTCGGCTAAAAGTTCAAGGGGAGGGGGAGATTATCTTAACTACAGTCAAGGCATACCACAAGTTTCTTTACGGACTTTTAGATAAAGTCTTAGCATTTTTTTTTATTCTTAGAGATCATTAAACAAGAAGGATTGTCAGCAGTGGAACTCGAACCTAGATTTTAGTTTAGTAAAAAAAATGGTTCTTACCACCTCAATAAACTCTCTTTGACCATAGACAACGTCTAATTATACATTAAACAATCAATTATATAGAATAACGCTGAAAATTGGAAGAAAACGCGTATGCATGAAAAACTTGATAACCAATTTCGTGGACGTTAGTGTGAATAAATTTACCACAATTAATTAATGGTCAAAACCAAGTAAACATCCAAAATCAAGTATTAAAATATAATTAAGTTGCAGCCAATCAAAGACGTTGAAAACTAATAAAAAGATAAAATGACTGTCAAGTCCCAGTGGTCCTCAAATCTATACCATAAATATCAACATGTATGCATCATGGATGATGCTTAATTTTTAGAAAGTGGAATTAAGTTATTTAAAGTCGAACAAATTAGCATTCAAGGTTAGTTAAC